>NC_092101.1:10149313-10749313 GCF_045679555.1 Salvelinus alpinus | reverse complement strand
GGAACTGTCGCCGGAAGCTCTGGACTGTGGAGGCGCACTGGAGGCCTGATGCGTGGGACTGGTACCGGTGGCACCGGGCTGATGACACGCACCTTAGGGCGAGTGCGGGGAAGAGGCACAGGACGTACTGGACTGTGGAGGCGCACTGGAGACCTGATGCGTGGGACCGGTACAGGTGGTACCGGGCTGATGACATGCACCTCAGGGTGAGTGCGGAGAGGAGGCACAGGACGTACTGGACTGTGGAGGCGCACTGGAGATCTGATGCGTGGGACCGGTATAGGTGGCACCGGGCTGATGACATGCACCTCAGGGCGAGTGCGGAGAGGAGGCACAGGACGTACTGGACTGTGGAAGAGCACTGGAGACCTGATGCGTGGGACCGGTACAGGTGGCACTGGGCTGATGACACGCACCTCAGGGCGAGTGCGAGGAAGAGGAACAGGACGGACCTGACTGGGGACACACACTTGAGGGAGAGTGCGAGGAGCAGGAACAGGACACACCTGACTGGAAAAGCGCACTTGAGGGAGAGTGCGAGGAGTTGGCACAGGACATACTGGGTTGTAAAGATACACTGGAGACCTGGTGTGTATAGCCGGCATCAATTGTTCTGGAACTTTAACACACATTTCAGGACGAGTACGAGGAACTGGCACAGGTGGCATCGGACAGCTAACACGCTTCTCAGGGCGACACTACAAAAAAACTAACCGTGAAGCTCAAAGGCTATGTGCCCTAAACAAAGTCAACGTCCCACAAACATAGGTGGAAAAAAGAGCTACCTAAGTATGGTTCCCAATCAGAGACAACGATAGACAGCTGTCAAAACATAGAAATAGAAAATCATAGAAACACAAAACATAGAATGCCCACCCCAACTCACGCCCTGACCAAACCAAAATAGAGACATAAAAAGGATCTCTAAGGTCAGGGCGTGACAATTATTGATAGTTCTTCAGTAACAAATAGTTGTTCCTACATAACAACCAGGATAATTCAGTACTCTTTATATCACTACTACAAACCAACTATCAATGGGTAATTACCAAGTTCCTACCTGGTTGTTGCCGTCTTATTTCGCTGTTGCTTCCTGGTGCTTTCCGGAAACAACAGCACTGTGCTTAATTTAGCAAAAATATGGCTTTGACACCTAATTTGACATACTACTATGAACATCATATCAAATCGTATTGGTCACATACACATGTTTAGCGGATGTTATGTTGGTGCTCATGGGTCCTTTTAGATAAAAATACCTTTTAAGACTTTTTCTAGTCTATGTTTTTTAAGACCCCTTTTCCATTTGTTTGACCAGAAATCAAAGCCATTACTTGTTCCTCATTTTTATGATGGAAAAGGGTTGAAAAATGTATCTATGCCTTAATTTCCCCCAAATATACTCAGCTTTCATTTGACACCCAATTTGAATTGCTCCTAAGAACTTCACATGTTGGTGCTCCTGAGTCCTGTCCTTTGACTTGGGAAATGACCATTTGCAAAACGAAAGTCACATGAATGTTTCCATGATTTTCTCTCCAGAGTCAGAAAGAAAAACAGAGCATAGTCACCTACACCCAGCCTGTGAATGAAGAGCGACAACTCAATGTTTAATCCATCACATTTCAGCCAGGAACCTCGGAGAGGCGATAATACAGTCTGAACAATGTAAAAAGCTCTGAATGGAATGAAAATGGTCTGGATTCAGTTGAAATGATGCTGCACAGTTTTGGCAATGAGGGTGCTCATGGCATAAAAGGTAAGACTGCATTTCAACAGGATAATAATGCGAGTTACAACAATTCTAGGGAGAGAGAATGTTTTTGCAATGATACCCGTAATGTTCCCCTGATGTTTGAGTGTCCAGTTTCCAGTTAGTTATGGGAACATTCTATGTATGTTAGCAAAACCTCCGGAGAACCTATTTAGCATGTTTTGGTGTTAGAGTTAGGAGAAGATTCCCTCAATGTCAAACAGAACTTACCCAGAATAAGGTTAACATTCTCAGAATATGCAATATTAATGTTGTCCAGTTTTCTGAGGGTTAGGAGAATATTCCATCAACGTCACACCAAACATAGAACATGGTTGTCATGTTCTCAGAATATAAGACATTAATGTTCTAGACACGTTTCATGGGAATGTTACAAGAACCTTCCTGTGTCCAATGACATTTAAAACATAGGAAGTTCTGTCATAGTCCCCTGGAGATTTTTGTCTAGTTCCCAGCTAGTTCTGGGGACATCCCTAAATATTTTTTTAGGATGTCACTTGATGGTCCCACACCACCCATTGTTACTGTTGACGAGCCCATCAAGGCCCTGCTGATTGGTGAACCATACTAACCCAATTGACAGAGTGAAAAGAAGGAAGCCTGTACAGAATAAAACTATTCCAAAACATGCATCCTGTTTGCAACAAGGCACTAAAGTAATACTGCAAAAAATGTGGCAAAGCAATACAACTTTTTGTCCTGGATACAAAGTGTTACAGTATGTTTGGGGCAAATCCAATACAACACATTACTGAGTATCAATCTCCATATTTTCAAGCATAGAGTTGGCTGCAGTATTTTATGGGTATGCTTGTAATCGTTAATTCCATAAAAAATCTGTCGTTTCTAGCTACAATAGTCATTTACAACATTAACAATGTCTACACTGTATTTCTGATCATTTTTGTGTTATTTTAATGGACAAAAAATGTGCTTTTCTTTCAAAAACAAGGACATTTCTAAGTGACCCCAAACTTTTGAACTGTAGTGTATATATAATTCCAAAAATAAGTCCAAAAATGGATGTAGCAACTACAGATTGCCCCTTTAAGTCCTTAATTTAGCAATAAAAGCCACACTTCTATTCCATAGACTGAGATCCGCACTGTGCAGCTGTGGCAAGAGAGCATTTTTCACTGGCTGACTGTCCACTGGTTTCATAAACAATGATTGATAGGCAGTTTAAACTTCTTGAAATCAACAATTATTGGGTTCAAATACACATTTAGGTTTGTGAACAACCATCCACAACAACCACAATCAATAAGGCGCAAATACGTAGCTAAATGAGAGCAGCAGTGTGATTCGCATCAATGAGCTATGTAGATAGCAATAATAAGTGATGTCCGTATCGCCGTAGACTACACCACTGCTGTCATTCACCACTGCTGTCATTCACCACTGCTGTCATTCACCACTGCTGTCATTCACCACTGCTGTCATTCACCACTGCTGTCATTCTTACCTTCAAGCGTTTATTCAAGTTGGATAATCTTTGGATACCAACAGTAGTCGTACCATTCGAAGACATAGCTTGGACTGTAGCCTACAAAAGCATATTCCTGCTATTTTCCCGCGATCCATCAAACCCATTTGGTGTTTCATCATAGTTGTCTCTGACTTCTGGTCACACTCGCTCAGGTGGCACAAACTTACATTTGCGCCCTTTTTCAATGTTGAAAAAAAGAGAAGTGTCCAAGATTTTTTTCGCAACCTCCTTTCTCAATTTAAAAGTAATCCTCTAAGTAATCATCTAGTTTTTCAAAAGTATCTGTAATCTGATTACAATATTTTTGCTGGTAATGTAACGGATTACTGTTACCGTTTTTTTAATCCCTTACATGTAACGGATGTAATCCGTTACTCTCCAACCCTGCATACCCGTCGTGCGTTATTGTTTATTTCTAGTATGTTAATTGATCATGAAAAGCATGCAGCTACTTGCTGTATAACTCTGATGATAGAGCTAAATGTGGAATAATCGTTAATGTGTCTTTCTGACTATGCACTTCAAGAGGTGATGATATTAAAACCAAATAGTTATCAAATGTATTCAGCAATCCCCTCGAAAACAGCAAGTAGTTGTCAATGGTTTTAGCGGAGCTGGAGTTATCCTTGCCCCCCAGCAGTCAAATCGAACGCTCTACACCATATTGATAACGACCTATAATAACCACCGAGTTGATGCGGGGAAGTGTCCATATTGCCGAACTCAGCATGCATACCGTACACAGCAGAACATGATTAGTACATGAAACAATCAGACTATTACTCTATAATTTCACCCCTTTCTAGTAAAGATAATGAATACAAATATTAGACATGGGGTTCCTCCACACATCAGTTAATTAAAAGACATTGCCAGCATTGTTGACATCCAAAATCAGTCGAGTATTTTCAGAATGGTCTGCTCGTTGAAATGTAAGGTTGCATATACCCAATACAATGCCATATGTGGACCAAGGCTTTACATGTGGGATACACGCATAATAACATGGTTTTGATTGACTGTTTTGACTTCCAATTGCACCGTAGATTGTGTTTGCTGTGAATGCAACTGATTGGAAGAAATCTGTGGAGGGCGTGGAGCTGAGATTACAGATTCCCTCTAGCCCCCCAACACCAGCCTAACCGCCACCACCCACCCACCCACCCAACCCAAACCGAGGATGAAAGAAAGACCAAATATTGTATAGCGTGCAGATCATTGGATAGGCGTTCATAAAGACCAATAGTGCAGCTTGCATCAGCCGCGAGACGAAATCTATATTTGCCAAATTGTGGGACAGCAACTACATAAACATATTGACGGATCATGATTTAATTAGTGCCATAAAGCTTTCTACCTCGGACCATGGAATATTCTTTGTCACGAACCTCAGACGCTATTGCTGATATCATGGACAATTGAGGTGCTTCGTTGCATGATATAGTAATGTTTTAATGAGTGAGCTGTCGTGGGTGAGATTGTGCTGCAGAAGAACAAACTAGGCTACTAGGTTTATGGATTCGGGCACTCACACAGGGAGGCCTGATGGAAGCTGCGACACATTTGGATATGACACAGTAAACTTCGAGTAAAGGATAGTTATGAATGCGCGAATGAAAATGTGTCGATATATTGCAATAATATAATAATAATGGGTATTTTTTGTAATGTGTAACATAGCATAGTGACTACGCGTGAGATGTAAAGCGAAGCCTGCAGGATTTTGATATCGGAGCTGACTATATATTTCGCTGCTTTACTGGAAACGTAAACATCCGGATTATCTTTGATCTTTGACTTAATATAACGGTGAGAGTAGTTAACCAAAGACTAGTTATCTCTCGTATGCTTTGGCGTGGGGGAACTCAACAACACAGGACTAATGCATTCTCTTCCTTCTACTTAAACGGAGAATTACGTTTTAATCTTAAAAAGAGGGCAAGTAGTGTGAGTTTGGGCTTTGCGCTCCTCAGGAATCCTGTGTGTTGTGTGATTGGCCAACATCAACATGCCAACCTCACGCTCTGGTGCCACCCCGGTGGAATACTGGGTCGATGGCTCGCGCCGAGATGTCTCCATGGATGAATTTTACACCATGGGCCCAGAACTGGGAAGGTAGAGTACTGTAGTCTGTGCCTTTATTGACTCCAATGCATACAGTAAATACCACCAGCATTCATAACTACTGCAGAAAAACATATCAGTGGAATTTCATCCAATGGGATGTAGTATTTCATTACATTATGGCTATAGCTAAAGTGTACATTTTGAATTACCATGTTTACAATTTCATTATTTATCTACTGTGTATATCACATGGATTAGGTTTGATTCTCTGACAGGACAGACAGAACACATATTTTAGACCAGTTCAGTAAAAGGAATCAATTGCATGCATAGTTCAGCACCATGGACAGCTCCTCCTGTTAACAAGTGACAATTTCTCTCCCATCATCTCACCTCATAAGTAGCCTACTAACATGATGCCAAGACACAATCAACATGTGTCAATACATGATCTTCACTCTGTCAGGGGGGTAACCAGCCCACTGTGTTTGCTATGGATATGGCCTCTCATTGTAATGGGGGCAACACATGGCCTAGCACTGGACAACAGTGAAACGTGAAGGGATTAGTGCAAGTATGGAGGAAACAGGTGTTACGCACCATTTTCAGAGGCTTTATATTGAATCTCCCACTATGTCTGACCCCTCCCCTCCATCCACATGAGTCTGGCTTAAGTACACTCTTACATCACATCCAGATTGACAATGTCAACATGTCAATATTTGTCACTTGGAGTGGGTGTCAGTGGTCTGTTGACGTTTGGGGGTCTGACTGACAGATGGAGTGGCAATTGGAGCCCTTCTGGGTATTCATGCGTTTGATGAAGACATTCGTCAGCAGGCGTAAACAACGATATCCCACCATGTCCATGGTTCTGACAAAAAAAAAACGGCTCACTGTAATTGCTAATTCACACTATAATCCATGCCAAGCAGAGCTGTACTGGGCTGGCCTGGTTACACATCCGCAGCAGTTGCTGGGACAGTGTGTGAGAGACTGTCTGAAACAGCACAGTGCAGTTAGGGTTGGCCATATAATGTGAATCAGGTGTAATATTTCCGTTGGTTATACCGTGGAACAGGTGAATGCGTCAGAATGAACCACCAATGCACCTGTGCCTTTATATTAAACCTTATTTCACGCCACACTTAAATGTATTAACCGTTCTCTTCTCCTCACCTGCAACTGCATGTATAATGGACAGGCACCCATTTTGTCACTTCGGGAGTTCTGTGTGAGACTGAAGGGAGAGATCTCACTGTCAGTGGTATAACAAACTGTATACCAAGCTTTCAAAAAGCTGCCCATACGTCCCTTTAGAGGACTCAAACACATCACACTAGATCCAAATCAAATAATATGGTCATTACTTAAAGTAGGCCACTGTTTGCTAGAATTAAGCAGTAACAATTGAACACCAACAGCGCATATTGACTCAGATACAGACGTTTACTGAATGAATCATCTGTGATCGACATTTGAGGATCTATCTACAGTCGGTAGATCGATCGGAAACAATAGGCCAGTTCAGCCACTGGTACTTGCTTCATGCACGTAAACATACACAACTTACTCTCAGCTTCCCCCAGCCTCCCCATATAAGGGTGTGCACAGTTGTTAGGGGTCTACTTTTCGAGGAGAGTTGCCAAGGAGACCCTACAGCTATGAGAGTGGTGTCGAGAGGGCTGGGGGATGATTATGCCTGGATTGTATTAGCACTAGCCGGACTGCTGGAGAAACGGAGAATAATTTCCTAAGCAGGGCAAATGCTGAGTGCCCCCATAGGGATACTACTGAGGGGAAGTCCCAGATTAGATAGCTGCTGGCTGCTGCCAGTACTCCCTCCGTATTCCACTGTGTGGTTTTATTCTGACCGCCCTCTTAATAACGACCTAGTTCAGTTTTACACAATCGACATCCGATTCTAATTGACCAAAATACCAGTTTTGCTGACGGTATTGAATAGTAATGATTGTACACATGTACATATTGATAGCTCACTTGAAGATGGTATACCGGTATCGAAGGGATTAGTAAATCCCGAGAAAATACTATTGCTCCAAAGGCCCATAATTCTTCAACGGCTCAATTGAATTTGAACACGCATTGATAAAAAAAAAAATAATCTTTCAATGTTGAGATATGCCAAAATACAGATATGAAACAGTGGGACTCTACTGATGAACCTATATCATATAGATAGAGCACCAAAACACATAACCATCTGTATGTGTGAGGTCATATAGACTGTTCAAGTGAACCAAGATACATGTGGTGCTCCAGTTGTCCCAGGCAACCCACAGCTCAGCTGCTGCTGTGTCTTCTGCTACTACTGCGTTCCCTAGTTCGAAATAATGACGATATACGTTGGGCCAGGGCATTATCTCTAGATTTCCAAGTAGATTGAAAAGCAACAGACAACACGAGACAGCCCAATCACGTATTAACAGATTACCCACGGTTTCAGCTCATACTTAGTGCTACCCTCTGCCCTCTCATGTAATCGTGTCATGGCTTTGAAATGCTTTCTTTCCCTGCATGTTTTCCTCCACAACGGGTTTTACTTAGCAATGTTAGCAATAAGCGCGTAGATGGATTCTGCATCTAATGGTTCACCGTGGAGTTGTTATTGTAATGGTTGAGATGGATGTCAGCTTATGAATGTTACGTTGATGAGCAAATGACATTATACTTACACTCAAATAATGATTCACAAGCAGTTCATGAGTCGAACTTGAGATAAAATGCTGAATCATTGCACTGTGGAGAGAACCGTATGATCATAGTCGTTGACTGATTTATCTTCTTCCTAGGGGGGCCACGTCAGTGGTGTTTCGCACTGAGGAGAAGAAGACACAGAAGCCCTATGCTGCAAAGGTCCTCAAGAAGACTGTGAGTCCATCGGCCATTTTATAGTTATACTGACAGTATCATAATGGGGCTCTCATTCTCATTCTTCCCATTTCAGATCGACAAGAAAATAGTGCGGACTGAAATTGGTGTCCTGCTGCGACTTTCCCACCCGAATATTGTAAGAGTTCACTTTATTTTATCCCAGACACCGCTGAAAAAACATTAAAATTGTATCTTTTCTCAGACCATGACATGAACAATAGTGGTGCCTTATTGTAGGATACTAGCAACTTCAATGTTTTTTGATATGTTGTATTGTTAAAAAAAAGAAACGTTTCTAAGAATGTGAACTAAATGAACATTAATGGTGACTTCTTTAGTAACATGAATGTTTTTTATTATGTCTTTGTCAACATTTTTGGGCGAGTTCTCAATCTCGTCTTCCCCTCTACCTGTGGTTTTGGACCTCAGATCCGCCTGAAGGAGATCTTTGAGACAGAGACAGACATCGCCCTCATCTTGGAGCTGGTGACTGGAGGGGAACTCTTTGACAGGTGCTTACGCCCAAAATATACCCCCCTTACGACCCCGTCTCCACCCCATATCCCTGCTGAAATTGGTTTCACTTCGGCGGGGCCAGAGGTGGAAT
This sequence comes from Salvelinus alpinus, assembly GCF_045679555.1. Taxonomy (NCBI): domain Eukaryota; kingdom Metazoa; phylum Chordata; class Actinopteri; order Salmoniformes; family Salmonidae; genus Salvelinus; species Salvelinus alpinus. The sequence goes on along the minus strand of NC_092101.1, from coordinate 10,740,481 downwards.
CAGTGGCCTCAGTCAGTCCCCCCGTTCCATTTGCCTGCTTTGTCATTAGCAGCAATTTATGACACAGGAGTTATTGAGATGTAGAGCATAAATGGAATAGAAAATTACATTTGTAATGGCCCTCACCAACACTGTTGCCAGGAAACGAATTAGAACACTGTGGTTGGAGCAAATACCCCACAATACCAGTATCGCAATATTTCTTCCATGGCAAAAATGAAAACACAAAGCACACTATTTGGTCCTTTAAAAACCTGCTGTTTGTAAAATACTGTGTGCTGTAGCTTGGAAAATAATTAAATGTGACTCTGGATGACAACATAATGTTTGTTCCCAACATTTGGGCTGTTTTCCCTGAATAAATTCAACTCGCTTCGTGTTTTGTTTCCTTGCCACAATACTAACGAGTAATGCGGTACTGGTATCGTCCCGGCTCTATTATTTTCCCTCACTACAGAGTTGAGGGACCACTCTCTTCCAAAGTGGGCTATTTGAACTCTGTGTAACGTTTTGACTGTGTTTGACCGTTAGTCTCTTTCTGCCCTTTTAGGATCGTGGAGAGAGGGTACTACAGTGAGAGAGATGCTGCCCATGTCATCAAGCAGATTCTGGAGGCAGTGGCGGTAAGATATGTGATTGAATGGCCACTGATGGGCTATTGAGTAGAAATGTGCCTTATTTCACCAAATGCTATGGAATTTGCTAAGAATTCTGAGATGCACAGCACCCCTCTATGCAGAGAAGAGAGAGTAGAGATGCTGTTGCTGCTACAGTGGGGCAAAAAAGTATTTAGTCAGCCACCAATTGTGCAAGTTCTCCCACTTAAAAAGATGAGAGAGGCCTGTAATTTTCATCATAGGTACACTTCAACTATGACAGACAAAATGAGAAAAAAAATCCAGAAAATTACATTGTATGATTTTTAATTAATATATTTGCAAATTATGGTGGAAAATAAGTATTTGGTCAATAACAAAAGTTTCTCAATACTTTGTTATATACCCTTTGTTGGCAATGACAGAGGTCAAATGTTTTCTGTAAGTCTTCACAAGGTTTTCACACACTGTTGCTGGTATTTTGGCCCATTCCTCCATGCAGATCTCCTCTAGAGCAGTGATGTTTTGGGGCTGTTGCTGGACAACACGGACTTTCAACTCCCTGCAAAGATTTTCTATGGGGTTGAGATCTGGAGACTGGCTAGGCCACTCCAGGACCTTGAAATGCTTCTTACGAAGCCACTCCTTCGTTGCCCGGGCGGTGTGTTTGGGATCATTGTCATGCTGAAAGACCCAGCCACGTTTCATCTTCAATGCCCTTGCTGATGGAAGGAGGTTTTCACTCAAAATCTCACGATACATGGCCCCATTCATTCTTTCCTTTACACGGATCAGTCGTCCTGGTCCCTTTGCAGAAAAACAGCCCCAAAGCATGATGTTTCCACCCCCATGCTTCACAGTAGGTATGGTGTTCTTTGGATGCAACTCAGCATTCTTTGTCCTCCAAACACGACGAGTTGAGTTTTTACCAAAAAAGTTCTATTTTGGTTTCATCTGACCATATGACATTCTCCCAATCTTCTTCTGGATCATCCAAATGCTCTCTAGCAAACTTCAGACGGGCCTGGACATGTACTGGCTTAAGCAGGGGGACACGTCTGGCACTGCAGGATTTGAGTCCCTGGCGGAGTAGTGTGTTACTGATGGTAGGCTTTGTTACTTTGGTCCCAGCTCTCTGCAGGTCATTCACTAGGTCCCCCCGTGTGGTTCTGGGATTTTTGCTCACCGTTCTTGTGATCATTTTGACCCCACGGGGTGAGATCTTGCGTGGAGCCCCAGATCGAGGGAGATTATCAGTGGTCTTGTATGTCTTCCATTTCCTAATAATTGCTCCCACAGTTGATTTCTTCAAACCAAGCTGCTTACCTATTGCAGATTCAGTATTCCCAGCCTGGTGCAGGTCTACAATTTTGTTTCTGGTGTCCTTTGACAGCTCTTTGGTCTTGGCCATAGTGGAGTTTGGAGTGTGACTGTTTGAGGTTGTGGACAGGTGTCTTTTATACTGATAACAAGTTCAAACAGGTGCCATTAATACAGGTAACGAGTGGAGGACAGAGGAGCCTCTTAAAGAAGAAGTTACAGGTCTGTGAGAGACAGAAATCTTGCTTGTTTGTAGGTGACCTAATACTTATTTTCCACCATAATTTGCAAATAAATTCATTAAAAATCCTACAATGTGATTTTCTGTTTTTTTTCTTTCTCATTTTGTCTGTCATAGTTGAAGTGTACCTATGATGAAAATTACAGGCCTCTCTCATCTTTTTAAGTGGGAGAACTTGCACAATTGGTGGCTGACTAAATACTTTTTTGCCCCACTGTATATGTTTTGTCTTTCACTATGGTTGCATCATCTTAACACTTATTTTTCTTAAAACTGCCTTGTTGGTTAATAAGGGCTTGTAAGTAAGCATTTCACTGTAAGGTTGTTGTATTCGGCGCATGTGACAAATGAAATTTGATTTGATCTACAGTAGCTTCAATAGAAAACAGGTCAACATGGAGCTGAGAGACTTTTCAGTGTTGTCATTTTGATGAAGCTTGTTCAGTTGAGACGGGTCTCTTATCCATACTTTGCATAGGGAAATACACATACTTTTAGGCTTAATATTCAATTTGTTTCAGGTTTGGTCTTATCTGTGGCCTTCTGTGTCCAGTCACTGCACATACTTCTAAAGTCATAATCACATTTTAGCATGAAGTTCAATATGCTTCAGATTTCATATTTCCAGTGAGCTAGTATGTGCAGTCAGTCAATGCGCTCTGTTGCAGGCAGCGCTGAGCCCTGTTTCAGGCAGAATGATATCTCCCAAAAATAGAGGATGATTATTTAGTCAGTTGAAAATGCCACTAAACATTGTTTTGGGGTTTAAGACTTGGCAATGGCACCAATGAATGTTAACCAGAAGATTAGTGTGAGAGACTTTATTTAGAAATACAAATGTATTGTAATCCCAGAATACAAGCAGCTAAGGGCTTGGCTGGACACACACACACACACACACAATGTGGTAGATGTGGGTCAGATGTGGCGTCGGTCTCAGCTAGAGGAATGACGGATGTGTGTGTGAACGTACTTGTGTTTGAGTGACTGTGTGTGTGTGTGTATCCGTGTGTATGTGTGTTTGGTGAGCTGAAAGTGTGAAATAATCCTCTCAGAGAGCCATAGCAATTCTTTTTAACAGCCTCTTAATCTTCTGACCAAGAGAGGCAGCAGGCAGCAGGGATGTGGGCTGCCTGTTATGTAACAGTGCTAGCGAGTGCGTGCCTGTGTGACAATGAACCAAGCCGCTGCTGTGCGGCCCATATGGCCACTGCTTTCGTTTTCTAAATAAGGATGTGACAAGTGGAGAATTTTTATTTATTTAAACAGCAATTTATTTATCGGTTTTCCCCGTTTAGAATCGTATGCATTTTTCTTATCGTTCCATGTGAATTCACAATGCAAAATATGGTCCTACTGCATCCGATTGCATATGACCACTAGGGGGCAAATGACGTTCTTTCTACTCGACAACAGAGCTCGCCTTGTAGATACACACAGCGAGGCGTGGCTTAACGTGCCACGCCCCTCGAGTAGGGTACAGCCGTAGGGTACTCCCGTTACTCCCATGTAATTAGCCTAACTTTGGTGTCATCCTAAGATAACTAGTGACGCTTCGTCATTTCAAGAAATGTTTTCAGCAGCTTCACGTGTCGTTATTAACACACTTGGCAGTCACAACAACAAATTATTTGCATGATACTTATTCTACCACTCTAATTTGTTACCCGACCTGCTAACACTGACAGTAAAGCTGCCACATTATACTTATGTCACTGTTTGTTTACCCTTAGTGTTTTCGCCGGTTAGCTGACGTTAGCTGGCTGGCTAGCGAGAGAAGTTCATCTCGATCTAATTCGCTAGTCTTAGATATGTCGCGTAACTACTTCCCGTCTTCGCCTGCCCTTTGAACGGTCTAGGTACTTAGAAAAGTTTAATCTGGTTGGCTTGCCTATACAGTGCCTTCGGAAAGTATTTAGACCCCTTGACTTTTTCCACATTTTGTTATGTTACAGCCTTATTCTAAAATTGATTTTTTTTTTAAATGCCTCATCAATCTATACACAATACCCCTTAATGACAAAGCGAAAATAGGTTTTTATAAATTTTTGCAAAAAACTAAAATGCCACATTTACATAAGTCTTCAGACCCTTTGCTATGAGACACGAAATTGAGCTCAGGTGCATCCTGTTTCCATTGATCATCCTTGATATGTTCCTACAACTTGATTGGAATCCACCTGTTATAAATTCAATTCATTGGACATGATTTGGAAAGGCACACACCTGTCTATGTAAGGTCCCACAATTGACAGTGCATTTCAGAGCAAAAACCAAGGCATGAGGTCAAAGGAATTGTCCGTAGAGCTCCGAGACACAGTGGCCTCCATCATTCTTAAATGGAAGAAGTTTGGAACCCCCAAGACTCTTCCTAGAGCTGGCCGCGTGGCCAAACTGAGCAATCAGGGGAGAAGGGTCTTGGTCAGGGAGGTGACCAAGAACCCGATGGTCACTCTGACAGAGCTCTAGAGTTCCTCTGTAGAGATGGGAGAACCTTCCAGAAGGACAACCATCTCTGCAGCACTCCACCAATCAGGCCTTTATGGTAGAGTGAAGCCACTCCGCAGGAAAAGGCACATGACAGCCCACTTGGGAGTTTGCCAAAAGACACCTAAAGACTCTCAGACCATGAGAAACAAAATTCTCTTGTCTGATGAAACCAAGATTGAACTCTTTGGCCTGAATGCCAGGCATCACGTCTGGAGGAAACCTGGCACCATCCCTACTGTGAAGCACGGTGATGGCAGCATCATGCTGTGGGGATGTTTTTCAGTGGCAGGGACTGGGAGACTAGTCAGGATCGAGGCAAAGATGAACGGAGCAAAGTACAGTGAGATCCTTGATGAAAACTTGTTCCAGAGTGCTCAGGACCTCAGACTGGGGCGAAGGTTCACCTTCCAACAGGACAATGACCCTAAGCACACAGCCAAGACAACGCAGGAGTGTCTTCAGGACAAGTCTCCAAATGTCCTTCAGTGGCCCAGCCAGAGTCCAGACTTGAACCCGATCGAACATCTCTGGAGAAACCTGAAAATAACTGTGCAGCAACGCTCCCCATCCAACCTGACAGAGCTTGAGAGGATCTGTAGAGAAGAATGGCAGAAACTCCCCAAATACACGTGTGCCAAGCTTGTAGCAACATACCCAAGAAGACTTGAGGCTGTAATCGCTGTCAAAGGTGCTTCAACAAAGTACTGAGTAAAGGGTTTGAATACTTATGTAAATGTGATATTTACATTTTTTATGGGGTATTTGTGTAGATTGATGAGGGGGAAAAAACAATTTAATACATTTTAGAATAAGGCTGTGACCTAACAATGTGAAAAAATCTAAGGGTCTGAATACTTTCCAAAGCCACTGTATGTGCTTTCAACTTGCCGTAGACCAGCTGGGGAGATAACCCTACCAAATGGCCCAAAGTAGCCTATGGTGATATCTATACCTACTTGGTGTAATTTCCAGGTTTACACAGACAATACACATAGCTAGTTAGATACAAACAAGTGTTAGCTAGCGACTTACCGGTGATGAAGTGCTTCGAACACACATACAGTGGGGCAAAAAAGTATTTAGTCAGCCACCAATTGTGCAAGTTCTCCCACTTAAAAAGATGAGAGAGGCCTGTAATTTTCATCATAGGTACACTTCAACTATGACAGACAAAATGAGAAGAAAAAAAAACTGAAAATCACATTGTAGGATTTTTAATGAATTTATTTGCAAATTATGGTGGAAAATAAGTAAAATAAGACTAACTAGCTAGTCTCTCCCAACATAAAGGTTGGCTAATGCTAATAAGCTAGCGTTCAGCACCCTTAAGCTATTGGGTGTCAGAGTTATAACAGTATATAGTGAATGAGCAAGCAAAGAATGTCGATACAAGTCATGATATTAAGACAAGTGTTTATTTCCAGCAAGTGTATTTGATGGGTTTCGTGTCTGTCGCTAACGCTAGCTTATCTAGCTGAGACCGAAGATATGTTTTGGGACTTCTGATAGTGTGGACTGAAGCTGAACTTTACTACAACATTATATTTAACCCTGTTTAAAGTTAGCAATGTTGAGGTGGTGGAACTGACAAAATTAAAGTAATCATACAGGTCGTATAACCTATTCCATTCCGGAACTTCCGGCGCCGAAAAGAGATGGCCGCCTCGCTTCGCGTTCCTTGGAAAATATGCAGTATTTTGTTTTTTTATGTGTTATTTCTTACATCGGTACCCCAGGTAATCTTAGGTTTCATTACATACAGTCGGGAGGAACTACTGAATATACGATTAACGTCAACTCATCATCGTTCCTACCAGGAATATGACTTTCCCGAAACGGATCCAGTGTTTTGCCTTCCACCCAATACAATGGATCTGATCCCAGCCGGCGACCCTGTGCGACGCCGTAAAAGGGGCAAACGAGGCGGTCTCGTGGTCAGGCTTCGGAGACGGGCACATCGCGCTCCACTCCCTAGCATACTACTCGCCAATGTCCAGTCTCTTGACAATAAGGTTGATGAAATCCGAGCACGGGTAGCATTCCAGAGAGACATCAGGGATTGCAACGTGCTCTGCTTCACGGAAACATGGCTAACTCAAGAGACGCTAACGGAGTCGGTGCAGCCAGCTGGTTTCTTCATGCATCGCGCCGACAGAAACAAACATCTTTCTGGTAAGAAGAGGGGCGGGGGGGTATGCCTTATGATTAACGAGACGTGGTGTGATCATCATAACAACACACAGGAACTCAAGTCATTCTGTTCACCTGATCTAGAACTCCTCACAATCAAATGTCGACCGCATTATCTACCAAGGGAATTCTCTTCAATCATAATCACAGCCGTATATATTCCCCCCCAAGCAGACACATCGATGGCCCTGAACGAACTTTATCTGACTCTTTGTAAACTGGAAACCACACACCCTGAGGCTGCATTCATCGTAGCTGGGGATTTTAACAAGGCTAATCTAAAAACAAAACTCCCTAAATTCTATCAGCATATCGATTGTGCTACCAGGGCTGGAAAAACCCTAGATCATTGTTATACTAATTTCCGCGACGCATATAAGGCCCTCCCCCGCCCCCCTTTCGGAAAAGCTGACCACGACTCCATTTTGTTGATTCCAGCCTACAAACAGAAACTAAAACAACAAGCTCCCGCGCTCAGGTCTGTTCAACGCTGGTCCGACCAATCTGAATCCACGCTTCAAGACTGCTTCGATCACGCGGATTGGAATATGTTCCGCATTGCGTCCAACAACAATATTGACGAATATGCTGATTCGGTGAGCGAGTTCATTAGGAAGTGCATTGACGATGTCGTACCCACAGCAACGATTAAAACATTCCCAAACCAGAAACCGTGGATTGACGGCAGCATTCGCGTGAAACTGAAAGCGCGAACCACTGCTTTTAACCAGGGCAAGGTGACCGGAAGCATGACCGAATACAAACAGTGTAGCTATTCTCTCCGCAAGGCAATCAAACAGGCTAAGTCCCAGTACAGAGACAAAATCGAGTCGCAATTCAACAGCTCAGACACAAGAGGTATGTGGCAGGGTCTACAGTCAATCACGGATTACAAAAAGAAAACCAGCCCCGTTGCGGACCAGGATGTCTTGCTCCCAGACAGGCTAAACAACTTTTTTGCCCGCTTTGAGGACAATACAGTGCCACTGACACGGCCCCCTACCAAAACCTGCGGGCTCTCCTTCACTGCAGCCGAGGTGAGTAAAACATTTAAACGTGTTAATCCTCGCAAGGCTGCAGGCCCAGACGGCATTCCCAGCCGCGTCCTCAGAGCATGCGCAGACCAGCTGGCTGGTGTGTTTACGGACATATTCAATCAATCCTTATCCCAGTCTGCTGTTCCCACATGCTTCAAGAGGGCCACCATTGTTCCTGTTCCCAAGAAAGCTAAGGTAACTGAGCTAAGCGACTACCGCCCTGTAGCACTCACTTCCGTCATCATGAAGTGCTTTGAGAGACTAGTCAAGGACCATATCACCTCCACCCTACCGGACACCCTAGACCCACTCCAATTTGCTTACCGACCCAATAGGTCCACAGACGACGCAATCACAACCACACTGCACACTGCCCTAACCCATCTGGACAAGAGGAATACCCATGTGAGAATGCTGTTCATCGATTACAGCTCAGCATTTAACACCATAGTACCCTCCAAACTCGTCATCAAGCTCGAGACCCTGGGTCTCGACCCCGCCCTGTGCAACTGGGTCCTGGACTTCCTGACGGGCCGCCCCCAGGTGGTGAGGGTAGGTAACAACATCTCCACCCCGCTGATCCTCAACACTGGGGCCCCACAAGGGTGTGTTCTGAGCCCTCTCCTGTACTCCCTGTTCACCCACGACTGCGTGGCCATGCACGCCTCCAACTCAATCATCAAGTTTGCGGATGACACTACAGTGGTAGGCTTGATTACCAACAACGACGAGACGGCCTACAGGGAGGAGGTGAGGGCCCTCGGAGTGTGGTGTCAGGAAAATAACCTCACACTCAACGTCAACAAAACAAAGGAGATGATTGTGGACTTCAGGAAACAGCAGAGGGAGCACCCCCCTATCCACATCGACGGGTCAGTAGTGGAGAAGGTGGAAAGTTTTAAGTTCCTCGGTGTACACATCACGGACAAACTGAATTGGTCCACCCACACAGACAGCGTTGTGAAGAAGGCGCAGCAGCGCCTCTTCAACCTCAGGAGGCTGAAGAAATTCGGCTTGTCACCAAAAGCACTCACAAACTTCTACAGATGCACAATCGAGAGCATCCTGTCGGGCTGTATCACCGCCTGGTACGGCAACTGCTCCGCCCACAACCGTAAGGCTCTCCAGAGGGTAGTGAGGTCTGCAGAACGCATCACCGGGGGCAAACTACCTGCCCTCCAGGACACCTACACCACCCGATGTCACAGGAAGGCCATAAAGATCATCAAGGACAACAACCACCCAAGCCACTGCCTGTTCACCCCGCTATCATCCAGAAGGCGAGGTCAGTACAGGTGCATCAAAGCAGGGACCGAGAGACTGAAAAACAGCTTCTATCTCAAGGCCATCAGACTGTTAAACAGCCACCACTAACATTTAGCGGCCGCTGCCAACATACTGACTCAACTCCAGCCACTTTAAAAATGGGAATTGATGGAAATTATGTAAAAATGTACCACTAGCCACTTTAAACAATGCCACTTAATATAATGTTTACATACCCTACATTACCCATCTCATATGTATATACTGTACTCTATATCATCTACTGCATCTTGCCATCTTTATGTAATACATGTACCACTAGCCACTTTAAACTATGCCACTTTATGTTTACATACCCTACAGTACTCATCTCATATGTATATACCGTACTCTATACCATCTACTGCATCTTGCCATGCCGTTCTGTACCACCACTCATTCATATATCTTTATGTACATATTCTTCATCCCTTTACACTTGTGTGTGTGTATAAGGTAGTAGTTGTGGAATTGTTAGGTTAGATTACTTGTTGGTTATTACTGCATTGTCGGAACTAGAAGCACAAGCATTTCGCTACACTCGCATTAACATCTGCTAACCATGTGTATGTGACTAATACAATTTGATTTGATTTGATTTGATTCTACAGGTAAACATGCATAGCTCATGTCTGTTATTTCCATATAGGCTATGTAACTATTTGTAAAAAAACAAACACAAAAAAACAGCCATTTATTCACTTCGTGAAATTATTTATTTGAGCTTTTATTTGGATTACTCTTTTTATTCACTTAGCTAATTACTTTTTCTGTTGTTGCATTGTCGAAAGGTGAACCTGCAAGTATGCATTTCATTGCACTGTACACTCCATGTATATCGTGTATATGACGAATAAACAAACTTGAACTTAGAAGGGAACGGCAGCCATAAAGAGAGGGGAAAAGATGGCCAGCTTTGTGGTTAGACTGAAGGTGAACAAAACAGTGAAAAATACATAGGCCCTTAAATTATCCTCAAATGTTATGTAATCTAAACATCTGAAATTAATCATAGAGGTCTTATAACTTATTCCATTGTACAGGTACATTTGTTGTGCTCATGTCTCTTTAGATTCATATAGTCTAGGGGCTATGTAGCTTATCTATCATGTTTGGAGTTGTGTTGCACTGTTATGTAGACACTTGACATTTTTCATTACAGATTAGTTGCCCTGGTCGTGTCAGTATACGGTAACTGAAAAACCTGAAACCAACTGTAAATTGTAGAAATTCATATACAAATATTGAAAGCATTTAATGAGAAAACTAGGTGTGCAACATGAAAATATTGTCTAATTTACATTGTGTAATTTATTGACGGTCCCTAACTAACCCCAGAGATAGGCTATCCAAAGTCAAAGTCAGGTCAAACGCCAGCCGGCTGAAGCTAATTGGTGAAAAAGTTTGGCTAACTCTTCCCACCTGCGAACACACACGAGACACCCACATCAAATCACAACCCCGAAACCAACTTGCGTTTAATTTCTGTCATGGCCGCTAGCCTTTCTTAATAAACCAAATCTGAAACGAGGCCAAATCAAGACGTGTAGTCGCCCTTTAAAACAAACTAATGACATGTTGCACCCCTACCTTGCTAGCTTTCAGATGAGCAAAGGAGGACAGATGAGAACAGCAGTCCAGTGGAACACTTACAGCAGCAGCCAGGGGCAAATGGTAGGGAAAAGGATGATTTAGGTGACCCAGACACAGGCCCAAAACAAGTTAAGCTACCCCAGTATCCCCTTGACCGGTTTGGATTGAAAAACTAGAGGCACACTAGACACGACACAGAAACAGCAAAAGAAGAGGAAATGATGGAGAGGGAAACCAGACAAGACACAGAGACAGCAATAGAAGAATAGGATATGATGGAGAGAGACACCAGAAGAACAGAACAGACCATAACAGAAGAGGATAGACAGAGGAGACAGTAACAAACAATATCCTGAGACAGCAACAGACAAGACACAGGGAAAGTGACAGAAGAGGGCACATGGAGAGAGAACAGAGGTGGGTTGAGCACACAGAAGACAGTCACACTTCATGCTTCTCTTACAAATCATTTTCAGGTGAGGTGATAAAGCCTGTGAAATTACTATTAAAAACAATTGTTTCTTTTCTCTCCTACATCAAGAGGGGGGGGGGCACTAAAATGTTTTGCCCGTGCGGTGGGGGAGTAGAGACAGCCCTGACTAACCATGGCATTTTCCCCTCACATCTTTCAAAATGAGGCCAAAAATTTCTCAACCAAATTTATCCTTGACTCTGTATGAAACTAATCACCATAGAGAGGTGAACCCCCCCCCCCCCCCCCCATCTTTCTGTGCATGCTGTATCTAGCAGCCTGCTCCCACTCTGTTTTTTTGTCATCTCATTAAAAAAACATCTGTCAAAACCCCCGGTACACAAACTTAATAAACCATCGACACCGCCATGACTCATTCGTACACTTTGGGCCCTCTCCAGCCATCCCAGCCCGGCTAGCGCACAGCGGCGCAGATTGTCAAATTTACAACCTTTCTCCCAGGCAGACAGAGAGCCAGAACATCTCAGGGGAGATGGGTTCAAAAGGTTCTGCGTGGAGGCCCATCAATAGCCAGCCTGGCAGTGGAGTGAAGAGTTTTCCATTAGAACTAATAGCAGTCAGGCTGGGCACTTACTGCCCATTCTAGCTACAGTAGCGGATAGCAGACTTTGGGCTTAACCACAGGCTTTTTCGGAGACGTCGCTGGTTAATTTGCCGGAATGAGTCTGGGCGTTCACAGCCGGGAAGGGAAGTGTGCAGTAATGACGAGAGCATGGCGCCGCGCGGGTGTTGTTAGCCGCCCCGGTAGGCCTCAGCGGGGACTCACGGTGGAAACCGGGGTATATTTTGACTAGGTCATTATATGTGTCCTCCCAGGGCCTCTGTGTGTGGCTGATGAGGCCCAGTGGCATACGTTACTAGAGAGGTCCTGACCTCATTACAATCATGTTGAGACCAGTGGTGGAAAAATAATAATAAAGATACCTTAATAGAAAATGAAAGTCACTCAGTAAAATACTACTTAAGTAAAAGTATTTGGTTTTAAAAGTACTTGCTCAAATATTGTTAAGTATCAAAAGTAAAAGTATAAACCATTTCAAATTCCTTATATTAAGCAAACCAGGTGACACAATTTTCTGGTTTTTTTAATTCACAGATAGCCAGGTGCACACTCCAACAATCAGACATAATTTACAAACGAAGCATGTGTGTTTAGTGCGTCCGCCAGATCAGAGGCAGTAGGGACGACTAGGGATATTCTCTTGATAGGTGAGTGAATGGAATATTTTCCTGTCCTGCTAAGCATTCAACATTTTACAAGTACTTTTGGATGTCAGGGAAAATGTGTGGAGTAAAAATTACATTATTTTATTTAGGAATGTAGTAAAGTAGAAGTAAAAGTTGTCAAAAATATAAATAGTAAAGTACAGATACCCCAAAAATGACATAATTAGTACTTTAAAGTTGGGGCTGTCCGTCTTCTCTTTACACACAAGTGTGACAGAGGTACGCCTCTGTCATGGGGTTTCAACATAAGGAACTAAATACTAATTCAATCATCAACAAATGAAGAGACCTGTCAGGGTCAACACTGCAGAGAGGTTAATCTAAATAACGGACAACCTTCGTCCTACCTGAAGTGCAAGTGCAAGGAAATGTGTAATCCAATGGAAAATAATTCAAGTCAATAAATTAATTAATAATAATCAGGGTTGGGGAGTAACGGATTACATGTAAGGGATTACAAAGAAAAACGGTAAATGTAATCCGTTATGTTACCAGCAAAAATATTGTAATCAGATTACAGATACTTTGGAAAAACTAGATGATTACTTCAAATTCAGAAAGGAGGTTTGCTAAATATGCTTTTTTACGCTACAGTCCAAGCTATGTCTTCCAATGGTACGACTGCTGTCGGCATCCAAAGATTATCCAACTTGAATAAATGCTTGGAGGTAAGGATGACAGCAGTGGTGTAGTCTACAGTGATACGGATATCACTTATTATTGATATCTACATAACGCATTGATGTGAATCACACTGCTGCTCTCTCATTTAGCTATTTGCGCCTTACGGATTGTGGTGTGGATGGCTGTTCACGAATCTAAATGTGTATTTCAACCCAATAATGGTTGCATTCAAGAAGTTTAAGCTGTCTATCAATCATTGTCTTTGAAACCAGTGGACAGCCAGTGAAAAATGCGCTCTTGCAACTGCTGCTAATAAGTCTAATGCCTTTTAAGGGGAAAGTAATGGAAAAGTAATCAAAAATTAACTGAATGTAATCAGATTATGTTACTGAGTTTAGGTAATCCAAAAATTACATTACTGATTACAATTTTGGACAGGTAACTAGTAACTGTAATGGATTACATTTAGAAAGTAACCTACCCAACCCTGTTAATAATCCAACAAAAATACTAAAGGTCCAATGGAAACAAATCAAATCTTATTTTATTTGTCACATGGTTAGCGGATGTTAATGCGAGTGTAGCGAAATGCTTGTGCTTCTAGTTCCGACCATGCATTAATATCTAACAAGTAATCTAACAATTTCACAACAACTACCTTATACACACAAGTGTAAAGGAATGAATAAGAATATGCACATAAAAATATATGGATGAGCGATGGCCGAACGGCATAGGCAAGATGCAGTAGATGGTATAGAGTACAGTATATACATATGAGATGAGTAATGTAGGGTATGTAAACATTATATAAAGTGGCATTGTTTGAAGTGGCTAGTGATACATTTATTACATACAATTTTCCATTATTAAAGTGGCTAGAGATGCGTCAGTATGTTGGCAGCAGCCACTCAATGTTGGTGATGGCTGTTTAACAGTCTGATGGCCTTGAGATAGAAGCTGTTTCAGTCTCTCAGTACCCGCTTTGATGCACCTGTACTGATCTCGCCTTCTGGATGATAGCGGGGTGAAGTTTGATCAAGTGCACCGAGCTATGGCCCGCAGCATGTACTGGCAAAAGTGGTGAGGGAGGAGCGCCCTTCTCAAATCAAACAGTAATCTGCGCCGCTCGGTCACGTCGACAACAAGGCAGCGTAATGCATCGTTCAGAAACATACAACATCTCTTTTCCATAAAATATACTGTACGTTCAAATTTTCAAACTAGTTTTCATTGGGAAGGTATATAAAACCTTTTTTTATCAAACGCAATTACTTTTGCATTTGAAATCACAGAATCCTACTCATTACTCCACGTGCTTAACCTACGACACTTTTGTTTTGAGCCGACTTCGCCGTTGGCTAAAACGGGGCAACTGGCTCACACCCGGGAGACAGCCCAGTTTCAAAACAAGTGTAATCAGGACTGAGGTATTTATAATGTAATCCCCGCCAATGGGCCTGCAGCCTAATTCAAGATGGCACCCGTGACACGTTTCCAACTACACCCATACCTGCTGCCTTGAAGAGCAACTGCCTTTAAAAAGCAATGATTCCCTTTGAAAACGTGTGGCATCGACATGAGTCAGAAATTGTTATTCTAGTGTCAAAATTGACTACAAAGTGTAAATAGGATCATTTGGGTCATAAAGTCAGTCTCATCAAAAAATTTGTTTGGAACATCAATGCGTTGCACCGGGTAAATGAAGGTTGGGTTTTGATTTGACCATTTGCCCAATAACATGGGTTAGTCAGCTGCGGTGATTGCTCTCTGTCCAATAGCAGAGACAGTGAGACAAACCTGCCCTGCAGCTCTGACTGTTTACATAATGTAATACAACGCGTCGCAATTTTTTGAACTTGAGAAATACTGCCCCAAACACCTTAGTGATGTGTAAAATTAAACATCCTTGGACAAAATGAATTACAGATTTCTTGTTATCTTAGATTCATTCTGGGGATTTTGAGGAAGTGAAATAGGCCGTTTTCTACCAGATAAGTTGTTTATTGCCTTCAGTTGCTCTTTTTTTACCTTTATTTAACTAGGCAAGTCAGTTAAGAACAAATTCTTATTTTCAATGACGGCCTAGGAACAGTGGGTTAACTGCCTTGTTCAGGGGCAGAATAACAGATTTGTACCTTGTCAGCTCAGGGATTCGATCTTACAACCTTTCGGTTACTGGTCCAACGCTCTAACCACTAGGCTTCCCGCCGCCCCTTCAGTTGCTCTTGAACACATTATTTTCATATTTCCACCATTTAAGGGCAAAGTTTCCTTTTATTTTCACTTGATGCTTTCATGGTAACATTACAACACTGCAACCGATCCGGTAGTCAGAGTCGGAACTCTCTTGACTCCTGAGTAATAGGATGGTGAGAGCAGTCATAGAGCCTCTGAGCTACTGCAGCAATGGGCCCCATCTGTTAAGTCAATTTTAGATCAGGGGCTGCTCATTTAGAGTTTCAATTAATCCTGCCAAGTGAAGCCCTGATTGGGCTGTATCCCTCAGGTCTCACAGAGATAAAAATGGTATCCATGCTCTGCTGCCTCTGACATTCTCTCTGTTCTTCAAGTGTCAACGCCTGTACAGATCTGTCATCTAGTCCACACAGTTGTGATCATTGACTTTAACATAAACGGATTTGTTCTTGTGGTAAAAGTGTGCTTAAAATGGACAAACTGTCATGGGACGTTGAGCTTTTTTTGTACTTTAACTACCACTGACTGCGTATCTAAAGGTGACATTACTCAACATCCAGCTACATAACTGTGGCAGCTTCTGGGTTGGGGCGCCCTTGATTACTAGGGCTATGACAATACATAGGCAGGTATTGTATTATTTATTTACTGACCTTTATTTTACCAGGTAAGATAACTGAGAACATATTATATTTTACAGCAACGACCTGGGGAAGAGTTACAGGGGCGAGGAATAAGCCAATTGGAAGCTGGGGATGATTAGGTGGCCATGATGCTAAGAAGTCCAGATTGGGAATTTATCCAGGACATCGGGGTTAACACCCCTACTCTTACGATAAGTGTCATGGGATCTTTAGTGACCACAGAGAGTCAGGATACCAGTTGTAACATCCCATCCGAAAGACAAAACCCTATGCAGGGCAATATCCCCTTCACTGCCCTGGGATCTCCTTAGACCAGAGCGGAGAATGCCTACTGGACCTTCAACACCACTTCCAGCAGCATCTGGTCTTCCATCCAGGGACTGACCAGGATCGACCCTGTGTAGCTTCAGAGACAAGCCAGCAGTGGGATGCAGAGTAGTATGCTGCTGGGTAGGGCTATGTCAATACATTTATAACATTTACGGCAAGGCTGTCCAATCTTATTTGTAAAGGACCGGTGTGTGGGCAGGCTTTGGCTCCAACCTAAACACTATTGAATCGTGTCTCATTCAGAGATAAATCATGTTGTATCATTGAGTATTGATCCAGTATCATATTTCTGTCAGATGATTACTATTGATTTACAATCAGTCCAGGCTTGGCTCGGTCAAACAGTAATCAATGTCCCTAAGCTCTGCTGGCCTGTAGATGGTGACCACTTAGGATCTCACATATTGTAATACATGACCGAAAAGGTGGGAAGGAACCCATTTTGAAAGACAAAAATATATATCAACTAAAATGCTAACGGGAAAAGAGACCATTTTGTAAAATTGTTGTTTTGGCATTTCAAAACGTCATTCCAAACTCATTTTGAAACAAGTGCCACACCGGCTTGCATTTGAACTGATCAGGGCCCGGTTCCCCGATAGAGATGGAACTTAGGCTTACAAGTGTTTTAACAATTCATCTTTCCTACAACAGCAGAAGATGTAGCATGCGTTTCCCAAAACACCACGCAGAGAGAACAGTCGCAAAGTGCATTGTTGGAGCATGTGTCGATATTGACAGGATCGAAAGAAAGGGAGCGCTGCTATCGGATCAGCTTTCTCCATTTAAACCGTACCTTTAACATTCAAACTATTTCACAATACTGACGATGGATCAGCTCCTAGAAAGAAATGACCACCTGCGGCTGCAAATATTGAGGCGGCTTATTCTAATACTTATCCAATAAAAATGACCTAACGATGAACTTAGACATGTTCGACTTTCACAGAATGCATCACATTTATGTTTCAACTGTCAACAAGCTACTGGCATCTATATGCACGTATTTTGGGACTGTAATAGAATCCAGTCTTATTGGAATGAGGTTCATTCAGAAGATCTTAGATAAACAATTTGCTCTTTCACCGAACCTATACCTACTTTATTTTGACTGTGACATTGTATTTGAGCCCGAATCTGAACGTCTGTTTAATACTCTTGTCTATTTAGCCACAAAATTAATTTTGCTGTTGAGTTCCACACCAGAAATACCGTCTGCGAGGATGTGGCTCTCTCCAGGCTTCTGCTATTCTTCCCCTAGAAAAACTCACTTTTGACCCGCGCCAGAGGACTGAAAAGTTCTGGAAAACATGGTCTCCATTATGTAGAACACCGCCCATAAATGGCCCATATAAATGATACTGCCGTCTTTGAATTTTATGATCGTTTTTTTACTGTATTTTTACTTAACTCCCTGTACTCTGTCTGTGTGGTGCGCTTCTTTTGTTGTCTGTGTAAACCCTGATCAAAGAAAAAAAAGGGACATTTAAATAAAGAGATAACAAAACAAAAAACATAGCCTTAAGATGCTTTTGGGAAACAGGGCCCAGGTCAGGTTTGACAACAGTACAGGGCCCGGTTACCCAAAAGCATCTTAAGGCTAAGTTCATTGTTAGAACCTTCGTAGGAGCATCGTTAAATCTTAGAGCGGTTTCCCAAAACCATCGGTGTTAACGTTGCACTTGAAAATGCTCGTAATCGAACGCCTGCCTCAGATCCCATATTGAACAGCTAAGTGTGTCGTTAGATGCTTTTTTATGCCCTCCCACGTAACTTCATACACAGAAGATCTCCGCTAAACATAGAATCACATGGTTTATCAATCTTTCTGTGACGCTGATAACTTCAGAACAAAATATGACTATAAATACAAAGTTGCCAATGTCTTTGCAATTGATACAAACAAGCGACATATAAAAATATACTTTAAATAAAAACCGAGTTGACTGCAAATATAAACAGTAGGTTATAGGCCTATTTTTATTTATTTATTCCTTCCAATTTCGATCTCATTGCAGCAACTCCCCAAAGGGCTCGGGAGGCGAAGGTCAAGTTGTCCGTCCTCCAAAACATGACCCGCCAAACCGCGCTTAACACCTGCCCGCTTAACCCGGAAGCCATCCGCACCAACATGGAAACACCGTTTGACGACCAAGGTCAGACTGCAGGTGCCCGGCCCGCAACAAGGAGTCGCTAGAGCGCAATGAGCCAAGTAAAGCCCCCCCGGCCAAACCCGGACAATGCTGGGCCAATTGCGCGACACCCTATGGGACTCCCAAGCACAGCCGGTTGTGATACAGCCTGGGATCGAACCCAGGTCTGTAGTGACACCTCTAGCACTGTGATGCAGTGCCTTAGACCGCTGCGCCACTTGGGAGGCCCGCTATAGGCCCATTTCAATTATATTTAAATACATTTCACGCTCAATCAATTTACTTACATTTTGCTACTGTCTGTAATTTTTCTACTGCCTGTAATTTGTCTCAATACATGTCATGATGTGTATAGCCTAACATGTGCACAGTGATGTGCCAAATTGGTGATTTAGTTTATTGAAGCAGTATCTGTGGTTTTTATGAAGACAGCGCTGCAGTGGATAGCTGCCGCCCTACGGGCTCCTGACCAATACTGATGTTTTTTGTGTTTTGTTTTTTTACGCTGCTCTTAGCTTGTACATCATACTTCCGCCATAATTTCCTATGACAGAACGGAGCTTCTGGACATCAGAACAGCGATCACTAACCTCGATTTCTACTAAAACGAGTTGGCAGCTCGGGACGTACTGCTCATTGCGGAACAGGCCCTAAACCCCGGGACTCGAAAGAGGAAGAAATAGCGAAAAATAGGCAAAACAGAGGGCACCCTGACGAGACTACGTCGGCGGGTAAATAAACCGCCTCTACCCTCCGTTCTATTGCTGAACATACAGTACATTCACTAGAGAACAAACTGGACGAGCTCCGTTCGAGACTATCCTATCAACGGGACCCGAAGAACTTTAATATCCTACGTTTCTCGGAGTCGTGGCTGAACAAGGACATGGAAAATATACATCTAGCTGGGTTTTCTATGCATCGGCAAGACCGACCGGCAGTTTAGGGTAATGTTAAGGGGGGAGGTGTGTGCCTCTTTGTTAACAACAGCTGGTGCGCAATCTGTAATGTTAAGAAAGTATTGAGCTTTTGCTACACTGAGTTAGAATACCTCATGATAAGCTGCAGACCATACTATTTACCAAGAGAGTTGCATAGGGCCATAAGCAAACAAGAAAATGCACATCCAGAGGTGGCGCTCCTAGTGCCCTGTGATTTTACTGCAGGGAAAGTGAAATGCATCTTACCTCATTACCAGCATGTCACCTGTGTAGCTAGAGGACTTCTATACCAGGCGGTGTCAGAGGAAGGCCTTACAAATTGTCAAAGACTCCAGCCAGTCAAGTCACAGACAGTTCTCTCTGCTGCTGCACAGCAAGTGTACAGATGCACCAAGTCTGGAACCAACAGGACCCTGAGCACCTTCTATCCCCAAGCCATAAGACTGCTGAATAGTTTAAGTGTTAACCAAATAGCTACCCAGACTATCTGCGTAAACGCTTTTCACCCATCACATACGCTACTGTTTATTATCTATCCTGTTGTTTAGTCACTTTATACATATCTACCTCAATTACCTCGTACCCCTGCACTTCAGCTTGGTACTGGTACCCCCTGTATATAGCCAAGTTATTGTTACTCATTGTGTATTTATTCCTTGTGTTCTTATTTTTATATAATTTTTCTCTCTGCATCCTTTTTACAGCAGATTAATCACATCATACCGTATAAAGTCTAGAGTTTTACCAGGTTAGGTTACACGATCAGGAAAAACTACGGGCCCCAGAATTGTTTTTTTCCCACCAAGCCACTGGGTTCTGTGGTGCCACCTCTGGGTGAATGGGAGTTTGAATCTGAGCTTTCTGGCCGTCAGAAAGATCTCTAATGTACAAACACTGGTTCAGGAAAGCGTCAATAAGTCGCTTCAATATTTGCAGCCGTAGGTGGTAATATCTCGCTAAGAGCTGATCCTTCATCAGTATTGTGAAATAATTCTAATGTTCAGGAAAGATTTGAATGGAGAAAGCTGATCTGAGCGCAGCGCTCCCTTTCTTTCGATCCGTTCAGTATCGACACATGCTCCAGCGACGCACTTCATTTGACATTTTGGTCATTTAACAGATGCTCTTATTCAGGGCGCTTTACAGTCAGTGGATTCAACTAAGGTTGCAACTGTTTTGTTCTTTTGTGTTTGTGTCACAGTATTTACATGAGAATGGGGTGGTGCATCGTGACCTGAAACCGGAAAACCTTCTCTACGCTGACCTCTCCTTGGACGCCCGGCTTAAGATAGGTAACCACACGTACCTGTAGATTAAAGCTACAGAACTGACACCTTCCTTGATAAACGGACAATTTCCTAGCTAAATAGGTGACGGGGAGTGCCACCGTTTGCCGTTTGGTCAAATATGAAAATGCCAAATGTTTTATTTATTGAATTATTCTCATATATAGATGAGAAAATATTACTGGTAGAAGTTCTTGCAGGAATATGGCCTCGTCTGGGATCTGGACTTTAATATAATAATAAAAATACAGTGTATATGACATTTAGCAGACACTTTTATCCAAAGTGACTTCCGGTAGTGCACGCATACATTGTTTTGTATGGGTGGCCACAGCGGGAATCGAACCCTAAATCCTGACTTTGCAAGCACCATGCTCTACCAACTGAGCCAAACAGGACCAGGCATTACTGTGATATGGCATGTGATACTTTGTTTTCTTTTGTAACTCCTGTCCATAATTCACAAGTAGTGCTCTTGTAAAGATCAACTATTCCTCTGTGGCCAATGAGACTAAACCATTATCTGATCTTCACAGCTGACTTTGGCCTCTCGAAGATAATAGATGAACAAGTGACCATGAAGACGGTGTGTGGCACACCTGGATACTGCGGTGAGTTATGGATAAACAGTTATCCTAATGAGAATACAATTGTAGGATCAGACTCGTCCTAGTCTGTTGTTGTGTACTGTGCAGTGTGCTAGAGATGAGTCACACTACCATACTGGTTATTGTTCGGTGCTTACCACTGAGCCATAACAAAACAAATTGTAAGGTGACACTAATGAAAGGAAATGGAAACTACAGAGTGTGACTTTAAAAAGGGTAAATCCGGGTTTGGCTAGGAAATATTATATATATTGTAGCGACCCTGGTTTATAAGTACGGATATCGACTCTGCCACTTCGAATAAAATGTTATTTGTCACATGCGCCGAATACAGCAGGTGAAATGCTTACTTACGAGCCCTTAACCAACAATACAGAGTTTTTAAAAAACCAAAGGAAAAATAGTAACACAAAATAACAATAACGAGGCTATATACAAGTGGTACCGTTACCGAGTCAATGTGTGGGGATACGGTTTAGTCAAGATAATTGAGATAATATGTACATGTAGGTAGGGGTTAAGTGACTATGCATAGATAATACACAGAGAGTAGCAGTGACGTATGTGAAGAGGGTGAACGTGTGTGTGTGTGTGTGTATGTGTGGCATCAATATGCATGTGTGTGTTTTGTCTGTGACCGTGTGTGTGTCTGTGTTGGAGGGTCAGTGTAGTATTTGTAAGTGTGTGGTTAGAGTCCAGTGAGTGTACATCGAGCCTGTGCAAGATAGTCAGTGCAAAACATAATAATAGATAAATAAGAATAAAATAAGGGGGCAATGTAAATAGTCCTGGTAGACATTTGATTAACTGTTCAGCAGTCTAATGGCTTGGGGGTAGAAGCTGTTCAGGAGCCTTTTGGCCCGTGACTTGGCACTCCAGTACCGCTTGCCGTGCAGTAGCAGAGAAAACAGTCTATGACTTGGGTGGATGGAGTCTTTGACAATTTTTCGGGCCTTCCTCTGACACCGCCTGGTATAGCGGTCCTGAATGGCAGGAAGCTCGGCCCCAGTGATGTACTGGGCCGTACGCACTACCCCTCTGTAGCGCCTTGCAGTCGGATGCCGAGCAGTTGCCATACCAAGCGGTGATGCAACCAGTCAGGATGCTCTCGATGGTGCAGAGGTCCCATGCCAAATCGAGGATCTGAGGTCCCATGCCAAATCTTTTCAGTCTCCTGAGGGGCAATTGGTGTTGTCGGGCCCTCTCCACGACTGTGTTGGTGTGTTTAGACCATGATAGGTCCTTAGTGATGTGGACACCAAGGAACTTGAAGCTCTCAACCCGCTCCACCACAGCCCACGTGAATGGGGGCATGCACAGCCCTCCTTTTACTGTAGTCCACGATCAGCTCCTTTGTTTTACTCATGTTGAGGGAGAGGTTGTTGTCCTTGCACCACACTACCAGGTCTCGAACCTTCTCCTTCACTGTTGTTGGTGATCAGGCCTACCACCGTCGTGTCATTGGCAAACTTAATGATGGGGTTGAAGTTGTGCGTGGCCACGCAGTCGTGGGTGAACAGGGAGTACAAGAGGGGACTAAGCACACACCTCTGACGGGCCCTGTGTTGAGGGTCAGCGTGGTGGATATATCCTCACCACATGGGGGTGGCCCGTCAGGAAGTCCAGGATCCAGTTGCAGAAGGAGGTGTTTAGTCCCAGGGTCCTTAGCTTAGTGATGAGCTTGGAGGGCACTATGGTGTTGAATGCTGAGCTGTAGTCAATGAACAGCATTCTCATGTAGGTGTTCCTTTTGTCCAGGTGGGCTAGGGTAGTGTTGAGTGCAATAGAGATTCCGTCATCTGTGTCACGTTCCTGACCTATTTTTATGTTATTTTGATTATGTTTAGTTGGTCAGGGCGTGAGTTGGGGTGGGCATTGTATGTTGTGTGTGTTTTGTTTAGTCTATGGGTGTTGTATTGTGTATGGGATAGATAATTGTGAGGTTGTCTAGTTATGTCTATGGCTGCCTAGATTGGGTCTCAATCAGAGACAGCTGTCATTCATTTGTCTCTGATTGGGAGCCATATTTAAGGTAGCCATAGGCAGTAGGCTTTTGTGGGTAGTTGTCTTGTTTAACGTTTGTTGCTTGTCTGGGCACTTGCGTTATTTAGCTTCACGATCATTTGTTGTTTTGTTTGTTTGTATAGTGTTTTTGTTTCATGTTCATCTTCGTTCATTTATTAAAAGAAGATGGCTTATTTTCCTCATGCTGCGTTTTGGTCCGAATCTCTTCTACACGATCGTGACAGAACTACCCACCACAACAGGACCAAGCGGATTGAGGAAGGAGAAAAGGAACTAAAACAATGGAGAGAAGAGGAATGGAGTTGGGAGCAAATTTTCAATGGAGAAGGACCCTGGGCTAAGGTTGGTGTGAATCGCCGCTTGCGGGAGGAGAAGAAGGCAGCCACAGCCCAGGAGCGCTGGTATGAGGAGGCAGCACGTAGGAGAGGCTGGAAGCCCGAGAGGCTCACCCAAAAATTTCTTGGGGGGGGGGATAAAGGGGAGTGTGGCGAAGCCGGGTTGGATACCTGAGCCAACTCCCCGGGCTTGCCGTGGAGTAAGAGGGCGTCGTACTGGTCAGATACCGTGTTATGCGGTAAAGCGCACGGTGTCCCCAGTACGCGTGCTTAGCCCAGTGCGGGCTATTCCACCTTGCCGCACTGGGAGGGCTAGGTTGGGCATCGAGCCGGATGCCATGAAGCCGGCCCAACGTATCTGGCCTCCAGTACGTCTCCTCGGGCCGGTGTACATGGCACCAGCCTTGCAGGTGGTGTCCCCGGTTCGCCTGCATAGCCCAGTGCGGGCTATTCCACCTCGCCGCACTGGCAGGGCTACGGGGACCATTCAACCTGGTAAGGTTGGGGAGGCTCGGTGCTCAAGAGCACGTGTCCTCCTTCACGGTCCGGTATATCCGGCGCCACCTTCCCACCCCAGTCCAGTACCACCAGTGCCTACACCACGCACCAGGCTTCGAGTGCATCTCCAGAGCCCTGTTCCTTTTCCACGCACTCTCCCTATGGTGCGTGTCTCCAGCCCAGTGCCTCCAGTTCCGGCACCACGCACCAAGCCTCCTGTGCGTCTCCAGAGCCCTGGACGCACTGTTCCTTCTCCCCGCACTCGCCCTGAGGTGCGTGTCCTTAGCCCGGTACCTCCAGTTCCGGTACCACGCACCAGGCCTATAGTGCGTCTCAGCCGGCCAGAGTCTGCCGTCTGCCCAGCGGCGCCTGAACTGCCCGTCTGCCCAGCGGCGCCTGAACTGCCCGTCTGCCCAGCGGCGCCTGAACTGCCCGTCTGCCCAGCGGCGCCTGAACTGCCCGTCTGCCCAGCGGCGCCTGAACTGCCCGTCTGCCCAGCGGCGCCTGAACTGCCCGTCTGCCCAGCGGCGCCTGAACTGCCCGTCTGCCATACGCCGTCTGAACTGTCCGTCTGCCATGAGCCTGCAAAGCCGCCCGTCTGCAATGAGCCTGCAAAGCCGCCCGTCTGCCATGAGCCTACAGAGCCGTCCGCCAGACAGGAGCCGCTAGAGCCGTCCGCCAGACAGGAGCCGCTAGAGCCTTCCGCCAGACCGGATCAGCCAGAGCCTTCCGCCAGACCGGATCAGCCAGAGCCTTCCGCCAGACCGGATCAGCCAGAGCCTTCCGCCAGACCGGATCAGCCAGAGCCTTCCGCCAGACCGGATCAGCCAGAGCCTTCCGCCAGACCGGATCAGCCAGAGCCTTCCGCCAGACCGGATCAGCCAGAGCCTTCAGCCAGCCATGACCGTCCAGAGCCGTCAGCGAGCCATGACCGTCCAGAGCCGTCAGCGAGCCATGACCGTCCAGAGCCGTCAGCGAGCCATGACCGTCCAGAGCCGTCAGCGAGCCATGACCGTCCAGAGCCGTCAGCGAGCCATGACCGTCCAGAGCCGTCAGCGAGCCATGACCGTCCAGAGCCGTCAGCCAGCCATGACCGTCCAGAGCCGTCAACCAGCCAAGAGCGTCCAGAGCCAGCCAGCCAGGATCCGCCAGTCATTCTGGTGTTGCCCCTCATTCTGGTGTTGCCCCTCATTCTGGTGTTGCCCCTCATTCTGGTGTTGCCCCTCATTCCGGTGTTGCCCCTCATTCCGGTGCTGCTCCTTATCCTGATGATGCCCCTTAATTTAGGTGGGGTTATTTGGAGGGTGGGCATTGTGAGGGGGATAAAGAAGCGGGGATTGATTATGGTGGGGTGGGGACCTCGCCCTCAGCCTGAGCCACCACCGTGGACAGATGCCCACCCAGACCCTCCCCTAGACTTTTGGTGGTGCGTTCGGAGTACGCACCTTGAGGGGGGGGTTATGTCACGTTCCTGACCTATTTTTATGTTATTTTGATTATGTTTAGTTGGTCAGGGCGTGAGTTGGGGTGGGCATTGTATGTTGTGTGTGTTTTGTTTAGTCTATGGGTGTTGTATTGTGTATGGGATAGATAATTGTGAGGTTATGTCTATGGCTGCCTAGATTGGGTCTCAATCAGAGACAGCTGTCATTCATTTGTCTCTGATTGGGAGCCATATTTAAGGTAGCCATAGGCAGTAGGCTTTTGTGGGTAGTTGTCTTGTTTAACGTTTGTTGCTTGTCTGGGCACTTGCGTTATTTAGCTTCACGATCATTTGTTGTTTTGTTTGTTTGTATAGTGTTTTTGTTTCATGTTCATCTTCGTTCATTTATTAAAAGAAGATGGCTTATTTTCCTCATGCTGCGTTTTGGTCCGAATCTCTTCTACACGATCGTGACAATCTGTGGATATGTTGGGGCGGTATGTGAATTGGAGTGGGTCCAGGGATTCTGGGATTATGGTGTTGATATGAGCCATGACCAGCCTTTCAAAGCATTTCATGGCTACACACGTGAGTGCTACGGGGCGGTAGTCATTTAGGCAAATTTAGGCATACCTTCGTGGCACAGGGCTTCGGGCCAGAAGGTTGAGGGTTCGCGCTACACTCCCTGCCTGTTTCATTACAATATTATATACAGTGCCTTAAAGTATTCACACCCATTGGCTTTTTCCACATTTTGTTGTTTTACAATTAAATTAAAGTTAAAGATTAAAGTTGATTTAATTGTAATTTTTTGTTGATTAAATAAGTAGTCACACCCCTGAGTGAATACATGTTAGAATCACCTTTGGCAGCGATTACAGCTGTGAGTCTTTCTGGGTAAGTCTCTAAAGCCTTGTTCAAACTGCAGGCCTTAATGCTAAAATCAGAAAAGCACCTATTGGTAGATGGGTAAAAAAAATCCAGGGTAAAAAAAATCCAGGTGTGCAAAGCTCTTAGAGACTTAACCTGAAAGACTCACAGCTGTAATCACTGCCAAAGGTGCTGCTACAAAGTATTGGATCAGGGGTGTGAATACTTACGTAAATGAGATATTTCCGTATTTCATTTCCAATAAATTTGTAAAAATGTCGAAAAACATGTTTTCACTTTGTCATTATGGGGTTTTGTGTGCAGATAGGTGGGTGAGAAAAAAAATATTTAATCCATTTTGAATTCAGGCTGTAACACAACAAAATGTGTAATTCAAGGGTTTTGAATACTTCCTGAAAGCACTGTAGATATATTACACACATTGTAGGATCGCTATCAGTCAAATAAATCATCCTCAACCACAAAACAAATAAATAAAAAAGTATATATACATATATTAGTGTGTTTAAGTTTTATTGACAGATATACTGTAGTGCATGCTTTAATGGAGATTATAGAGTACAGCATTAACAGAAATGACGCTGATAGTACATAGTGTTTTCGAGGGACTGATATGAGTCAAAATGAAGTGTCCTGTGTGGGAGCTGACAGCTGGCCCTTCATCCCTCCCTTTCTCCATACCTCACTCTCTCCCCTGTAGCTCCAGAGATCCTCCGAGGCAATGCCTATGGTCCTGAAGTGGACATGTGGTCTGTGGGAGTCATCCTGTACATCTTGTGAGTAAAAAAACAAACAAAAAAAACCACTTTAAAATCTGTCCGAAGATCTGCATGTACTCAGAGTGGGTAGCTGGCAATTTGAAGCCCTCTCATTACGGTATCGCAGCTAATCTCGCCCTTTCCTCGTGTCATATGGCTTTCCGATTTAGTACGCCGTTGCAAGTCTATTAGAGGGGGGGTCTGATCTGAAAAGATCCCGTATGTCTTTAAAACAAGTAGTGAAAGTGGCGAAACAAATAATCAGAGGGAAATGTTGCCTTTCCCCTCAGGCTGTGTGGGTTTGAACCCTTCTTCGATCCGAGGGGAGACCAGTATATGTATAGCCGCATCCTCAACTGTGACTATGAGTTTGTCTCCCCCTGGTGGGATGAGGTCTCCCTCAACGCTAAGGACTTGGTGAGTTTCGCGTCTAAGCATTGCACTCCAGAGGCTTTTATTATGAATAACAGTGTGCAGTGTTTGAAGGTGTTCACATAAATTGCTAATTAACTTTCTTTTTTTCTTTGTTAATGTTTGAATTATGTAAATACTGTATATGTACAACGTCTGTTCTTTTTATTTGATTGCAGGCCCTTAATACATGTTTTACACAACTGGTTTGACAAATACAATATATTGGTTTGTTCAATTTAGGAAAATGTATGTTACCCTTTATTTTAGGGGAATGCAATTTGTCTCGGGTTTCATCAGGGCCAGAGGAAAACCCATATGGCAGAAAATGCATTACTGCTGAGCATATGTTGCGTTACACCCATTCTCAGGGGTAGGCAACTAGATTCAGCCGAGGGACAATTTTGGTCAGAGCGGATGGTTGGGGGCCGAAACATAATTCTAATCATTTGTACAGTGCAAATTGACAACAACTAAGCCCCCAAAAATATTTTATTTGAAAATAATAATTTCTCACCAAAAAACGTCCCGCGGGTCGTGTGTTTGCCGACCCCTGCACTATATTCTGTTTAATATTTCACAACTATTTCACTTCGATGAATAAAAAAAATCATAAACTCCCAATTAAAAATAATCTTCCCCGTTTCTCTGTAAAAAAACTTGCTTAGGGCCAGATTCAAGCAAATCTGGTTCTACTCTATATTAGCATGGTTATGCATATTCATGTACCCCTGGTTTTGAATAATGTTTAATAACAACCTGTCCCATTGCCTGTCCCCCTTAGGTCAGTAAGCTGATAGTGCAGGACCATCACAAGAGGCTGACGGTGAAGGAGGCCCTGGAGCACCCCTGGGTATTGGGCAAGGCTGCTCGCTTCTCCCACATGGACACCACTCAAAGAAAGCTACAGGAGTTCAACGCCCGGCGCAAACTCAAGGTGAGCAATGCGATTAATGTTGGGTCCCAAATAGGGAAATGTAGAATCAAATGCGCGTTCTTTTGTTTTAAGGAAGCGAAAGCACTGCTAGAATCATCATTGACAAACCTATGCTAAAAATATTACAACGTATCAATTAGCATGAAACCTCATGTAGATCCCGTCCCAGCTGTTCCATTAATTTGAAGGGAAAAATATTTTTAATAAAGAAAAGTAATTTACCATGTCAGACGACAATAGGCAACAACAAACATCGCAGTTTGAACGGTTGGATGTTGCTCTGATCGTCTCTGGAAATGTAAGCTTGTGGCACTACCACCGTCTTGATTGGGAGCTATGCCTCAAGGAATTGTCTTCTCTATTGCCAATATTACATTGCAATAAGATGGTTCTTGTGGCAGGCTTGGTGACTGACAGTGGTGTGCCATGTTTCTCTGATTGCAGGCTATCATGAAGGCCGTGGTGGCCACCAGCCGCATGCACGAGGGCTCCCGGCGGCGCACGGACAGCTGCGATATTCCCGGATCCGACAAGACCACCTCCAGGAAGAGCAGCATGCAGCAGGACCCTCCCCCGGATAAGGACCCCCAGGAGGGCCAGGCCAACCAGGGCACAGACACCACCCTGACCCAAGATGAGGAGGACCAGTGCCCTCCGCCCCTGCCGCCCCGCAATCCCAGACCCATCCCTCCTCTACTGGCTGGGGCTTCCTCCCCCACCTGTCTGCCCACCAGGCCCCCACTAAGGGGAATTGATGGACAGAGACAGATGTCGGTCATCCCCAAGACGGCCGTGGTACGGCCCAGGGTGCCCAAGAAGAGCTGCTCCTCGGTGGATTCCGCCTCCACCAAGCGGGAGACCTCCTCAGTCCAGACCAGTCCCCCAAGCCCCAAGAGCCTTGGCAATGGATTTGCCATGGGGGTGGAGTCTGGCAGTAAAACGACCCAGTGTTAGTGAGTGGCAGGTATCAAAGAGAAAGAGGGTGGCGACACTCACCTAGGAGCTCCGACTGTTGTCCTAAGATGGCTGATGCTGTTGTTGCTGTAGTGTGAGATGGTAGATGACAACACGGAGGAGGAGGGATGGAGGAACGGATGTCTTTGTTCAGATCTCGCCTCATATCCGTTTTGATCCGGGACAAAAGACTAGTACTATATATAACTTGATATTTATTTTTTCCTTGCTGTGCGCAACGAGTTTGGAGACTCATAACGAATTTGCAAATGAGCTATTAACTTTGGTTTCAACTGTTGCCGACTTGCTGTAACTTCTCTACTTTAAGGCCTCTCTGAACGGGACTTATTGTTCTTCAAATGCCACTTGAAAAGACAACTTGATTTCATACTTTGTATACTCTACACCTTTCTACTATTCAATGTTGGAATCTACTGACTTCATATGCAAATACGTGGATATATATACTGTACATAACCCTCTCCTTCTTGCATAGCATTCAGGTAGTAAAGATATTGTATTCGTGAGCTTATGAATATAGTTAGTGTATTTTGCATTAATTGTAACGATCTAATGTTTGCACTATATATTATCAGATTAATCTTTATAGATCGCAAAAAAGCATTCACACTGCTAGTCGTTTACTATCTAAGTCAAATTGCACTTTTATTCCTTTGGAAATATATATATGGCTGAACAGTGAAGCTTAATTTGAGGCTGAAACCAATTTTCTCATTCAGTTGTTTACCCAAAAAGTGGTTGTAAAACCTCATTCTGTGGTAGTTATCTGATGAAGGAACATACATCGTAATCATCTCATCAACCTCACTGGGGCTACCAGTCTCTCTACCTCCTTTTTGTACAGGGGCTTCCAACCCAGTAAAAGCAAAATCTGTAAAGAAATGATTGGATGAGGTGAGGTACAGTATCAGGCGTAGCCGTCTCTTTCTGCAACATTAGAATGATATTGTCAGTGCCAGGTAAAAACCTGCAAGGTGAATGTTTTCTCGATGGAACTCAAATAACTGAGCAAATGAAAGTGTCATTAAAATAGTCAATTTCTAATTTAAGGGCCAAACTTCACCTGCTAACATGTATTCTCACTCGCTTTCATTGCCAAATTGGATTATATTGCTGACATGTTAACACATGTATAAACCATACATTTACACCTATGAAATGATGTATAAAGTATGGATATTTTACTGATAATTATTATTGCTTACAAATGCTTTATTTGGGGATTGGTGGGGATGTAGTTAACAGTTGTGTTTGTTTTGTAGTTTCTCAGTTTCCCATTTTTCATTTCTAAAAATAAATGTACCCTAGCTTTTAATATTTTTGGTGAAGATGACATATTTAAGAAAACATGAGATGATTTAACAGAGGGGGAGTGTAGTGGAGGTGTACACTTCTATACCTTTTTTATGTTTCATCCTATCAAAATAATCTAAATGACTTGGATTTGATTATTGTATTCTACAGAAATATATTTTAAAGATGGTGGTTGCTGTGTGCTGATATAAAAGGAATAAAACGTTGATTTTCAAGTCCAATATTGGCTTGGGAGCGTTACATCAGTTTTATAACAAGCTGCTGATATGAGAATCTCCTCCACACGTTTGATTTGATTAAAGAGGCAATCTGCCGTTGGCTCATAGATTTTTGGACTTAAACATGAATGATATACACTGAGTGTACAACACATTAAGAATACCTTCCTAATATTGAGTTGCAGCCCATTCTTGATACAGACGGGAAACTGTTGAGCGTGAATAACCCAGCAGCGTTGCAGTTCTTGACACAAATCGGTGCACCTGGCACCTACTGTACTACCATACCCCATTCAAAGGCATCTTCTGTATTGCCCATTCACCCTCTGAATGGCACGCATACACAATCCATGTCTCAATTGTCTCAAGGCTTAACCCGTCTCCTCCCCTTCATCTACACTGATTGAAGTGGATTTAACAAGTGACATCAATAAGGGACCATAGACTGACCAGGTGAAAGCTATGTCATGGAAAGAGCAGGTGTTCTTAATGTTTTGTACACTCAGTGTATACACATTGATTCATGAAGAATATATAGAAATATCTCATGAGCTTAGTTCAACGGTCGTACCCAATCAGAGCCCAAAATATGCGCATTTTACTCCATTCTTTGTGAACAATGTAATAAAAAAATTATACTATTTCAAAATATACATATTTTCCAAATATGGTTAAAACTACCTCAGCTGTTTAGCAAAACAGTGGCAGGGTGTCCGCTTTGTGTTTTTGTTTGTTTGAACTGGAGTAAAAGAAAAACTATGAAACGAAACAATGAAAGAATAATCAAAATTGGTGGACAGAGAACGGAATTTTATTGATGTACGTCAGTCGATTACAGTACAGAAAATACCATTAGAGTTCGAGCATGTCACTGATTCACGTGGGAATGACGAGGAAAATGGAGAAACAACTCCAACATGTTGGAAACTAAAGCAGAACAACTGTTGAAGTATAGTTTACTGTACAATATTGTGAATCTGAAGTTATTTTTTGCATCGTTGTAGTTGGATTATAATTTGCCCACTGTCTTCTCAACAACAGAAAAAATAGGAATTATAACAAAAGAAAGTAGATTTGTTCACTGAATAACAAAATTAACATTTAAAATAGTGTTTAAGATATTAATGTTAGTGCACATAACATACACTGAGGCCTGGACCTCGTTAAACTTGATATGACACTGGCTAAAGCGCCTTGAAATCCGTCACGTGACACATACGAAAAACATGGCTGTGTCCTAAACTACTCTTTACTGGCTTCCTTATGTCTTTACCTTTCCATTGTAACCACTAATATTTGAAACGCCTGGACAGCATCATATTACTTTCAATCAACCGTCAAGGTTTTTCAGATCAGTGTTCACGAAGGAATGGAGGTGAGGAAAGGAAGCAGGTTAAGACAAATGGGACGTGACCCGGATCCCTCTGTAGTAGCATCCTGCTCTTAAAATGGCGGGCAGGTATGTCATCATGGCACAGGTGACGATCCTTTCAGAGTATAATATATTGAGATGGCTTTCTTCCGATTCTTTCGTTTACATGGATCTGGGCTTTAGAAAAAAAAAAAAATAGTCACTGCTTAGTCGAAAAAAAGGAAGGAAATAATTTCAACCGGAACTAGTCAGTGCTGGACACACACTTTGTGAATTCATACAGGTATACACAAAGCAGTGGTATGAGACAGCAAAAAACGGCCATTTATATGGCTCTAGAAACTGAGTGTAATGACCGGGCATTGCTATTGAGAAAGGCTTTCCAACATATGCTAAACCACATGGGCATTGCTATTGAGAAAGGCTTTCCAACATATGCTAAACCACATGGGCATTGCTATTGAGAAAGTATTTCCAACATATGCTAAACCACATGGGCATTGCTATTGAGAAAGGCTTTCCAACATATGCTAAACCACATGGGCATTGCTATTGAGAAAGGCTTTCCAACATATGCTAAACCACATGGGCATTGCTATTGAGAAAGGCTTTCCAACATATGCTAAACCACATGGGCATTGCTATTGAGAAAGGCTTTCCAACATATTAGTTAACCACATGGGCATTTATATTAAGAGAGTTTCCAACATATTAGTTAACCACATGGGCACCTTGGCTTGGATAGACGTTTTGGAATGTTGTTCACCTCATCATCAAAATGATCA
The DNA here is from genome assembly GCF_045679555.1 of Salvelinus alpinus. Classification (NCBI taxonomy): domain Eukaryota; kingdom Metazoa; phylum Chordata; class Actinopteri; order Salmoniformes; family Salmonidae; genus Salvelinus; species Salvelinus alpinus. The sequence continues at coordinate 10,707,262 of NC_092101.1, read as the reverse complement.
TCAGAGGTGTGAAATACTATTGTGCGATTTAATTGGATCGTCATGACGTTTCATATGCAATAGGAAACCGTGTCTGTAGTACATTATACTGCCCCAATTCACAGGACATGGTTAGGTGAGTGTCTGGCTTTGTAAAGTAGCTGTTGGGTCCAGTTAAAGCAGCAAAGTAGAGTCAGATCACTGCTGCCAAAAGAAGAGATGGGGGGGGGGGGGGGGGGGGGGTCCATTCCTACCTAAAACGTACTGTAGCCATCACATTAGTTAGGTTACCTCCGGGCTTCCGGTTAAAACTCTTTGGCCCAAGAGTTTCCTTAAGCGAGGACGGAGACCTCGTTCTTACCGGGAAAGCTCCATTTCCAAAACGCGTGGACACAGACGTTAGTCACGCAGTTTACCTACGATTTGACTTCTGGGTTAACAGAGATGAACTTGACTCAGACCTTACACACTGTGCTTAATTATGTCAACATCTACAAAGACAACATTCAGATTCTAAACAGTAAAAAAAAAAAAATATGTACAGGGCACTTCTTCCTTTTTTGTTTTAGAACTGTACAAGATTAAAAATTACCAATAATTAGTTAGACATATTTATAGGACAACATAGTTTATGTAATATTACTGTAAAGAACAAACAAGATTTTGTTTTTAGATTCTGAATGTAGTATCCGCTTTTGGAATGCGGTAAAGATATGTTATGCAAAAGATGCTTGTATAAGTAGTTTCCTTTTTTTAAGCAGCGAATATATATTCCTAAAATGAAGAAGGTAAACTACTGCCGGTAACTGCTTCGCAATCCTTGCAAGTCGGGGTCAAGACTGCCAAAGCATTTAGGTTTGTTAAAGTTCTCAGCCTATCAGTTAGCCACATATCCTGCTGATAAGCTAAACCCAGCAGTAGCGATACATAACCACTAGGTGGCGTTGCTGTAGTGAATGTCCACTATGGCGCTGCTAAGGACCTACAGAGTTCCTATAGTACTCTGCTATCCTCTCACTTCAAAGACCCCATTTTGCTGAAGAGAATTCTGAGCCCTGGCCTACAGTGTAAATGACAACCCACTAGATTTATCAGTCATTCTCCATCTTGGTTTCACACACCACGAAGGATGACACGTGACACAGTCAAGTCTCATCAAAGCTGAATTGAAGAAGTGACTGAGGGTGGCTGGTCCAGTGGAGTGGCTTGAGAGAGAGGAAGATGTGTCGAGGACGAACTTTGTTCTGTGGCTATCCCTTCCCTTCCCTTCCCCGGAAACGAAATACTGCATTGTCTCAGGTGGTATTTAGCTAGTGTTCATATGTTCTCCTGTGCATACTGTAGTAGACCCCCCCCCCCCCAGACAGGTTGGTCTCTGTAGGGGATTACGGGGGCCCCTCTTTGGGGGAGGAGGGGGGCTGGGACTGGGAGGCGCTGCCCCCGGAGCTTTTCAGGGAGCCCAGGGTCTTGCTGAACCAGGAGTTTTTGGCCGCTTGGATCTCGTTCATCAGGATGCCCCTTTGGTGCTCCAACTCCTGAGGATGGACAGAATAAAGGAATAAAACGGTCAGCGTATCACTCATGAATAGTCATTATAGCAAGCCTGAATATTAGTCATCACAGCAAGCATGAGTCAGCCACCATAATACATCATGAATAGTCATCTTCGTAAGCATGAATAGTCAAAAGGGATAGAAAATCGAGCACGGACATCCAATGGCTTCGGACCAACTGTCAGAAGGCGTGTATATATACTACTTTATTGTACTACAGAGTTGCTCCACCTCGAAAAAGCACAAGAGGACTTCGACACCCACCACGCCTCAGATTGTTCTGAAATCGTTTCTCTAGTTAGAAACAGATGAGATTAGCATTCCTGAAACGTTATTCCGTTGAAATATAATCTGATCTCTGTCAGACAGAGAAGATTATATGAATCCTACAAATAAAAATAAAAAATGGCCAATTTGGGTGCAATCAATTAGCTTAATTTCTCAGAGATCAAATTATTTTGCAACAAAATAACGCTTCAGGAATGCTTATCTCATCGGTTTCTAACTACAGAAACGATTTCAGAACAATCTGAGAAGTGGTGGGTGTCATGACTTGCTGGAAGGACACGGAATGACCCTACATTGAGTGAGATACCGCAGTGCTGCTGACTGCATAGAATCTGACCTGCATCTTGCACTTGGCCTCCACTAGCTGTAGTTTGGTCTGGGCCAGCTCTAGCTCCAGTTCTCTGAGCTGGGCCTTCAGGGAGTCCTTCTCCTCATCCAGCTCACTGTCCCTGTTGTCTCTGCTGGGAGGGGGTATCTGCAGAGGACCTTCTTTACTGAACACCTCCCTGCAGCGCTCACACGCCATCACCTTACTCTGTAGGGAGAGAGAAGGAACACGCACAGTCAGTTACGCATTGTCGTCATAATGCCTACCGCTGTTCGTCATATTGTGTCATATCACAATCCTTTCTATGTTATTTCCCCACCCCCAGGAAGTCCATTGTTAAGGTCAGAGACATGACCAAGGCAGCAGCTCGATAAAAACACAGATCACAAAAGCACAGCACACCAATAACACAAATAATGACATAGCTTCAAGTTTTAATGTCACATGCACAAGTACAGTGAAATGCCTTTCTTGACAGCTCTAACACCCAACAATGCAGTAATCAATAACAATGTCATTCTAGAAAATTAACAAGGTACAACAAAAACACACGAGATAGACAACTAAAATATTAGAATTAATATGGTGTCACATTACACACACACCATACTGTGTGCATCATTGCCTTGTACTACCTTGATGATGTCCAGCTCCTCCTTGGTGACAGCGTGTTGCTTCTCCAGCCGGGTGCTGAGCTGAGAACAGATCTGAGGACACACACAGCAGGACAACCTTTACTGCAGGGGTATTCAACTGTTACCCTACAAGGTCTGGAGCCTGCTGCTTTTCTGTTCTACCTGATAATGAACAGTCCTTGATTAGAGGGGAACACTTTTTTTTTTTTTTTGGAACTGTGGAACTAACTGGCTTTGAGGTCCAGAGGTGACTTTGAAGGCTTTACTTGTTGCTTACTAAGCAAATACACATTAACGGGGCAGCTTCATTGACCTTTGAGATACACCTGAACACCATCAAATACAGAAGATTTATCTCAATTAAGATTGAATGGGACTTTTGGGACACTGTAGGATTAGGATTCATTGTATTGTCCCCAAAGGGGGAAATGTGTCTTGGACATTAAAAAGTGCTGCTGCTTCCACATAGAATATCACAGGTTAAACATACAAGCAACCGCCTGCACACCCACACGCCGTCGGTTAGGTCAGGGAAAGGCTGTGACTTGGTGGTCAGTCCCACAGGCTGAGTCAACGCATTACATGCGCTAACGGTAACGACAAAATGTCAAAGCAGGAAATCATACAATGGGTTTATCTGGGTCGGGGACAAAAAGCGAAGGCGACACGGCTAGAACGATGAGACGCTCGCCTCTCCTGCGTGACTCCGGATCCTACCTGTTTGTATTCAGTGATGATGACCGTGGTCTTCTTGATCTCCGACTCAGCTTTCTCCAGCTCTCTCCTGAACACCTCTTTGATCTGGACAGACAGGGCAGGAAGGCACATTGCTACTTGACGTTCTGCAGACACCGGAGACTGATATTGGGAGACAATGTGACATAAACCAAGACCGACGAGAGTAACCTTTGTGTGAAGTGCCTCTTATCGTTTATACCTCATGAAAATGGTAACGACGGTATCGGGTTTGGGTTTGGCCGGTAGGGATATCCTTGTCTCAGTATGTAAAATGTAATAAAATGTATGCACTCTACTGTAAGTCGCTCTGGATAAGAGCGTCTGCTAAATGACTAAAATGTAAATGTAAATGTATCATACTGATTTAATGTCTACGCGAAAGAGCATGTCGGTTTATATCTGTAGAAGAAGAAAGAAAATCAACCGTAACATTGATCATCCTTATCACCACAATTAAGACCTGGGAGATAAAAGAAGAAGAAGGCCTGCAGGTTTCACAGGAAGCCTCCACAGCTCTCGGGCAGTGGTCACCGAGCGATGGCGCTGGGGAGCTGCAGCCAAATGGTTGTCCTGATGAGCAGCGCTGAAGCTGGAACAACAGTCTGTACACTTGGCGGCTTATCAAGGGTTGCAAAATTTCCAGGAACCGTAGCAATTTAATTGTATTCAATTCTATATCTTCATTTATCTTCGTTTAGCCTGGTTGCCGGATCTGTTTCTGCTACAGCCAAGTTATTTTCCCCATTGTCATCATGAAAATATGACCATGCTGTTGTGATACTGCTGGCTTAAACAGAGACAGATCTGGAACACTGGTTAACCGTGTGAACGTGAGCTATATTACCTGTGCGGTTTCCTCCGCCTGCCTCCTCTTCTCCTCCTCCGTCTCCACCAGGCGCTGTTTGGTGCAGAGCAGCTCCTTGTTCAGCACGTCTGCCTTGTCCTCCACCTGGTCCAGGTCGGTCCGCAGGGCGATCTTACTGGTGACCAGCTCGTGGGCCAGGTCATCGTTCTCCTGCTCCAGACGCATGCTGGCCTCCTGTAGACGACGGTTCTCTCTCTGTGGACCACACACACACACACACACACACACACACACACACACACACACACACACACACACACACACACACACACACACACACACACACACACACACACACACACACACACACACACACACACACACACACACACACACACACACACACACACACACACAATAAGACTATGCACAGTATGTGGAGAAACACTTACACAACGTGTTCTTTCTGCAAACGTAGCGACAGTTCATTTGCTACACACAGAGCAAGCAGGCACACACACATACACACAGTACACAGCTAACGTTATGACCTTCATTTGAACTCCCTGCCTCTTATTGCACAACAACAACCACATCCCCGTTTAGTGCCATGGCACTAAAATGGTTTAGTGCCATTTCCCCCGACGCGTCAGTATTTGAACGAAGGCTTGTTCAAAGGTCCCTCAAATAGAACTGAGAAGGACCAACAACATCGATAGACAATATCCAAGCAAACCGTATATACCAGTTATCCGATGCAACAAACTGGCATACATTCAACGCCATTTCAAATAGAACAGGCAGGCTCACACGCAGGCAGGCAGGCACGCAGGCAGGCACAGAAAGTAATTGTTGCCCATAAAAAAGGGTCTTATGACCAGGACCATCGTGTTTGATTGTCAGCCTGTAAGTGGTCTCACATGACAATGATGGAGATGTTTCAGTTGTCATGGAGACCAAGCTGAGTCACCCGACCCAACCCCATCCTGTTCACGCCCTTCACGATTTGATGCATCTATGCTGAAACAAGAACGCTGCCCTGTTTGCGCACAGAAAACCCGACAACAGGCAGTAAGCAGACAGGAGACTGAGCTAAGCTGCATAGACTTGGGAGTCTGCTTACCTTTTTCCTCTTACTGTGGTCTATCCAGAGTCACAACAATGACGATGCTGGGAACAAATACTACAGCAACACAGACACACACACTCGCACTCACAGGTCAGTTAGTTCATTCCACACCATCCTGCAAAACACCCCTCCCACTGGTCTCTGTCTCCTCTCACTTCCCTCCATCACACCCTTCCCTGTATCCGGTCCCTGTGTTTCACAGAGGCTGATGTGTTTAGGGGGACGAGGGACACATAGGAAACGTTATGAGACCTCCACCAAGTTAACACTGAAGTGAACAGTTGGGGCCTGTCCACATACTTTTCAAATGCATTCCCTACTTATTCTTTCTTTGAGGTCATCTCTGATCTGACATGGTTGAATTGGTTGTCTTCAGGGAGGGAAGGAAAGGATACATTTTCAAAAGGATCAGTGGCCTCAGTTCCTCTAACACAGCGGCAGGCTTCAAACGGATCCTAATTGATTTCATTACATGTCTTTCGTTATGAGGAATGAGGATGCTCAAACTCATGTGACTCAGGCTCTCTGGAAATAAACTTTATTGTATTTTGTGTCGGGTAAGAACAAATAAAAATTCTGTGCTTTAGGCAGAACATTTTTCAAATCAGAATAGCATGAACGTAAACACAACGTGAGTCTTGCAGTAGGTACAACAAAATTCAACTGTAAGGTATCGTAAAAAAAAAATACAATATAAAAACTTCAGAAAAATGTACTGAAAAATAAAAAGCACTTAGGAACATGGTCCCAAACAACAATGAACTTGAAAACGTTTCAAACGTTTGTCAGTAATAATTGTAATGGCGGCGTAACTTTCGGCATTTGTGCTACACAAACAAACCCCTTGCCGAAATGCCCTGCTGTCCTTTCGTACGGGTGAACGTCGCAGAGTTGGTGAAAAAGATGAATAAGGGGCTGAAGGAGAGGTGAAACGGAATCTAGCCTACATGACAGAGACATGACAACTACCGGGTCTGCCCATCGATTCACGCACTCAAAATATATGAACAGGTCTCTCTTTCAAAATAGACTCTTATGTCAATTAGACAAACCTGTATAAATAAAGGTTCAATAAATACATTTTTAAATGGTGAAGAATAACACTCAAAAAGCACACATGAAGTACTAAAAACGTGAAATAATATCCAAAGCATTACTGAAAATGAAAACAAAAAAAAAGCACACAAACGAAACAGATATGCCTATAATTGTCATGTATCTGTCACATTCCGCCCTTGATACTGCCTTGACAAACTTTTTGACGTTGGCCCATTCGAATTGTCCAGGGCAGCAGGCCATTGGGGGTACGGGTTTTGCACAGCACATGCACAAAACATTAGCCTGGTCAAAAATACATCCAAGCCCGGTTGTAACAGCCACGGCCTAATTATAACTTCAATGTCCGTTTTTTTTCTCTCTCACATGAACAGTAATACTAAAATCAATCCCACATGGACACAACTCCACAGGTTTTCCTGACAAACAATGAGACGTCAGTTTCATTCACACATCACAGTCAGTTTCACTTCACAACTGGACGAGGTTTGCAGGCGATTCGGTTTTGTTACTCAGAATCGTCCTTATGAATAGAGGAAAGCCCTGAGACACATCTTTTCTCCTCCTCATCTTTGACCAGCACAAGTCTATGGCCTCCACTCATAACAAAAGTCTCTCTCCACTGAGTCTGTGTACGCCTCGCGTAGTCTGCCACGATCAGCGCAGTGTTCTACACAGACCTGAGCCGAGACTGGAGGGAGAGAGGGGGGGGAGAGAAAGTGGGTGGGACTGGGATCTACAGGGAAGGATATCAGCGTTTCCCCTAGATGTTGTTTCTTTAGGTAGGATACCAAAGACTTCTCGAAGGGTCATCTATACCTACAAACAAACCGTTTTCTGAGGTCCAATTCTTTAGGAGGTGTACAGTAACAGTAAGGGGGGGGGCTCTGAAGTAAAACGAATAACACTAGCTATGGGAAACACCGGGGTAATTGTAGTGGCTGAACAGGGAGGAACTAGAAGTGAGGGCCCTAACCACTCATACAGGGTCAGATATCCGCCAAACAGGTGACGTCAGAATGGGAGGTAAGAGTAAACTGATCCTGGAGCAGTAGTTAAGATAACGGAGCAGTCTGTTTCTTACCTGGTAGCGGTTGATGGGGTCCTCCTGCTGCAGCTGGCTCTCTCTCAGGGTCTGGTACTCCTTCTCAAACTTCTTCAGCTTCTTGGTGGGCACCTGAAGGGGTGACAGGAGAAAAGCAGTGTTGGTGGATGGGGTTGTTATGAACTCAAACGAATAGTTGAATTGAAGAAACCTTATTGAAGTGTTTAAAGTGTAACGTCTTCGACCACAAGATGGTGACACTAACAAGACTAAAGGCCTGGGTTCAGTTACAATAACAATTCATCATTTTCTCCCTTACCCGAGGTAGGCTAAATCACTGATCTGTAAGTGACGGCATATATAAAGGATTAGTTTGCAATAAATGACTTTCTGCCGTCCAATGCCTTCAAGGAACAAAGGAAGCAAGGCTGTATTTTAAAGGAATTCAAAACGGGTACGGTTCTGTGTCTCCGAATGGATACAACAGCAGAGCTGTGGTTACAGTGAGCAGGGTGATCTGCTGATCCAGGGACCAACAGAACACCAAACTAGATTTGCTTCATTTGTATTCTTTTTTTTCGTTTCAACATGGAACAGAACAGTGGGCCCAGTTGAAACATTCTTCTTTGAACGGAATCAATGCACCCCTATCCGCTGCTTTTTCTAGGGAATTTTATAAACTGTAAGGCGCCTTTAGCCTTGGCACAAAATGGCTGCCGTCTGCATCTCATTAGTGCGGTTACCCTCTGAGGCATACCTAATGACCCTACTACTCCGTGCAGCGCACATTTACTTTGTGTACACCTGTTCATTTGAGGGATACCTAATGACCCTACTACTCCGTGCAGCACTTCAGCCTCTACCAGCAGAAGCGCAAGCAACAAAGGAGATGAACAACACAGTAACAGAAGTATCATAAACACATTCCTTCAAAAAGCAGAAAGCAGTAACTGCCCTCTTCCTAATTGCAACACCTGAACACTGTTTTTTAAGGTAGGATACATTATACACCTGCACAGTGTACACAAGAGAACATGGCGACACATTTGGTCTCTGCCAGCCAGGCCCGGGCCGAAGGAAATTGTATTCTTCCGCTGTGTGGAGTGCAGGGACTAGGGTTGCTCAGCCCTTGGCGTTTCCATGGTAGCTGCTGCTAGGATGTGGATTACAGGTCTGGGGCGTAAAGAGTCACAGAGGGGAGGGACTTTGTTCATGGATACGGCCACCAGATGCCCCTACAGAAGGGGGGGGGGGCACAGATCACCGGCTGAGACAGCCAAAGATAGGAGAAAAGAAAAGGAGAAAAGAAAGAGCGAGAGAGGGAGAAATGGGAGCTCTCTGTCTGAGATAGAGAGCAGACAGACAGACGAGAGGAAGAGATAGGAGCTCTCTGTCTGAGGTAGAGAGCAGACAGACAGACGAGAGGAAGAGATAGGAGCTCTCTGTCTGAGATAGAGAGCAGAGACAGACGAGAGGAAGAGATAGGAGCTCTCTGTCTGAGATAGAGAGCAGAGACAGACGAGAGGAAGAGATAGGAGCTCTCTGTCTGAGATAGAGAGCAGAGACAGACAAGAGGAAGAGATAGGAGCTCTCTGTCTGAGATAGAGAGCAGACAGACAGACGAGAGGAAGAGATAGGAGCTCTCTGTCTGAGATAGAGAGCAGACAGACAGACGAGAGGAAGAGATAGGAGCTCTCTGTCTGAGATAGAGAGCAGACAGACAGACGAGAGGAAGAGATAGGAGCTCTCTGTCTGAGATAGAGAGCAGACAGACAGACGAGAGGAAGAGATAGGAGCTCTCTGGCTGAGAAAGAGAGAAGACAAAAAGAAAGGACGAGCAAAAGAGAAGTGGCAAGTACAGTAGCGAGAGAGAGCGTGATGGAGGGGGGCAAGAGAGAATTCGAGAGACGGATAAAGCGAGAGTAGGGGCTGCATGAGTTTCCCATAGTTACTCAGTGACTGGAGTTGTCAAGCAGTTCTCAAGTGCACTCAGTTACACAATATAACAGTACACCCTATTGCTATCCTATTCCCTATTACAGACACTGTTATCGTCCTGTGTTTGTTCTTAGCCTGACAGAACGTTAGGCCCAGTGATTAACTCACACACCGGTTATTATATAATACATTATGACCCATTACCTGACAGACAGGTAAGAAACAAGAAAGTAATCCACAGAAAGATCTAAGCAGGCAAACCGGTTCTATGTTGTATTTGGTAGCTTAAAATGGGTACTGAATGTGTGTGGTTGATAAGACAGCACATCAGCATTGTTCAGGCGTGACGCCCTGCCAAGATAAGACAGAGACCAGCACGGAGAGAGAGGAGAGAAAAGGGAGACATTATCTGAAAGCAATACGAATAGGAGGAGAGAGAGCGAGAGAAAGAGAAATAAAGAGATGTAGAACTAATGAAAGGACAGCGCTTAAATCTATTTAAAAAAAGAAGAGTATGCCACACAGAGGCTTGTCCGGATGTTCTACACACGCAAAATGCTTTTTTAGATTACCACAGTAATATTTAGGTATTTATTTGATTTCTACAAATGTTTTGCTGTTTTTGTTGATGGCGTTATCTCACTTCGCTATAGCAACAGTGGCCTCGTCATTCATAGAGCTTATCTGACTATGAGTAGCCCAACTGTCTCTTGAGGGGGGGGGGTGAAGTTCCTTGCAGAAATGACTTGAAGAGTATTAGCCAAAAAACAAAATGATACTAAAAGCTTCCGTTCCCCCCTTACATATTTGCCATGGGATTATTAGATGACACATACCAACATATGGAACCTTCTCAAAAACAAAAACCCTCTCTCACCCGTCGTTTTCTCTCACACTCATGTTTCCCCTCTCTCGCTCAGTCATATCTGACCACAGACAGCCTTGAAAGTGGCAGAAGACAACACTATTTCACCCTCACTTTTTCCACGATGACAACTTCAGACCCAAAAAACACAGTTGAAATAACCCTCTAATGTTGCTGACTATAGATAATTCAAGCATCATCCAGACTAATATCGCCATCTCTGAAGTAGCTTTCTGTCTAGCCATACAAAACGTATTTACAAGGCATGATTATATTCCCAATGATAAAATATACTCCTAATGCTAACATATGCCATACAAAATATATTCCCACGGCTATAATATCCCATACATTAAATACATAAAATATATCCAATTCAAAATGATGTCAAGCTAAATATATTGGCGGCAGTGACAGCAAGAACCATCCAGCTGCAGATTTGTTGACGAAGCCCTGGTCCGCGAATTGCAAAGCACATACGTGTGTGTCTCAAATTGGATTTTTGCATCTCAGTTGGAATGTGCATGAGCAACCTGAACTTTCGATGTGTTACAGGGCGTCAGTGTGCTACACACATACCAGTTGACGCATTGGCTCTGGTCCAGGGCGTTATGTTAGTTGGAAAAGTAGGGCCTTCCAAGTGGCGCAGTGGTCTAAGGCACTGCATCGCAGTTCTAGCTGTGCCGCTAGAGGTCCTGGTTTGAGTCCAGGCTCTGTCGCAGCCGGCCGCGACCGGGAGACCCATGGGGGGCGGGCAATTGACCCAGCGTCGTCCGGGTTAGGGGAGGGTTTGGCCGGCAGGGATGTTCTTCTTCTCTCCCGAGTCCATACGGGAGTTGCAGCGATGGGACAAGACTAACTACCAATTGGATACCACAAAATTGGGAAGAAAAGGGGTAACAAAATTTAATTTAAAAAAATACATTGGAAAAATAAGCTAATTTAGTTTTGATAATTTTTTTATATAATGTTAATGCCAAAAATCCCTACAACCAAACAACCACTGTTGCTTGTGCTTTAGCTGTCACCTGCTAGCAGAGCCAGTAGTAGCCTAGTGGCTAGCTGGTAGTGCTAGCTAGCGGCTAGCTAGTAATGCTAGTAAGCTAGTGGCTAGCTAGTAACGCTAGCGGCTAGCTAGTAACGCTAGCAAGCAAGCTAGTAACGCTAGCAAGCTAGCTAGTAACGCTAGCAAGCAAGCTAGTAACGATAGCAGCTAGCTAATAGTGCTAACTAGTGACTTCAAAGTATTCCTACCCCTTAACTTTTTCCACATTTTGTTGTGTTACAAAGTCAGATTTAAATAGATTTGTCATGTTTGTCATACACAAAATAGTTTAATGTCAAAGTGGAATAATAATTCTAAAATATATTTTAACTGTATGGAAAATAAAACAAATGTATCTTAATTAGATAAATATTCAATATTCAATACATGTTATGAATCACCTTTGGCAGTGATTACAGCTGTGAGTCTTTCTGGGTAAGTCTCTAAGAGCTTTGCACACCTGGATTGTACAATATTGGTTGTTGATCATTGCTAGACAGCCATTTTCAAGTCTTGACATCTATTTTCAAGACAATTTAAGTCAAAACTGTAACTAGGCACTTGGGAACATTCAATGTAGTCTTGGTAAGCAACTCCATCGCATATTTGGCCTGGTCTTTTAGGTAATTGTCCTGCTGAAAGGTGAAAACGGCCTGCTCCTTGCCGATGACAAGCATACCCATAACATGATGCAGCCACCACAATGCTTGAAAACACGAAGAGTGGTACTCAGTGATGTGTTGTGTTGGATTTGCCCCAAACATAATGCTTTGTATTGAGGACAAAAAGTTAATTTATTTGCCAATGTTTTGCAGTATTACTTTAGTGCCTTATTGCAAACAGGATGCATGCTTTGGAATATTTGTATTCCGTACAGGCTTCCTTCTTTTCACTCTGTCATTTATGTTAGTATTGTGGAGTACAATGTTGTTGATCCATCCTCAGTTATCTCCGATCACATTAATTAAACTGTTTTAAAGTCACCATTGGCCTCATGGTGAAATCTCTGAGCGGTTAGGAAGGGTTCCTGTATCTTTGTAGTGACTGGGCATATTTGTACACCATCCAAAGTGTAATTAATAACTGCACCATTCTCAAAAGGGATATTCAACGTCTGCTTTCTTTTTTACCCATCTACCAATAGGTGCCCTTCTTTGCAAGGCATTGGATAACCTGTCTTTGTGGTTGAATCTGTGCTTGAAATTCACAGCTCGACATTACAAATAATTGTATGTGTGCGGTACATCGACGGGGAAGTCATCTAAAAATCAGGTTAAATACTATTATTGCACACAGAGTGAGTACATGCAACTTACGTGACTTGTTAAGCACATTTCCAATGATTTAGGCTTGCCAATACAAAATAGTTGAATACTTGACTCAAGACATTTCAGCTTTTCATTTTTTAATTTCTAAACATTCCTAAAAACATAATTCCACTTTGACATTATGGGGTAGTGTGTGTAGATGAGTGACACAAAATCTCAATTGAATCCATTTTAAATTAAGGCTGTAACACAACAAAATGTGGAAAAAGTCAAGGGGTGTGAATACTTTCTGAAGGCTCTGTAGGTAGCAGCTAGTACTACTAGCAAAGACACTGATAACTAACCTTTTTGTCTGCGCTACTAGCTAGCCGCTAGCTAATAACTTCTAAATCTAAATGCAATTTCACCACCCATGCAGTTGGTGGTGGTAATGCACCATCCTCTCTTGCACCATTTGACATCCTGTCTCATCTTGTATGTCTCGCAGCTTCTGTGGCGTGAGAAAGTATCTGCTGGAACCAGACCCTATTGGTTGCAGCTGGGGCTATGTAGCACAATGAGAACCAAAATAAACTAGGGCTGGGTCAATGGCATAGTGCCCCATAGGGACACAACCTAAGTGTAAGCTAACCTTGACCCACTGACGAAATAGGCCAGAGTTCATGAGAGGCTCAGCTCTCCAGAGATATCCTAACCTATGTACAAGCATGGTTCTAGAGCCACTCCTTACCCGGACAGAGCTGGAACCTGTAGGCACACAACAGTTAGAGATTACAGACCAATGTTATTTTCCTGTCCAATACTATACCCTCACAGTATACACAGTATGTGGATGTTTCAGGGCACACTATCGCTCATATGTACACCAAGACATGGCGTGCACATTCACTAACACGTCAGAGTTGGGCTAAATTCCAATTCCGACCATTTCAAATGCATTGAAATTCAATTCAGACATTTGTAAAAATCACCCTCGCTTTGGATTTTAGTTGATCAACTGACCCGAGCCGATGTGAAACACATGCTCTTTACCTGAGCCGAGCACAGTATTCTCTGCTATAGGCCTGACAGACTGTGTGCACTGGGGAAAATAGGCTAACTGTTGCATAATGGTGCCTAACCTGGCTGAAAACATTTTGATATCAAAATGACTGTCACTGCACTAGCTTAGGATTAAAAAACGGCCAAGTTAGGAAAACTGGGTTGTGTTTGAATTCGATGACCAGACAAACACACAAGAACGAAGATATACATGTGTTAATCGCAATTCAACGGCTCAGACACGAGACGTATGTTGCAGGGTCTACAGGAAATCACGGAGTACAAAAAGAAAACCAGCCATGTCACAGACACTGACGTACTGCTTACAGACAAACTAAACACCTTCTTTGCCCGCTTTGAGGACAATACAGTGCCTTTGTCGCAGCCCGCTAACAAGGACTGCACCTCCCCCCTTCTCCTTCTCTGTGGCTGACGCGAGCAAGACATCAGACTGTTAAACAGCAATCACTAACTCAGAGAGGCTGCTGCCTACATTAAGACCCAATCACTGGCCATTTAAATGGGGGCGGCAGGTAGCCTAGTGGTTAGAGCGTTGGACTAGTAATCGAAAGGTTGCAAGATCGAATCCGCGAGCTGACAAGGTAAAAATCTGTCGTTCTGAACAAGGCAGTTAACCCACTGTTCCTAGGCCGTCATTGAAAATAAGAATTTGTTCTTAACTGACTTGCCTAGTTAAATAAAGGTACAATTAAATAATAATTGGATCACTAGTCACTTTAAATAATGTATACATACCTTACATTACTCATATCATAAGTATATGCCGCTCATCCATATATTTATATGTACATATTCTCATTCACCCCTTTAGATTTGTGTGTATTAGATTGTTGTTGGGGAATTGTCAGATTACTTGTTAGATATTACTGCACTGTCGGAACTAGAAGCACAAGTATTTCGCTACACTCGCATTAACATCTGCTAACCATGTGTACGTGACCAATACAATTTGATTTGACATGCTGGGTGAAGAATAAGGTCTCCTTTGAGTCTGAAAATAACTCTGTAATTGAAACAATCTGACAATTGTAATTTGGTTAGCATCCTGAAATTTAGCTGACTGGAGAGAGGGAAAAGACTACTAGCAGTACACACTGAACCACTGAAATACACTGAGTATACCAAACACTAGGAACACCTCAAATTGAGTTGCACCCCCTTTTGCCCTCAGAACAGCCTCAATTTGTCGGGCATGAAGGTTCCACCGGGATGCTGGCCCATGTTGACTCCAATGCTTCCAGCAGTCGTGGGAAGTTGGCTGGATGTCCTTTCGGTGGTGTACCATTCTTTATACACACGGAATACTGTTGAGTTTGAAAAACCCAGCTGCGCCTGGCGCCTAGTACCATAACCCAGTCAAAGGCACTTAAATATTTTGTCTTGCCAATTCACCCTCAATGGCACACACACAATCCATGTCTCAATTGTCTCAAGGCTTAGCAATCTTTTTTTCTATAACCTGTCAGTAAGGGATCATCGATTTCACCTGGATTCACCTGGTCAGTCTATGTCATGGAAAGAACAGGTGTTTTTAATGTTTTGTATACTCAGTGTGTATCTATAATTACAATGCAAATTCAAACTGCATTTCAGTGCATCAACTCATACCAGGGTTTCCGTTAGCTGGTAAATTCTGGCTTTTGGCCGATAAAATAAATTAAGAGTCGATAAATAAAATTGTAGCTGGCCAAATTGTCCAAGGCTACCTACCATACACCCAGATCTCGCGCTTCAGTACCATTCTCTCACTCCTTGTGCGCTGTCTTACGTGCATGCGCTGGCTGCTAAGGCAAGAGAGAGAGAGCGAGTGGAGCCTTGGCTACTGTCGATTGCGAAAATGGAGGCCTTTTTAATTGAAGTAAAACAAAAGTTAGAAAGTATGCCTATAGTGAAAAGCCTAAAAATGGGTTGTCCTTCGTATGGACAATTCTTACTATTGTAATGGATTAAGATGAGAAGAACATTGACGCGGCCAAATGCAGGCTACTGTTAAACTCGCTATTCAGGTAGGATGCAATTTTGTAACTTTCAGTTATGAATTTTTTCGCATTTAGAAACATTTGTTTTATCATTATTCTTATTATTGTATATCATTGTTAGCCTACTTATTAATCAAAACCAGTTCTTTAAATATGCAAAACCTGGTGTGATTAATTCTGTTGAGTCATTTTCATTGGCTAAATTGAGTTTGATCTTTGTGTGCTCCGTATTTAGTTTAAATTAAATAAATGTCCTCATCCTATCGCTGTCATGTGTTAGATACGGTAGAAACTAGCCTTGATTGGTAATTGCTGCAATATAACTTAATCAAAACTTTTGGGAATATTTAAACCAGTGCACAAGTGTTTTGTTTCATTCTGTTGAGCCATTTTCTTTGGCCAAATTAAGTTCCGACTGTAATGTTGTGTCTGCCGCAATATAATATCATGTTTGCATTTCCCCAATGGCTTGACTTACTTTTGATATTACCCAAAAGTTCAGAAATGTTTGTGAAGGTTTGGTGTGGCTATAAGCCTATTAGGGCCTATGATATAAAGGCTGTGCGCACTGGCGCTCCAAATGACTCCGACATTTGAACTTGAG
This sequence comes from Salvelinus alpinus, assembly GCF_045679555.1. NCBI lineage: Eukaryota > Metazoa > Chordata > Actinopteri > Salmoniformes > Salmonidae > Salvelinus > Salvelinus alpinus. Next base: position 10,690,945 of record NC_092101.1, on the reverse strand, counting down.
GTGAGGAAGAACGTTTTAGGCCTACCAGAGCTCCTCCTATAATCTACAAAAAATAATGCTTAGCTTTACAAAAAGATATTAGGATCGAAAATGAACTATTTAACCTCCTGTACGCCTATCTCTCTATAGCAGACACAGTAGCCTATCTTACAAGGATAAAGAAATATATGTTGGTGTTGTAGCATGCCACAGGCACATTTCTATTACTCTCTCCCTGGGGCTAGGCTTAAGCTTCTCTTACACTTGTTAAAATATTAATACCATACAGTGGACTCCTAAGCCTATAGGCCTATACTGTATGCATGCAATGCCCTGATGCATTTAGTGCTCAAATCCCTGACAGCTGAACCATGCGGTGCAAAATTTATGTTTTAGGAAATTAAAAACCAACAAAACATTAGGCTATAAAGTTTTTCATACGCTACACATCGAAACACAAGGTGTTTTTTGTCATTTGTTACTGGCTGTTTCTAAGGTCACATAAATTTGATTGCGATGGCGGACACCCTAATGGATTACGCACCCACTGAATATGGATGACCGGGAAATATCTCAAATGTCCGATAAAATAAAATCTTCCCGGTCACTTGTCCTGCGCCAAATTTTGATTGCCTGACTGACACACACACTACAATCTACACTGTATTATACAAGCCAGCAGATAAAATGATACAAAGTGTTCTTGTTGTGGCACAAACAAGCAGTGTTTCCTTCAGCGGTTCTTAGGAAGTCAAAGTGCAGTCAGAAGTGAAGACGGTTGAGGCTGGCAGAAGTAGCCAGGACTGAGGAGTGACTTAGACTCAGACTTAACCAAACACCTACCACAGGTTTGCGAGGCTTGGAGTGGGCCACCAGGCTAACCAGGATATCCTCCTCATAGATCTGGTTGATGACGTGGGCATCATACGCCACTGTGATGGAGATCTCTTCCATCATCTTGACACAGGATAGTAGTCAGCTCCACAGGTGGGGGAAGAAGGCGAGGAGTGGAGGGGTGGAGGAGAGCAGTAGAGGCAACAGGTCAGTCAGAGAGCCTGAGGAGTGACTGGCCTCTTTCACTGTCCCTCAGGGTACAAGCCACACCCCTAAAGGAGGGCGGGATGGAGTGAGGTAGGAGAGAGTAAGGGAGGATCCCTGCATAACAACACCTCTCTCTCTCTCTCTCTCTCTCTCTCTCTCTCTCTCTCTCTCTCTCTCTCTCTCTCTCTCTCTCTCTCTCTCTCTCTCTCTCTCTCTCTCTCTCTCTCTCTCTCTCTCTCTCTCTCTCTCTCTCTCTCTCTCTCTCTCTCTCTCTCTCTCTCTCTCTCTCTCTCTCTCTCTCTCTCTCTCTCTCTCTCTCTCTCTCTCTCTCTCTCTCTCTCTCTCTCTCTCTCTCTCTCTCTCTCTCTCTCTCTCTCTCTCTCTCATAATTGGTATTCTCAAGCGTGTTAAGAGGATGCTAGTGTGTCTTTCGTTCACCCCCTCTTCCTCAGAACCGCCAGGCTGCTATTTCTCTTCCTTCTTTCTTCCTTTCCTCCATTTCTTTGTCCTGAGATCCGCTCCTCTCAGGTTGCGCTCAGGGTATTATTTTCACCTCCCTTCGGTCTTGGTAAGATAGTCTGGTTTAGTCACACTCCTACTCAACTACACACACACTTCAACTGTATGTTCTAGCGTATGTATCTGTGAGAAAGTGTTGGAACTGTCCGACCGACCACAATGACTCGACGTGTTAAGTGCCACTGCAGTCCGCACACATCACACAGAGTTTTGTGTCCTCAAAAAAACAAACAGAAGAAAAATAAAAAACAAAATTATGAACAAAAAAAATAAAAAATTTGCTAATTTGATGGCTATAATTTAAAAAAAACTTCCAAAGTTGAGGCTACATTGCCTGCAGCCTGGCTCCTCAGGACCCAACTGTTCACTTCAGATCCTCCTGGGGCTTTGCCTAGCTAACTTTCAGGAGATCTCCCTGGTGTGGAAAGGCACTGTACACGTTCTCCTCCTCCCCTTCCTTCTCTCAAGGGAGTAGCATTCTGAGTAACCGCTCTTTCTCTTCCCCTCTCTCTTGTCACTTCTTCCACTGGTGAAACAGCTGAACCTGAAACTTTCTCCCAGAGGAATTTTGAAAGCAGGCAGAAGAAATGTAATAACCGCAACTAGATTAATCAATCAAATCAAGCGCCTTCAGTGGGTATCCCGAGTTGGTTTTGAATGGACTTTAATGCTAGGCCTTTCAAGACCTTTTTATGTCTTCTTTTTGTCCTGGAACTGTCTTGAAGTTTCCTCAATGTTGTCCTTGGAGTGTTAGGGCTGTGAAATTCAAATTCCACCCCATAATCCTGTGGGGTTGTTACTCGTAGAATGCTTCACTCCCCAACTAGCAGGTGATCAACTTGACTCCTAAGCTGCTTAGCAGTCAAGTTGATCCGCTTTAGACATCAACAAAAAAATGAAAGGACAAAGTAAAGTGAACAGGCAAGCTAGCTTTCCTTTTGTTGGCTCTCGTGGACATATTAATGAGGTGTATCAGCTGATTCAACGCAGAGCTTGATGAAGTGCAGTTCCATTGACAGGGTATGATGGTTGTGGTCGCCGGGAGACACTGTGCTTCCAATGACACCAAATTCTGTAATGAAATTATCTTTCTCTCTCTCACTCACTCACTCACTCCATGAGCTTGTCTCCTGAGAGCGGTGAACACACACGCGGGCACAGGACAGACACACACACACCTTCCACAGAATCTGTTTTCGTTCCACAAAAATATGAAATAGGTTTGAAAAAAACATGTTCAAAAAGGACAAGATGCAAAAATAGAGTGGATAATTCTGGAGCCTCTTCTCGGTCAAAACACCTCAGGCACAATGTCACTTCAGAAGAAAATGAAGGGAGGAATTGAAATCCCAGGATGAGAGGGCTACTGCTGTGGCTCGTTTCTCTCTCTCTCACACACTCTGTAAGTTAATTCTCTCTTGCTGGATGCGTTTTGATCAGGCAATTCATTCATGCCCCAGAGTCTTGGAAAGTCCCCTGTATTCCGAAGCAGACTCCAGATCAGTTCTAACAGCCAGTCAATCAGAGGGTCCTATTACACGTTTTAGCTCCCAAGAGACTTGACGGCCCACCGCAATCACAGTCGAGAATGTCTTTTAGAAGCTAGTCGATTTGATATCTTCCGCTTTGGTTCAAATGGTCGAAGCTAAACCAAAACAAACAGCCTTGCAAGCTCAGAGTGCAGGCTGGCTTCACGTTGTGTCTTCAGTCTTGCAGCAGTGTGTGTGTGTGTGTGTGTGTGTGTGTGTGTGTGTGTGTGTGTGTGTGTGAAAGACAGAGTCACAGAACACAGGAGTAGGCCGAGCCAGGTAAAGTCTCTCTCTCGTTGCACAGTTCATCCAGAATCAAACACTGATGCTGGTCGAAAAAGAGCAGAGACAGACTGTCTGGCCCGAATCAAAACGAAAGAGATTAGGAGTTGTCCTCCATTTCCTTCTCCTACTCCTGCTGACTCACCTGTCCAGCTCACCTTGTGCACGTCTGTCATTGTAAGGCCCGCCTTCTTGCTCTAGCTCTCTCCCAGACTCTCTATCATGGTCCTAGAGCCTGCCTGCCTCAAACCATCCTCTGGACTCGCATGACGGTGTCGGAGGACGGGCTCATAGTAATGGCTGGAACGGAAATAAATGGAATGGTAATTGAACTCATCAAAACACGTGGTTTCCATGTGTTTGATACCCTTCACTCCATTCCAGCCACCGTTTTGAGTCGTCCTCCTCCTCCTCTCAGCAGCCTCCTGCGGTACGTGTGTTTTACATGATGTCTAGTATGTGAGAAGGTGACGTAATATCACTCAAACATTTTAGTTGAAAGCAGAACATTTAGCAGATCATTTTCTTCCTGGAACTTTCAGAGATAAGCTTGTGCAACAAAAATAATTGCATAATAACATATGCAGAGTGTCTACACTCAGGATATCCTGTGGTTAGAAATACACAGGAGAGAGGGGGGGTGAGAGAGAGGATATATATACAGGATGGGTGGAGATGGAGAGAATTAGCTCTTCCATTTCGCTCTTCTTCCTTCCTGTGAGAGTACAAATACCCTTGCCTTCTGGTTTGCCACCTATACACAGTTGCGAAGCGAGCACACACACACTAACGGGAGCTGCTGCGTAAATCAAAATCACATTTTACTTGTCACATGCGCCGAATACAACGGGTGTAGACCTTACCGTGAAATGCTTACTTACGAGCCCTTTAAGCAACAATGCAGAGTTTAAAAAAAGTAAGAAACATTTGCCAAATAAACTAAAGGAAAAATAGTAAAACAAAATAACGAAGCTATATACAGGTGGTACACCGGTACCGGTAGGGGTAAAGTGACTATGCATAGATAATAAACAGAGAGAGTAGCAGCAGTGTATGTGAAGAGTGTGAAGGAATGTGAATGTATGTGTGTGTGTGTGTGGCGTCAATATGCATGTGTGTTTTGTGTGTGTGGGTGTCTTGAGCCTGTCATCTCTGTGTGCAGGCAGGTAGCCTTGGGCCACTGGGGCCTCCTCCTGACCTCAGCACATTCCCCAAATACCACAGACCTCATTATATTCTCCGTGTGGGAGGATGTAGGTACAGTTTACAATTACAACCACACACAGACAGGCTGCGGATGTGGTGTGCCCCGTGATATAGAAGATAAAGGAAAAAAGTTCACAAGGAATCATCATCATCTGTTCGGCTCTGACAGCAAACCTGGCTGAGTAGTCAGACTGGCCTAGTCAACTAGGCTGAACAATTCCACATCTATGAAAATAAAAACCGGATTTCGCACAGTAGGACGCATAAGCTTCTGAGCAGAGCTCAATTTTGGACCAGTGGTCGGTGCAGTGTGTGCATTGCAGGGGAACGGAAAACCGAATAAATTGTTCCTACCTTGATGCTACAGGCCTGTTCCATGAGCCTGCGAGCGTTCTCCGCAGCCCGGTAGCGCTTCGGCAGCTGGACCCTAAAGAACTTCAGTGCTCCCTCAAAGTCAGCCTGGAGCAAGTCTTCCTTAGACGTCTGTGGGGAAAAGACAAGAAGAGAAGCTCAGCCAATAGAACAGGGTATATATAGTATCCATTACTTTAAATCTGCTTTGTGTTTGGCCCAAACTGTGCACCTGTTTATTATAGAGGGTATTGAAAAGGTAAAGCAAAGGCTTTTATTTTTTATTTAACTAGGCAAGTCAGTTAAGAACAAAATCTTTATTTACAATGACGGCCTACCCCGGCCAAACCCTAACCCGGACGACGCTGGGCCAATTGTGCGCCGCCCTATGGGACTCCCAATCACGGCCGGTTGTGATACAGCCTGGAATCGAACCAGGGTCTGTAGTGAATGCAGTGCCTTAGACCGCTGCGCCACTCGGGAGCATTGAAGAAGGAATAAGACATTGCGGTATAGTATGATGTTGCAGTATTTTTTGTTTTGCACCCAGAACAAGTTTAGCTCCCTGCACAACAGAAAGTCTGAAAACATGACACTATAATATCAAACTCTGTCTGTAATAGTAGTATTTTGCAATAATAGTACTTTGATCCAACATATCGGTTAGTGTCACATGCCAACAGAGTTAGAACAGGTTGACTACCATGGCAATAACTAATAGCGCCACCCGTTGGCATTCCGATGCATTGTCATAACGATAATCCAAAATTAGACTCACACAGCCCAAGTTATTCAACAATATAAGCAATTCAACAATATAAATACATTATGAAAGCATTTTGAAACATAACTGCATTGAGAAAAAGGTTTACGCCTGCAGTAGCCCTCGGCAGGGTAAGATTGTCCACCCACCCACCGCCCACCTATCCTGTCTCAGTCCCTGTCCCAGTCTCACCGCCAGTAGTCGGGGAACGAAGAGGCGGTGGCCCATCCCCAGGAGCCCCATCACCTTACAGACAGAGTCCGTCTCCCCAGCCTTCTCCTCCGCTGAACCCCCTTCCTCTGCCCCACAACTGCCCTTCCGCACCGCTGGCGTCATCACCGAGGGTGAGGGTGGGGTGGTGGGGGAAATGGAGGGAGAGGAGGGCGGAGAGCGAGAGGGGGAGGGAGGATCCCGCTCTGGGGCCAGGGTGGCCAGGGTGCAGGGCGACTCCAGCGTGCAGTCCGAAAGCGTGGACGTAGCCGGGACAAGTTCGTATCAGGGTCAGTCAACCCGGGCAAAAACTTGAGGTCAGAGTCCAGCAAAGATGTTTTTCTTTGGCTGTTTAGCAATGCAAACTTTACAAATGACAGCGGTGATCTTCAGGGGAAAATAACAGGTCGATCATTCCGGGCAGTGACACACAGTGACGTGTTGGATGGGAGCTTCTCTCAATAGACTGTCATCCCCAATAATAATAATTCAAACTCGGCAAAAATAGACCATAAACACAATTATTTTCAAAAGGTAGAGAGGATCCAGCGGGTTTGAGCAGCATAGAGAATCAGTAAGTTTGTTTGGTTCATCGTGTCCATTCAGTAAGCACCACTGTCAGAGAGCCGACACAGCCCCTAGGCCAGATAACACTATAGTCCCTACCTCACAACTGACCAGAGCATCCAGCATAGCGTAGATATGGGGTGCTATCACAGTGATATAGCCAAAGAAATATTACACAGTCACAGTTCTGGATACCGATCCTGTTTCACACTGCTTTTTCCACCGAAATTCTAAATATGGGCATGCCGTTGCCTAGCAGCAAAACAGACGGCACGCGGTTAGTCGTTTAAACAGACGACAGGTGATGAGTCTTCCACTTATTCTCCTCCACTCTCCTCCTTCAAAGAGAAGAGAATCCCTCTCTCACAACCAAGCCCCTATGCCCAGGACTTCGCATAAATGAGAAAAGACATCAAAGAAATCAGGGTACTTTTATATCACCAGTCCTGGGGTAACGATAAATACATACAGGCCACAGCAGGCAAAGTAGATGGATTGAGTTTGCTTCAAAAATCCATCTTTAAAAATCCCTTCCAAATGATGTTGTCCCTTTACACCCGAGCGGTCCTTTCTGATGTAAAACACTTCGGAAGCTGAGGGGAGGAAGAGACTAAATCTTGTTATGTTTAAGTGTGTTTCTATCAGTCACACAGCCTTAGGCAGAAGCTGCTTCTGTCCCGAATGTGACGTCTTGGAGCCGCGTGTGCACAGCTGAACGGTCCTCGTGGTGACTCAAGAGTCAGAGAGGAAACAGACGTGGTGCTGGAGATCACATTAGATCAGGGAGAGGCAGAGGCGAGAGGATGGCTCTGGCAGTGAGCTTAAGCAGGACACTGGGCAGACAAGCCTGTGTGGGTCTCTCTTCTTCAGGAAATCCTTCACTTCCACAGAGGAGCACTGAAACAGTCCCTGCCCTCTGTTCGCAGAAACAGCAAGGCTTCAAAAAAGGGACTCCTTCACCTAAGAACTCCAGCAGAGTAGACTTTCCTAACAAAACACAGCCAGGGTAGAATACCTTCCGGTCAAAGTAAAGGTTTACTTCCAGGTCCTTTGCAGAACAGGAGGGTCCATTTGCTGTGTCCAAAGCCTCTGCCAAACAGGAGTGCAGAGGACCCCTGGAGCCACAGGTCAGGTCACGGATAGGCGAGGCAGGCGGAGAAGCAAACCACGCTAGTGCTCCCTCCTCCCTCCTATAGCACTCACCACCTAAAAGGCCTGCAATGCTAACAGCTAATGGCTAACCCTGCTGCTCGTGCTGCTCCAATGCAGAAGTCTGGTCTGGGGCTGGGCGGGCGGACGGCTAAGCATGCGCGCAAAACACGGAGGGAGAGAGACATGGAGCATGTGACCGAAACACTGAGGCGGAGAGGTGCTAGAAGACGAGGGGGAGTAGAGAGGGAAGGAGGACAGGAGGAGGGGAGGAGGGAAGGGGAGTGAGAGAGGGGTCTGTGGGTTGATGCATTCGTGGTAGACATCACTGAAAACAAATGTAACGGGGCCTCCCCCCTTTTCAGCACTGCTGTTAATGGCTAACCGCTAACAGATGCTACTGCCGCTGCTGTGCGCTCCAAATGGACTACGGCAGACAGGCAGGGGAGGGCAAGTGCACAGAGGGAGGGGGGAGAGAGGGAGGCCTCAGGGGGGAGAATGCCGTCATACCTGACCAATAGAAAAGAGTCAGTGGAACCCCTTTACTCTACCCACGCCCTCAAATATACACTTTTATCGCCATCCTCATGGTATCTCCCTTTTTCATATACAATCTCTCACACACACAGACACAAACACACGTTATTGGCATGAAAGCACTACTCTGCTGTTGCCGGAGGCTTTGTAAAATCAAACAGACTGTAATAGGGGTATCATCCCAGAGGAGAGACTGTGTAGAGACAGTGTATCAGCTCAAACAGAAGGAGCTACGACCATAGCCCTCCCAGTAGCTGCTAGTTCACGTCACACATGCTTTCTTCCCACAAAGCACTTTCTCTTTCATCTCCCTCTCTCTCTTCTGTTGTCTTTTCCTCTATCACTCTCTCCCTCGCTCTCTCTTTTATTGCTCTCATTAATAGCGAAGACATCCACCTCTCCATCACTCCCTCTCTAAATGTCCCTTTCCACCCGAGGGTGTGATGTAGTGTGAAGAGAAGGATACAGTAGGTTTCTGTGGACCTGACTGTTATCCTCACTGAAACCCATTTCCCCTCTGAGTGATTCAACGGAATCACATGGGAAAGTCACATTCGCAGTGCAATCATGACGAGCTAAGAAAATCGAATTCAAACAAGCCACTCTAGCTTTATTTGCAGGTTTAATGGCAAGGTTTTCAAATAGAGACCATTGTACATTCCAAAATCATTTACATAGTCCATCTTAAAAAAACGGAACAATGTCCAACCAATGGAGTGTCAACATACACGCAACCTGCATCCGTCAGAAATAGCAGAGCATTCGCAGCACTCTGATACAAAGGGGAGATTGGTCTTCGCGATGCCCTGGCACTACGGTGTTGAATCAAAGGAGAAACGCAGCACCATGCATCCCTACATGCTCCTTGATTGTAGAACAACATTGTGCAGCATCAACTTGGCCTAAATCGCAGTGAAATATTGCCAATTGAAATCAATGTGACCCCCTTAAGATCCCGGCATGATACGGATAGCTCGGCAATGCCATTCCTATCCCAACACTCGTGGTGGCATCAAAACAAGTAGAGTGATAGCATCATAAACGGATCTGCTAACAATATAGTATTTAGCCGATTTAGCGCATCATTCGATATCCTGATTTGTTGTTTCATTGTATTTCGCCACTATAGTTGAAGCGGAACAAAATGTACAAAAAATAATAATATTTCATTGTTCGTAAAATGTAATGAGATTGATACTAGATTCATGATATTATCTAAGCTTCATAAAACACTTTTATTCAGAGCATGTGGCAGGAAATGTTAAAATGTTTTGCACTGGAAAACTACAAATATTGTTTGGATATTATATACAGGTTAGTTGAGGGGTGAAGTGAATATGCATAGGTATTAAACAGCAAGTAGCACCACTGTAAAAAAACGAATGGGGGGGTCAATGTAAATAGTCTGGGTGATAAAATGGTGTTGTCGTGCCCTCTTCACGATAGTCTTGGTGTGCTTAGACCATAACAGTTTGTTGGTGATGTGGACACCAAGGAAACTGAAATTCTCTGCCCCCTTTTCCAATAGTTCACGATCAGCTCCTTCGTCTTGATCACGTTGAGGGAGAGATTGTTGTCCTGGCACCACACTGCCAGGTCTCTGACCTCCTCCCTATAGGCTGTCTCATCTCACTGTTATGTCGTCAGGAAACGTAATGGTGTTGGAGTCGTGCTTGGCCACGCAGTCGTGGGTGAACAGGGAGTACAGGAGGGAACTAAGCATGCAACCCTGAGGGCCCCCGTGTTGAGGACCTGCGTGGCAGATGTGTTGCTGCCTACCTTTACCACCTGGGGTCGGCCCATCAGGAAGTCCAAGATCCAGTTGCAGAGGGCGGTGTTAAGTCCCAGGGTCCATAGCTTAGTGATGAGCTTAGTGGGTACTATGGTGTTGAACGCTGAGCTGTATTCAATGAACAGCATTCTCACATAGATGTCCCTTTTGTCCAAGTGGGAAAGGGCAGTGTGGAGTGCGATTGAGATAGCGTCATCGGTGGATCTGTTGGGGCGGTATGCGAATTGGAGTGGGTTTAGGGTTTCTGGGCTGATGGTGTTGATGTGAGCCATGACCAGCCTTTCAAAGCACTTCATGGCTACTGACGTGAGTGCTACGGGGCGGTAGTCATTTAGGCAGGTTACCTTCACTTTCTTGGGCACAGGGACTATGGTGGTCTGCTTGAAAAATGTAGGTATTACAGACTAGGTCAGGGAGAGGTTGAAAATGTCAGTGAAGACAGTTGGCCCGCGCATGCTCTGAGTACCCGTCCTGGTAATCTGTCTGGCCCCGCGGCCTTGTGAATGTCGACGACCTGTTTATAGGTCTTGCTAACATCGGCTTCGGAGAGTGTAATCACACAGTCATCCGGAACAGCTGGTGCTCTCATGCATGCTTCAGTGATGCTTGCCTCGAAGCAAGCATAAAAAATGGATTTTTGCTCGTCTAGTAGGCTCGCGTTACTGGGCAGACTAGTGGCTGGGTTTCCCTTTGCAGACCGTAATAGTTTGCAAGCCCTGCCACATCGTTGAGCATCAGAGCCGGTGTAGAAGGATTCAATCTTAGTCCTGTATTGACGCTTTGCCTGTTTGATGGTTTATCTGAGGCAAAGCAGGATTTCTTATAAGCGTCCGGATTGGTGTCCCGCTCCTTGAAAGCGGCAGCTCTAGCCTTTAGCTCAGTGTGGATGTTGCCTTTAGTTTTTGCTTGTAAGCAGGAATCAGGGGGATAGAATTATGGTCAGATTTGTCAAATGTAGGGCGAGGGAGAGCTTTGTATGTGTCTCTGTGTGTGGAGTAAAAGTGGTCAAGTTTCTTTTTCTCCTATGGTTGCACGTGTTATGCTTGTAGAAATGAGGTAAATTGGTTAAAGTTCCCGGCCACTAGGAGTGTCACTTCTGGATGAGCATTTATTTGTTTGCTTATGGCCTTATACAGCTCGTTAAGTGCGATCTTAGTACCAGCATCAGTTTTGGTGGTAAATATACGGCTACTAAAAATATAAATGAATACTCTCTTGGTAGATAGTGTGGTCTACAGCTTATTATGAGGTACTCTACCTCAGGCGAGCAATACCATGAGACTTCCTTAATATTAGACATCGTGCAACAGCTGTTATCGACAAATAGACACACACCCACCGTCTTCCAAGACGTAGATGTTCTGTCCTGCCGATGCACGGAAAACCCAGCCAACTGTATATTATCTGTGTCGTCGTTCAGCCACGACTTGGTGAAACATAAGATATTACAGTTTTTAATGTTCCGTTGGTAAGATAGTCTTGAACGGAGATCATCCAGTTAATTCTCCAGTGATTGCACGTTGGCCAATAGAACGGATGGTAGAGGCAGGTTACCCACTCGCCGACAAATTCTCACAAGGCACCCCGATCTCTGCCCCCTGTATTTCTGTCTGTTCTTCACACAAATGACGGGGATTTGGGCCTGGTCTTGGAGGAGCAGTATATCATTTGCGTCGGACACATTAAAGAAAAAATATCCGTCCAGTTCGAGGTGAGTAATCGCTGTTCTGATATCCAGAAGCTCTTTTCGGTCAAAAAAGACATTAGCAGCAATATTATGTACAAAATAAGTTGCAATGCAAAAAAACACACAAAATAGCACAGTTGGTTAGGAGCCCATAAAAAGGCAGCCATCCCCTCCGGCGCCATAGTACTATTTAACAGGTGGAGATAGGTGGGATGGGCTGTGAGTAGCTGGGATTAAAAGCTAGACAGGACCCAAAACACCATATATCATGTACAGCTGAAGTCGGAAGTTTACATACACTTAGGTTGGAGTCATTAAAACTCGTTTTTCAACCACTCCACAAATTTCTTGTTAACAAACTATAGTTTTGGCAAGTCGGTTAGGACATCTACATTGTGCATGACAACTAATTGTTCCAACAATTGTTTACAGACAGATTATTTCACTTATAATTCACTGTATCACAATTCCAGTGGGTCAGAAGTTTATATACACTAAGTTGGCTGTGCTTTTAAATAGCTTTGAAAATTCCAGAAAATTATGTCATGGCTTTAGAAGCTTCTGATACATAATTTTAGTCAATTGGAGGTGTACCTGTGGATGTATTTCAAGGCCTACCTTCAAACTCAGTGCCTCTTTGCTTGACATCATGGGAAAATCAAAAGACCTGTACAAAAAATTGTAGACCTCCACAAGTCTGGTTCATCCTTGGGAGCAATTTCCAAATGCCTGAAGGTACCATGTTCATCTGAACAAACAATAGTGCGCAAGTATAAACACCATGGGACCACGCAGCCGTCATACCGCTCAGGAAGGAGACGCATTCTGTCTCCTAGAGATGAACGTACTTTGCTGTGAAAAGTGCAAATCAATCCAATGAACAACAGCAAAATACCTTGTAAAGATACTGGAGGAAACAGGTACAAAAGTATCTCTATCCACAGTAAAACGAGTCCTATATCGACATAACCTGAAAGGCCGATCAGCAAGGAAGAAGCCACTGCTCCAAAACCGCCACAAAAAAGCCAGAATACAGTTTGCAACTGCACATGGGACAAAGATCGTATTTTGGAGAAATGTCCTCTGGTCTGATGAAACAAAAATAGAACTGTTTGGCCATAATGACCATCATTATGTTTGCAAGACGAAGAACACCATCCCAACCGTGAAGCACGGGGGTGGCAGCATCATGTTGTGAGGCTGCTTTGCTGCAGGAGGGTCTGGTGCACTTCACAAAATGGATGGCATGAGGGAGGAAAATCATGAGGGAGGAAAATGATGTGGATATATTGAAGCAACATCTCAAGACATCAGTCAGGAAGTTAAAGCTTGGTCACAAATGGGTCTTCCAAATGGACAATGACCCCAAGCATACTTCCAAAGTTGGTGCAAAATGGCTTAAGGACAACAAAGTCAAGTTATTGGAGTGGCCATCACAAAGCCCTGACCTCAATTCTATAGAAAATTTGGGGCAGAACTGAAAAAGCATGTGCGAGCAAGGAGGCCTACAAACCTGACTCAGTTACACCAGCTCTGTCAGGAGGAATGGGCCAAAATTCACCCAACTTATTGTGGGAAGCTTTTGGAAGGCTACCAGAAACGTTTCACCCAAGTTAAACAATTTAAAGGCAATGCTACCAAATACTAATTGAGTGTATGTAAACTTCTGACCCACTGGGAATGTGATGAAAGAAATAAAAGCTGAAATAAATCATTCTCTCTACTATTATTCTGACATTTCACATTCTTAAAATAAAGTGGTAATCCTAACTGACCTAAGACAGGGAATTTTTACTAGGATTAAATGTCAGGAATTGTGGAAAAACTGAGTTTAAATGTATTTGGCTACGGTGTATGTAAACTTCCGACTTCAACTGTATATCGTATATGTCTGAGTACCTTTTAATGTGCAATGTGTATATCAAACAACATTTCTGTCACGTAATACTGTGTATAAAAGTACCATGTTTGTGAAATATTAGAATAATGTACAGTGCATTCAAGAAATATTCAGACCGCTTGACTTTTTCCACATTTCGTTACAGCCTTATTCTAAAATGTATTGAATTGTTTGTTTTTCTCATCAATTTACACACAATACCCCATGATGACAAAGCAAAAACAGTTAAAAATATAAAAAAATATTTTTTTGCAATTTAAAAATAAAACTGAAATATCACATTTACATAAGTATTGAGAAACTTGGTTTTTGCTCCGACATGCACTGTCAAATGTGGGACCTTATATAGACAGGTGTGTGCATTTTCCAATCATGTCCAATCAATTGAATTTACCACAGGTGGCCTCAAATCAAGTTGTGGAAACATCAAGGATGATCAAGGGGTTTCTAAAAACCTGTTTTTTCTTTGTCATTATGGGGTGTGTAGATTGATGAGGAAAATATTTTATTTTGTCAATTTTAGAATAAGGCAACAAAATGTGGAAAAAGTCCAGGGGTCTGAATATTTTCCCGAATGCATTGTCTACGTCTCATCTCCCCTCTGCAGTACAGTCTATGGACTGCAGAGGGAGACATATGCAAACTATTCCACTTTCTCACACCACATTCCTCCATATTCTAGCCAATTACATCATATACTGACTGACATAGCAGACACTCCTTCCATGCATTTACTCTGTACTCAACATTGCAGAAAAGGTTACTAAATAAGAGAGTGGTTGGGGATCCGTATCTTGAGTCTGATCTACCAATTAGTTAGGATTTGGGGCTGGTTGAACTGATCCTAGGTCTGTAGTTAAGAGCAACTTCTACCTTTGTTTAACTAGGCAAGTCAGTTCATAACAAATTCTTATTTACAATGACGGCCTAGGAACAGTGGGTTAACTGCCTTGTTCAGGGGCAGAACACCAGATTTTTACCTTGTCAGCTCGGGGATTCGATCTAGAAACCTTTCGGTTACTGGCCCAACGCTCTAACCACTATGCTACCTGCTGCCCCATATGAACCTTAGCACCGTGTCAATCTTGGAGGTCAAAAATCTTCTCAGAGTGCTGAGGTAGGATCAGGTCTTCTTTGAACACTGTGTTAACAAACCTCCAAACGAGCTTCAATGCCATACAACACTCCTTCCGTGGCCTCCAACTGCTCATAAACGCTAGTAAAACCAAATGCATGCTCTTCAACCGTTCGCTGCCTGCCCCCGCCCGCCCGACTAGCATCCCTACTCTGGACGGTTCTGACCTAGAATACGTGGACAACTACAAATACCTAGGTGTCTGTCTAGACTGTAAACTCTCCTTCCAAACTCATATCAAACATCTCCAATCCAAATTCTAATCTAGAATCGGCTTTCTATTTAGCAACAAAGCCTCCTTCACTCACGCCGCCAAACTTACCCTAGTAAAACTGACTATCCTACCGATCCTCGACTTCGGCGATGTCATTTACAAAATAGCTTCCAATACTCTACTCAGCAAATTGGATGTAGTCTATCACAGTGCCATCCGTTTTGTTACCAAAGCCCCTTATACCACCCACTACTGCGACCTGTATGCTCTAGTCGGCTGGCCCTCGCTACATATTCGTCGCCAGACCCACTGGCTCCAGGTCATCTATAAGTCTATGCTAGGTAAAGCTCCGCCTTATCTCAGCTCACTGGTCACGATAACACCCACCCGTAGCACACGCTCCTGCAGGTATAACTCACTGGTTATTGTTATTGACTGTATGCTTGTTTATTCCATGTGTAACTCTGTGTTGTTGTTTCTGTCGCACTGCTTTGCTTTATCTTGGCCAGGTCGCCTGTTAAATAAAGGTGAGAAAAAAAAAGAAGAAAAAAAAGGTCCCCCTGTCCATATAATCTTATTCATTGCGATCTAAAAGGCAAAATCCAATAAAATTGTATTTGTCACATGCTTGGTAAATAGGTGTAGATTCCCTTTTGAAATGCTTACGTACAGGCCCTTCCCAACAATGGAGAGAGAAAAATAGAGGAACAATAACGAGGAATAAATACACAATGAGTAACGATAACGTGGCTATATACAGGGGGTACCAGTACCGTGTAAAAGTGCAGGGGTACGAGTTAATTGAGGTAGACATGTACATATAGGTAGGGATAGAGTGACTAGGCAACAGGATAGATAATAAACGGTAGCAGCAGTGTATTGCATCATTTGACCGCATCGATAATGACCTAACCTGTGTCCCATAACGTACCTACATTCCATACAGAACCAGGCTAATAATGACTAAGCATCTTTCAAATTAGCATTATATATATATATATATACACACACACACACAAGTGCCAATTGAAAGCTACTTGCCCAAATGAAAATAATAGTGGCCTTTGGAAGCGGATGATGCGTGCATCATTTAAATGTTATCTTTAATTTGCGGGCTGAGCAAGTAGCCTATAATGACCTACCCTCCATACACAAATAATGACATTTTAACTTGCCAATATCATTATTGATTGTTTGGAGGGGAGAAGAACCTTTGCGCAATCTCAAAAATTGTATTTTTGTTAGCGATTTTGAACAGCCAGTTGTAGGGCCATATAAAATGTTCTAAGGCCACAGCAATGCTTAAACCAAATCAAGAGTCCACTTTTGAGGTCTGGGAACAATAAAATGGAGGGTATCGTTGACCTTTAATTCAACTGTGCACCTAGCAAGAGACGTTGTTTGGCTAGCAGTGTTTTTGTACTGTACAATGTAGGCTACATGTGATGGCAAAACTAATGCCCCACAATTGATAGAAATCATCTTGATTTCATTCTGCCAGGTAGGCCTACTTTGCAGTCAACATTTAATTGTGAAGTTTTTTTGGGGAAAGCCTTGAGAACTGTTCATTCAAATATCGCATGATGGCTAAATTGTGCATCCCAAAGATTCAACCAAGACTTCGGACTAAACATTTTGAATACCTGGTCTGCATACCCAATAATGTTTGAATACATTATCACTGGGAACCTAGCGACCAATAAGAAATTTGGTGTCGCGCTGCCAAGTCAAAGGGTCGCAAACAATGATCCCTCTAAACTGCTCACGGTCGCGCACTTCATACAGGACTGCCGCGCAGAAGTAATGCCATGCTGCACAGAGACGCAAGAGATTGAACTTCACTGAGTTCGCCCCATTAGTTTGCACCATATAGATCAACGTTTTTTTCTGTGAACGAATCAAGAGTATATCAACCCCTTTTCAATGCAACAAAACAAAAGTAACTTTGCAAGATTGAGTCTGTGATTTTGTTGTAGGCAGAACCAGACCGTAATGGAGTAGAATTCTATTGGTGGGGGTAACCCTCGTACGGTCTTTCAATCAGATCAGAGCGCAGAGCAACCCGTGTGCACATTTGTTGATATTCTTTGCTAGATAGCGAGTTATTAGGCCAGTTATAGATAAGTATAGTTCAGAAATGGAGAGTTACTGCTTCATACAAGAGCACAAAACGTGTAGGCTACATTTCAAGCTCGTTGAAAAGCCAGTCAGGTAAAAAGCTTATGTCTTAATTAAAGGGGCAATGTTGAATATTGAAACAGGCTTGAATATGAAAATAAGCCAATAGGCAGAGAGGTAACATTGTCTACTTCTCTGTATGGTAATTATTTTATTTTGTAAAGTGGTTTCTTGCATCATTCAACAGAATACAATGCAATTTACCCATGGTGTTACAGACCAAGTAAAAAAGCATTAATGTCAAGTCCTTCATAATGTAAAAACGTTTTTAAAAGTCTCATGCAATGTAGGCCTGCATGGAACACCACATATAGGCTACTATAGGCTATTTCATAGAAATCAAAAACTATTTCCATGTGAAAATGTTATTGGATTTGCTCCATTGGTTTTGTTGGCAGGCCTACTTATGCTCAAATAGCCTATTGGCTACTGTCTAAAACTGTAAGGGTACAGCCTCACTATTCACTGTAAACGCGTGCCGGAAGTTGCACAAAATCCTCACAACGTTCAAGTTTCCGCTCACAAGACCTAAACTTTGCTCAGTGCCCCCCCCCCCCCCGAAAATTACTGGGAACATTGGTCGCAAATGCCAGTGTTTTGGTCGCAGTTTTGAGCCCTGACTCAAAACACAGACTCCAGAGACTCTTTGTGAATACAGGCCCAGGTCTAGGTCTCTGAGTTGTGTGTGCTTCGTACAATACCATTACAGAATTTGTCTGTCATTTAAAAGAAAAGAAAAAATCCAAGGAATTGACTGGAACCCCAGTAAATTAACCAAAGTAAAGGAAGTCAATCACACCTTGAGAAGAGCCAGCGCCACATTGAAGATGATGTTCAGGCCCTGGGGAAGAGAAGAAGATGATTATATCGTTGATTGTCACAGGACATGTTCTCTAAACACACACAGAGAGAGAGAGAAAGAGCTCGGGCCGTCACCTAAACACATCCATCACACACCGGTGTAAGAAAAGGCATGGATCAAGGGTCATCTCATCGACTGTCTTCATATCAACGTCAACGGCGTTACCCTTTAATACGTCATGCCAATAAACCCGTAAATGTTAAGGTTTTCTTGTTATAGACTTAGTAAAGGTTCAAATGATCTTCAACATGAAAGACTCCTTCTAATAAAGACTTATGAAACTGCCGCGCAGCTTTCGTGTTAAGAGCTACGAAAAAGTCCACACTGAAAAACAATGACGTAATGATACTTGTGCCAGTGGAATGCATGTGTTGCTATCAACCCATCTATCTGACGTTGTACATTCATTCGTGATATTATATAGTCTGTATGTCTACACGCTAGACTGCCCTCTGGCGATAAAGAGGAAACGTTATGGTAACATTACACCTATGTTCATGGAAACGCCCACCGCTGAGGATGCAAAGGCACCCCCGATCGCCAGTACCGAGGGACACAATTGTCTTGAAGTGAAGCAAGACAGTCCCTCTCACAGACAGGTGGGGCTGCATCATGGCCACAGAGTGACAGGCAGATGGACAAATTAATGAATGACACACAGAGACAGAGCGAGAGGGGGGAGAGAGAAATTGTAAGAAGGAGTAAGAGACAAGTCACAGACTAACAGATAAAGACAGAAGGAGAAAGGAAGAGTGTGACAGAGAGTGAGAAAGAGGGAGAGAGCTAGCAAAAAAGAGGAGTGAGGCAGAGCAAGCGAAACAGAGAGGATGAGAGAGGATGAGAGAGGATGAGAGAGCGTGGATGCTGAAGTCAGCTCCGCATGGGAACACCTGTCTCCATCGCTCCGACACCCCGTTCACATGGCAACACTGGGCTAAAAATATCTCCCCTGCTCTATAAATAACTGAGGAAAGGGCCTCTCTTTCTCCCTCTCTTCCCCTCCCCTTCCATCTCTCACTTTCTTTCTCAAAAGGCTCTAGGTGGCGCTGGGGTGTCAGGGAGTCAGAGATAGAGGGCGGGAGTGTGGTGTGTGGACTGAGTGAGTGAGTGTGTGTGTGGAGTGCGTATGTGAGTGAGTGGGTGATTGTGTGAGTGAGTGGGTGATTGTGTGTGTGGAGTGAGTGAGTGTGTGTGTGTGAGAGAACACAGTCTCACATGCAGCGTGCCAAACTAAGCTGGAGTCAAACTGAGTCAGCAAGTGTGAGAGGTTTTAATGTAGAGGAGAAACACACAGTCAGGCGCACTTGCACACACACCTCACACGACACACACACCTTGAGGCACACAAACAAACAACTCGCACCACACACAGGCACGGATACATAGAGAGCGAGAGAGAGAGAGGTGTGGAGAAATGAAAGGGAAGACAACACATGAGCACACAATCAAAGGAGGAGAGAGAGAGAGAGCGAGAGAGAGAGAGAGAGAGAGCGAGCGAGAGAAAAAGGAGTGAAAAGTGACAATGACAACAAAGAAATCAGATCGAGGCATGGGTAAAGCCAAAAACAATAAGAAAGGGACACCACTTTAGAGAAAAACATATAGAAATAAAGAGAGACAGAGGTATGGAGATGGAGAGAAAGAGAAATATTAGAGGGAGGCAGAGAAGAGAGAGAAGCAGATACTCATCACACGGCTCAATGGCTGAGAAACGCCAAGGAAACTATTAATTGTTCTGCCCGGGGGCCGAGAGAGGGTGGGAGAGAAGGATGAAAGGAGAGAGGAGGAGAACAGGAAAAAGAGAGAATCACAGCGAGAGAGAGAGAGGGTGATGAAAAAGGGAGGAGAAGAAGTGAGACAATCACAGAGAAAGAGAGAAAGGTCACAGCGTCCCTTTTCTACTGTGGTACCAGGCCTACAGGAGGGCTGAGAAGAGAAGCAGGCAGAGAGTATACTACTATCTTGAAGGGCTTCTGGGGATTTTGATGGGGTCTATCGTGCTAGAATGGTGTTCTCACTTCTCATGGTCATTATTGCTCCAAAGGAGACATTGGCTGTAAGGAGGTACAAAAAGGCGGGTGAATAGTGAAGAGTTGTTCAAAGCCCAGGGTGGTCGATGGAAGGGTAAGTTCAGTGCTTACCAACAGCAGCTTGGGTTAGGAGTAAGGTTAGGGTGAGACCCAGTGTTGGGGTTAACAGTAGGGTTAAGGTAAGAGCCAGTGTTGAAGTTAGGACTTGGACCAGTATTGGGTAAGTGTTGGGGTTAGGCGTAGTGCTAAAATTACATTCAGTGTTGGGTCAACGTTGTCAAACTTCTTACCTCACACAGTAGCAGGTCGGTGATGTGGAAGACCATGCAGAGGGGGAACTTGGCGGTGAAGAGTGTGAGGAACCACTGAGACGCATACATGTGGGCCTCCAGGCTCAGCTCCTGGAAGTGAGACCACAGGTCTGGGAGCTGCTCCTAGAGATAGGAGGACAAGGAGAGAGTTCATTGCACAGTACCGAGTACACAAAACATTAAGAGCATGACAGACTGACCAGGTGAAAGCTACGATCCCTTATTGATGTCACTTGCTAAATCCACTTCGAATCAGTGTAGATGAAGGGGAGGAGACGGGTTAAAATATTTTTTTTAAAGCCTTGAGACAATTGAGACATGGATTGTGTATGTGTGCCATTCAGAGGGTGAATGGGCAAGACAAAAAGATTTAAGCGCTTTTGAACGGGGGTATGATAGTAGGTGCCAGGCACATCGATTTGTGTCAAGAACTGCAACACTGCTGGGTTTTTCACGCTCAACAGTTTCCCGTGTGTATCTAGAATGGTCCACCACCCAAAGGACATCCAGCTAATTTGACACAAAAATACTGTTGGAAGCATTGTGGTCAACATGGGCCAGCATTGAGGCTGTTCTGAGGGCAAAAGGGGGTATAAGTAAGAGTATATCACATAGAGAGGAAAAAGTACTATATGTCAGTCAATCAATCAATAAGAGAGAGAGCGAGAGAGATAAAGTTGGTCTTAAATGCCATGCCGAGCGTAGCTACGTCCGACTTTGGGATCAGATTTTAAACCTGATTTGATGCTTCATTATGATGGTTCCTAGGCAGCGCCAGTTACTAGGCTGTTACAGTCCTCGTGGCAGTTCTAAACTTTGCGAGGCATGTCACTTCTCCCATCACGTCGCAAAGACCAAGGTCCATCACTATGCATGCACGTTTTCTTAACCACACCTGGGTGTATCCATAACGAATGACCTGGATGTATCCATAACGAATGACCTGGATGTATCCATAACGAATGACCTGGATGGACCCATAACGAATGACCTGGATGGATCCGTAAAGAATGACCTGGATGGATCCATAAAGAATGAACTGGATGGACCCATAACGAATGACCTGGATGGATCCGTAAAGAATGACCTGGATGGATCCATAAAGAATGAACTGGATGGACCCATAAAGAATGACCTGGATGGATCCGTAAAGAATGAACTGGATGGATCCATAAAGAATGAACTGGATGGATCCATAAAGAATGACCTGGATGGATCCATAAAGAATGAACTGGAT
Source organism: Salvelinus alpinus (assembly GCF_045679555.1). Taxonomy (NCBI): domain Eukaryota; kingdom Metazoa; phylum Chordata; class Actinopteri; order Salmoniformes; family Salmonidae; genus Salvelinus; species Salvelinus alpinus. The sequence continues at coordinate 10,669,466 of NC_092101.1, read as the reverse complement.
GAATCCATAACGAATGACCTGGATGTATCCATAACGAATGACCTGGATGGACCCATAACGAATGACCTGGATGGATCCGTAAAGAATGACCTGGATGGATCCATAAAGAATGAACTGGATGGACCCATAACGAATGACCTGGATGGATCCGTAAAGAATGACCTGGATGGATCCATAAAGAATGAACTGGATGGACCCATAACGAATGACCTGGATGGATCCGTAAAGAATGACCTGGATGGATCCATAAAGAATGAACTGGATGGATCCATAAAGAATGACCTGGATGGATCCATAAAGAATGAACTGGATGAATCCATAAAGAATGACCTGGATGGACCCATAAAGAATGAACTGGATGGATCCATAAAGAATGACCTGGATGGATCCATAAAGAATGACCTGGATGGATCCATAAAGAATGACCTGGATGGACCCATAAAGAATGACCTGGATGGATCCATAAAGAATGACCTGGATGGATCCATAAAGAATGACCTGGATGGATCCATAAAGAATGACCTGGATGGATCCATAAAGAATGACCTGGATGGATCCATAAAGAATGACCTGGATGGATCCATAAAGAATGACCTGGATGGACCCATAAAGAATGACCTGGATGGACCCATAAAGAATGACCTGGATGAATCCATAAAGAATGAACTGGATGAATCCATAAAGAATGAACTGGATGAATCCATAAAGAATGAACTGGATGAATCCATAAAGAATGAACTGGACGGATCCATAAAGAATGACCTGGATGAATCCATAAAGAATGAACTGGATGAATCCATAAAGAATGACCTGGATGGACCCATAAAGAATGACCTGGATGGATCCATAAAGAATGACCTGGATGGACCCATAAAGAATGACCTGGATGGACCCATAAAGAATGACCTGGATGGACCCATAAAGAATGAACTGGATGGACCCATAAAGAATGACCTGGATGAATCCATAAAGAATGACCTGGATGGATCCATAAAGAATGACCTGGATGGACCCATAAAGAATGACCTGGATGGACCCATAAAGAATGACCTGGATGGATCCTTGTCTAGTTTCCAAGATGGCGTAGCAGTCGGACGTGTGTTTTGTCTTGTCCCGTGTAAATAATCGTTTTCCTCGTTTTTCCCGTTTATATTTTAATCTCACTTTCCATCTACGGACTGAATATACTCTCCTGCAACCCCCAACACCCAATGTGGTACGGATCTGCTATTTTTATACTTTAGAACCGGAACCCCCATCAGAAGCTAGCCAGCTAACTAACTACTAGCTAGTTATCAGTTAGTCACTGCTAGTGGTCTTTACCGTTAACTCGGACACCAGCCAGCCTCAGCTTGGTCAATACATGCCAGTCTGCACAGCGCGATATCAACCCAGAGAATATCGGACTGCTTTTTCTCTACCAAATCTCCAGATTACTACCGCAAGCTCTGGACCTTTACACCGGATCAGATAGCTAGCTGCAATCTGAGTGGCTACTCCTGGCTAACGTCTCTGTCCCGAAGCAAGCAACAGTTAGCCTTGAGCTAGCCTCGAGCTAGGCCAATCTCCCGGCTAGCCGAAGAGGTCCTCCGGCTAATTCTTGTGCTACAATACATATTTTGCCAATTGGCCTGGACCTTTTTTTGCCGACACAGAGCCCTGCCAATCCATCACAACTGGTCTAAATCAGCTACAAGCTAATTTAGCCATTTTTTGCCGCTGCTAGCAGCTTTTACCTTCTGCACAGACACCAGCCCTGTTATTAGCCTGGATATTACTCACCAATTTACCAGCATCGGACTGTCTCTCGACAACAACGCCAGATTCCTGCCGTAATCCCTGAGCCACTACTTCTGATCCTCACAGCTAGCTTGCAGCTAGCGCAGCTAGCGCCACTGCCACGAAGCTAGCACCAGTTAGCAAACACAATTCTACAATTCACAACCTCTCTTTCGCCATCGCCATCCGGCTTGGATTCTCTGTCGACACGACCACGTCTGGTCTGCAGACGAATACCCCACCCGCTGTGCCCTCAACCGGCCTCCGTCTGAGCAGACCCCCTCCGTCTGAGCAGACCACCCCCCGGGCTACTAACTTTAAACGCCGCGTGCTAGCTTAGTGGAGGCCTCCCTGCTCCATCTACGGCTGCCCCCTGGACACTATGATCACTTGGCTACATAGCTGATGCCTGCTTGACTGTCCATTAATTCACGGTACTCCATTCTGTTTATTTGTGTTTTATCTGTCGGCTCTGTGCTTTAACTCAGGATCTGTGTGTAGTTAATCCGACCCTCTCTGCCTAGTCGTCGCCATTTTTACCTGTGGTTGCTGTGTTAGACTAGCACCCTGTTATTGCTGCTGTTATCTTACCTGTTGTTTTATCTAGCTCTCCCAATCAAGACCTGCAATCACTTTATGCCTTATTGTATGTCTCTCTCAAATATCAATATGCCTTGCATACTGTTGTTCAGGCTAGTTATCATTATCATTGTTTTGGTTTGCAATGGACCCCGTAGTTCCACTCTCCGTACCTCTGATACCTCCTTTGTCCCACCCCCCACACATGCGGTGACCTCACCCATTGAGACCAGCATGTCCAGAGATACAACCTCTCTTATCATCACCCAGTGCCTGGGCTTGCCTCCGCTGTACCCGTGCCCCACCATACCCCTGTCTGCACATTATGCCCAGAATCTATTCTACCACGCCCATAAATCTGCTCCTTTTATTCTTTGTCCCCAACGCTCTAGGCGACCAGTTTTGATAGCCTTTAGCCGCACCCTCATCCTACTACTCCTCTGTTCCTCGGGTGATGTGGAGGTAAACCCAGGCCCTGCATGTCCCCAGTCACCCTCATTTGTTGACTTCTGTGATCGAAAAAGCCTTGGCCTCATGCATGTCAACATCAGAAGCCTCCTCCCTAAGTTTGCCTTACTCACCGCTTTAGCACACTCTGCCAACCCTGATGTCCTTGCCGTGTCCGAATCCTGGCTTAGGAAGGCCACCAAAAATTCTGGGATTTTACCCAACTATAACACTTTCCGTCAAGATAGAACTGCCAAAGGGGGAGGAGTTGCAATCTACTGCAGAGATAGCCTGCAAAGTTCTGTCATACTTTCCAGGTCTATGCCCAAACAGTTCGAACTTCTAATTTTAAAAATTAATCTCTCCAGAAATAAGTCTCTCACTGTTGCCGCCTGCTACCGACCCCCCTCAGCTCCCAGCTGTGCCCTCGACACCATCTGTGAATTGATCGCTCCCCATCTAGCTTCAGAGTTTGTTCTGTTAGGTGACCTAAACTGGGATATGCTTAACACCCCGGCAGTCCTACAATCCAAGCTTGATGCCCTCAATCTCACACAAATCATCAAGGAACCCACCAGGTACAACCCTAAATCCGTAAACATGGGCACCCTAATAGACATTATCCTGACCAACCTGCCCTCCAAATACACCTCTTCTGTCTTCAATCAAGATCTCAGCGATCACTGCCTCATTGCCTGTATCCGCCACGGGTCCGCGGTCAAACGACCACCCCTCATCACTGTCAAACGCTCCCTAAAACACTTCTGCGAGCAGGCCTTTCTAATCGACCTGGCCCGGGTACCCTGGAAGGATATTGACCTCATCCCGTCAGTTGAGGATGCCTGGTCATTCTTTAAAAGTTACTTCCTCACCATATTAGACAAGCATGCTCCGTTCAAAAAATGCAGAACCAAGAACAGATATAGCCCTTGGTTCACTCCAGACCTGACTGCCCTCGACCAGCACAAAAACATCCTGTGGCGAACTGCAATAGCATCGAAGAGCCCCCGCGATATGCAACTGTTCAGGGAAGTCAGGAACCAATACACGCAGTCAGTCAGGAAAGCAAAGGCCAGCTTTTTCAAGCAGAAATTTGCATCCTGTAGCTCTAACTCCAAAAAGTTCTGGGATACTGTAAAGTCCATGGAAAACAAGAGCACCTCCTCCCAGCTGCCCACTGCACTGAGGCTAGGTAACACGGTCACCACTGATAAGTCCGTGATAATCGAAAACTTCAACAAACATTTCTCAATGGCTGGCCATGCCTTCCTCCTGGCGACTCCAACCTTGGCCAACAGCCCCGCCCCCCCCGCTGCTACTCGCCCAAGCCTCCCCAGCTTCTCCTTTACCCATATCCAGATAGCAGATGTTCTGAAAGAGCTGGAAAACCTGGACCCATACAAATCAGCTGGGCTTGACAATCTGGACCCCCTATTTCTGAAACTGTCCGCCGCCATTGTCGCACCCCCTATTACCAGCCTGTTCAACCTCTCCTTCGTATCATCTGAGATCCCCAAGGATTGGAAAGCTGCCACGGTCATCCCCCTCTTCAAAGGGGGAGACACCCTGGACCCAAACTGTTACAGACCTATATCCATCCTGCCCTGCCTATCTAAGGTCTTCGAAAGCCAAGTCAACAAACAGATCACTGACCATCTCGAATCCCACCGTACCTTCTCCGCTGTGCAATCCGGTTTCCGAGCCGGTCACGGGTGCACCTCAGCCACGCTCAAGGTACTAAACGATATCATAACCACCATCGATAAAAGACATTACTGTGCAGCCGTCTTCATCGACCTGGCCAAGGCTTTCGACTCTGTCAATCACCATATTCTTATCGGCAGACTCAGTAGCCTCGGTTTTTCTAACGACTGCCTTGCCTGGTTCACCAACTACTTTGCAGACAGAGTTCAGTGTGTCAAATCGGAGGGCATGTTGTGCGGTCCTCTGGCAGTCTCTATGGGGGTACCACAGGGTTCAATTCTCGGGCCGACTCTTTTCTCTGTATACATCAATGATGTTGCTCTTGCTGCGGGCGATTCCCTGATCCACCTCTACGCAGACGACACCATTCTATATACTTCCGGCCCTTCCTTGGACACTGTGCTATCTAACCTCCAAACGAGCTTCAATGCCATACAACACTCCTTCTGTGGCCTCCAACTGCTCTTAAACGCTAGTAAAACCAAATGCATGCTTTTCAACCGTTCGCTGCCTGCACCCGCACGCCCGACTAGCATCACCACCCTGGACGGTTCCGACCTAGAATATGTGGACATCTATAAGTACCTAGGTGTCTGGCTAGACTGCAAGACTCCTTCCAGACTCATATCAAACATCTCCAATCCAAAATCAAATCAAGAATCGGCTTTCTATTCCGCAACAAAGCCTCCTTCACTCACGCCGCCAAACTTACCCTAGTAAAACTGACTATCCTACCGATCCTCGACTTCGGCGATGTCATCTACAAAATAGCTTCCAATACTCTACTCAGCAAACTGGATGCAGTTTATCACAGTGCCATTCGTTTTGTTACTAAAGCACCTTATACGACCCACCACTGCGACCTGTACGCCCTAGTCGGCTGGCCCTCGCTACATGTTCGTCGTCAGACCCACTGGCTCCAGGTCATCTACAAGGCTATGCTAGGTAAAGTGCCGCCTTATCTCAGTTCACTGGTCACGATGGCTACACCCACCCGCAGCACGCGCTCCAGCAGGTGTATCTCACTGATCATCCCTAAAGCCAAAACCTCATTTGGACGCCTTTCCTTCCAGTTCTCTGCTGCCTGCGACTGGAACGAATTGCAAAAATCTCTGAAGTTGGAGACTTTTATCTCCCTCAACAACTTTAAAAATCTGCTATCCGAGCAGCTAACCGATCGCTGCAGCTGTACATAGTCCATCTGTAAACTACCCACCCAATTTACCTACCTCACCCCCCATACTGCTTTTATTTATTTACTTTTCTGCTCTTTTGCACACCAGTATCTCTTCTTGCACATGATCATCTGATGATTTATCACTCCAGTGTTAATCTGCTAAATTGTAATTATTCGATTTATTGCCTACCTCATGCCTTTTGCACACATTGTATATAGATTCTCTTTTTTTTCTACCATGTTATTGACTTGTTTATTGTTTACTCCATGTGTAACTCTGTGTTGTCTGTTCACACTGCTATGCTTTATCTTGGCCAGGTCGCAGTTGCAAATGAGAACTTGTTCTCAACTAGCCTACCTGGTTAAATAAAGGTGAAATAAAAAATAAATAAAAAAATAAAGAATGACCTGGATGGACCCATTAAGAATTACTGTGGGAATAAATATCGCTGAATGACAAAAACATCGCAATAATAGGCTAACATATTTTAAAACATATTTTCAAATTGTTGCTTAACGAAACTCCCAAAGTCCTCCAACAATACATTCTAAGCAATAATAGCCATGTGTGGGTCAACGAGATGATCATTTCAGCACCGTTTGGATCGGGACAGCATGGGGACTTGTCTTGATAAATCAATGTCAGATTTTTGTGTTCACTGAATCTCCATTTAGACATTTGGTTACAATTAGACAGGGGAAATGTTAGCTAGCTAAGTTGAGGTGAGTATTCATCATCATTAGTCTAGTTTGTTCATCTATTAGCAGGACTGATCAGAACATTTAGCTAGGATGTTATGTAGCGTAGTAGTCGATGATTTTACTCTTCACTCGCATTGTAGTCTAGGCCTGCTCCCCGACCAAAAGACTGTGACTTGTCAGATAATCAATCAATGTGATTTTGTTTCACTGAATCTCTGTATATTTAGTTAATTGATCTCTGGTTGGGCAAATAAGTGGCCGTGCAACTCTATTTGTTTACTCATCTATCACTGATCAGAAACATTTAGCATGCTAATCATGCTAAGTGTGTGCCTGTCAGCTTCTGCGTGTTTGTGTGTGTTTGTGTATGTTCAGTCGTGCACATTCGTGTACCAAACACTCCTTCATCAACTCAAACACAAAGCCAATAACACTTCAGAACCCAGCCCAGTGTGAAAATCTTGGGTGGAAATGTAACAAGGAAATGTAAGAAGAGCAGGGTTGGAGGAAACTGTGAGTACGTCCCAAATGACACACTATTCCCCAGATCAGGGGTAGGCAACCCTGGTCCTGGAGGGCAGCAGGCACTTCACGTTTTGATGTAACTGACCTGGAAGACCAGGTGTGTTGAATTTAGGCAAATCACTGAACTGATCAATTAGCTTAGTTAGTCAGGTGTGGTGTCTAGTTGGAACAATATCCTGCAGTACCTGCGGCACTCCAGGAACAGGGTTGCCTACCTCTGCCCTAGATAGTTGGATGCAGACACTCTTTGCTGTGAACACTGGCTTCCTTCCATCTGTATGCCAACCCTTAGCAATCAATTCTCATACTCCTTAGCCTTGGGTGCTTGTCAATACTAACCCAGTGCAGCTTGGTGCTGAAAAAAGCCTACTTAGGAGGCTAAAGTGGATTTCCGAACAAAATTAAACTCCAATTCAACACACTTACAAGAATAGAGTCAGTCAGTGTTCCTAATAAGGTGCATCGACCTCTCTCAAATAAAAGTGAAAGTCACCTGGGAAAATAGTACTTTAATAGTATTTGGTTTTAAATATACTGAAGTATCAAAAGTAAATGTAATTGCTAAAATATACTTAAGTAGTAAAAGTAAAAGTATAAATACTTTCAAATTCCTTATAATAAGCAAACCGGATGGCACCATTTTTGTGTTTAAATTTTTTACATTTACGGATAGCCAGGGGAACACCCTCTACTCTCTGACATGGGTGTCAGGGAAAATGTATGGAGTAAAAAGTACTTCATTTTCTTTAGGAATGTAGGGAAGCAAAAGTAAAAGTAGTCCAATTATTATTTTTTTAAGTACAGATACCCCATAAAACTACTTAAGTAGTACTTTAAAGTATTTTTTACTTAAGTACTTTACACCACTGTGCTGATGACGTGCGCACATACACCAAGTTAAGAATGCTAACCTGAAGCAGTCGTTCTAGCTGGTAGAACTTGCAGTGCAGGTCCTCAAAGTTCTTCTTGTAGAGCTCCCTCAGGCCGTACTCATACATGATCTTCACCAGCACACAGAATGCCTGCTCCTCAGGCATCTACAGCCACAGGACAAACAGAACCAGAGGAGGGTTAGCTAGAATATGAACAGAGGGATGACAGAAGATGTGTGAGAAACGGGAGGTCAAGTTGTTTCCTTCTATTCCTTGACTTATTTGATTTGAGAGATGTCAACGTAAAACAAGAAGAGGGGATGTACAGTACCAGTCAAAAGTTTGGACACACCCACTCATTCAAGGGCATTTCTTTATTTTTTTTACTATTTTCAACTTTGTAGAATAATAGAACACATCAATACTATGAAATAACACATATGGAATCATGTAGTAACCAAAAAAGTGTTAAACAAATAAAAAAATATGTTACATTTTATATTCTTCGAAGTAGCCACCCTTTGCCTTGACAGCTTTGCACACTCTCGGCATTCTCTCAACCAGCCTCACCTGGAATGCTTTTCCAACAGTCTTGAAGGAGTTCCCACATATGCTGAATACTTGTTGGCTGCTTTTCCTTCACTCTGCGGTCCAACTCATCCCAAACCATCTCAATTGGGTTGAGTTCAGGTGATTGTGGAAGCCAGGTCACCTGATGCAGCACTCCATCACTAAGTAGCCCTTACACAGCCTGGAGGTGTGTTTTGGGTCATTGTCCTATTGAAAAACAAATTATAGTCCCACTAAGCGCATACCAGACGGGATGGCGTATCATTGCAGAATGCTGTGGTAGCCATGCTGGTTAAGTGTGCCTTGAATTCTACATAATCACTGACAGTGTCACCAGCAAAGCACCCCCACACCATCACACCTCCTCTTCCATGCTTCACGATGGGAACCACACATGCAGAGATCATCCGTTCACCTACTCTGCGTCTCACAAAGACACAGCGGTTGGAACCCCAAATCACAAATTTGGACTCATCAGACCAAAGGACAGATTTCCACCAGTCTAATGTCCATTGCTTATGTTGTGGCCCAAGCAAGTCTCTTCTTCTTATTGGTGTCCTTTAGTAGTGGTTTCTTTGCAGCAATTTGACTATGAAGGCCTGATTCACGCAGTCTCCTCTGAACAGTTGATGTTGAGATGTGTCTGTTACTTGAACTCTGTGAAGCATATATTTGGGGTGCAATTTCTGAGGCTGGTAACTCGAATGAACGTATCCTCTGCAACAGAGGTAAATCTGGGTCTTCCTTTCCTGTGGCTGTCCTCATGAGAGACAGTTTCATCCTAGCGCTTAATGGTTTTTGCGACTGCACTTCAAGAAATGTCAAAGTTCTTGAAATGTTCATGATTGACTGACTTTCATGTCTTAAAGTAATGATGGACTGTCGTTTCTCTTTGCTTATTTGAGCTGTTCTTGTCATAATATGGACTTGGTCTTTTACCAAATAGGGCTATCTTCTGTATACCACCCCTACCTTGTCACAACACAACTGATTGGCTCAAACGCATTAAGAAGGAACAAAATTCCACAAAATAACTTTTAAAAAGGCACACCTGTTAATTTAAAAGCATTCCAGGTGACTACCTCATGAAGCTGGTTGAGAGAATGCCAAGAGTATGCAAAGCTGTCATCAAGGCAAAGGGTGGCTACTTTGAAGAATCTCAAATATAAAATATATTTTGATTTGTTTAACACGTTTTAGGTTACTACAATGTAGAAAATAGTAAAAATAAATAATAACCCTGGAATGAGTAGGTGTGTCCAAACTTTTGACTGGTACTGTAGTTAAGATAAATATAAATTTCGACATTTAATCTCTAAGGCTTTTCTCAATAAACAATGCACTGCCACAAACATAAGTAGGATAAATTCTTGGTGGAATTTATTGTCACTTGAAAGTGTTGTCTGTCTGTGGATTAAGAGGGACGTTTCCTCCAAACATTCTTTGTCCCACTTGGGAAGAGTTGGGAGACGGTTGGAGCAAAAGAGGAGAGTGAGAGAGGGACTTAAACAGAAAGGAGGATGAGGTGTGTGAGTAAGAGAAGCAAGGTGAGAATCTGGTGGGTTTGAAAAAAAGCCAGGAGGTGGGAGTGTCAGTGTGAAATACACGGGGTGTGATTATGTCCACCCCCCTCTTTAATGTGTGAGAGAGCGAGAGCAAAAGAGAGAATGTGCGTGAGAGAAATACACCCACCCACACAGAGCAGTGGGTATTTAATCTGGGTGACAGTGTGTGTGTCCTGGGCTGAGACAGGCGCAGCCATTAATATTCCTGACACTTCCCCTGCCTCCCAAAGGGGATCTCCCCCCCTCTTCTCCCTCCATTTCTTCTTTATTACTCATCCTCTCTGCACTTGTCCCTCTCCACATTTCTCAATCCATCTCTTTCTCTCTCCCCACCTCCCTCCCTCTCTCACGTCGTCTCTCCTTCACCCCTCTCTCTTTTTTCCAGTCATCCTCCTGTCAGATTTACTGGCCTGTTGTTGACTTATTCACTCCTCCCTCTGCTCAACCAAAACGTTCCTTCATTCCCTGTCCATTGTTCTCACTGTCAGTCCTAATACAGGCTGTTAATAAGTGCACTCAGCATAAGTGCAATATTTTCACAGAGCCAATTCAACACTTAATTTTTTTTTGTCTGTGTAGATTTTTGTTGGAACGGTTTGGTTTGTTTGGGTAGACTTCAGTCTCAACTCGTCTCTGTGGTTCCATAGACGTTGACATTTGATCCCCCACATACATGCAGTAGTAGTACAGCAGCCAGGAAAGACTGTCCCTGACAGTAGCCAATCTCCTCATCGTAGACTGAATAGGCCTGGAACACAGAGCGGAGAGGGGACAGTGTTAGGCAATAGGTACTTCATATCAAACAATGAACAAGAAATGGTGCGTGTGTGCGTGCGTGTGTTTGTGTAGCATGCATGTAACATACTGAACAAGTTATTTGTAAAAATGTGACACTAAATGTTTACTGTAAATTCCCAAATCTCTGACACTCAACAGGCATTTCAGTGTTTCAGAGAGAAAGTACTTTTGACATGTTAAGGTGTTCTGTTTGTTGTTTGTGTTTTCAACTTGCTCAACCTCTGCAGTTTCACAGTTCTAGACAAAAACAGAGTATACGAAACATTAAGAACGCCTTAATAATATTGAGTTGTACCCCCCCCCCCCTTTTGCCCTCAGAACAGCCTCAATTTGTCGGGGCATGGACTCTACAAGGTGTCGAAAGTGTTCCACAGGGATGCTGGCCCAGGTTGACTCCAATTCTTAACATGTTGTGTCAAGTTGGCTGGCTGTCCTTTGGGTGGTGGACCATTTTTCATACACACGGGAAATGTGAAAAACCCAGAAGCGTTGCAGTTCTTGACACAAACTGGTGCGCCTGGCACCTACTACCATACCCGTTCAAAGGCACTTAAATCTTTTGTCTTTCCCATTCACCCTCTGAATGGCACACATACACAATCCATGTCTCAATTGTCTCAATGATTAAACATCCTTCTTTAACCTGCCTCCTCCCATTCAACTACACTGATAGAAATAAATCAACATTTTCAAATGAATAGATTTGGTAGACATTGCCATTATTTTGACCTCCCCACAGTTCATTGGAAGAGGAAGTGTAAAGTAACATACTGTGCCTTCAAAAAGTATTCACACCCCTTGACTTTTTCCACATTTTGTTGTGTTTCAACGTGGGATTAAAACGTATTTAATTGTAATTTTTTGCCAACGATCTACACAAAATACTCTAATGTCAAAGTGTACGAAAAATGTGTAAAACAAAATATGAAAAATAAACACTAATATATCTGGATTTCATAAGTATTCCACCCCATGAGTTAATACATGTTAGAATCACCTTTGACAGCGATAACAGCTGTGAGTCTTTCTGGGTAAGTCTCTAAGAGCCTTGCACAGCTGGATTGTACAATATCAAGAAACATTCTTTAAAAAGATATTCAAGCTATGTCAAGTTGGTTGTTGATCATTGCTAGACAGCCCTTTTCAAGTCTTGCCATAGATTTTCAAGCCGATTTAAGTCGAAACTGTAACTAGGCCACTCAGGAAAATTCAATGTAGTCTTGGTAAGCATCTCAAGTGTATATTTGGCCATGTGTTTTAGGTTATTGTCCTGCTGAAAGGTGAATGAGTCTCCCAGTGTCTGCTGTAAAGCAGACTGAACAAGTTTTCCTCTAGGACTTTAACTGCGCTTAGCTCTATTCCGTTTGTTTTTATTCTTAAACTCATAACATGATGCAGCCACCACCACGCTTGAAAATATAAAGAGTGGTACTCAGTGATGTATTGGATTTGCCCCAAACATAAGTCTTTGTATTTCATTTCTTTGGCACAGGATGCATGTTTTGGAATAGTTTTATTCTGTACAGGCTTTCTTTTCACTCTGTCAATTAGGTTAGTATTGTGGAGTAACTACAATGTTGTTGATCCTCAGTTATCTCCTATCACGGAAATTAAACTAACTGTTAAAGTAACCATTGGCCTCATGGTGAAATCCCTGAGCGGTTTCCTTCCACTCCGGCAACTGAGTTATTAAGCATGCCTGTATCTTTGTAGTGACTGGGTGTATTGATACACCATCCAAAGGTTAATTAATAACTTCACCATGCTCAAAGGGATATTCAATATCTGCTTTTATTTGTTTACCCATCTACCAATAGGTGCCCTTTTTTGTGAGGCATTGGAAAACATCCCTGGTCTTTGTGGTTGAATCTGTGTTTGAAGTTCACTGCTCGACTGAGGGAACTTACAGAAAATTGTATGAGTGGGGTGCAGAGATGAGGTAGTCCTTCAAAAATCATGTTAAACACTATTATTGCACGCAGAGAGTTATACTTATACGACTTCAGCACATTTTTACGCCTGAACATTTGTTTCACAGCAAATGTGAAACAAGTCAAGGGGTGTGAATAGTTTCTGAAGGCACTGTAGTCTATTAGAAAGGTAATGGTACTGTATGTTGGCGACGTAGAGAAAATGTTGCTGTTGTTGAGCTGAGAGAAAATGCCATTTTGAAACTAATTTCCAGCAATTCAACACAGTTTGGTATGGAGCTGAGAGACAATTTAGAAGTTTTAAAGCTCATTTCCTGCAATTCTATGCATTTTGCCATGGTTTATGTTGTGTTCCTCTGCTCAAACATACAATCAACGTGCTCTGAATGACTTTTTTGTGTGTTCTTTTGTGTGATTCTCCCCGGCTGTCTAGCTTTTATTTGATTGTTAATTCTCAAAGATGGTATTATTAAAAAATATATATACAGTGCATTCGGGAAGTGTTTACTTTTTCCACATTTTGTTACGTTACACCCTTACGTTACACCGTTACACCCTGTTACGTTACACCCTAAAATGGATATAATAAAATAAAAATGACAAAGCAAAACTTTTTTTTAAACTATTTTCAAATTTATAAAAAAGAAATATCACATTTACAACTATTCAGACCCTTAACTCAGTACTCTATTTTAGCACCTTTTGCAGCGATTACAGCCTCAAGCTTTCTTGGGTATGTTGCTACAAGCTTGGCACACCTGTAATTGGGGAGTCCAATTCTTCTCTGCAGACCCTCTCAAGCTCTGTCAGGTTGGATGGGGAGCGTCGCTGCACAGCTATTTTCAGGTCTGTCCAGAGATGTTCGACCGGGTTCAAGTCCGGGCTCTGGCTGGGCCACTCAAGGACATTCAGAAACGTGTCCCGAAGCCACTCCTGCATTGTATTGACTGTGTGCTTAGGGTCGTTGTCCTGTTGGAAGGTGAACCGTCGCCCCAGCCTGAGGTCCGGAAGGCACTGGAGCAGGTTTTCATCTAGGACCGCTCTGTACTTTGCTCTGTTCATCTTTCCTTGATCCTGATTAGTCTCTCATCCGCTGAAAAAACACCACAGCATGATGCTGCCACCACCATGCTTCACCAAAGGGATGGTGCCAAGTTTCCTCCAGATGTTCAATCTTGGTTTCATCAGACCAGAGAATCTTGTTTCTCAGGTCAGAGAGTCCTTAAGGAGCCTTTTGGCAAACTCCAAGCAGGCTGTCATGGGCCTTTTACTGAGGAGTGGCTTCCATCTGGCCACTCCACCATAAAGGCCTGATTGGTGGAGTGCTGCAGAGATGGTTGCCCTTCTGGAAGGTTCTCCCATCTCCACAGAAGAACTCTGGAGCTTTGTCAGAGTGAGCATCGCATTCTTGGTCACCTCCCTGAGCAAGGCCCTTCACCCCCGATTGCTCAGTTTGACCGGGCAGCCAGCTCTAGGAAGAGTCTTGGTGGTTCCAAACTTCTTCCATTTAAGAATAATGGAGGGCAGTGTGTTCTTGGGGACCTTCAATGCTGCAGACATTTTTTGGCTACCCTTCCCCAGATCTGTGCCGTGACACAATCCTGTCTTGGAGCTCTACGCTCTGACATGCACTGTCAACTGTAGGACCTTATATAGACAGATTTGCCATTCCAAATCATGTCTAATCAATTGAATTTACTACAGGTGGAGTCCAATCAAGTTGTAAAAACATCTCAAGGATGATATCACTCCAGTGTAAATTGCTAAATTGTATTTACTTCGCCACTATTGGCCTATTTATTGCCTTACCTCCTTACTTCATTTGCACACACTGTATACAGATTTGTCTATTGTGTAAAAAAAAAAGATCAATGGAAACAGGAGGCACCTGAGCTCAATTTCGAGTCTCATAGCAACAGATCTGAATACTTATGTAAGAAAGGTACTTTTGTTTTTATTTTTAATACATTTGCAAACATTTCTAAAAACCTGTTTTCCCTTTGTCATCCCTTCACATGTTTTATTTAATCAATTTGAGAGTAAGGCTGTAACGTAACAAAATGTGGAAAAAGTCAAGAGGTCTGAATACTTTCCGAATGCACTGTATATATTTCAATATATATTTTCTGCATGCTTTCTATCTGGTTTTGGTCGTTTAAGTTGATAGTGAAACTGTTCTTCCATCTCAAAAAATTAACATTTAGACGGCCAGCCTAAGAATGTTCTATACAGAAAAAATACCTATAATTATCTCCATTGAATGTAATTTCAGCCATATTAACCGGATAGTTAGATTTTGGTAATGAAGTCTTATCTTTTTCCCCCCAGTCAGATGAACAGGAACAGCTAGCATACCAACTGTTCCTTCAGACTTCCAGTCATTGCACTAACACTAGTTAGCATTGGCTTGTGAAACTACCTCTACTGGACACAGATAACTACCTTTACTGGACACAGAGAAAGAAACATAAAATGCTATCCAAGATCGTATTATGTTGCAGCTAGCGATATTAAAAATAATAATAAATAATATAAAATCATATTTTTTTTTACATTCAAAATCAGACCCCGAGCAGTACCCAGTTCGAAAATCTCTGGCCTGGACGATATAGTATAACCAGCTGTCAGACTGATAGTACATGTTGAGTTGGGAGATGAACAGATGATTAGCGTAGTGTTAGCTAGCTACATAGTTGTCTTTGCTGTCAAGATAATTGTGTAGTTTTTGAGTAATTGTCGAGGTTACCTAGCCAGTTACCGAGGCTACCTAGCCAGCTACACTTTCAAACTAAGTCAACAACGCAGCCACTGCTAGCTAGCCTACTTCAGCAGCACTGTATCATTTTTAGTCAATAAGATTTCTTGCAACGTAAGTTTAACTTTCTGAACATTCGAGACGTGTAGTCCACTTGTCATTCCAATCTCCTTTGCATTAGCGTAGCCTCTTCTGTAGCCTGTCAACTATGTGTCTGTCTATCCCTCTTCTCTCCTCTCTGCACAGACCATACAAACGCTTCACACCGCGTGGCCGCTGCCTGGTGGTCCCAGCGCCCACGACCCACGTGGAGTTCCAGATCTCCGGCAGCCTCTGGAACTGCCGATCTGCGGCCAACAAGGCAGAGTTCATCTCAGCCTATGCTTCCCTCCAGTCCCTCGACTTCTTGGCACTGACGGAAACATGGATTACCACAGATAACACTGCTACTCCTACTGCTCTCTCCTCGTCTGCCCACGTGTTCTCGCACACCCCGAGAGCTTCTGGTCAGCGGGGTGGTGGCACTGGGATCCTCATCTCTCCCAAGTGGACATTCTCTCTTTCTCCCCTGACCCATCTGTCTATCGCCTCCTTTGAATTCCATGCTGTCACAGTTACCAGCCCTTTCAAGCTTAACATCCTTATCATTTATCGCCCCCCAGGTTCCCTTGGAGAGTTCATCAATGAGCTTGACGCCTTGATAAGCTCCTTTCCTGAGGATGGCTCACCTCTCACAGTTCTGGGTGACTTTAACCTCCCCACGTCTACCTTTGACTCATTCCTCTCTGCCTCCTTCTTTCCACTCCTCTCCTCTTTTGACCTCACCCTCTCACCTTCCCCCCCTACTCACAAGTTAGGCAATACGCTTGACCTCATCTTTACTAGATGCTGTTCTTCCACTAATCTCATTGCAACTCCCCTCCAAGTCTCTGACCACTACCTTGTATCCTTTTCCCTCTCGCTCTCATCCAACACTTCCCACACTGCCCCTACTCGGATGGTATCGCGCCGTCCCAACCTTCGCTCTCTCTCCCCCGCTACTCTCTCCTCTTCCATCCTATCATCTCTTCCCCCTGCTCAAACCTTCTCCAACCTATCTCCTGATTCTGCCTCCTCAACCCTCCTCTCCTCCCTTTCTACATCCTTTGACTCTCTATGTCCCCTATCCTCCAGGCCGGCTCGGTCCTCCCCTCCTGCTCCGTGGCTCGACGACTCATTGCGAGCTCACAGAACAGGGCTCCGGGCAGCCGAGCGGAAATGGAGGAAAACTCGCCTCCCTGCGGACCTGGCATCCTTTCACTCCCTCCTCTCTACATTCTCCTCTTCTGTCTCTGCTGCTAAAGCCACTTTCTACCACTCTAAATTCCAAGCATCTGCCTCTAACCCTAGGAAGCTCTTTGCCACCTTCTCCTCCCTCCTGAATCCTCCTCCCCCTCCCCCCCCATCCTCCCTCTCTGCGGATGACTTCGTCAACCATTTTGAAAATAAGGTCGACGACATCCGATCCTCGTTTGCTAAGTCAAACGACACCGCTGGTTCTGCTCACACTGTCCTACCCTGTGCTTTGACCTCTTTCTCCCCTCTCTCTCCAGATGAAATCTCGCGTCTTGTGACGGCCGGCCGCCCAACAACCTGCCCGCTTGACCCTATCCCCTCCTCTCTTCTCCAGACCATTTCCGGAGACCTTCTCCCTTACCTCACCTCGCTCATCAACTCATCCTTGACCGCTGGCTACGTCCCTTCCGCCTTCAAGAGAGCGAGAGTTGCACCCCTTCTGAAAAAACCTACACTCGATCCCTCTGATGTCAACAACTACAGACCAGTATCCCTTCTTTCTTTTCTCTCCAAAACTCTTGAACGTGCCGTCCTTGGCCAGCTCTCCTGCTATCTCTCTCAGAATGACCTTCTTGATCCAAATCAGTCAGGTTTCAAGACTAGTCATTCAACTGAGACTGCTCTTCTCTGTGTCACGGAGGCGCTCCGCACTGCTAAAGCTAACTCTCTCTCCTCTGCTCTCATCCTTCTAGACCTATCGGCTGCCTTTGATACTGTGAACCATCAGATCCTCCTCTCCACCCTCTCCGAGTTGGGCATCTCCGGCGCGGCCCACGCTTGGATTGCGTCCTACCTGACAGGTCGCTCCTACCAGGTGGCGTGGCGAGAATCTGTCTCCGCACCACGTGCTCTCACCACTGGTGTCCCCCAGGGCTCTGTTCTAGGCCCTCTCCTATTCTCGCTATACACCAAGTCACTTGGCTCTGTCATATCCTCACATGGTCTCTCCTATCATTGCTATGCAGACGACACACAATTAATCTTCTCCTTTCCCCCTTCTGATAACCAGGTGGCGAATCGCATCTCTGCATGTCTGGCAGACATATCAGTGTGGATGACGGATCACCACCTCAAGCTGAACCTCGGCAAGACGGAGCTGCTCTTCCTCCCGGGGAAGGACTGCCCGTTCCATGATCTTGCCATCACGGTTGACAACTCCATTGTGTCCTCCTCCCAGAGCGCTAAGAACCTTGGCGTGATCCTGGACAACACCCTGTCGTTCTCAACCAACATCAAGGCGGTGACCCGTTCCTGTAGGTTCATGCTCTACAACATTCGCAGAGTACGACCCTGCCTCACACAGGAAGCGGCGCAGGTCCTAATCCAGGCACTTGTCATCTCCCGTCTGGATTACTGCAACTCGCTGTTGGCTGGCCTCCCTGCCTGTGCCATTAAACCCCTACAACTCATCCAGAACGCCGCAGCCCGTCTGGTGTTCAACCTTCCCAAGTTCTCTCACGTCACCCCGCTCCTCCGCTCTCTCCACTGGCTTCCAGTTGAAGCTCGCATCCGCTACAAGACCATGGTGCTTGCCTACGGAGCTGTGAGGGGAACGGCACCTCCGTACCTTCAGGCTCTGATCAGGCCCTACACCCAAACAAGGGCACTGCGTTCATCCACCTCTGGCCTGCTCGCCTCCCTACCTCTGAGGAAGTACAGCTCCCGCTCAGCCCAGTCAAAACTGTTCGCTGCTCTGGCACCCCAATGGTGGAACAAACTCCCCCACGACGCCAGGTCAGCGGAATCAATCACCACCTTCCGGAGACACCTGAAACCCCACCTCTTTAAGGAATACCTAGGATAGGATAAAGTAATCCTTCTAACCCCCCCCCCCCCCCCTTAGAGTTAGATGCACTATTGTAAAGTGGTTGTTCCACTGGACATCATAAGGTGAATGCACCAACTTGTAAGTCGCTCTGGATAAGAGCGTCTGCTAAATGACTTAAATGTAAATGTAAAACAGCATAGAAAGCATATTTCCTGAGGAGACGGCCTCGGCCCTCCCGTTTCTTGCTGAAACCCTTTCGGGACTGTCTTTGCCTGAGCGACTTTAATCTGGCTGTGCCAATCAAGAGATGGAAAGCTACGCAAAGCCCTGTTTTCAAAGGGCAGATTTAACAACAGAGGGAGAGGGGGGGTGCGCAGAGAGAGAGAGATGGCTCCCTGTACAAGTCTTCTTAAAAGAACAGCAGTCGGTAAGCAGTTGGCGTAACTCGCTCCTCAAAATCTAGTTCGGGGAATCAATCTACTGTGGGGAAAGACGACAATAATATGTACTTAGTTTACATCTCATAAAACTCTATTCTGCCCTACTAGTGCATACATTTGACTTCACTCGAACCCTCTGTCCTAGGGGGTCTACCTAACCATGTCCTAAGCGTGACATAATGGAACACATAAGCTGCTACGTAACTACCTGGCTTGTGATTCGTACCATCAAAGGGCCCGCTTCAGTATTGAGATAAGCATTCATTGATGTCAATTGGAGCCTTGCATGAAAATTTGAAGTTAAGCACGCATACCTATCTAAAGTTAGAATACAGCTCGTAGTGTGTAAAGGGTTACCGTCAGTTGTCATCATGACCGTTCATGCCATCTAGTGGCATAATTATTGGTGGAAACGGCTAACCTTACCAAAATGGATTGAAATCGACATTTCCATGCATCTTGCTTGCTGTAACAAGCTTTACAAGGGTATCTTGAATCGCCCTCCATTGCTTTTAATATGAAAATGAAATATGGGCATTTCACCTATTCAATTGGTTTCCTGTTTGGCAAAGAATTCACATGAAAGTGTAATTACATTTACATTTTAGTCATTAGCAGACAATCTTATCCAGAGAGACTTACAGGAGCAATTAGAGCTTAGAGCCTTGCTCAAGGGCACATCAACAGATTGTTCACCTTGTAAGCTCGAGGATTCGAACCAGCAACCTTTTGGTTACTGGCCCAGCGCTCTTAACCGCTACGCTTAACTGCCACCCCCGGAGCTATACCTCGCCAGGCTGTCTCGGGACTGAGAAAAGTTTGATGGAGTGTCGCCATTCAGCTCGCTTTGCCGTGGCTTGAAGGATGTACAGTGCTAGATGGATGGGGGACCGTGATAGACGACATCCCTATTTGTCAGTCGGACCCATTTTTAAAATTTATTTAACTAGGCAAGTCAGTTAAGAACAAATTCTTATATACAATGATGGCCTAGGAACAGTGGGTACAACCAATCACGTGATGGGAGAATGCTAGAGAATTTGACCTAATGTTCACATTGTCGCCCTGTTGTTTCCTCTATACTGTATTCATAAAACGTGCTGATCTAGGATCAGTTTTAGCCTTCTAGATCGTAATGAATTAAATTTTTTGCGACATGGGGGGGGGCGGTTCCTAGAACAGCCTGCAGCTGGGGTTTTTTCTTCCTACCATACTAGCCCTGACCCCATTCATTCACAAGGACATCACAGGTACATTGAACTTACCTAAAATAAAACACTTTAGGAAGAAAATGGGAGACAAAAGTGTGTCTCTTCAGGATGTAGCCAACCTTATCAAGAGGCAATCTACATTTATTTGCATACAAATGAGAGCCTGGCACTCAACTGGCCTAGATGGTAGCAGAGGATGATAAGGCTTTCTGACACTCAACATTTGCTCCGCCGCAGCATGCTTCTGTGTTGTCTGAAAAACGACGTGGGACACATGTAGCTTCATTCTGGACTCGTAAAAATATACATTTGATTTGTGTAGCTTGTTTCCGAACTCTAAAAGCAAGTCACAAAGTCAGCTACTGCATCTGTGCGTCCCAATATGTTTTACTGTGGCAACTTGGTGTGCACAGTATTGTGTGGTTTGTGTTAGCTTGTACGTTTCAGTTTATCATTTATAGTTCTGCGCAGACCTGGGTTCAAATACTATTTGAAATCTTTCAAATACATTGAGAGTAAGATCTAGCCTGCTTGGAGAGCTGGATGAATGGGGTTTGCAGTTTGGGGACTTTTCTATAGGTCCATTAAGCAAGTCAAGCTCAATCAAGCACAGATGAAGTATTTGCAATGATTTTCAATAGTATTTGAACCCAGGTCTGGTTCTGTGTACTTATTTATTCATATCCAAGTTTAACATACAAGGTAAGCTGTTAGCTGCTCTGGCGAGTGATCCTGGATATCTTTAGTGGTACAGAAACATCGAAACAGGTATCCCACCCACTGGCCTGACTCATACTCTCTTCTATCTTTCCTGTCTCCTCTTCACTACCAAACCCTAAGAAAACAACAAAATACAGAAAAGATCCACAAACAAATCTTTTTTTTTTTTTTATTATTCTTTTTTTTAAAGAGTGCCATCCATCCGTACCTTACAGATCTTGTAAAGGGAATCCTGCCCGTCTCCATCAGTGTCTTTGAAGTAGTCATGAGCAGGGAACGTCCGGTGGATGTCTCTGGTGATCACTCCGTCCTGGGCAGAGTCCTGCAACACACAACACAAGGACTGTTTTATGCCTTTATACGCTTTAGGCTACATTCACGGTCCTACAACATAAGAACTAGAATTCTGTGTGACCCCACAAACCACTTTACACAGATGCACGTGCACCACACATTCGCATGTACGAAGAAAGACACGGGCTTCCATTGGTGTCAAAGCAGATCATCTTCAACAGACTAACGAGCTGTTCCAGTCATTCAGTAGAGACAACCAGAATCACAGTCAAAGAGAGGAACTTTGACTATTGGACACAATTTATCTAAATCAACCATATCACGTGTGTTATTCAAATATCTACAGTACGCACAAGGAAAACATCCTCAGAGGAACAACGGAGCGAGCAAGAGAGAGAGAGAGAGAGCGGACCAAGGAGGAGAAAGAGAGAGATAATTATATTTTCTGGTTTTCAGAACGTTTGCTGTGTGAGCGTCGCCCGGTGGTGTCCCATTCCACTCAGCTGCTGCAGCTTGGGCTTCTAATCTGCAGCGCAGCACTTCCTCCAGGATGACTGGCGGCCTGGCATTTTCACACTACCCACTGTGAGCTGCAGATAAAACAGGCCCCGGCACACTGACGGCTCTGACTGCTGTGTGTGTGTGTGTGTGTGTGTGTGTGTGTGTGTGTGTGTGTGTGTGTGTGTGAGTGAGAGAGAGAGAGAGAGAGAGAGAGAGAGAGAGAGAGACTGTGGGCTTATACACATGCGTGTGACAGAGTGCGCGAGAAAGAACGAGGAAAATACACTGTCGTTCTCATTCGCCCTCTCTGTAGCTCACTTGTGTACCACAGAAGACGGACTGCCAGGCAGGCCAGCCTTTGCAGGTTTGAGAGGCGCGCGAGTCAAAACAAATGTGCAGATTGACGTTCATTGTCATGAGTCTTGCCCCGGAGGCAGAACGGAGCGGTTTCCACTAGATGGGCCAGCTGCAAAGTCAATATCATACAAATTCATTTTTTGGAGTTGTGCTTTTTGATCTTCATTTAAGGTTAGGGCTAGGCATTAGGGTTAGCAGTATGGTTAAGGTTTAAAATCAGATTTCATGACTTCGTGGCTGTGCCAGCTAGTGACCACTCTGCAGAGCTGCCTCCAGTACATGAGTCATCTCAATAAATGCCAACCTGCAACAAACGCACTGAAGTAAATGACACTCAATTGTGTGTAATGGAGTTAAAGTGAAGTGGAGGAAGGCACTGCTGACTGCGCGTTTCGTCTGTTCCCTCGTTCTCCATCTCCAACAGAAAGCGTATTTATTTGGGCTCCCTCGCCTCTCTCCCCCTCTCTCTTTAGCTCTTTGTTAGAAGTGGGGAATTGGGGGTCTTTTTCAATCAAAGCCGGTCTCCAGCATTTCCAGGATGAGGTACAATTTCACCAAATTATCTGATTAAAGAGCAATTTTATATTAACATACCCTTGAGTTTCCTTTTGTGTCTCACTAAGTGTTCAGCTAAGTACATGAATTCAATCATTTCTTCTTCCAGTGGGAAAAGAATGATATTTCAGACAAGTCTCAGAGACCCAGTCATAGCAGGGTTGGATTTCATAAGACTCTGGGCCATGATTTGCAGTGGCTATATTGAGCCTTTAAGAGCCAATGGAGTCACAGCAGGCCAAAAGGTCAAATGTCAAATGGTTGTCAGCAGCGGTGCCACAGGGGCACATTCGGTCTTCACCCCCCTCTGCCACCCTCTTCATGGGAAAAAAACAACAGAGAAACTGTATCAACCAAGGACTGGGCACAGCCTGGCATCACCAACACACAGGACAAAATTAAAATCAGCTCACATTAGGTAGATGTTGCCCATAACCCCAGACCGAGAATCAGAATACAGCCTAATGAAGCCTTATAATACATTATAACAGTTCATACATGTTTATGCCAAGTTCTAAAGTATTGTATGATACCTGCAGGCTTTAAGTAAAGTGTTGCTCAAAGAGGACTGGGTTAGGACACTGCTGTGTTTCAGCTATTTCTGCCCAGCTAATGCTAATTGTATGTGTGTAGCTAGTAGCTTTCTCCATATAATCGGGCCAATACGCTAAGAACAGTTTAGGGGGCAACTGATTAATTTCATTTCAGGAAGCAAACAACAACCGACAGTTGAAGGGCTTGACTGTCGCTGCCAGCCTGGCACACAACAACCTGTAACGCTTTAACGAGATTGGAAACGAGGAGGGGGAGGTATGACAATGCATTATGGGTAGGTTGGAACTAAACATTTGATATGCTTTCATTACAAGCGCAAACACCAAAGAGATGAAAATAATATGAGCGTAATAATAGCGTAGATACTAGCATGCACATGTACTCGCATGCACATGTACATGAAACATACATGCACTCTGTCACTCAACAACCCACCCTCCCACACCACTATTTAAGCAGTCCAATAATTAAACAAAGTGCAGCACCATGACAACATCAATCTGGGTCTGGAGGAATCTCGTTGACAGGGCCAGTTGTAAACAGTTTGATTAAATTAACGGCGCATGTCACTACTAATTAAAGGCATCATTAGTCAACTAATGGCAGTAAATAAGGCTACAGTAGGTCTCCTCTCTCTAATTCGCTCTTCAGATGAGCTACCCCTCCGATACAAAGTCCTTGGTGTCTCTGAATCCGTGCCACTGGCTTGTCATCACTGCACTCGAAGAAAGGGAGCGATGAAAGGGAGAGAAGACAGGATGTCGGAGGTTGGATTTGGGTGCGTGCACACTTGTGCATTGGTCAGATGATATTGGCAATGCGTGTTTGTCTGTGTACAATACACATGTGAGATGTGTGGGCATATATTATGCATGTGCATGCTCACATGAGATCATGCACGAGTGTGTGCACCAAGGATTTAAATATGCACACTAGATCACTGACAGGGGGCAATGTTTTGAAGTCAGCGCGCCTCCATCTTGGCACTCCCTCACCATTGTCAACATTTTTTGGAAGCTATAAATATGCATTTATTAATGTATATATTTATTTTAGCCACATGTATTCTATTATAGACCCCTTAATATAATGAACTATTAACTGACTTGCCTAGTTAAATAAAAGGTTAAATAAAAACTGCTTACTTTTAAATGATGTTATGTGAGCTAAACATAAAAATAAGAAAACATATATTTAGAAAATTCCTTCAAATACAATTTCTGGAAAGTTCTAATATTACTGTCCCCACTATAACAAAACTACTAAAATACATGTCATTTTGTCCTTGAAACATGTAATTGAATTACTGTAGGATCCCATTCATTCCAATGGAGGACTGCTCCTACTGGGTTGTGCCATTATGGCCGACCGGTGGCTTCAAAGCCTCTCACTGGCTAATACATAGCATCAACAATCCAGGTTTAATATGCATCATTGGTGTGCACGTGTGTGTTCTTCATCACTTCAAAAGAGGGGGCCCTCAAGCTGCTTAGTGCAGAACTTATTTCATCAGTCGATTCAGGGGCTTGGAGTCGGGCCTTTGTCCAAATGATTCATGGGTCGGCTGAAAGTACAGTAAAACGCATGTGGTGGTGCTACCGATCCGCTACCGTCATACTCGCACTGGATACTGTACTGGATGGTTATGGTAGGACCACTTTGTGGCACTATGGGTGACCTAGATTTACCAGGGGCTCAAAGACAACCCCTCCCCCACACAATCTTATTATGAAGACAACATTCAGGAATCTCGGTCTTTCTCTAGACACAGACACACATACTAACACCCCCTTCCACACACTCGTCATAACATTTTCACACAAGGTCAGAATCCCAATGAACCATGTTACGCTACATGACATAATAAATATGCAGGAATTTAAAAATCATTAACTGAGGCAGGATAAGATCAGAGTGCTGTGTGAGTGTGAGTGTGTGAGAGAGAGAGAGAGAGAGAGAGAGAGAGAGAGAGAGAGAGAGAGAGAGAGAGAGAGAGAGAGAGAGAGAGAGAGAGAGAGAGAGAGAGAGAGAGAGAGAGAGAGAGAGAGAGAGAGAGAGAGAGAGAGAGAGAGAGAGAGAGAGAGAGAGAGAGAGAGAGAAAGACTCATGCTGTCTTGCTAGTCCCTTTGGAGTAACTGTCTGGAGTGGGGGGGGTAGACAGTGACAGAAAAGGAGACAGAAACAAAAAAGAGAAAGAGAGCGGAAGAGCTCTTCTAATTGCAGCTCGGGGGCCTGTTGTCAAGACAAGGCATTACTCAGCCTCACCGAGCAACACAGGCAGGTAACCCATTTACCACCCCGAAATAAAAAGTGCTGATTTTGCCAAGTCAAGCACCGCCCTCTGCCTCGCAGCTAACACCTCCACACCCATCGCCTCATTCCCCGACAAGCTCACTCTGTAACCAGAGCCGGTGGTAAGTCAGTCAGGTGCAAACCTCAAGTGCCGCTAGCGCCTCAGGCCAGATGCGCCGGGGAATTGGGTACTACAGCAGCAGGGTAAATTGAGGTCAGCACCAGTAAAAGGAGATGCTGATATTATAGTGTGTGAACAATGTGTTCGCCGCAAGATAAAGGCAGGGAATTATGCTCAACTCAAACACGATTAAGATGCGTTAAATAAATACGAGCCAAATGCTGCCCTGAGGATGGCTGGGTTGTGTTGTGTGTCTGGGAAGGACAGTAATCGAAGCTGCGATCCTGGTGCAGTCACTAGTTAATTATACAACGACTGAGACCTTGTTCTGCCCCCCACCATCTCTCCAGCTCTCTCTTTTAGTCCATCGCTTACTCAATTACTCCTCTTCTCTCTTTCTGTGTGTATGAAAATGAATCTCATCTGTGCGCAGCATCATAAACCCCATGGTTCCTGACAAATAGGCTTCACAAATAAGCTTAGGGAGCAGGGGGGCTCTAAATGGTCATTTAGTGACAAACATCTGTGAAAGAAACCTGCCTCGTGCAAACAAAAGACACTGTTTTTTTCCACTGGCACAATTGCTAAGGCTAATCCGACGCTAGCCCTCTCAGTTTGCTCTATGGTTTGACGGCTCAAGCCCTGCTGTTTGGCTGGCCGAGACCCGGTTAACAAGCCACCGCTGGCCCCTGTCAGATTTCCCCCGGTCACAAGAGAAAGATAAAAACCGATGACCTTCAAGCCCATTGATCTGAGGCCGGCTCACCTCTGTGGCACACCGGGGGATCACTTCGAGCACTGCTGGAAGGTTCCACACAGGCTGGTTGTGGTTGGGGATAATTATGCCACATATGGGACAGAGGTCTGTGTTGCTATCCTCTTGTCTAGTTTAAAGCCCAATCTTGATAATCGTTCTAGTCGATGACGTTCTATTCTAGCACTACCATATGTGTTTCTACTGAGCCAAGATATGTACTGAAATACAACAACAAAAATGTGCAACGGTTGAGGGTTCCCGAGGGAATGGAAATCAACGTCATAGAAAGCCCCATATGAGTTGGTCGGGATGGGTTTTATGCAAATACATCAAATTTGTCAAACTATTAAAGAGGTTACTCATCAGAGAGTAAACATGTTTGCGTCAGTGGAGAAGGCGACGAGAATCGCTTAACCATGGACATTCTTACACCCTTACATGTGGCCACACGGGACCGCGTTCTGTAAAGCGTGCTTCCAAGCAGAGTAGTCAGAACCTGGGTCGAGCAGCCCCTTAAACAAGGTTTATGTAATAAGGGTTTCAGATCCACTGCTGGGAGGCAGCGATGCCTCTAAACTTCAAGAGCCGGGACTGCTGGGATGTGTGTGGAGGCTCAGATAGGAGAGCAAGCAGTCAGAGCCCATTAAGCCCGACGTGACAGCCAGTCCAATCAGCGTGGCAAGAGATCCCGGCTGACAAGCGCTGCTAGCCTCCTGCCTAGCGACTCGGAGAGAGAGCAACAGTAAGCCAGACAGCTAGCTGCATTGTGCATATGAGACAGCTCCCCCTACTCTGGGCTGACGTGGATGCACTGCACATTAGACGCAGCGAGAATTAATCCATTAGTTCCTAGGATGTCACCTGGTTATGAAGAAATAGTGTGAGTCTGGTTATCAGACCCGTGCACAAGTTTCAATGAGCAAGCGTGACTAGCTTGCCCTGCGCATCGGTAAACACTGTGCGGTAAGGTCTTCCCCGCCCAACACATGTTCCATTTAACTAAGCTCGTTTCTAGGACTTTCCAGAAAGTTCTCAGTAGCGTTGTATCCTAACAGTGCATGGGATGGAACATTGCCCGGGAGTCTCTTGGAGCCTGGTCGACGTGTGTGACTGAGGCAGAAAGACGGGCATGCCTTCACCCATCTTCATCCCAGGCTGAGGGGATCAGCGCCGTCACCAGCATGCCACCCTGCTGCGTCGTGACCCAGATCACTGGAGATGCCAAAGCGCTCACCCCCCCCCCGTGGGGAGAGAGCGAGGGCGGTGTAGTGCAGCGGCTCAGATGAACAGGCAGCACGGCGTGTCAGAGAGCATGTCTGTCTGAGGACTAAACCTTGGCACGCCTCCAAGGAGAGGACCCTTCTCGGTCATGGTCGTGACGGAGGGGCTGGATTGAAAGTAGACATTGATCCATAACTGGTTGTGGGAAGTCATGAGGTACCGTCATACTTATTACCGTCATAATGAGATGGCACGACGATGAGTTAAAACGTTCAATCACGTTAAGTGTGTATCTATGTTCTCTCATTCTCCCTTATTCACACTCCCCTCTTTTCAGTTCATCAACTGTCCCTTTGGGGGTTGTGCGTCAATGGTGTGAAACAAAGGTGTCCCATTTTCTTTCCCCGCTTTAAAGGCTGGCAATACAGTTACGGTTAATCACACTGTCAAATGGAAAATATCCAAGGACAATGTGATACTGAATAAGTAGGCTTTTACCTCTGGCCAAACCTCTGGAGGAGACCTGCAGCATAGAGAGACTGAGGGAGGCTGCCACTGTGCTCAGGGCAGGCAGGGTGAAGGAGACCGAGGCTGAGAGAGAAGAGTAGAGCCAGGTGATTGACAAAGGATATTATCTGGCCCATTTCTCCCCTGGGTGAAATCTAGCACTTCAAAGCAGCCCATAATTGAAATGGAAAAACAGCTGCATTCTTAGCCTGATCACCACAGTCCAACCTTGCAGAAGAGCAACCAAATAAAAAGGTGAGAGAGGGGGGTGGAGGTGGGTGAGAGAAGAGGAAGAGGGGAGGGAGGGAAGGAAGGAGAGGTGGGGTCGGGTGCCTTTTAAGCCTTGCCAGTGCAGACAGATTCATTTCGTTTATGCATTATGCATGTGTGGCGCTGCGTGTGATCATGCTGACTGCTTGTTATTAAGTGTGTCGTGGGGAGAAAACACACAGCGCGTCAACAGACCTCACACGCTACCGCCTCGAACTTAGTCAATACTAGCATTGCGCGAGCGAGAGAGGGAGAGATCGCTTTCTTCACTGATTGGAGTGCCCCAGCCGCCATAAACCATGCGCCAACACGTAACATCGCTCCTAACACCTGGATCGCCACCATGTCTCATTTGTCATCCCCAGGCCACCGTAATATATTCCGCTAATATTCAGACAATGGCAGTCCGTTAATTAAAAATCAAGTCCCTCGGCGACCTTTGTCCTTTTGTCGAAGCTAGGAATTTTTGGGGGGACGTCCCTCAGGGGGTACAACAGCTGGCCGTCTTGACAGATTGCAAACTCATCTGTCGCGGTGTTGTCATTGTGGTTTTAATGGCCAATGAGTGGCGATGCATTCTAATTTGTCCGGAACTGTAGGCCTATTCCAAGTGGAGTGCACTTGGCGCCAACTCCGCAGAGTGAAGCAGGGTGCCGGAGCAGGATAGGAGTGGGGCCAGCCTGGTGGTACAGGGCACCGAATAAAGTGCATCCCCCGGCTCCTGACATTTCTATATTTGTGTTTATACCGGAGGACATGGATTGTGTCCTTTCTTTCCTCCCCATCAGGGCTCGGACTGAGCTTTGCCCTGGCGAGGGACAGTCTGGGGGGCAAGCTAATTGAGCGCGGTGGACAGCACTTCTGGTGAGCTGGGGATAAAGCTGCGAGGTTGATTTGTGTGTGTGTGTGTGTGTGTGTGTGTGTGTGTGTGTGTGTGTGTGTGTGTGTGTGTGTGTGTGTGTGTGTGTGTGTGTGTGTGTGTGTGTGTGTGTGTGTGTGTGTGTGTGTGTGTGTGTGTGTGTGTGTGTGTGTGTGTGTGTGTGTGTGTGTGTGTGTGTGTGTGTGTGTGTGTGTGTGTGTGTGTGTGTGTGTGTGTGTGTGTGTGTGTGTGTGTGTGTGTGTGTGTGTGTGTGTGTGTGTGTGTGTGTGTGTGTGTGTGTGTGTGTGTGTGTGTGTGTGTGTGTGTGTGTGTGTGTGTGTGTGTGTGTGTGTGTGTGTGTGTGTGTGTGTGTGTGTGTGTGTGTGTGTGTGTGTGTGTGTGTGTGTGTGTGTGTGTGTGTGTGTGTGTGTGTGTGTGTGTGTGTGTGTGTGTGTGTGTGTGTGTGTGTGTGTGTGTGTGTGTGTGTGTGTGTGTGTGTGTGTGTGTGTGTGTGTGTGTGTGTGTGTGTGTGTGTGTGTGTGTGTGTGTGTGTGTGTGTGTGTGTGTGTGTGTGTGTGTGTGTGTGTGTGTGTGTGTGTGTGTGTGTGTGTGTGTGTGTGTGTGTGTGTGTGTGTGTGTGTGTGTGTGTGTGTGTGTGTGTGTGTGTGTGTGTGTGTGTGTGTGTGTGTGTGTGTGTGTGTGTGTGTGTGTGTGTGTGTGTGTGTGTGTGTGTGTGTGTGTGTGTGTGTGTGTGTGTGTGTGTGTGTGTGTGTGTGTGTGTGTGTGTGTGTGTGTGTGTGTGTGTGTGTGTGTGTGTGTGTGTGTGTGTGTGTGTGTGTGTGTGTGTGTGTGTGTGTGTGTGTGTGTGTGTGAGAGAGAGAGAGAATCTGGTGTCAGTGTCTCAGTTCACCTCTCTGACCCGGCTGTGAAAGCCAACATGAGAACACAGTGTACTCCGACATGCTCCAGTACAGACAGGCACACACCACAAGGTGAAGGTTTCAAAGCACAGTCGACAAAGAAGACCGAAGGAGACCCTGCTGTGCCAAAGTATAATAATCTTAAATCATTATTTACAGCACTTACAACACGACATAAGTATCAAAAGCAAAAATATATTTACCTAGAGGGAGAAAGGCAATAAGTGCACTGAATAAACTACACTGAACAAAATTATAGATGCAACATGCAACAATTTATGTTACAGTTCATATAAGGAAATCAGTCAATTGAAATAAATTAATTTAGGCCTAATCTATGGATTTCACATGACTGGGAATAAATATCGTTAAAAATAAGTAGGGGCGTGGATCAGAAAACCAGTCAGTGTCTGGTGTGACCACCATTTACGTCATGCAGCGAGACACATCTCCTTCACATAGAGTTGATCAGGCTGTTGATTGTGGCCTGTGAAATGTTGTCCCACTCCTCTTCAATGGCTGTGAGAAGTTGCTCGATATTGCGGAAACTGGAACATGCTGTCGTACACGCCGATCCAGCGCATCCCAAACATGCTCAATGGGTGACATGTCTGGTGAGTATGCAGGCCATGGAAGAACTGGGACATTTTCAGCTTCCAGGAATTGTGTACAGGTCCTTGAGACATGGGGCTGTGCATTATCATGCTGAAACATGAGGTGATGGCGGGGGATAAATGGCAAGACAAAGTGCGTTCAAATTGCCATCGATAAAATGCTATGGTGTTCGTTGTCCGTATCTTATGCCTGTCCGTACCATAACCCCACCTTCACCATGGGGCACTCTGTTCACAACGATGACGTCAGCAAACCGCTCGCCATACACGACATCTGCCATCTGCCCAGTACAGTTGAAACTGGGATTCATCCGTGAAGGGCACACTTCTCCGGCGTGCCAGTGACCATCGAAGGTTAGCATAACTTGTCCACTGAAGTCGGTTACGATGGCGAACTGCAGCCAGGTCAAGACTCTGGTGAGGACGACGAGCACGCAGATAAACTTCACTGAGATGGTTTCTGTTGTGTTTATATTTTTGATCAGTATATTTACAAGGCCCTTTCCCACTCCACTCTACCTCCCAGTCAAAGGCTACATACAGACCATATCTACAGAGGACCTGGTAAATCTTTCTGGATGGTCAGGATAGGACTGGACCCCATAATTGCCAGTCACCTTTGTATCCCCCCTCAGAAACAGATGGAAATGTACTGGAAATGTGCTGCGTTGGGCTTCAATTTGAGCTGAACCCTTCAAGTTACCATGGCTATTCCCTCCTTCCAATACATTCTCCAGTTGCTCTTTCATTCCCAGCACTGATTTCTTCACAACCTCAAAAGGAAACTTGTTGGATGACAGTGATAATGGGTAACGCCTCAGATACAGGAGGGACACAGAGAGGCTGGACATTCTGGAAGAGATCGATGTGATCCTCTGTGTATGAGAGCTGTTCCAGCTCAACATCTCCCCTCCTCAGCTCAACCACCTACTACTTCAGTCGCACTGCAGCCCGAATAAAACGCAGCTTTTTTCCTTGGGCTCTGATCAGCTCCTTCCCCTCAGAGCGTCTTCTCTCAACGGAGCGTATCAGCTCCGCAAATATCCTCTCGCAGTCATCCACCACTGCCTGGGCACAGAGTTCGAGTGACTCCGCAGCCTGTCCTACATCCTGCATCTCCTCCTGGCTCTTCTGGGATTCTCTGATGGGATCCCCCCCAATTTCCTCTGTTTCTCAGTCCATTCTGCAGCAACAGAGACTGTATCATGGCCTTTATGTTCATCTGACAAACACTGTTAATTAACAGATACACTGTTGATATGTGTGGCGGTAAACCTCAAACAATTTGTCATGATTGCAGCAGATCTTCTCCTGTAGTCGTGTGGAGGCTTTGACCAGGTTGTGCTTTTTATAAGGCAGGAGATTCATAGTGAGGCTGGAGGCGAGTCTTATAGTATGAGGCCAGGCACACCAGACAGGACTTGACAGCTTTGAGTTTTCTCCCAGTGCAGACATCACACTCCACATCTCCAGGTCCAGTGTAATAGCGAGCAGAAATATCAGCTTGGGGTCCCGTCTTCAATTTCTCCACTAATTCTGCCAGCAGTGTTTTTTCTCAGTACTTGGGATAAAGCATTTCTTGCACAGGGGGCAGCTGTTGACACCCCATTGATCATCGTTAATCCAGAAGTCATTAATACAGCCCATAAAGTAGCTGTGTCCACAGGGAATAGCTACTGGCTTCTTCGGTAGATCCAGACAATTTTTTGTTGTTGTTGTTGATGCCATTTTGTTTCACTTCCTAACAGACTGAGCAGCAGTGTATGAGAGAAACACTACATGACCAAAGTTAGGTGAATACCTGCTCGTCTAACATCTCATTCCAAATTTATGGGCATTAATTTGGAGTTGGTCCCCCCTTTGCTGCTATAACATCCTCCACTCTTCTGGGAAGGCTTCCACTAGATGTTGGAACATTGCTGTGGGGACAAGGCTTCCATTCAGCCACAAGAGCATTAGTGAGGTCAGGTACTGATGTTGGGCGATTAGGCCTGGCCCGCAGTCGGCGTTCCAATTCATCCAAAAGGTGTTCGATGGGGTTGAGTTCAGGGCTCTGTGCATGCCAGTCAAGTTCTTCCACACCGATCTTGACAAACCATTTCTATATGGACCTCGCTTTGTGCACAGGGGCATTGTCATGCTGAAACAGGAAAGGGCATTCCCCAAACTTTTGCCACAAAGTTGGAAGCACAGAATAGTCTAGAATGTAATTGTATGCTGTAGTGTCACAATTTATTTTCACTGGAACTAAGGGGCCTAGCCCGAACCATGAAAAACAGTCCCAGATCATTAGTCCTCCTCCACCAAACTTTACAGTTGGCACTATGCATTGTGGCAGGTAGCATTCCCCTGGAATTTCTCCGTCAGACTGCCAGATGGTGAAGCGTGATTCATTACTTCAGAGAACGCGATTCTACTGCTCCAGAGTCCAATTGTGGCAAGCTTCACACCACTCCAGCCAATGCTTGGCATTGCGCGTGGTGATCTTAGGCTTGTGTGTGGCTGCTTGGCCATGAAAACCCATTTCATGAAGCTCCCGACGAACAGCTATTGTGCTGACGTTGCTTCCAGAGGCAGTTTGGAACTCGGTAGTGAGTGTTGCAACCGAGGACGGACAATTCTTATGCACTTCAGCACTCTGCGGTCCCGTTCTGTGAGCTTGTGTGGCCTACAACTACACGGTTGAGCCGCTGTTGCGCCTAGACGCTTCCACTTGGAAAGGTGGCATCCTATGACGGTGGGTACCCCGTTGAAAGTCACTGAGCTCTTCAGCCACACCATTCTACTGCCAGTGTTTGTCTATGGAGATTGCATGGCTGTGTGCTCGATTTTATACACCCGCCAGCAACGGGTGTGGCTGAAATCTCTGAATCCACTAACATAAAGGGTTGTCCATATACTTTTGTATATATATAGTGTAAGTATCGTTTCTCTAGAAAGGTTTGTGTAGATAGGTATTGTTTCCATAGAGGTGTTTGTACAACACAACTTCCTGTGAGTGTACTCTGAACCTGTAGAGAGTGTGTCGGGGACAAAGTTCAGGAAGAGACTGGCTCTGATTGGACAGACAACATCCACAGCACTTATGATGCGTTCGAAAATGGCAAGTGGCAATTCTTCTTTATTGCCATAGTAGTGTTATTTAAATTGACATTATGTGGACTACTCTCTACACTCCACTGTAGCTTGTTCGGAGTTCTATTTATTTGCGCATAGCAGCCAAACATCCTCCAAATATGCATACATGAATGAATAACACAGCTATTTCTGAGCGGCACAAATACCCATATTAATTACTCCCTATTTTTAAACTTCACATAAACTCTCAGAAACCTCTTCCCTTGCAGTGTGGCTCTGCGTTGCCATAGCTACGCTACTTCAATGAAGTCTTGGGCTGCGGTAGGGAGACACTAGAGACGAAACGCGGAAATATGTAAATTCTCCCTTATACACACATACAGTAGGCAGGCATATGGGAACAGAAACCAACATATAAATGTGTACGTAAACATGTAAACACACACACACACGAAAAGACAGTACACACACGCCTGCAGGCACAGTATGTCACAAACACATAATTTCAGGGGGGAATCAATTGGTTACTTGAAAATATTCTAATACATTTAATCGAAGACACCAGACACTGAATTGGGAGAGTTTGCACCCCCCCCCCCCAATAAAAACCAAACTAGATCTCAATCTCAACCTAATGCGCATCCAAACACCAATCAGCTAATATAATGGACCATAATGCAAACTGACCACCACATTCGATGACAAACACTTACTTCAAAAGGCAATCTGCAATAACAATCCACCGCCCTGGTCCATCTCCAGGAGGAGTGGGCTTCGGTGGCTACATAGATGGAGGCTCTCTCTCTCTCTCTCAAACACACACACACAAGCATTTGGTATAATTGTAGAGATAGAGCAGTGGAGATCATGGTCTGGTGTCTCTCCCTATACTTCAGTGACCTCCTTTCTGTGCTGTGTGTCATTAGGTGTGAAATGAGTTCCTGAAAAACACGGGTCGCGTCTCAAACGGAACCCTGTTCCCTGTAGAGTGCACTGCCTTTGGTCAGGGCTCTGGTGAGTAGTGCACTATATAGGGCACAATATAGGGAATAGGGCACCACTTGGGACATAGGGTGGGCTCCGTTCATCTTGTCCTGTACTCGTCTGTTTTGCTCACTGCACAGTCCCAGATGTGGCCAAACCGAAGCCGACTTGGTCGTTCGCCCTGATGTGAGCAGTAGCTGGCACACAAGCGAATTGTGAGAAAGTGGGTTATGTGCTCAAACTGGAGTAGAGGTGCTACCTTAAAATGATCGAGACATAACGCATGTGAATTGTGAATGAAGGCGGGTGGACACACAACCACGCGTATCCCCGTTTCAGGGACGTGTGAGCACATGTTGTGGTGCGCGGTGTTAACGTGCGTGGAAACACGCATAGGCCCAACTTCACACAAGCGCAGAGACAAAAGCATTGAGCTCAAATGACGTGTTATGTTTAAAACACCAAAGGACACAGACACAATATACTATAGTAAACAGTGCCCGAAGGGTTGACTTGGCAAGCCTCATATGATCTCTATGCAAGCATCGGGCCGTGAAATCTACCAGCCAAGTTCAAACAGGGGGAATATTACACATGCACGCACCCAATCTGTGCAGCCACTGCTGTCACATTATGATTGACGTAACCACTTACACACACACATGCATGTTCAGTTGCCCACACACACAGGTACACGTGTACTACTCACACACATTGGCAGACAAACCCACACAGACCATCCTCGTATGTGCTCAAAGGCTGCAGTGAATGTTCCCTCTTTTACTAGCCACAAAAGTCTAGACACACACACACACACACACACACACGCTCTCTCCCTCGCTCTACCCCCTGGGGAGGCTGTTACCACACTCCTCCAAAGTGGCCACTTGTTGGCTGATTAAACGGCGCTAAAACTCGAAGTCGACTCCTTAGGGAGGCCACTGAATTTTCACTTTCTCTTCCTCTTCTTCTCCATCCCCCTCTCCCTCCTGCAGGCCTTCATAACCTGTTTGTTCAGCTTCCTAATGACATTAGTTGGTTATTCCATGGCTGGGGGCTATTTCGGGCCCTGGGACACATGATCCCCTTGGCTGGGCTTCTCACAGGGAAACAATGGCCAGAGAGTCAGATGACGTGAGGCTGGCTGGCTACTAGGGGAGAGCAACGTGGGGCTGCAGATAGGGAGGGAAACACTGCCGCAGATGGGAGGGAAACGCACTGCCGCAGATGGGAGGGAAACGCACTGCCGCAGATGGGAGGGAAACGCACTGCCGCAGATGGGAGGGAAACGCACTGCCGCAGATGGGAGGGAAACGCACTGCCGCAGAGGGGAGGGAAACAATGCCGCAGATGGGAGGGAAACACTGCCGCAGAGCAGAGGGAATCACTGCCGCAGATGGGAGGGAAACACTGCCGCAGATGGGAGGGAAACACTGCCGCAGATGGGAGGGAAACACTGCCGCAGATGGGAGGGAAACACTGCCGCAGATGGGGTGGGTCGCATTCAATGGGTTGTATTATTGACGTTTCCAATTTTTTGTTAATGTACCAGTACATACTCAAAATACTGGATGATACACATACAATCAAACACACAAAGTAGAACATGTAGCTGCTGCATGATCCGAACTAATTGCAAAACAATCATCATAGGTGTTGATGATCCTTTCTTGGTTTCCATGAAAATGCAAAGGGAGGAAATATTTTTTCTCCGAACTAATCAGACAGAGGCTTTGACAGTCGTGTTCAACGGCCCTCATCAAAACAATGCAACGGCATTGAAAGGAAAGACATTAACACCACTAATTACACCATGTGTCGTCCTTTGAAATGACCCAAAGAACTTTCCATTTCAATAAACACCTACCAAACTCTTCAGACGCCACTTCTAAAGCTTCTGATAGAATGAGCACAATAGCAATGCCCATCTTTCTTCACCCCTTCTCTCCATCTCAGGAGCCTATACTCTCTTATTCTCTCCCTCCCTTCATTTGTCCATCCCTCCTGTGCTCCCTCCCTCCTTACCTCTCCTCATTCCTCCCTCTCTCCTTCCCTACCTCTCCTCCCTCTCTCCTTCACTACCTATCCTCATTCCTCCCTCTCTCCTTCCCTACCTCTCCTCATTCCTCCCTCTCTCCTTCCCTACCTCTCCTCATTCCTCCCTCTCTCCTTCCCTACCTCTCCTCATTCCTCCCTCTCCTCATTCCTCCCTCTCTCCTTCCCTACCTCTCCTCATTCCTCCCTCTCTCCTTCCCTCCCTCTCCTCATTCCTCGCGCTCTCCTTCCCTGCCTCTCCTCATTCCTCCCTCTCTCCTTCCCTACCTCTCCTCATTCCTCCCTCTCTCTCTCCATCCCTACCTCTCCTCATTCCTCCCTCTCTCTGTTCCTACCTCTCCTCATTCCTCCCTCTCTCCTTCCCTACCTCTCCTCATTCCTCCCTCTCTCCTTCCCTACCTCTCCTCATTCCTCCCTCTCTCCATCCTCCCTCTCTCCTTCCCTCCCTCTCCTCATTCCTCCCTCTCTCCTTCCCTCCCTCTCCTCATTCCCCCGCTCTCTCCTTCCCTACCTCCCTCTCTCCTTCCCTCCCTCTCCTCATTCCCCCGCTCTCTCCTTCCCTACCTCTCCTCATTCCCCCGCTCTCTCCTTCCCTACCTCTCCTCATTCCCCCGCTCTCTCCTTCCCTACCTCTCCTCATTCCCCCGCTCTCTCCTTCCCTACCTCTCCTCATTCCTCCCTCTCTCCTTCCCTACCTCTCCTCATTCCTCCCTCTCTCCTTCCCTATCTCTCCTCATTCCTCTCTCCTTCCCTACCTCTCCTCATTCCTCGCGCTCTCCTTCCCTACCTCTCCTCATTCCCCCGCGCTCTCCTTCCCTACCTCTCCTCATTCCCCCGCTCTCTCCTTCCCTACCTCTCCCTCTCCTTCCCTACCTCTCCCTCTCCCTCCCACGCTCCCTCCCTCTCCCTCCCACGCTCCCTCCCTCTCCTCATTCCCCCGCTCTCTCCTTCCCTACCTCTCCTCATTCCCCCGCTCTCTCCTTCCCTACCTCTCATTCCCCCGCTCTCTCCTTCCCTACCTCTCCTCATTCCTCCCTCTCTACTTCCCTACCTCTCCTCATTCCTCTCTCCTTCCCTACCTCTCCTCATTCCTCGCGCTCTCCTTCCCTACCTCTCCTCATTCCTCCCTCTCCTCATTCCCCCGCTCTCTCCTTCCCTACCTCTCCTCATTCATCCCTCTCTCCTTCCCTACCTCTCCTCATTTCTCCCTCTCTCCTTCTCTATCTCTCCTCATTCCTCTCTCCTGCCCCACCTCTCCTCATTCCCCCGCGCTCTCCTTCCCTACCTCTACTCATTCCCCCGCTCTCTCCTTCCCTACCTCTCCCTCTCCTTCCCTACCTCTCCTCATTGCTCCCTCCCACGCTCCCTCCCACGCTCCCTCCCTCTCCTCATTCCCCCGCTCTCTCCTTCCCTACCTCTCATTCCCCCGCTCTCTCCTTCCCTACCTCTCCTCATTCCCCCGCTCTCTCCTTCCCTGCCTCTCCTCATTCCCCCGCTCTCTCCTTCCCTGCCTCTCCTCATTCCCCCGCTCTCTCCTTCCCTACCTCTCCTTCCCTACCTCTCCTCATTCCTCGCGCTCTCCTTCCCTACCTCTCCTCATTCCTCCCTCTCTCCTTCCCTACCTCTCCTCATTCCCCCGCTCTCTCCTTCCCTACCTCTCCTCATTCATCCCTCTCTCCTTCCCTACCTCTCCTCATTTCTCCCTCTCTCCTTCCCTATCTCTCCTCATTCCTCTCTCCTGCCCCACCTCTCCTCATTCCTCGCGCTCTCCTTCCCTACCTCTACTCATTCCCCCGCTCTCTCCTTCCCTACCTCTCCCTCTCCTTCCCTACCTCTCCTCATTGCTCCCTCCCACGCTCCCTCCCACGCTCCCTCCCTCTCCTCATTCCCCCGCTCTCTCCTTCCCTACCTCTCATTCCCCCGCTCTCTCCTTCCCTACCTCTCCTCATTCCCCCGCTCTCTCCTTCCCTGCCTCTCCTCATTCCCCCGCTCTCTCCTTCCCTGCCTCTCCTCATTCCCCCGCTCTCTCCTTCCCTACCTCTCCTCATTCCTCCCTCTCTCCTTCCCTACCTCTCCTCATTCCTCTCTCCTTCCCTACCTCTCCTCATTCCTCGCGCTCTCCTTCCCTACCTCTCCTCATTCCCCCACGCTCTCCTTCCCTACCTCTCCTCATTCCCCCGCTCTCTCCTTCCCTACCTCTCCTCATTCCTCCCCCTCTCCTTATTCCTCCCTCTTACCTTCCCTACCTCTCCTCATTCCTCCTGCTCTCCTTCTCGACCTCTCCCTCTCCTTCCCTACATCTCCTCATTCCTCCCTCTCACCTTCCCTACCTCTCCTCATTCCTCCTGCTCTCCTTCTCAACCTCTCCCTCTCCTTCCCTACCTCTCCTCATTGCTCCCTCCCACACTCCCTCTCCCTCCCATGCTCCCTCTCCCTCCCTCTCTCCTTCCCTACCTCTCCTCATTCCCCCCTATCTTCTTCCCTACCTCTCCTCATTGCTCTCTCTCTCTCTCCCTCCCCCCCCCCCCTCCTTCCTTCCCTTCCCTTCCTCCCTCTCTCTCTCACTCTCTTCTTCCCTCCAGCAGGAGAGGAGAACATCTGGAGCTCATTTTGCTCCTCTGTCTCCAGCTGGTCTTATAGTGGACACGTAGCCACCTGAGAGAGGAGAGGTAGACCACAATGATAAACACTCTCCTTCACCTCAGTGACCCTTCTCCGTTTCTAACCACAGTGGACTCACTGTGCCCTGTTCATTTTGTGTGGAGAGAGGGAGAGGTGAGACTATGCTGTATAGGGAAAGGGAGTACATTGTCAGTTGCACAACTGAATGCATTCAACTGAAATGTGTCTTCCGCATTGAACCCAACCCCTCTGAATCAGAGAGGTGAGTTGGGGGGCTGCCTTAATCGACGTCCACATTATCGCCGCTCGGGGAGCAGTTATTGTGGGTTAACTGGGGGGTGCTCAAGGGCAGAACGAGACATTTTTCCACATTGGCGGCTCGGGTATTCGAACCAGCAACCTATCGGTTACTGGCCCAACGCTACCTGCCGCAAAATATATATATACAAAATATACGCGTCTACGCAAGAAAGCCTGTATGTTTTGAAGCTGGTTTGACTGTGTGGTGAGTATTATATTATAGGGGTGTGGCAATCGGATTCGGCACATGCTCATGGCTAATTCCATTTCCTGGTTGTCCTCTACATTTACATTACATTTAAGTCATTTAGCAGACGCTCTTATTCGGAGCGACTTACAAATTGGATAAAGGTAAAAATAAACATCTCCCTAGTGCTAACCTGGACAGGATTGCCATGTGTGGTAGAGAAAAGTGTTTGAGAAGAGAAGTGCGCAGGTGTGTGGGGGCCTGTGTGTGTGTTTAAGCGTGCATGTGCGCTCATGTGAGAACAAAAGACAGAACACAGCGCTTTTGGGGGAAAACTGTCGTCTCAGGCCAACCTGGGCGACAAAACAGCCAGGGAGCACGTCCCACGTTCCCTATTCACTGTGCAAATGCCACCGCCGTGACTGTGGCCATACTGACGCCGGCTTGAGGACGCTAATCAACTGCATAATGCCGCGCGCTGGTCGTATTAGCATGTGTAACACTGCCTTTGGGATTACAGAAGGGGACACATGAGGGCTGGCTAAGGGTTGCTCTCTGGTCTTATGGTGTTTAAATATTATTAATAGATTATTTCATGCAATAATCACGTTCATATTTAATTCTGCTAGATGCCCTTAATCGGGTGAGGGTGGACACAGAGTCTGTCTATCGGCGAGTCGGTCTGTCCGGGCTTAGTCCACCTGCGGTTTAGCAGCATGCAGGGTTTGGCGTGAAAAACGCGAGGGAACGAAGGAGGGAGAGAAAGAAAGGAAGCTTCTCCTCCTGTCACAATCCTATCAATCACGGAGTCAACCAATCACTAAACCACCACCACCCCTATACCTCACGAAGCAGTGCTTGAACACAGCGAGATAAAAAAAATATATACAGTGGGGAGAACAAGTATTTGATACACTGCCGATTTAGCAGGTTTTCCTACTTACAAAGCATGTAGAGGTCTGTAATTTTTATCATAGGTACACTTCAACTGTAAGAGACGGAATCTAAAACAAAAATCCAGAAAATCACATTGTATGATTGTTAAGTAATTAATTTGCATTTTATTGCATGACATAAGTATTTGATCACCTACCAACCAGTAAGAATTCCGGCTCTCACAGACCTGTTAGTTTTTCTTTAAGAAGCCCTCCTGTTCTCCACTCATTACCTGTATTAACTGCACCTGTTTGAACTCGTTACCTGTATAAAAGACACCTGTCCACACACTCAATCAAACAGACTCCAACCTCTCCACAATGGCCAAGACCGGAGAGCTGTGTAAGGACATCAGGGGTAAAATTGTAGACCTGCACAAGGCTGGGATGGGCTACAGGACAATAGGCAAGCAGCTTGGTGAGAAGGCAACAACTGTTGGCGCAATTATTAGAAAATGGAAGAAGTTCAAGATGACGGTCAATCACCCTCGGTCTGGGGCTCCATGCAAGATCTCACCTCGTGGGGCATCAATGCTCATGAGGAAGGTGAGGGATCAGCCCAGAACTACACGGCAGGACCTGGTCAATGACCTGAAGAAAGCTGGGACCACAGTCTCAAAGAAAACCATTAGTAACACACTACGCCGTCATGGATTAAAATCCTGCAGCGCACGCAAGGTCCCCCTGCTCAAGCCAGCGCATGTCCAGGCCCGTCTGAAGTTTGCCAATGACCATCTGGATGATCCAGAGGAGGAATGGGAGAAGGTCATGTGGTCTGATGAGACAAAAATAGAGCTTTTAGGTCTAAACTCCACTCGCCATGTTTGGAGGAAGAAGAAGGATGAGTACAACCCCAAGAACACCATCCCAACCATGAAGCATGGAGGTGGAAACATCATTCTTTGGGGATGCTTTTCTGCAAAGGGGACAGGACGACTGCACCGTATTGAGGGGAGGATGGATGGGGCCATGTATCGCGAGATCTTGGCTAACAACCTCCTTCCCTCAGTAAGAGCATTGAAGATGGGTCGTGGCTGTCTCTTCCAGCATGACAACGACCCAAAACACACAGCTAGGGCAACTAAGGAGTGGCTCCGTAAGAAGCATCTCAAGGTCCTGGAGTGGCCTAGCCAGTCTCCAGACCTGAACCCAATAGAACATCTTTGGAGGGAGCTGAAAGTCCGTATTGCCCAGCGACAGCCCCGAAACCTGAAGGATCTGGAGAAGGTCTGTATGGAGGAGTGGGCCAAAATCCCTGCTGCAGTGTGTGCAAACCTGGTCAAGAACTACAGGAAACGTATGATCTCTGTAATTGCAAACAAAGGTTTCTGTACCAAATATTAAGTTCTGCTTTTCTGATGTATCGAATACTTATGTCATGCAATAAAATGCAAATTAATTACTTAAAAATCATACAATGTGATTTTCTGGATTTTTGTTTTAGATTCCGTCTCTCACAGTTGAAGTGTACCTATGATAAAAATTACAGACCTCTACATGCTTTGTAAGTAGGAAAACCTGCTAAATCGGCAGTGTATCAAATACTTGTTCTCCCCACTGTATATATTTTTAAATATAGCGATACAAATACATGATGTCTACAAACGATGTGCTCTCTCTGTCACCAATCTCTCTCGCTCTATCAACCGGCCTCTTTTTTTGCTGAGCATTTCTCTGTCTTTCTTTCGGTCTCTCTATATCGCCACGATCCTTGTTAACAAAATGTCTCTCTCTTCCCCCACATCTCAATATCTCTAGGTTTTCTATCTGTCTGTCTCTCTAAAGGTTGGCCCCCCCACCCTGTGGAGGTGTGGTGGTGGGCACAATGTGGGTGGGGGGGGGGGGGGGGGGACTGTTACAGTCAGGCAGGGCACAGAAGCCTGGCAGTTAGGGCCGATCCTGAAGGAGGTTGGCATCCGCACTGACACACTGTGGGGCAAAGCTATATATATACAGTGGGGCAAAAAGGTATTTAGTCAGCCACCAATTGTGGAAGTTCTCCCACTTAAAAAGATGAGAGAGGCCTGTAATTTTCATCATAGGTACACTTCAACTATGACAGACAAAATAAGGAAAGAAAATCCAGAAAATCACATTGTAGGATTTTTTATGAATTTATTTGCAAATTATGGTGGAAAATAAGTATTTGGTCACCTACAAACAAGCAAGATTTCTGGCTCTCACAGACCTGTAACTTCTTCTTTAAGAGGCTCATCTGTCCTCCACTCGTTACCTGTATTAATGGCACCTGTTTGAACTTGTTATCAGTATAAAAGACACCTATCCACAACCTCAAACAGTCACACTCCAAACTCCACTATGGCCAAGACCAAAGAGCTGTCAAAGGACACCAGAAACAAAATTGTAGACCTGCACCAGGCTGGGAAGACTGAATCTGCAATAGGTAAGCAGCTTGGTTTGAAGAAATCAACTGTGGGAGCAATTATTAGGAAATGGAAGACATACAAGACCACTGATAATCGCCCTCGATCTGGGGCTCCACGCAAGATCTCACCCCGTGGGGTCAAAATGATCACAAGAACGGTGAGCAAAAATCCCAGAACCACACAGGGGGACCTAGTGAATGACCTGCAGAAAGCTGGGACCAA
The DNA here is from genome assembly GCF_045679555.1 of Salvelinus alpinus. Taxonomy (NCBI): domain Eukaryota; kingdom Metazoa; phylum Chordata; class Actinopteri; order Salmoniformes; family Salmonidae; genus Salvelinus; species Salvelinus alpinus. The sequence continues at coordinate 10,625,995 of NC_092101.1, read as the reverse complement.
AGTAACAAAGCCTACCATCAGTAACACACTACGCCGCCAGGGACTCAAATCCTGCAGTGCCAGACGTGTCCCCCTGCTTAAGCCAGTACATGTCCAGGCCCGTCTGAAGTTTGCTAGAGAGCATTTGGATGATCCAGAAGAAGATTGGGAGAATGTCATATGGTCAGATGAAACCAAAATATAACTTTTTTGGTAAAAACTCAACTCGTCGTGTTTGGAGGACAAAGAATGCTGAGTTGCATCCAAAGAACACCATACCTACTGTGAAGCATGGGGGTGGAAACATCATACTTTGGGGCTGTTTTTCTGCAAAGGGACCAGGACGACTGATCCGTGTAAAGGAAAGAATGAATGGGGCCATGTATCGTGAGATTTTGAGTGAAAACCTCCTTCCATCAGCAAGGGCATTGAAGATGAAACGTGGCTGGGTCTTTCAGCATGACAATGATCCCAAACACACCGCCCGGGCAACGAAGGAGTGGCTTCGTAAGAAGCATTTCAAGGTCCTGGAGTGGTCTAGCCAGTCTCCAGATCTCAACCCCATAGAAAATCTTTGGAGGAAGTTGAAAGTCTGTGTTTCCCAGCAACAGCCCCAAAACATCACTGCTCTAGAGGAGATCTGCATGGAGGAATGGGCCAAAATACCAGCAACAGTGTGTGAAAACCTTGTGAAGACTTACAGAAAACATTTGACCTCTGTTATATACCCTTTGTTGGCAATGACAAAGTATTGAGATAAACTTTTGTTATTGACCAAATACTTATTTTCCACCATAATTTGCAAATAAATTCATAAAAAATCCTACAATGTGATTTTCTGGATTTCTTTTTCTGGATTTTGTCTGTCATAGTTGAACTGTACCTATGATGAAAATGACAGGCCTCTCTCATCTTTTTAAGTGGGAGAACTTGCACAATTGGTGGCTGACTAAATACTTTTTTGCCCCACTGTATATATTTATATATATATAAAAACACACTCACGTGCACACCAACACAAAACAAATCTCATCAGGCTAGAAATATCATCATGTCCCGGCACGATCACCAAAAAGTCATTTTGAAAACTCCATTGTGAAGATATGGACATTAGAGCCATATCTGTAACACTGGCCTTCTCCCCTAAGCAAGCAGTGCCCAAATAATTACATTGGCCTAAATGGGTTTTCATAAGTGAGGTAGCCATATAGTCATAAAGATGGCATTGTGCTAGAGGGGAGAGATTCTGTAAGTTATTTTTCTCCAATTGAGCTTACAGACAAAACAGAAAAAGACAGATGATACACTTGAGACCAAATGCATTATTTGCCAGAATCCAACTTTTGAAGAGTGGAAAGTACCCTATGCTTTAGGCGCAATAGTGCATTTAGTAGTCCACTACCGTATAGTATCCCTTTCTGTCGCTTTCCGCAAGCTACGTAGTACACAGTAAAGAGGGTACTAGTTAAAGTCCAACCCAGCAACCAACGATGAGAACACGCCTTTCTCGTGAGGTCTGTTTCTTTCCATTTTCCCAGGCAGTTTTCAAACCTTCTTCCATCTCGTACCACTGACAGCGACACGCAAACAGTCATATCCCCACTTCGCAGGGTATCACCACTGAAAAACACTGTTCAAAAACCTCCCAGCTGGGTACAACAGTAACCTAGCGCCATCTACTACATTATACATGCTTGTAGTATACATAGTGGTAGGCTTTCACGCCAACACAACCCCCCCCCCCGCATATCTCTGATATAACCCACACGGGCATCCAGATGGCGCTAGTTGGCGAGGCGGGCATGCGACCAGCCTAATAGCAACGAGTGGGCAGCTGTCGGTGTACGTTAGCGTCAACAGACCGCAGGCCATTCATCTGCCATCGTCAGCAGCGCTCTGGAGCAGTAGGGAGGAACGGCACGCAAATACACACACACTAGCGTACACACACTAGCGTACACACACTAGCGTACACACACACACACACACACACACACACACACACACACACACACACACACACACACACACACACACACGAAGAGACACACGCGGGAGGATCCTTTGAATGTGCCACGACTTTGCAGATATCGTAGGGTTACGGTAGTTTGGCGTGGCGGAGACAATCAAGGAGAAGCCGTGATGGTTTCATGTGAACAATCGTTTTTTTAACATAGTGGTCTGAGATGAGTGACCACTGTTCCCAAATTCCAAGTGAATCCTTGGATCCTACCCCTAGGCACTTTGCGTAGATGTGAAAAGACTGCATATGTATAAGGAATTCGGTAAAAGCTCCAGCGTAAGGTGGAATTCCCTCCAGATGGATCACACTTTTCCAATCCTCTCAGGTCTACACAAGTGCCTGGGGTTAGGATGTCTTCTCTTCTTGTCAAGTGGACATGATGGTACAGACGACCCTGAAGTGGCTCCGACGTTACAGTTGTCACCTAATGTTAACCACTAGCTGCTCCTTCACACACCAAGACACTCGTGCAAAGTTGGGGGGGGTGGAGGGGTCGAGCACCTGTTTGGTTAAACACACTCCAAGCCTTTCAAAAGAGGCAGAGCTGCCCCATCTAAAATGCATAGGGCTGGGTGTGTGTGTGTGTGTGTGTGTGTGTGTGTGTGTGTGTGTGTGTGTGTGAGGGGTGATGCTCCCAACCCCTTATGCAGAGTAGCCATTACAGCTGTATGGGAGGCATGGAAAAGGCCCATTGTCTCTGACGAGGGGTGTGAATAGCTCATCTTTTATTCGAGGGCATCTCCGCCTCACCTCTCAGAGGGGTGCAGGTGTTCATCCTCGCGAGTACACCGTCCTTGCCGGTTCACCAGGAGTGCGTTTGATGGGAGGGCGAGGCGACCCTCCTCGGCAGCAGCGTTGCAGCTGCACAGATTAATAATAAAGGGAATTCATAATACAGTCGGCATAGAGAGGGTTTGTCCATGAATATTCAGCGGGTCCTCTTGGTTCGGGCTTCATGCATATGGATGAAAGGCTGGCAGCAAGCTATATGCCGGAAGAGGGAGGGATGAGGCAAAGGGCAAAGAATGGTTTAAGAGAAACACTGATATATGGCAATGTGTTGACTTAACACAACAAACCTCAGCCACGTAACGCAACGGTAAAGACGGATGCCTGTAGGTTTCCAATGTGATTGACGCGAGCGAGGGACAGCATGTGTCGAAGAGACAACCGAGCAGCATAAACCACAGCAAGAGGTCGAGCTAATAAGATCAGACTTCCGGGTATATCGATGTTGAGGAAAACACAGGGGCAGTTGACAATGTGACCTCCTGGAAGAAAAAGCTTAAAAAAGGTGTGCTCTGTGATCTAACAAATAGGCTAAAAAATACCCTCCATGGAATAATAACCAAGTTAAACTTTCACTCCGTTAGCCTCAACTCAACCCGGCAAGTCAGCACCTTGCTAACTTTAGCCCTGTGTGTGTGCCTCGTGTCTCGTGTGTGTGTGGTGTGTATTTTTTCCTGAAGGCTGTGTGTGAAGCCTATATCAGCAGCTAAGCAACCGCCACCCACTGAGCCATGTCGAGAGCCAGGTGAGGGCGAGCACCACCGAACATTGAAGGTGATCAACCGACCAGAGACACCCAGACTCCTTTCCTCAGCTTTCTGCCATTTAAGAGAAAGTCGAGCACAGCAGGGCTGTCAGAAAGAGAGAAAGGGACAAAGCTAAATGCCACCAGTAACAACTACAGTCATCTGAGAGCAAGTCAAAATGGCTGCCACAGCTCTCTGCATGCTCAACACCAGTCTGAGAAGGGACTGATTTAAAATAAGAAAAAATGTGTTACCCAGCGTAGCCATAGAAAACCATTTCACTAAACCGTCTGAATTGGTTCAAATGCCCGGCTAATCAAAACGTCCTATGCCAAGGGAAAAAGAGTGAGCGTGAGCCACTTGACTGAGATTTAAGAGTTGAATGTATGGATTTCACCAGACAAATTGCGTCTGGCCTCCAGCTTTCATCAGTGAAATATTAGCCGGCAGCAGCGGAGGTGAAGCGGTAATGAAGGAGCTGCCAAATAGCGAGCGCCTCTCTATGGTGTGAGCGCCAGTGACACGTGTGCATTAGCTCCAATGTCAGGAAAGGGCAAAGTATCTGCATAGCCTCAGCCCGCATTGTCCATTAAAAAGGTATTTTACAGTCAACCCCCTGCGGTCTTCAATGAGAAGGGAACCGGTTGTGTACGCATGATACACACCACCTAACCGGTGCATGCACACCAAAAAAAGAGCCACAAAAGCATTTCAAATTAAGCTTTCTTGTTATGATTTTCGCACGGCACAACTACTAACTGTGATAGTCTTACCTAGCTACCTTAAAATGGATGCACTAACGCTCTGTATAAGAGTGTCCACTAAATTACTAAAAAGTAAATGGGAAAATGTAGAGGAGTCGTTGTAAGGGTGAACTGGTTCATCGTTTATTCATGACCGCCGAAAGTCCAAAGACCTCTGTGATCAGACAAACATTTGATGTGCTCATTAGATGAAGGTAAAAAGGTCACATTATTTTCCCTCTCTAACTGCACATATCTCGTTTCCTTTCAGAGGCTGCAGGCAGTAACCTTTTGAAATCCAGCCCCAGATAGAGAGCACGACTTGCTGTGTGTGCAATACAACGCCGGCTAACCCTCGGTCTAGAGATGAACTCTGTTCGCCTTGGAGTTGAATGGCAACAAACAACCCTACAGACCAGATATACAGTGCATTCGGGAAGTATTCAGACCACTAGACTTTTTAAACATTTTGTTACGTTACAGCCTTATTCTAAAATTGATTAAGCAAAATGTTTTCCTCATCAAACTACACACAATACCCCATAATGACAAAGCAAAAACAGGTTTGTAGAAATAGTTGCAAATCTATAAATTAAAAAAACAAAAAAAACAGAAATACCTTATTTACATATGAATTCAGACCCTTTGCTATGAGACTCGAAATTGAGCTCAGGTGCAACCGGTTTCCATTGATCATCCTTGAGATGTTTCTACAACTTGATTGAAGTCCACCTGTGTTAAATTCTATTGATTGGACATGATTTTGAAAAGGCACACAACTGTCTATATAAGGTCCCACAGTTGACAGTGCATGTCAAAGCAAAAACCAAGCCATGAGGTCGAAGGAATTGTCCGTAGAGCTCTGAGACAGATTTGTGTCGAGGCACAGATCTGCAGCACTCCCCCAATCAGGCCTTTATGGTAGAGTGGCCAGACGGAAGCCACTCCTCAGTAAAAAGGCACATGACAGCCCACTTGGAGTTTGCCAAAAGGCACCTAAAGGACTCTCAGATTCTCTGGTCTGATGAAACCAAGATTGAACTCTTTGGCCTGAATGCCAAGCTTCACATCTGGGGAAAACCTGGCACCATCTCTACGGTGAAGCATGGTGGTGGCAGCATCTTTCTGTGGGGATACTTTTTTAGTGGCAGGGACTGGGAGACTAGTCAGGATCGAGGCAAAGATGTTCAGTGCAAAGTACAGATAGATCCTTGATGAAGTTCTGAGCGCTCTGGAGTAGGTTCACAGACTGGGGCGAAGGTTCACCTTCCAACAGGACAATGACCCTTAGCACACAGCCAAGAAAATGCAGGAGTGGCTTCGGGACAAGTCTCTGAAAGTCCTTGAGTGGCCCAGCCAGAGCCCGGACTTGAACCCGATCTAAAATCTCTGGAGAGACCTGAAAATAGCTGTGCAGCGACACTCCCCCATCCAACCTGGCCGAGCTTGAGAGGGTCTGCAGAGAAGAATGGGAGAAACTCCCCAAATACAGGTGAGCCAAGTTTGTAGCGTCATACCCAAGAAGACTCAAGGCTGTAATCGCTGCCAACGGCGCTTCAACAAAGTACTGAGCAAAGGGCCTGAATACTTATGTAAATATGATATTTCATTATTATATTTTTAATACATTTGCAAAAAAATTAAACATGTTTTTGCTTTGTCATTATGGGGTATTGTGTATAGATTGAACAGGGGGAAAAAACGATGTAATGCAATTTAGAATAAGGCTGTAACGTAACAAAATGAGGAAAGTCAAAGGGTCTGAAAACTTTACGAATGCACGGTACATAGTTACAGCATTAGCATGCTAAATACGCCATGTGAATTAATTGATCCTTAAAAAGTTATTTTGCTGATGTACAGTACCAGTCAAAAGTTGACACACCTATTCATTCAAGTTTGTTTTTCTGTACTATTTTTTACATTGTAGAATAATAGTGAAGACATCAACACTATGAAATAACACATATGGAATCATGTAGTAACCAAAAGTGTTTAAAAAAAATCAAAATATATTTTAGATTTTAGATTCTTCAAATAGCCACCCTTTGCCTTGATGACAGCTTTACACACTCTTGGCATTCACTCAACCAGCTTCACCTGGAATGCTTTCTTGAACAGTCTTGAAGGAGTTCCCATATATGCTGAGCACTTGTTGGCTGCAGTTCCTTCACTCTGTGGTCCAACTCATCCCCAACCATCTCAATTGGGTTGAGGTCGGGTGATTGTGGAAGACAGGTCATCTGATGCAGCACTCACTCACTCTCCTTCTTGGTCAAGTAGCCCTTACACAGCCTGGAGGTGTGTTTTGGGTCATTGTCCTGTTGAAAAACAAATGATAGTCCCACTAAGCCAAACCAGATGGGATGGCGTATTGCCGTAGAATGCTGTGGTTGCCATGCTGGTTAAGTGCGCCTTGAATTCTAAAAAATACCAGACAGTGTCACCAGCAAAGCACCCCCACACCATCACACCTCCTCCTCCATGCTTCACGGTGGGAACCACACATGCAGAGATCATCCATTCACTTACTCGCGTCTCACAAGACACGGTGGTTGGAACCAAAAATCTCAAATTTGGACTCATCAGACCAAAGGACAAATTTCCACCGGTTTAATGTCTATTGCTCGTGTTTCTTGGCCCAAGCAAGTCTCTTCTTTTTATTGGTGTCCTTTAGTAGTGGTTTCTTTGCAGCAATTCGACCATGAAGGCCTGATTCACGCAGTCTCCTCTGAACAGTTGATGTTGAGATGTGTCTACATTTATTTGGGAAGCAATCTGAGGTGCAGTTAACTCTAATGAACTTATTCTCTGCAGCAGAGGTCACTCTGGGTCTTCCTTTCCTGTGGCGGTCCTCATGAGAGCCAGTTTGATCATAGCGATTGATGGTTTCTGCGACTGCACTTCTTGAAATGTTCAGGTTGACCGACCTTCATGTCTTAAAGTAATGATGGACAGTCATTTAATTTTTCTTATTTGAGCTGTTCTTGCCATAATATGGATTTGGTCTTTTACCAAATAGGGATATCTTCTGTATACCACCTCTACCTGGTCACAACACAATTGATTGGCTCAAACGCATTAAAGAAAGAAATTCCACAAATTAACAAGGCACACCTGTTAATTGAAATGCATTCCAGGTGACTACCTCATGAAGCTGGTTGAGAGGATGCCAAGAGTGTGCAAAGCTGTGATCAAGGCAAAGGGTGGCTACTTTGAAGAATCTCAAATATTCAATTTGAATTGGTTTAACACTTTTTTGGTTAGTACATGATTCCATACGTGTTATTTCATATTTTTGATGTCTTCACTATTATTCTACAATGTAGAAAAAATAGAAAAAATAAAGAAAACCCTGGAATGAGTAGGTATGTCCAAACGTTTGACTGGTACTGTATCCCAGAAACTGGCCAGGCGAATCAGCCTTTCAATCATTGCCTGCTTTTAAATCACTTAACAAAAGTACAGTCAAACCCACCACCAGTAAAATCTTAATAGACACATCAAGAACTCAAGGCAGTGTTCAAAGAGGCAACATTTCTGGAATTTATTTATCCCATTCTTTTTCAGTTTTATTGGATTGGCATCAACAGCAAAACCACAGCCTTTGACAAAATCTCAGAAATAAAAAAATAGATACTGTGTAATTTCTCGATTTGTCTTCTAAACAAAAACATCTTACTTCATATAGCTACAGCAGCCTAGTTGAATTAACACAAAGGTATGAGTCATCACTGGTCGAGATTTTGTCATAAGATTTGTTTTGTGTTTTTTTTGTTGTTGCCTGAACACATATGTACAGCAGGGTAAAACCGACAGACACACTATACATACTCCTATTTAACAAGTAGCGTATCCATTTTGAAATAATAAAATAAATAGACTTTGTACTGTATTAATCAAATCTTTAAGATACAACACCCTAATGAATGCACTTTAAATCAGTTGTTTTTGACAGGTTTTTTTGTATTTCCTTCACATCAGAAAGAAATTCAAAACTAGTTTGGTCATTACAATACACATGGAAAGGTGAATAGTCTATTCAGTGGCTCATGGGTATAAAAAACTACTGGCAGAGAAGAAACTGAATTAATTGGGTAACACTTCATGAAAACTAAATTAATTGGGAAACACTGATTTGCCGTGTCAATATAATTGTATAACAGTAACCACAAACTGTTTTTCTAAATACAAAAAAGTTGAGTTAAAGTACTACATTATCAATAAGTACAATAACTTGCTTGTTAGAATGAAACTACATTCCACTAGTGTTACTGTGGTGTGGAATCAATTAACTCTCATGAAACCATCAGTACAAGATTTACTGTAAAGCAATAGCTAGATAGAATTTAGCTTGTCAACAATATTGATTTACCATATATCACAAAAGATCTCACAATGTTTGTTGTATTCTCTTGACCACAAGTGATTTGCTTTAGTGTGAAGACAAAGTCATCTGGGGGTAATTCTAGAGAATCCAAGTCAATTAAAATAACAATTTGGGTGTTATATCCTTAAATGGCATGATGTAGAGCTGGGCGATATGGAAAAACATCCATAATCACGATAAATATATATAAACATTTGCAATAACAATAAAATCAGCGATAAATTACAAAAAATAATTTTGCGGGGAGGTACTACAGCTGGGCGATATGGACGAAAAGTAATTGTGATAAATGTAACTATTTTGCTCAATAACAAATACAACAATATCGTTTTTTCCCAATGGCCAGTTACTTTACATTAGCAGCAGGCCAGGTAAGATAACTGAAATGATAGCCTATGATTCAAAAGGTACGGGACGTCATCTAACATATCCATGACTTGCACGATTGATATTTTGATGTTCAACCTGTCAAAATAGGATCCACAATGAGATTTTTTGTTTTGACTCAAAACACCTAGTTAGATTGCTAACTCTAACTATGATATTGTTGCTAGATAGATTAATCAATTAGCCTACATGGCTATCAGTAAATGTAGGCTAATGTCCTAGTGTCCTAATGTCCCAATGTCCCACTTTCCAGTGCTAGGCCTGGGCTAATTGACGTAGGCCTATGCGCTGTAAATGGCACGCTTTGCTCGGCTCTGCTACCCGGGTGCGTCCAAATCATATTAACTAACGTTACACCCCACTCCGGTTGTAAAGTGGTGCCGTGAACTCGATATTTGGTGAGAAATAAATTATATACACTCACAGAAAGCTGCAACTCTCCTCTCTGTAACTAGAACAGCACTTTGAGCAACGGTCATAATGATTGTGCTTCTCAGAATGCATCTCTGCCTCCTCCGTGCACACAGCGCCAAGAGGGAACGAGAGCAGCCGGCAGCAAAACCGGGATAACTAGATACTGTAATTTCATTGCAGGAATCAACATAATGCATAGGCTATTACTGTTGGGGGGAAAATGGTTTAATAACAATCTACAGGAACGTTGTGTGGCAAAAATCACCGAAAATTACCAACGTAAGCAAAATGCTTCGGTAAGAGGAAGGCAATGTAGGTGATTTTCTGTTTATCGTCCCAGCTCTATGACGGTAGATTTCTTAACCCCTTAAGTTCGCACCCCCACGTAAATCTAATTAGTATAATACAAAAATCCCCATAAAAATCCATCATATTTTTTGTTGATGCATTGGATGTGTCTCAATCCACCGCAACCGCCTACGTTACACTTCCGCATCTGTGGTGAAAGGTGACAGAGCTAGAGCGGTGTTTGTCAGACCATGAGACATCCCGAAAATCAGTCTTCTCACAAAACGGTTTGGCCTAACAACTATTATGACCCCTCTTTGGAAATAAAGAGTCTCATGAATACAATGGTGTTCTCCATTTACGACCCCCACAAGCGTCTTGGGACTCGTCTGAAGTCGGTACAGCCAACCTGCCAACTTCTGTCTGTAGCATCCGAACAGTTTGGGCTACAACTGTGGAAAGGTCTCTCACGAACACTTACGTGTCGGTTTTGCTCTAGGCCTCACAAGACTTGTCTGAAAGTCACCCGGTACCGCAGATTTTTTTTTAAATGGAAGTATATATGGAGACTGTTTAGTGACAGAAATAAGGGGTTAAATACATTTCCTGATCTTTCTTATATTTTGGGGTAGCGGGTAGCCTAGTGGTTAGAGCGTTGTGCCAGTAACCAAACGGTTGCCAGGACGGATTCCTCGAGCTGACAAGGTAAAAATCTGTCTTCTGCCCCTGAACAAGGCAGTTAACCCATTGTTCCTAGGCCGTCATTGTAAATAAGAATTTGTTCTTAACTGACTTGCCTAGTTAAATAAAGGTTTTTTTTTTAAAAAAGTGTATATATATATATATATAATCTCAGATATAGGACAGACACTTCAGAACAAACTTCCATTAGATTTTCTTGGGGGAGTATCTGTCGTTCCATGTAGTTGTTACGTCCTTGTAATCGGTTATTCAATGCGTTTGTATGGGGTAACAGCAGTGAGGCCAAGAACACATTTTCATCAAATAATTTGTAAATATTTGTTTTGCTACTTCAAGGGGTCTTAAAATTCAAAATCAAGTAACAAAATGATCCTTGGTATGACCTTAAAGCAATTCCATATAGCTTAGTAGAACCCCCTCCCTTGGCTTAGACACAGGGCTCAAACTCTTATGGGTTAAGTGATTCAAATATCTAATAATGGGGGGGGATAGTTGATTAAGTTTTGATAATGCAGTTGTATTCATACTGTATCAGTGTGTTCATATAGTGGGGTGTGAAATGATTGACACCTTTGATAAAGAGCAAAAATGACTGAGCTACTGTACATTGTATAAATAAATAAAAATGTAAATGGGGAAATTAGATGGGGATCTTAGCCCATTCCTCCACACACCATCTTTCCAGATCCTTGATATCCTTTGCCTGCACTTATGGACTGCCATCTTCAATTCAAACAAAAAAAGTTTTCAATGGGGTTCAAGTCCGGAGACACAGATGGCCATTGCAAAATGTTGATTTTGAGGCCAATTTAACATTTCTTTGTGGATTTTGATGTGTGCCTGTGGTTATTGTCTTGCTGGAAGATCCATTTGCGGTCAAATTTCTGGATCCTGTCGTTGACCTTAACAAGGGCCCCAGGACCACTGGAAGCAAAATAGCCCAATAACATCAAAGATCCACCCCCATATTTTACAGTAGGTATGGAGTTATTTTCTGCTTATGCATTCTCATTTAGACGCCAAACCCACCACTGGTGAGCGTGGCCAAAGAGCTCTATTTTCATGTCATCCAACAAATGTAAAACGCCTGCTAAAACGTTTGCTAAATGGCATTGGCAGTTGGATTGGAACCAGTGCTTTGGTCAGATAAATATTGCTCTTTGACCTCGCACACCAGTGGTGGGTTTGGTGTCGAAATGAGAATGCATAAGCAGAAAAGAACCCTATAATTAATATGCTGCGCGATTAACCAAAATGTTGATTATATTTCATTTTCTAAACAACTAATTGACCAACGTCGGTTCAATTATTTGAATTCCATTTTGTTCCGTTTTTTTCTGTGAGCGCAATGTACAGTTGCTTTAGAGGTAAATCAGATTAAGACCGAAGTCTACGATGTAGTATGGATTTGTAGTTTCAAACAGGCAAATATTCTACATAGTTTAAACGTGGTAATTAACTACAATGGCCATAATCAATTTCGTGCGTGCCTACTTGTCCGGTCTATGTGGAGCAGACACGGAGATGGGGTGAACACAGAACGTGCGATCAAGAGGGAAAGATGCATGTATCTCTACCTGAAAATACACGATCTAAGTGATTGATAGTTGGTATTCAGCAGTCATAAAAAGTATGCCTTGTTTAATTTGAATTACTATTAAAATAGTGATTTGTCAGGCAGCACAGGCATCAGCTCTAGAGATGAGATGATGACTTGGAATGAAATAATAAAGTCAACAAATAAAACAAATGTAATATACACAACAACTGAAATATTTTATTAAAGTAAATTGAATAAAATTGTTTAAGTGATAAGCAGTAACGGGCAGTCACTACCATCATGGGACTTTTGTTTTATTCTGTTTTGTTACAGCATTCAACCCACAATGCATTGCGCATTTGTCTAAAAAAAATATTTGAAAACTGTGATGACTTTTTAAAATAATTGAAACACAACCGACCTCAAAAAGCACTAATCACTCAGCACTACCTACTGTAAAATATGGTGGTGGATCTTTGATGTTATGGGTCTATTTTGCTTTCACTGGTCCTGGGGCCCTTGTTAAGGTCAACATCATCATGAACATTACCCGGCACCAGGACATTTTGGCAAAAAACCTAATTGCCTCTGTCAGGAGGCTGAAACTTGGCCGCAAGTAGATCTTCGAGCAACACAATAACCCCAAGCACACATCAAAATCCCCATAAATAAATAATTTGCCACTAAATCAACTTTTGTAATGGACATCTCAGTCTTATAAAATAATATATTTTCCACATTTTTGTTGAGCATCCAATATAGCTCAGTATTTGAATTGTTCATTTTATAGTCATTTTTGCTCATCTTTATCAAGGGTGGCAATAATTTCAGACCCCACTGTATATGGTCCATTTGATAAGAAAATAAAATGCACCTCACACAAGATAAAATAAATAAAATACAGTAATGTGAAGATGTCATCTCATAGACATCAAGCAACCATTGGGTACGTTTTTTAAGTATTTTGTGGCAGAATTCAGAACCCCAATGATTATATATGCCCCCTAAAATGATAATGAATCACGCTACAAATAGAAAAGCTTCTGACCTCATCATAAGCTCATGAAAGGTGCTGAAACGAGATGGTCCAACTGTATCGGCAAATGTAAGCATGATGGATCTTAAGTCAAGTCAAATGAAGGTCACGTTACAAAACGCAATGGCATGCAGCCAGGACTGTGTCCTTGTAACTGTATAGATGAACAGAAAGTAAATCTCTGATATCTTTCCCCAAAAATATATCTTTAGGCACATATACAGAACAATCTGTAATGGAAAGCGGGGAATGACTACACAGGTTAATAAGTAGCATAATGTTGAACAAAAACAGTCATGATATCGACAGTTCAGTTAGCTGTGTTGCTGGTTTTTCACACGGTCAAATATACACTGACAACACAGGTCTAACTTCAAATGGCCTACACCATAAGAATAGAGAGGGATTTCACAATAGTCTTGGGTATCACTGAAAATATGCACTTCATGTATTTTTCTACATTATCTATAAAAACGGAGCATTCTGGGAATGTACAAGAAAAACTTGGAATGACTTCACCTGCGCTGTATCAAACAGTATAATACATAATGAAAGGCAGTCTTCATGGTGCATTTACTGCACATGCCCACTGTATTTTGTACAATAAGGCCCTAAAAAGGGAACAGTCTCTGCACTTAGCGTGGAAAAGCAGAGGGAACAGAGTCATACATATGACGCTGATCCTTAAGTAGAGTGAAGCAGATTTTTCGGAACTCAACCAAAGATTAAGAGAGAGATGTATGCACTAGTAGACAGAACCAATCCCTCGTTCTGCTTCCTAAACAGCTACTGTATAGGAAGCATTGACAAAGATAAAAAATAAAAAATAAAAATTGTACACATGAAAATATAGAAATATCTAATAAAACTAAATCATCAGTGTGTGTGTTTTTTTTTTTTTAGGAGATTGAGTAACTCGTCAAATTGAGTGCCCCATTTCTCTGTTTAGGACTGACCGAAAGTCTTTGAACACTCGGACTGCTTGCTAACAGACCTTCTGCAAACACCGCAAAACTTTTGTTTGTCATAACAGGTCAAGGCCACTAGCCCATCTGCTGTTATTTACACCATTGTCAAGGAGCATGTACAGTAAGTGAATAGTCAGCCATTTGCTACACACATACCCTAGGTCAACTCCTAAAAGGGAGTGTATGCAAATGAGGATTACATGTTGATGTTGTCTATGCTAATTCGGCCTTTGAGTGCCCACCAAGAACACAGACCTATAGTAGCAGTCCAATATTGGTATTTCAATTCAATACACTTTAGTCCACATTACCTTGACATCAGAGATGCTTAAATCATGAGGTCACCATCAATGTTTGAGGAAAGTGTTTATCTATTTTGAGGACCTCTAACTTTGTATTTTTACAAGCACTTTACCCGACTGTGGAGGAACAAAAAAATGTAACATTAAAGCCTGAGAACCATGGTCAAATTAGGTTTTACATAAGGATGCACATACAGTAGGTTACCAGCTAAACTCCACTACACAGGTTTAAAGCCAAAATGTAGTACCAATCTCTCATTCATTTAGTTGTTCAGAAAGTAAACCTTTAAAACAACGTAGCCTCCCTCAGCAATCTAACGTTTGCCTGTAAATCATGGCTTGGCATGACTGTGGCAAAAGTCATTGGTATCCTTCAAAACAAACCGTCAGAGCCTAAATTCTCTCTCTTTGGGACAGCCCTGTCAAATAAATGTTCAGCAGCTTTGTAAAGATGTAACCTTTGAAATTCGCTGCTTTTCTAACAATAGCCTCCAACGCCTCAGATGGAGCAGGACTTTGGCCTCTTCCTTGGTTTGGGTTCGCCAAAGTCCCTGTCGTCGGCAGCACAGTGGCTGAAGGAACAGAGTGTCTGCGAGAGGCGGCGCATGCCCAGGCGGAACACACTGTTGGACAGGCTGTAGATGACGCAGTTGCAGAAGCTGTTGCTGATGGCCAACCAGGTTGTTACAAAGGAGAGGGCGGGACTGTCCAGCACGTGGGAGCTCTCCAACAGGAAATAGATTATGTAGGGCAGCCAAAGCATGTAGAAGACGCTGGTGATGCGGAATAGCACCATGGCGTAGCGCCTGTCAGGCCCTTGACCTGCGTGGTTCCCCCCGCCGCTGCCACTGCCACCACCCTCCCCAGCCTCCATCTCCTGGCTGGGGAAGCGTGCCCGCCTCTCACTGATCTCCCGGTTGTGCTGCTGGCAGATGCGGAAGATGTGGAAGTAGGTGAAGCAGACTACCAGGGCCGCGGGCGCGTACAGTAGGCATACCACAAAGCCTGTGAAGAGCGCCGAGGTGGGCCAGGAGTGGGCGCACCACTCAAAGATGTCCCCGTGGTAACCCGGCTTTCCCCAGCCAAAGAAAGAGGGCAGAAAGACCAGGCTGGAGTAGACCCAGATGAGGGCGATGCAACCGCGGAGCCGGCACGGCGTCACCAGCTGGTTGTAGGACAGGGGTTTGGTGATGGCCAGGTAGCGATCCACGCTGATGCAGGCCAGACAGGCCATTGAGACGCTCTTGAGCACCGAGATGACATAGCTGAAGACCTGGCAGGTGATGGGCTCCTGGACGCTGGCCGGGTAGTGCAGCAGGGACAGGGTGGGCACCAGGCAGCTGAGGCCCACCAGCAGGTCGGCGTAGGCCATAGTCTGGATGAAGTAGCTGGTGGTATAGTGGTGCAGCAGAGGGGCGCAGTGGAACACGAAGATCACCGTCAGGTTCCCGGCAATGATGAGCACCGTGAGCAGAACGATGACCGCAGTCTCCAAGACACAGGCCTCCAGACCCTCGTTCTGGCCCCAGCCCAGGGGACAGGAGTGGTTGGGGTCTGGGCCCACCAGGCTGCTGTTGGCAGTGGGAACCAGGTCTGTCGTCAACGCTGACTGGTTCATTGTTCTGGGCGCGGTCCAGGTGGGTCAGGTTTGTGCTGTGCCAACCACGATGCAGATGGACTGTAACTGGAGACCTGTCTGCCTGTAGCCTCCCTCAGCAAATGGGAGTTCTAGCCTCTCTCGCTCGCTCCTTCACCTCGGCTCTCACATAGCTGGGTCTCAATCAAATTAACACTGACTGACGAAAATCAATACAGCCCATAGGAAAGCAGGACTGCCGACTCGGCTCTACTTTTTCGATCAGTCATGCTTAGAGGCAGTGGGGTAATTGTCGAAAAAATATATATAATTTCCTCCAAAACCAGAAAAAGGTCTGCCGGTGCTATGCCAGGCATTTATCCCGGCGGCAGGGATCCCCATTGCTCTCCCTGACAGTCTGCGGCCACATCTCCTGATGCATAAGAGGGCTGCCACTGGGAGACTGGGGGCGGAGAGCAGGTGTTGTCCTCACAAGGGCAAAAAGCACAGGAGGTGCAGGGTAGTCGGCATGTGGGGGAGAAACATGAGGCAGGCAGGCAGGGCGCTCTGGTGCAGATCCTACAGCAGATTAAATAAGACAGGGAGCATGTGACTCCTATTTTGAGACTATAGATAAGAGAAAATAGTATTAAAACATTTCGCGTGTCGGTATAATTTTGACTTTCAGATAGCTTGTTTACTGTCACAGAGAAAGATCCGCTGGGAAAACCCCAAATTCATACGAGTAATTACATCCACGTTAGCCATTGTGTTGGTTCATACCTCAAGTCCTCTCTAAAGTTCCAAAATGCTGTTAGACAAGCAGCAACTGTTTCTCAGTCTTGTAGTATGCACATCCTCTTATTTTGGGGTAGTGAGTGGTCCCGTGGTCAGTGTCTGGACCCCATGTACGCCCCGCTATTGTCCGAATAAAACACAGACACGCTAGACAAACACAGGGCTCTCTGCGGTGGTGAATGTCACAGCTCTCGTTCCACAGAGCGCTGGGGGAATTATGTTTACAATGTTCCCCAATCAGAGAGAAGCCAAAGGAGGCGCAGAATAATCTGGATCCTGTTATGTGTGTATGTGTGTGTGTAGCCACAAATCTGGCTTTGGTCTCGGGAATCCCAATCCACGCACTTTTCTGAAACTTTCGTCCTCCAGGTTATGAGAGGCAAAAGCTGGTTGTAAAAGAGGATTTTTCAGGCAAAGAATGTAGGAGTTGTCAGGAGTCTCACACAATCGGATCAATAGATACTGGAGCCGGTAGAAGACATCTGGGTGTCTCAGAGCTCCTCGGACTGTGTCTCCTTAGAAATTCTGTTCAGGGCGCCGACTGCGATGGATGTGGGATCAATCTACATTCCGCTTGTTTACAGCCTAGGGTGAAAGCTCTTTACGTCAGCCTCGCCTCTTATTAAGCGCTTGTTTCCATTATTGATATTATTACTTATACATGCCGTTCCATTCAAATACGTTTTTTTTTTTGTTTCAGGGGAGGCACGGCTGTCTGGACTTTTGACTCTTTCTTCCACTCAGTACGTCTGCTCCTTGTTACAAAAACCACGGCAAAAGAGAAACGACTCCACCAGTACAGAGAGTTCCAGTTTCAATGCTGTCCTCTGTGTGCGTCTCCTCTTATTTCCATTCCCCCAGCCGAACTAAGCTGTCGCCAAACGAATAACCGAAGAGGCAGAAATACAATTTCATTCAGCAAAGCAGTCCTGGAGTGAAGCACAAAATAAATAAATAGGAACCTTTTGAAGAGAGGAGCTGTCCCTCACCAACTGGTGCAGTGGGAAAGAGATGCTGTGACTGGCTTACAGTTCCTTTTCCCTTCGCTCTCGTTCTCGTTCTCCCGCTCACTCGCTTTACCCTGCACGCACACACACATGCTCGCTCTCACTCTCTCCCGTTCCCTCTGAACCGCGCTCTACCCCTCCCTCTGATACACCCGATCTCTCTCTCTCTCTCTACCCCCTCCCATTTGGGCTGCACCTGAGGTCCTTTCTCAACCCAGCCACAATACTCTTTCGCTCCTCTAATGTCTCTCCTCTTGTTTTTAGAGCTACATTTGGATAGTTTCCTAATCTAAAATCACTAGGCTAATCTATCAGTCCATTATCTATTAACTAGCTCCCTCCCCCAATATGGCTTTCCCTCTGACTCTCTGCCCCCAGTCCGTTGCTCCGACCAATGACCAAGCCCAGCCATGCCTGCCCCTTAGTTACAGTTGCCAGGCATTTCAGTTAGTTGGGATCATCCTTCACTGGCAGACAGTGTAACAAGCGGCAGAAAATTGAGGAGGCAGGAGGTCAGTTTCAGAGGTAGATGGTCTGTATACCATTGCAGAGTTCAGGCTCAACTAACCTCTACAATAATGAAAACACTAGGATACACAAGAAAGCTACGCTTTTAAAGCTACTTGCGTAAGCTCTAGAAAACTGAACACGGAGTTTCCCCAAGAAGATAAGAACAGACGAGAAAGTGGCATGGTGAAGTGGATAACCCGATGTCCTTCACCTTTTGGACTACTGGTGAAAAACGGTCACAACCAGAAGGCTACTGTACGTTAATAATTATTTTGCAGAGAGAGAGAGAAGAAAAGGGAGGGCTGTAAAAACAACGGTAGTAATCCCCTTCCCTGTCCCACCCCCTCTGAGTCTTTTGATCCCAGCCACTATGGCTACTGTGTTGGGACAAGCAGGCAGGCCCCTGTCCGGGCTCTTTGTTACAGCTGGGTAAATAAGGGCCAGGCCATTGTAGTGTACAGTAGCTCACACCAACACTGACTAACAGTCAAAGAGAGCCGGAGGTAAGTGGGCCTGAGAGCGGGGAGATTAGTTTCGAGCTGCTCAATACGAGTATAAATATCAACGCATTACAAAAACAAACCTGGTGCGGCACACGGGAGAAGAAGTCAAGGTCGACCCAGTGCGAATGCTTCACAATAGGCGTTATGTGAAAAGGAGATTTGAATTAAAAATTACCATATGCTCTCTACAAAGGCTGCAGAGAATTAGGGATGGGCATTTGAACATTTTGGACTGTTCATGAACTCGCATGCTTTATTTTCCTTCGAGTACTCGAATGGGAAAGTAATGTGTGTACTTATCTATGCCAACAGTGAGCAAGCAACAATGCTTAATTTGCTACAACCATTATAGATAACAAATCCTAATGGCTAAATTGCCCAATATAGAGTGTACAAAACATTAGGAACACCTGCTCTTTCCATGACAGACTGACAAGGAGAATCAAGGTGAAAAGTATGATCCCTTATTGATGTCGCATGATAAATACACAAATCAGTGTAGATGAATGGGAGGAGACAGGTTAAAGAAGGATTTTTAAGCCTCGAGACAATTGAGACATGGATTGTGTATGTGTACCATTCAGAGGGTGAATTGGCAAGACAAAAGATTTAAGTGACTTCGAACGGGGTATGATAGTAGGTGCCAGGCGCACTGGTTTGAGTGTGTCAAGAACGCTGCTGGGTTTTTCCACACTCAACAGTTTCCTGTGTGTATCAACACCTTGTAGAGTACATGCCACGACAAATTGAGGCTGTTCCGAGGGCAAAAGGGGGTGCAACTCAACATTAAGAACCTGTTCCTAATGTTTTGTCCACTCAGTGTCTATTCAGTCAATAAAAAGACATTAACTGAAACCGTATTATCAACTGATTATATTGTGGAACTCAAATCTAAAAAAAGACCTCAGCTTACTTGTAGAAGCCTTATGTTAGGAATCAAAAGGACTATGTAAAAGTGAACAGTGAAATGCTTACTTACGAGCCCATTCCCAACCGTGCATTGTTAAGAACCAACACAAACATTTGCAAAATAAAAAAGGAAATAGTAACACAAAACAATAACGAGGCTATATACAAGGAGCAACAGTACCAAGTCAATGTGCAGGTGTACCAGGTAGTTGAGATAATTCAGTATTTACATGTGAGTAGGGTTAAAATGTAAAATTTCACCTTTATTTAACCAGGTAGGGCAGTTGAGAACAAGTTCTCATTTACAACTGCGACCTGGCCAAGATAAAGCAAAGCAGTGCGACAAACAACAACACAGAGTTACACACGGAATAAACAAGCGTACAGTCAATAACACAATAGAAAAAAAGAAAGTCTATATACAGTGTGTGCAAATGTGTAAATAAACATAATACACAGAGAAGTAGCAGCATATGTTAAGAGTGACAGTGTGTCTGTGTAAGTGTGTGGCGTCAATATGCATGTGTGAGTGTATGTAGTGTGTGAGTGTGTAGGTAGAGTCTAGTGAGTGTGCAAAATCAGTTCAAGGGAGTCAGTGCAAAACTATTAAGACAAATAATAAAGGGTAGGCAATGTAGACAGAGTTCAGTTTGTCAAATCGGAGGGCCTGTTGTCCGGACCTCTGGCAGTCTCTATGGGGGTACCACAGGGTTCAATTCTCAGGTCCACTCTTTTCTCTGTATATATCAACAATGTTGCTCTTGCTGCGGGTGATTCCCTGATCCACCTCTACGCAGACGACACCATTCTGTATACATCTGGCCCTTCTTTGGACACTGTGTTAACAAACCTCCAAAAGAGCTAGTAAAACTAAATGCATGCTTTTCAACCGTTCGCTGCCCGCACCCGCCCGCTCGACTAGCATCACTACTCTGGACTAGAGGTCGACCGATTATGATTTTTCAACGCCGATACCAATTATTGGAGGACCAAAAAAGCCGATACCGATTAATCTGCTGATTTTTTTTATTTATTTATTTTTTGTAATAATGACAATTACAACAATACGGAATGAACACTTATTCTAACTTAATATAAAACATCAATAAAATCAATTTAGCCTCAAATAAATAATGAAACATGTTCAATTTGGTTTAAATAATGCATAAACAAAGTGTTGGAGAAGAAAGTAAAAGTGCAATATGTGCCATGTAAGAAAGCTAACGTTTAATGTCCTTGCTCAGAACATGAGAACATATGAAATCTGGTGGTTAATTTTAACATGAGTCTTCAATATTCCCAGGTAAGAAGTTTTAGGTTGTAGTTATTATAGGACAATTTCTCTCTATACGATTTGTATTTCATATATCTTTGACTATTGGATGTTCTTATAGGCACTTTAGTATTGCCAGTGTAACAGTATAGCTTCCATCCCTCTCCTCGCCGCTACCTGGGCTCGAACCAGGAACACATCGACAACAGCCACCCTCGAAGCAGCGTTACCCATGCAGAGCAAGGGGAACAACTACTCCAAGTCTCAGAGCGAGTGACGTTTGAAACGCTATTAGCGCGCACCCCGCTAACTAGCTAGCCATTTCACATCGGTTACACCAGCCTAATCTCGGGAGTTGATAGGTTTGAATTCATAAACAGCAGAGCTGCTGGCAAAACGCACGAAAGTGCTGTTTGAATGAATGCTTACGAGCCTGCTGGTGCCCACCATTGCTCAGTCAGACTGCTCTATCAAATCATAGACTTAATTATAACATAATAACACACAGAAATACGAGCCTTAGGTCATTAATATGGTCGAATCCGGAAACTATCATCTCGAAAACAAAACATTTATTCTTTCAGTGAAATACGGAACCGTTACGTATTTTATCTAACGGGTGGCATCCATCAGTCTAAATATTCCTGTTACATTGCACAACCTTCAATGTTATGTCATAATTACGTAAAAGTCTGTCAAATTAGTTCGCAATGAGCCAGGCGGCCCAAACTGTTGCATATACCCTGACACTGCGTGCAATGAACAAAAGAGAAGTGACACAATTTCACCTGGTTAATATTGCCTGCTAACCTGGATTTCTTTTAGCTAAATATGCAAATCTGTCGTTCTGCCCCTGAACAAGGCAGTTAACCCACCGTTCCTAGGTCGTCATTGAAAATAAGAATGTGTTCTTAACTGACTTGCCTAGTTAAATAAAGGTGTAAATTCGGCAAAATTGGCGTCCAAAATTACCGATTTACGATTGTTATGAAAACTTGAAATCGGCCCTAATTAATCGGCCATTCCGATTAATTGGTCGACCTCTACTCTGGACGGGTCTGACTTAGAATATGTGGACAACTACAAATTCCTAGGTGTCTGGCTAGACTGTAAACTCTCCTTCCAGACTCATATTAAACATCTCCAATCCAAAATTAAATCTAGAATCGGCTTTCTATTCCACAACAAAGCCTCCTTCACTCATGCCGCCAAACATACCCTAGTAAAACTGACTATCCTACCGATCCTCGACGATGTCATTTACAAAATAGCCTCCAACACTCTACTCAGCCAACTGGAAGCAGTCTATCACAGTGCCATCCGTTTTGTCACCAAAGCTCCATATACCACCCACCACTGCGACCTGTATGCTCTAATCAGCTGGCCCTAGCTACATATTCGTCGCCAGATCCACTGGCTCCAGGTCATCTATAAGTCTTTGCTAGGTAAAGCTCCGCCTTATCTCAGCTCATTGGTCACGATAACAACACCCACCCGTACCACGCGCTCCAGCAGGTATATTTCACTGTTCATCCCCAAAGCCAATACCTCCTTCGGCCACCTTTCCTTACAGTTCTCTGATGCCAATGACTGGAACAAATTGCAAAAATCGCTGGAGACTTATATTTCCCTCACTAACTTTAAACATCAGCTATCCGAGCAGCTAACCGATCGCTGCAGCTGTACATAGCCCATCTGCAAATAGCCCGTCCAATCTACCTACCTCAACCCCACATTATTTTTATTTATTTTTCTGCTCTTTGCACACCAGTATTTCTACTTGCACATCATCATCTGCACATCTATCACTCCAGTGTTAATTTGCTAAATTGTAATTACTTGCTACTTTGGCCTATTTATTGCCTTAACTCCTCACGCCATTTGCACACAGTGTATATAGACTTTATTTTTCTCTATTGTGTTATTGACTGCACGCTTGTTTATTCCATGTGTAACTCTGTGTTGTTGTTTGTCGCACTGCTTTGCTTTATCTTGGCCAGGTCGCAGATGTAAATAAGAACTTGTTCTCAACTAGCCTACCTGGTTAAATAAAGGTGAAATAAAATTACAAAATAAAATGTAAATTGTCCATGTAGCCATTTGACGAATGTTCAGCAGTCTTATGGCTTTGGGGTAGAAGCTGTTCAGGTGCCTTTCGGTCACAGACTTGGTGTTCCGGTACCGCTTGCCGCTAGGTAGCAAAGAGAACAGTCTATGACTTGAGTGGCTAGAGTCTTTGACCATTTTTGGGGCACCAGTGATGTACATGGCCCCAGTTCGTCCCCAGTGATGTACAGGGCTGTACGCACTACCCTCTGTAGAGCCTTGCGATTGGATGCCGAGCAGTTGCCATACCAAACAGTGATACAGCCAGTCAAGATGCTCTCAAATGGTGCAGCTGTAGAACTTTGAGGATTTGGGGGTCCGTGACAAATCTTTTCAGCCTCCTGGGGGGGAAGAGGCGTTGTCGTGTTCTCTATACAACTGTGTTGGTGTGTGTGGGCCATGATAGACCCTTAGGGATGTGGACACAGAGGAACCTCTAGACCTGCTCTACTACGGCCCCGTTGATGTGAATGGGGGTGTGTTCGGCCCTCTGTTTCCTGTAATCCACAGTAAGGTCCTTTGTCTTGCCCACGTTGAGGAACAGGAGGTTGTTGTCCTGGTGCCACACTGCCAGGTCTCTGACCTCCTCCCTACAGGCTGTGTCATCGTCATTGGTGATCAAGCCTACCACCGCTGTGTCGTCGGCAAACTCAATGGTTATGTTGGAGTTGTGCGCGGCTACTCAGTTGTAGGTGAACAGGGAGTACAGGAGAGGACTGAGCACACACCCCTGAGGGACCCGTGTTGAGGGTCAGCAAGGAGGATGTATTGTTGCCTATCCTCACCACCTGGGGGCGACCCGTCAGGAAGTCCAGGATTCAGTTGCAGAGGGAGGCGTTCAGTCCCAGGGACCTTAGCTAACGGATGAGCTTGTAGGGCACTGAGCTGTTGAACGCTGAGCTGTAGTCAATGAACAGCTTGGGGAGAATTCATCGGCAAGTGGATAATCCGCCTTTACCATCAGTCTTACTGGCGAACGTGCAATTACTGGAGAATAAACTGGATGAGCTCCATTTGAGACTATCCTACCAACAGGACATTAAAAACTGTAATATCTTACGTTTCACCGAGTCGTGGCTGAACGAGGACAGTTGGCTGAGTTTTCCATGCATCCTCCCGTAAGACGAGGGGTGGTGGTCTGTGTCAATTTGTCAACAAAAGTTGGTGCGCGATCTGTAATATTAAGGAAGTCTCGAGGTTTTGCTCGCCTGAGGTAGAGTACCTCATAAGCTGTAGACCACACTATTTATTAAGAGGGTTTATCTATATTTTTCGTAGCAGTCTATTTACCACCAAACAGACGCAGGCACTAAGAGCTGTATAAGGCCATAAGCAAACAAGAGAATACTCACCCAGAAGTGGTGCTCCTAGTAGCTGGGGGCTTTAATGCAGGAAAACTTCAATCCGTTTTACCTCATTTCTACCAGCATGTTACATGTACAACCAGAAAGAAAAACTCCACACACAGAGACCCTTACAAATCTCTCCCTCACCCTCCATTTGGCAAATCTGACCCTAATTCTATCCTCCTGATTTCTGCTTACAAGAAAAGAAACTCAAGCAGGAAGTACCAGTG
This sequence comes from Salvelinus alpinus, assembly GCF_045679555.1. Taxonomy (NCBI): domain Eukaryota; kingdom Metazoa; phylum Chordata; class Actinopteri; order Salmoniformes; family Salmonidae; genus Salvelinus; species Salvelinus alpinus. The sequence goes on along the minus strand of NC_092101.1, from coordinate 10,601,430 downwards.
ACTCGCTCAATACAGAAGTGGTCTGATGACGAGGATGACAAGCTACAGCCTTAATAGCACAGACTAGAATATGTTCCGGGATTCATTCGATGGCATTGGAGGAGTATACCACATCAGTCACCAGCTTCATCAAAAAGTGCATCAACGATGTCGTCCACACAGTGTCCATACGTACATATCCCAACCAGAAGCCATGGATTACAGGCACAATCTGCACTGAGCTAAAATCTAGAGTGGGACACTAATCTGTGTTTCAAGCAGACCACCATAGTCCCTGTGCCCAAGAACGCCAAGGTAACCTACCTAAATGACTACCGCCCCGTAGCACTCATGTCTGTGGCCATGAAGTGCTTTCAAAGGCTGGTTATGGCTCACAACATCATCCCAGAAACACTAGACTCACTACAATTCACATACCGCCCCAACAGGTCCACAGATGACGCAATCTCTATTGCACTTCACACTGCCCTTTCACACCTAGACAAAAGGAACACCTGTGAGAGAATGCTGTTTACTCTATGTAAACTGGAAACCATATATCCTGAGGCTGCATTTATTGTAGCTTGGGATTTTAACTAAACTAATCTGAGAACAAGGCTTCCTAAATTCTATCAGAATATCGAATGCGCAACACGAGCTGGTAGCATTCTGGACCATTGCTACTCTAACTTCCATGATGCATACAAAGCCCTCCCCCGCCCTCCGTTTGGCAAATTTGACCATGACTCCATTTTGTTGGTCCCATCCTATAGGCAGACACTAAAACAGGAAACGCCCATGCTCAGGTCTATCCAACGCTGGTCTGACCAATCGGATTCCATGCTTCAAGATTGCTTCGATCACGTGAACTGGGATACGTTCCGGATAGCCTCAGACAACAACATTGACATATACGCTGACTCTGTGAGCGAATTTATTAGCAAGTGCATCCGAGTACCCACAATGACTATTTAAACCTTCCCGAACCAGAAACCGTGAATGGTTGGCAACATTTGAGTAAAACTGAAAGCGCGAACCACCGCTTTTAATCATGCCAAGGCGACTGGAAACATGACCGAATACAAACAGTGCAGCTATTCCCTCCGCAAGGCAATCAAAACATGCAAAGCATCAGTATGGAGACAAAGAAGAGTGGCAATTCAACGGCTCAAACACGAGATGTATGTATGTGGCAGGGTCTATAGTCAATCACGGATTACAAAAAGAAAACCAGCCCCCTCGCGGACATCGACGTCTTGCTCCCAGACAAATTAAAACAATTTCTTTGCTCACTTTGAGGACAATACTGACACGGCCCGCTACCAAAGCCTGTGGGCTCAACTTCTCCGTGGCCAACGTGAGAAAAACATTTAAACGCGTTAAACCTCGCAAGGCTGCCAGCCCAGACGGCATCCCTAGCCGCGTTCTCAGACCATGCACAGACCAGCTGGCTGGTGTGTTCACGGACATATTCAATCAATCCCTATCACAGTCTGCTGTCCCCACATGCTTCATGATGGCCACCATTGTTCCTGTTCCCAAGAAACATTTGAGTTATATTTACCTTTTTTACTACCGTTTTATACAACTTTTTCTGCATCAAGCTCTTATATTATTATGTGTCAGGGAAAGCTCATTGGATTCCCAGTTGTGCAGTTGGCTCTTGCTTGGGCCTCAACCTGACCCGAGGACAGCCAGAGAACTGTTGTGATGTGGCCTTCACACTCATGACCAGAGGAGGTTTAGGCTTTGGCGTGTTTCTCCCTAATACAAACTGTAATTTCTGGGGCAGCAGCACTGAGCACAGCTCCGCGTCCGTACAAATACAACAAACTGATCTTATGAAGAGCGAGAAGATCTGTTCGGCGGGGGCATTTAAAAAAAAAAACAATTACATCCTATATCCCAGATGAACGACACGGCAAACGGCAAAACCAAGCATGCGTTTCTCCGACGAGAAATCAAATCTCTTGTTTTTCAGGTTAGTGATTCTTCGGGGGGGGGTGAAGACAAAGCATGGTGTGCACTGTTAATGGAGCCTACCGGGCTGTGAGAACGGGAGTTGAGTATATGAAGGTGGTGGGTTGCATTAAAGTCCCTGTAGTGCTTGAGGGGCTGTAAACAGGAATGCTTTGTGAGGAGGGGGGGTTGGGGGCTGGTGGGTATCGTAGTGGCCCAGTAGTGCAGCTGGCCTGGAGACACTGAGGGGGGTATTGTGAGTGACAGATACTCACTGAGCCCAAGGGCACTTCTCATGCAGAAAGGGATGACAGCTCGGGAACTGAACACAGGGGTAGGCTAGGGTTGGAACAATGACAGAAGACAGGGCTGAAACCCAGAGGAATTCCAGAAATGAATTTGATGGAAGGAGAAGTGTAGATTATCTATTTGAATATGTGAAATGAATAAGAGATTTACATAACCATTTCACCTGCACAGGCTGAAAGAGTCTAATGCAAGAGACATGCAACAATTCAGAATTGCCTCTTGCAGGGTTCATACACATTTTGACAGATGGAATTTCATGACTTTGAACCCAATTTTCATTACCAACAATTGGCAGCGTCTCTATGTACCATCTCCTGTCGTTGATCAAGGCACTTAGCCCCCCCAAAAAGTAGTATACCTGTTAGGCAACTATATAAAACACATGTGGCCAACCCTCAGACTGGAGAACTACTTTGTGTGCAGGCTTTTCAACAAGTCTGCTCAAACACGTCAGAGCCAGTTTATCAAGGCCCAGTTGAGCAGCTCATTTCTAAAATGTGGTTTGTTAAGAGGGGGACTGGAACAAAAGCCTGCACCCCCATTAGCTCTCCTACCTAGAGGATGGTTGACCACCCTTGATAAAAAACATTGAGGGGCCTCCCGGGTGGCGCAGTGGTCTAGGGCACTGCATCGCAGTGCTAGCTGCGCCACCAGAGTCTCTGGGTTCGCGCCCAGGCTCTGTCGCAGCCGGCCGCGACCGGGAGGTCCGTGGGGCGACGCACAATTGGCATAGCGTCGTCCGGGTTAGGGAGGGTTTGGCCGGTAGGGATATCCTTGTCTCATCGCGCTCCAGCGACTCCTGTGGCGGGCAGGGCGCAGTGCGCGCTAACCAAGGGGGCCAGGTACACGGTGTTTCCTCCGACACATTGGTGCGGCTGGCTTCCGGGTTGGAGGCGCGCTGTGTTAAGAAGCAGTGCGGCTTGGTTGGGTTGTGCTTCGGAGGACGCATGGCTTTCGACCTTCGTCTCTCCCGAGCCCGTACGGGAGTTGTAGCGATGAGACAAGATAGTAATTACTAGCGATTGGATACCACGAAAATTGGGGAGAAAATGGGATAAAATATTATTATTTTTTATTTAAAAAAACATTGCAACATTAAAACCTAATACGTTTTAGGCCTTTTAAAATAATTTGCTCATTCAACATATCAAAGACCAAATGGCTAATGGTAGGCAACAAATATTTTTACTGAGCTGACGCAAGCACACAAATGTTCAGGAAATGTAACTTTTCTAGTTTACTCATATTTATCTTAGCTACCTTAGAAGTGTTTACTTTGCAGACGGACTAGCATCTATTAAGTCGCAATGTCCCATACATTGGATGCCCAAGTATTCAGACCCTTTACTCAGTACTTTGTTGAAGCACGTATGGCAGCGATTACAGCCTTGAGTCTTCTTGGGTATGACGCTACAAGCTTGGCACATTACTTGGGGAACTTCTCCCATTATTCTCTGCAGATCCTCTCAAGCTCTGTCAGGGTGGATGGAGAGCGTCACTGCACAGCTATTTTCAGGTCTCTCCAGAGATGTTCGATTGGGTTCAAGTCCGGGCTCTGGCTGGGCCACTCAAGGACATTCAAAGACTTGTCCCGAAGCCCGTCCTGCGTTGTCTTGGCTGTGTGCTTAGGGTTGTTGTCTTGTTGAAAGGTGAACCTGTGCCCAAGTCTGAGGTCCTGAGCGCTCTGGAGCAGGTTTCCATCAAGGATCTCTCTATACTTTGCTCCGTTCATCTTTGCATCGATCCTGATTAATCTCCCAGTCCCTGCCCACAGCATGATGCTGCCACCACCATGCTTCAACGTAGGGATGGTGCCAGGTTTCCTACAGATGCATTCAGGCCAAAGAATTCAATCTTGGTTTCATCAGACCAGAGAATCTCGTTTCTCATGGTCTGAGAGTCTTTAAGTGCCTTTTGGCAAACTCCAAGCGGACTGGTTATGTGCCTTTTACGGAGGATTGGCTGCCATCTGGCCACTACCATAAAGGCCTGATTGGTGGAGTGCTGCAGATATGGTTGTCCTTCTGGAAGGTTCTCCCATCTCCACAGAGGAACTCTGGAGCTCTGTCAGAGTGAGCATCGCGTTCTTGGTCACCTCCCTGACCAAGGCCTTTCTCCCCCAATTGCTGTTTGGCCGTGCGGCCAGCTCTAGAAATAGTCATGGTGGTTCCAAAGTTCTTCCATTTAAGAATGTTGGAGGCCACTGTTTTGGGGGACCTTCAATACTGCAGACAATTTGTGGTACCCTTCCCCATATCTGTGCCTCGACACAATCCTGTCTCGGAGCTCTACGGACAATTCCTTCAACCTCATGGCTTGTTTTTTCTCTGACATGTACTGTCAACTGTTGGACCTTATATAGACAGGTGTGTGCCTTTCCAAATAATGTCCAACTAAATGAATTTACCACAGGTGGACTCCAATTAAGTTGTAGAAACATCAAGGCTGATCAATGTAAACAGGATGCACCTGAGCTCAATTTCGAGTCTCATAGCAAAGGGTCTGAATACTTCGGTAAAAAAGGTATCTGTTTTGTATTTTTCAAAAAAATCTAAAAACCTCTTTTCACTTCGTCATTATGGGTATTGTATGTAGATTGTTGAGGATTTTTTTTTAAATGTAATCCATTTTAGAATAAGGCTATAACGTTTTTAAAAATGTGGAAAAGGGGAAGGGGTCTGAATACTTTCCGAATGCACTATGTCTACAAAATACGTTTTGAAATCACATAGCCTAATCCAAAAGAAAGGCTACATCTAATCTTTATTCCTAAAATGTATGTTCACGATTCACAAATTATTTTGATTCACCGCGATTGAAATGAATCCCAACAAATACAATGCCGAAGTGAATCGTACGTTTTGTCAAAAATAATTGTTTAAATTAATCATTCAAAAAAGTAAATCAACTTTGTATAACCGAAAGACGGTTGAAATACATCTCTATCATATGTTATAGGCTAGGCCTACCTGCTGCTGCAATGTCCGACTGTCTCTCTCTCCTTGAGCAAAGGCCGCACGTCATTCCGATCCTGGCTAATATTTTGATTTTTATCTGATTGACAAAATGTTTAAAAACTGTGCCTAAATAAACTACATTGACAGACATTATTAAATTCATTTCCATGAGTTTCCCAAAACTTTTCCAGGCCTGGAAAACACCATTTAAAAATTCCATGACTTTTCCTGACCGTAGAACACTGCTCTTGGTGCAATTGAGTACAGTAACCATTTAAATAGATACGGCACCAAAATTCCATCTTCATGGAATTATCTTAAAACCTAATCTAGCAAGTAGTCTATTGACCAGGGAAGTAGGCAATTTGAGAACTGTTTATTTATTTAGCATTTTAGGATTAGCATTTTTGAGACCAATCAATGAGAGCTAAGCTCTGTCACCCTCCAAACCAATTTGCGGCAATGTGATAGTCGAAATGGGACAAATTGATACAGCCTGCCAAAGTTAATCATGAATAATATCTTATTACCATAGTAACAACAAAATGATAAATTAGTTCAAAGAGCAGCAAAGTCAAGCCAGTATCTGGGAGCATCACATTAGAAGGGTCTAAATCAGACAAACAGAATATGGGCACGGAAGAGCATCACAAGTAGAATGAACTCAAATCCAAGCATGTTTCCATGGCAGCTCATCCCAGTGAACATTTGTACAGCATTGTCTGTGGGTTAGCACGCGTGGGTGTCTGATTAATTCTAGTCCGACGCTCCTGATGCTACCTTTGATTGCAGAGACTCACTAAATGCCACTGCAAAGCTAGCTGGAGTGCGGGCCAAATATGACATAAAAATGGAGCTGAAGCACCTTGAGAAAGACAAAGATCCCTCATCGAAGATTTAATTACATCCTTCAGAAGGACTGAACTGTTGTTCATTGCGGGCCTGATTGGAAGATAATGCATTAGTGGGATCCAGGTGAGACTTGACAGCGGCACAGCCTCTGAAGAGAGCGATTTTACCCCTGAGACTGGGACAGTCTGTCTGTACCAACTGTGGCTTGAGCTGCAGAATACGTTTTTCATGTTTCATACAATCATACAGGCTCTTTAGAGAGAGAAAAAAAATCAGTATAGTGCATCCCTGCAATTGTAAAAAGAGTAATTATCAAATATTCTTCTCATAGTACATTTGAGATATAAATAGGCCTAGTGAGCAAATAATTGAAATATTGATAATGATGTCAATTTAAGTTTTGTGAATCGTGAAATACCTGACAATCACAGAGGAAAGATGAAAAATCAATCTTCATTCTGGCAAAACAATCCTTTCTTTCCACAGACATCAGTGACTTCCAATCTCAGAGACAGGCCAACACCATTTTTCGAGACTTCCAATTTGAACCTCCATCCAACTTTTGTCATTGGTTTTGATTGATCCCGACAGAGGAACTCTAACTGTAATGTGAATTGGCAGTGTAAGTGCCTTTCTGAGGAGCAGACTCCAAATAGCTTTCAATCTTTTTTAAGCCATGGTTCAACAGCAGCACACCTTTGAAAGATCACACAGGGAGAGTAAAAGGTTGTGAAAAATCTACGTTTCACGCTTACTCCCAACAAAGTGCCACACAGACTGGGAACGGAGTTATTTGCAATTTAGCAATAATCTGAAGACCGACAACTAGGAAGAGTGTGTGCGTGTGTGAATGAGTGCAGACTACATGTAATGTTAAAGTGAAGAGGGTATGACACTTAACAATATCAAAACTGGTATCCAGGAGTTAGGCTACCAGGGAACCACACAAACCAAAACATCCTTTATGTTCGGAGGAAACGCTCGTTTAAAATGACATTCAGCCAAGTATATATATATATATATTTTTTTTTTAAATAAGAGCACAAAAGTTTAAAATTTAAACTTGAATTCTTGCAGAGCAAAAAGGCATGATCTGTCTGCCTTGGCACCCCAGACACCTGAGTATTAAGCTTTGACTAAGTCAACGGCAACTTGCCGGATAACGTTTCTTATACTGTACACGTCCTACCAAAAACATTCACTGTGAGCCTCAAAAAATGACTTGAAAATACACAAAAGCAGAGAACAGCCCTCTCTTCTCCCAATAAATCCCTTTTCCTGCAGTACAACCCAACCCAGTGTCGTCTTGTCTAGCGTCACGTGCAATTATGAGTCACTGTCAATTATGAGTGTCACCGTCAGAAAGCAGAGTGAAATGTGTCCTGATTTATACCACCATAACCAGCCGCGGCACAATTACTTGGGATTCAATCAGCATTAGAATCATCATTGAGGGGAGATCGGCCCATTAATAACACAGACGTCGAGCACTACGACACTACGCCCCCCCCTGGGATTTTAGCTGGCTATTAATAGCACCTGCCACCCAGTCTATCAATATCATTACATCCAATAAGGAAGGGAGCCCACTCAAAGAATTACAATGAATGAGTGAACGCTCACCAGGATATTCTCTGTCACATAACCTTCCTTACTTAAGCTAGTGTTGTGGTATATTTAGGAGCTCATCTGGACTGCTGCTATTTTCTGCCTCCATGGGAGGCAGGGGGGCTGGGCAGACAGACAGACAGACAGACAGACAGAAGACAGAGAGAGAGAGAACTGAGGCTCTGGGTTAAAGACGCAAGGCGAGGGTAAATTTACACCGGCAGGCAAGAGACGACGACAGCCCAGCATAAATACATGTCAAAGGAGAAGCCTGTTCCGTTTCATTCGGCTTAAAAAAAAAAGAAAAAATAAGAATAATTGTGCCCCATGCGCGAGCGGTAACCTTTAGTTTATGGATCCATTTTCCCGCTCTCTTCAATCCCTCTATTTCAGGCAAATGATCACTGAGTGCGTTGTATTTTAAGACCCTCTCCTGAAAGGAATGAGTATTGTTTTATACACAAAAGTGAGGGGCTGTCGCCTAGTTATCCTCCTCACAAGTCCTCATACAAAAAAATATATTAGTCACTTGGAATTAGCTCTAAGGTAGTAAAAATCATGGCTGCTCCAAAATAGATTTTGTGCCATGATCTACCAGCCGTTGGATAAGAGACTAGGCAGAGACCAGTCAAGGTGGAATGAATGAATTGGGGCTGTGGGGTTAGGGGTTATGTGGGTGAATCTGTCAGACAGACTACAGAGAATGATGCTTCACATTAGTTGTGGCATTTTAGTGCCAGGACAACAGTGGGGCTGATAGGATCAGCCTCTCTGTCTGACACATGGTCTCTACACGCCCCACACTGGGTGATAGAACCGTGATCTGTGTAGTAAAAGGAGGTCACACACTGACTGGGCTACTGCCTAGTAGCACACATATTAAGGCCAGGATGCCAGAGATCCACTACTGTACATCTCTGAAGGCTGGAGAAATAAACGTGTAACTAGAACACTGCTGTTCCGCCACATACTATAGACACATTTTGTACTTGTGCAGCGAGAGATTGAAAATGTTATATTTATCTTAAGCTAATAGTCAACTTAATTGTATTTAAATTCTAGCGTTCAGACAGTCCTACATTTGAGTTTGACCCTTTTCTAAAGTCCCAGATTTTGATGGTCCATACAGCTTGTTGTCAGACACTCAAATCCGAGTGTCCCAATGTCCCTTCCCTATCCCCTTGTCAAACCAAATCCCCAAAAAGTATTATTTAACCACGAGGACTGTTCAATTGTGCCAGAGTCAACAACAGTGCCTTTTTACTGTGGGAAAATTCCTGCCATCACCCATACTTGGCATCAGAACCAGCATACCTCCATGAGAAACATAAGAGAATTAGCTAAAGGCACAACAACTCTGCCCGCTGTGGGATCAGACCATCCACATTCAAGTTGAACTGATCAGGGCAAACTCAAGTTGAATTCAAATGATCCGGATAATTCAAGATGCACCGAAACAATCTGGCAAATTCTAGTTGAACTGAAATTACCTTGACGATGAGATGCTTCTGATGTTTCAATGCTGTTTCTATGTCAATCATGTCATGGTGAAGCCAATGACACATTTCCAAATTGTGTGGACCATGAAGTTTTTCCAATTCTAAAACGGAAGGCTCTTTATGGAGCTAATTTACTGGCCTGTTGTGAGAGTCCTTCAGTCTCTCCAGGGGAACGAGGGACAACTGCAAGGTGGCACCTACTGGAATAGGTATGAGAGAGATTCCCTGCAGGGCACGTTGATGCAAATCATTACTACACTTTCCCGACCCCAAGTTGAAGAGCATGTTTTTCACACCAACATCTTTAAGGATTGTCTCAGTCTCTGCACTCGAAATGACAATTTGCATGATGGTTATACAGTACACGTATTTGACTAACTCGTGTTCATTTCTGCAACACTTACATTTTCATTACAGCCAACATGCGACCATTGTGAAGGCAACTTCTCAACCTTTACACTTCAGAGAACAGAACTGGAGAGTACATTCAAATACATGTGGGAATCACTAATCGTGTGCGAGTGCGTGTCTTTAAGCATGTGATTCATTGAGAACAGCATGTGTGTGTGAGTGAGGTGTTAGTGTATCGGTGAACATCTTTGTGCGTGAGATTATGTCGATAAATAGGTGTGAGCTTGTGTGTGTCTCATCGTGTTTTTGTGTGTATCAGTGCGCGCGTGTGCCTTTCTCTCCTTACCTTGGTGATGAGAATGCGGTATTTATCCAGCAGGTCCTGGTCACTTTGGCAGCCTGAGAGGAGCTGCCAGACCTCAGCCCTGAGGGCCTCAGGGACCCCAGGCTTCACCAGCGCCGTCAGGCCCTTAGGCCGCACAGACAGGTTCCCATGCCTGACACACACACACACACACACACACACACCCACCACAGAGGTAGTTAAGAATCTGATATGAAGAAATTGAGTTCTACTCTTCATAAAACAGCAATTCTTATCAGGGTAAGGCCATCTACAGTACAGGCATGGCGAGGATATCCATTATCAATGTTGCGTCCCTGGATCTGTTTTTATGAGGAGTGAAATGGAGTCCCCTTGAAATAAAGTTATTAATGTGACCACACATACGAAAGCAATGCAAACCAATAATGAAAACCAACATACGAAAGGTAATGCAAACCAATTCACATGATCAGAAAATGTATACATTGAACGCGTTTCATTCAAATAATCAAACAGGAAGCTGTTCTCTACAGCTTCCTGTTGGACTTGCATTTAGTCTCTTGTGAGATACACCTACGGTTAGTTACAAAGCATAGGGAGAAGAAAATGACGTGTATATGACAGTCGCATAAAGACTGTTGTTGTACATCAACAACGGATGAATCTCAGTGAAAGGAGCAGCCATATGGTACATACAGTATGACTTATATTGTCACGCATATGAAGGCTTTATGAATTTTTATGACCGCACCATATCTCTACTGTAGAAAAAGTGTGCCCATGCATGCAATCCATCGTCATCATCATCCTCCTCCTCAACTCAATGATTCCATACATTTTCAGTACAACTGCCCAATTGTGGTCATCATGACTGCCACACTCCCTGTGAGTCTTACCATCTGTTGAGGATTCCACCCCAGGACTCCAGAATCTTCTCAGGGCAGTCTTTGGACACGTCGCCGGTCCCACTGGAGATCTCGCTGTCACTATCTGCCGAAGACACAAGGACTGGAGTTTAATATCAGAGGCCAGTTTGTCATCTCAGGGGCCACTGTATAACAACTTGAAATATCAAAATGAGCCCCAATCACAATCGTCAAAAGATATCAATGTGGGGCACCCCCTCATTTGAACACTGCTATTATCGTTAAAAACGAACAATTGAAATCCAAATTGAAATGGAAGTCATCAAGCAGTTTGTAGAAAAATGATCTAATGTGATGGTGCTACATTAGTGCAGTGTTAAGCCAGAGCTGCAGTCCCCTGGGCTGCTGTGAACTGGGCTGCCTTACTGCTCTCCTCTCATGATGGAGCTCTGATTCCCAATAACAGCTGAGAGAAGTACCCTTATTCACGTTTTAAAACACACACACACACACAGACGTTCGTCTGGCTCACACACTCAAGCACGATGAGGTCTGAAGCGGACCTGGCTGTCTCACACATTGAGTGGCTGTGGAGCAGACAGCTCCATGCGGGCAGGGTGATTGGCTATAAAGGAAAAACCAGCATGCCTTTCCGAAAGTATTCACACCCTTGACTTTATCCACATTTTGTTGTGTTACAAAGTAGGATTAAAATGGATTTAAATGTAATTTTCTTGTCAACGAGCTACACAGAATACTCTAATGTCAAATTGGAAAGAGGAATAAAAATTAAAAAATTGCATTATTATTGGAAAATGAAACACTGATATATCTTGATTAGATAAGTATTCAATAAACGTTATGAATAACCTTTGGCACAAATACAGCTGTGATTCTTTCTAGGTAAGTCGAAGCGCTTTGCACACCTGGATTGTCCAATATTTGCCCGTTATTATTCAAAATAAATATTCAAAATCTGTCAAATTGGTCAACGCTAGACAGCCATTTTCAAGTGTTGCCATTGATTTTCAAGCAGATTCAAGTCAAAACTGTAACTAGGTCACGAACATTAACTAGGTCACGAGTTTAAGGTTATTGTCCTGGTGAAAGGTGGATTTGTCTTCCGGTACGGGCCTTCTGAGTGGCGCAGCAGTCTAAGGCACTGCATCGCAGTGCTAGCTGTGCCACTAGAGATTCTGGGTTTGAGTTCAGGCTGTGTCGCAGCCGGCCGCGAGCGGGAGACCCATGGGGCGGTGCACAATTGGCCTAGCATCGTCCAGGTTAGGGGAGGGTTTGGCCAGAAGGGATGTCCTTGTCCCATCGCGTACTAGCGACTCCTGCGCAGTGCACGCAGACATGGTCACCGGGTGTACGGTGTTTCCTCCAACACATTGGTGTGGTTGGCTTCCGTGTTAAGTGGGCATTGTGTCAAGAAGCAGCGCGGCTTGGTTGGGTTGTGTTTCGGAGGACACACGGCTCTTGACCTTCGCCTCTCCCGAGTCCGTACGGGAGATGCAGCGATGAGACAAGACTGTAACTACCAATTGGATACCACAAAATTGGGGAGAGAATTATTTTTTTAAGGATTTGTCTTCCAGTGTCTGTTGGAAAGCAGACAACCAGATTATCCTCTAGGACTTTGCCTGTGCTTAGCTCTATTCCGTTTCTTTTATATAAAAAAAACTCCCTAGTCCTTGCCGATGACAAGCATAACATAACATGTTATAACATAACCATAACATGATGCAGCTACCATAGCACCGTGCTTGAAAATATGAAGAGCGGTACTCAGTGATGTGTTGGATTTGCCCCACACATAATGCTTTGTATTCAGTACAAAAAGTTCATTGATTTGCCACATTTTTTGCAGTATTACTTTATTGCCTTATTGCAAACATGTTTTTGAATATTTGTATTATGTAAAGGCTTTCTTCTTTACACTCTGTCATTTATGTTAGTATTGTGGAGTAACTACAATGTTGATTCATCCTCAGTTATCTCCTATCACAGCCATTAAACTCTGTCATTTAAATTTTATATAATTCCAGAGTAGTTAGTCTATGGGCTCCCAAGTGGCACAACAGTCTAAGGCAGCGCACAATTGGCCCAGCGTCATCCGGGTTTGTTCTTAACTGACTTGCATAGTTAAAATAAAAAATATATTTTTTTATGTTTCATATAAGTTCAGTTTGCTGTTCTAAGTTTCATCCTTGTAACTTTGGAGAGGCTACTAAACTCTCATGACCATTGTTTATTTGTGGCTCTCACCTCTGCCTTTATCTCCAAAGTGTTACTGTTTGCATTGTGTGTATGCTTCACACCTATGTGAGACACTGTACAGATAAAGTTTAGTCTTGATGTTTTTACTTTAAGGTAATGTCATTTTGTAAATGTAGGGTAACTGTAATTCGGTGTGACTTCCCCTTACTTGGCAGTGGGTACAAGCTCTTTGTGGACAATCCCATGCTTTTCATAGACCCCTTGAAAAAGAAAATAGGGAAAATGCCAGATCTTTTGTCGGAAATGCCAGTTTGCTTTTTGTTTCCTGGCAGAGAAGGACTGCTTCAAAGACTAATCACAACATGCACCAGCTGAGGTGAAAGTGAAATCTAAATAATCTACACCTGGGATGTAAAACCAACACCATTTGTAAATAGTTCAGCTTGTTTCTATTTTTGCACCTTTTTTAGTGAAGGACACGTGTGTAACCAAGTTTGTGTTTGACAAGTTTGTGTGATGTAAACAGGGGACCAATACATTGGATATGCCTAGGCTAAACGTCCAGGCACTTTGGAGAGGTTGAAAAAACACAGATATCCCCTGTCTGTCCCCCGACACCACCACAATGTTTGAGAGAGGTTGGTATTGTAGAAATGTAGTTTTTATAGTGAACAATAACTTTCAGGCACATCCAGTGTGTAAAAACAGTACAATTACCACATTCTCTTTGGAGAGGATGAAACGACACTTGAATGTACCCTGGATACCCCATAACACCACCACAATGTTTGAGTGAGGTTGATATGGTAGAAATTGTGTTTTTAAACTTAAATAGCATTTAGGGATTGAAAATATGTAATAGCACTGAAATTACCTAATTTACAGACATATACCACTTTGGAAAGGTTTAGGGACACTTGGAAACATCCCGTGACAACACCTAACACCACTTACTAAAACATCTGCCCATTTCTAGATGTTAGGTCTATCAATCCTATTTTTTTCCTGATACGGTTCACGTTGTGGAAGCCATCTGATGTGTTTCCAGCTCTAGTCATCAATAATTCACTTATAGCTGGTCAATGAAAGATGACTTTCAAAATAAAAAAGGTTATTTTGTGTGTGCTTGATCTTGTGAACTATGTAACTCATATATCTTCTGATAATTTCCTCAATCTCCCAGATGTCTTTTTTCCAAATATACCAAGGTTTTTCATGTCAGATGCATGAATAGCAGTTACTTTTGGTTAGGTCTATTTAGGCGGAAATCTACATTTTGCTATTACATTTAAGAGGTTAAACACCATTATTGCACCCAGAGTCCATGGCCCTTGTGACTTATGCACATTTTTACTCGTGAACTTATTTTAGGCTTGCCATAAAAGGGGTTGAATAGTTACTGACTCAATACATTTTTGCTTTTCAATTTAAATTCATTTGTAAACATTTCGAAAAACACTGACATTATGGGGTGTCGATCAGTGACACAAAATCTAAAACGTAATCATTTTCAAATTCAGGCTAACAAAAAAAAAACATGTAAACGGTCAAGGGGTGTGAATACTTTCTGAAGGCACAGTTTCCACTAGAACCGCTATAGAAAGTAAGCCAAAGAGACTTCCTGTACTACTATGTTTGTAATGTCAAGCAGCCCTCAACATAGTTTCACTGGATCTCCTCTAAGCAGTGAGAGGTCTGTTGGCACATTGAGTATGGCTCTAGTCTATAGTGTGACACCACTGGTGTTAAGCTTCATGTTATGACTCAAGTCAATGGAAAAATGTGTAGAGAGCATTAGGTTTACACAAGTCATGAAGCACATATTGTCTCAGACACTTTTTTTTCTCTCCATAGGATGCATACAGAGCATATACAGGTAAATTACAAAATAATGGAAACACTAAATTAGGGATAAAGTATATTGAACGCCCTATTAAGACACTATGTTGGCGTTTCCTTCCATTTCGGCAGTTACCCGTCTCTCATAGACTACACGCAGAGGCTTTATCTCAGATCCTACAGACTACACGCAGAGGCTTTATCTCAGATCCTACAGACTACACTCAGAGGCTTTATCTCAGATCCTACAGACTACACGCAGAGGCTTTATCTCAGATCCTACAGACTACACGCAGAGGCTTTATCTCAGATCCTACAGACTACACGCAGAGACTTTATCTCAGATCCTACAGACTACACGCAGAGGCTTTATCTCAGATCCTACAGACTACACGCAGAGGCTTTATCTCAGATCCTACAGACTACACGCAGAGGCTTTATCTCAGATCCTACAGACTACACGCAGAGGCTTTATCTCAGATCCTACAGACTACACGCAGAGGCTTTATCTCAGATCCTACAGACTACACGCAGAGGCTTTATCTCAGATCCTACAGACTACACGCAGATGCTTTATCTCAGATCCTACAGACTACACGCAGATGCTTTATCTCAGATCCTACAGACTACATGCAGAGGCTTTATCTCAGATCCTACAGACTACACACAGAGGCTTTATCTCAGATCCTACAGACTACACGCAGAGGCTTTATCTCAGATCCTACAGACTACACACAGAGGCTTTATCTCAGATCCTACAGACCACACGCAGAGGCTACAGCACCTATAATAAGTCCACACCCCCCTTTAACTTTTTTCACATTTTGTTGCGTTACAAAGTGGGATTGAAATATATTTAATTGTAATTTTCGGTCATTGATCTACAAAAAAGACCATGTCAAAGTGAAAAGAAATGTAGTCTAGGGGGGGTACCCTTCTTTTGTCCCCATACATAAAACATCTTTAAGGTCCCTCAGTAAGGTATTGAATTTCAAGAACAGATTAAACTACAAAGACCAGGTAAAGCCTCATAAAGGGCAGTGATTGCTAGATGGTTAACAATAACAAAAGAGATATTGAATAAATCTTTAAGAATGGTCAAGTTAATCATTGTGCTGTGGATGATGTATTAAACCCACCCAGACACATCAAAGATGTAGTCCTTCTAAACTGAGCTGCAGGACAAGAAGGGAACTGCTTAGGGATGTCACTATGAGACCATTGGTGATTTGAAAACAGCGAGTTCAATGGCTGTGATGAGCGAAAACTGAGGATGGATCAACAACATTGTAGTGACTCCACAATAATGACCTAAATGACAAGAGTGAAAAATATTTAAATATACAGGATAGAAATATGCAAAACATGCATATGTATGCAACAAGGCACTAAAGTAATACTGCAAAGGAACACACTTTTTGGCCTAAATGCAAAGCCTTTGTTTGGGGAAAATCCAACACGTCACTGAATAACTGCCTCCTTATTTTCAAGCATGTTAGCAGCTGCATCAAGGTATGGGTATGTTTAACATCAGCAAAGACCGGGAAGTTTTCAGGATGAAAAACGTGATGGAGCGAAGCACAGGCAAACACCAGACAGCAGGAGAGGAATTCACCTTTCAGCGGGACAATAACCTACAACACAAAGCAAAATATACACTGGAGTTGCTTAACAAGAAGACACTGAGTGGCCAGTTTTGACTTCAATCTGATTGAAAATCTATGGCAAGACTTAAATTGCTATCTAGCCATGATACCCAACACCTTGACAGAAAAAAGCTCTTAGAGACTTACCCCCAAAACACTCACAGCTGTTATTGCTGCCAAAGGTGTTTCTAACATATTTTGACTCAGGGGAATGAATACTTAACTAATCAAGGTATATTAGTGTTTTATTTGTCATTTGACAAGAGTATTGTGTAGATTGACCAAAAAATAGACAATTAAATACATTTTAAACCCACTTTGTAACAATAACATTTTCAGAAATCCAAGGGTGGTAACTTTTTATAGGCACTGTATCTCAGACTACATACACTAGTGTATATCTCACAAACTATATACAGAGTATATTGTCTTCCTCAAAGGCTTGGCTGCATACAAAGCCTATATCTCACAGGCTGTGTACAGAGCCTATAACTCAGACTACATATATAGCCTTTATCTCATAGACTACATAGAGGGCCCATATCTTACAAATTACAGAGCGCACAAAACATGAGGAACACCTTCCTAATATTGAGTTGCACCCCCTTTTTGCCCTCAGAACAGCCTTAGTTCGTCGGGGCATGGACCACAAGGTGTCGAAAGCGTTACACAGGTACGATGGCCCATGTTGACGCCAATGCTTCCAGCAGTCGTGTGAAGTTGGCTAGACGTCCTTTGGGTGGTAGACAATTGTTGAAACACACGGGAAACTGTTGAGCGTGAAAAACACAGCAGCGTTGCAGTTCTTGACACAAACTGGCACCTACTGCCGTATCCCGTTCAAAAGTCACTTCAAAATTGTATCTTGCCCATTCACCCTCACACATACACAATCCATGTCTCAATTGTCTCGAAAATTAAAAATCATTCTTTAACTTCTTTGGGGTAGGGGGCAGTATTTTCACGTCCGGATGAAAAGCATGCCCAGCGTAAACGGCCTGCTACAAAGCCATAAAAGCTAGAATATGCATATTGTAGATTTGGATAGAAAACACTCTGAAGTTTCTAAAACTGTTTGAATGATGTCTGTGAGTATAACAGAACTCATATGGCAGACAAAAACCTGAGAAAAAAATCCAACTAGGAAGTGGGAAATCTGAGGTTGGTCGATTTTCAACTCTGCTACTATTGAAGATACAGTGGGATATTGGTAATGTTGCACTTTCTAAGGCTTCCACTAGATGTCAACAGTCTTTAGAACCTTGTCTGATGCTTCTACTGTGAAGTAGGGCCGAATGAGAGGGGATTGAGTAAGGTCTACCATGACCTGAACATGCGCTGACCATGCGCGTTCATGTGAGAGCGAGCTCTGTTCCATCGCACTTCTGAAGACAAAGGAATTCTCCGGTTGGAACATTATTGAAGAATTATGTTAAAAACATCCTAAAGATTGATTCAATAGTTCGTTTGTCATGTTTTTACGGACTGTAATATAACTTTTTTTACTTTTCGTCCGTACTTTCCGCTGGACTTGCCCGCGCGTCGTGAGTTTGGAAAGTGTACTGAACGCTAGAACAACAAGGAGGATTTTGGACATAAATGATGGACATTATCGAACAAAACAAACATTTATTGTGGAACTGGTATTCCTGAGAGTGCATTCTGATGAAGATCATCAAAGGTAAGTGAATGTTTATAATGTTATTTCTGACTTCTGTTGACTGCACAATATGGCGGATATATTTGTGTCTTGATTGGGCTCTGAGCGCCGACTCAGATTATTGCATGGTTTGCTTTTTCCGTAAACCTTTTTTGAAATCTGACACAGCGGTTGCATTAAGGAGAAGTGCATCTAAAATTCCATGTTTAATACTTGTATTTTCATCAACATTTATAATGAGTATTTCTGTAAATGGATGTGGCGCTCTGCAAAATTTACCGGATGTTTTGGAACTTCTGAACGTAACGCGCCAATGTAAACTCAGATTTTTGGATATAAATATGAACTTTACCGAACAAAACATACATGTATTGTGTAACATGAATACCTATGAGTGTCATCTGATGAAGATCATCAAAGGTTAGTGATAAATTTTATCTATATTTCTGCTTTTTGTGAATCCTCTCTTTGGCTGGAAAAATGGCTGTGTTATTCTGTGAATAGGCACTCACCTAACAATCGTTTGGTTTGCTTTCGTCGTAAAGCCTTTTTGAAATCGGACACTGTGGCTGGATTTACAACAAGTGTA
This sequence comes from Salvelinus alpinus, assembly GCF_045679555.1. Taxonomy (NCBI): domain Eukaryota; kingdom Metazoa; phylum Chordata; class Actinopteri; order Salmoniformes; family Salmonidae; genus Salvelinus; species Salvelinus alpinus. Next base: position 10,582,771 of record NC_092101.1, on the reverse strand, counting down.
TCTATAAAATAGTGTAAAATACATGTATGTTTGAGGAGTTTTAATTATGGGATTTCTGTTTTGAATTTGGCGCCGTGCAGTTTCACTGGCTGTTGAAGAGGTGGGACGCTACCGTCTCACGTACCCTAGAGAGGTTTAAACCTGTCTCCTCCCCTTCATCTACGCTGATTGAAGTGGATTTAACAGGTGACATCAATAAGGGATCATAGCTTTCACCTGGTCAGCAATGTTCCCTATAAAGTTTTTGGTGCCAGTAGGTGAGAACATTTCTGGTCTGCTGAGCGCAAACTTGAACATTGTGAAAATTCTGTGCAAGTTCCAGAGCACGTTTACTGTGAACACTGAGTCTGAACCTGCTTTAAGTTACAGTTGTAACAGTGGCCAAGTAGGCTACTGTGGCTATTTGATCATAATGTAGGCCTACCAGATTGGCTGCCATCAAAAACAATGAGAGAAAATCCATCCCATAACATTTTAACATGGAAATAGCTGTTCTATCATTCAGCCTACAGTAGCAGTCAATGTGTGGTGTTAAATGTAGGCCTACATTCCATGAGAATTAAAAAAAAAAAAAATATGCAGGGCTTGACCTTAACCTGTTAATCTACTTGTCCTTCAGACAAGGAGGTGCCTGAAAATGTTGTGTTTGATGCAAGAAAGCACTTTACAAAATAAAATGCATTCCCATACCATTATTACAGAGAATCAGACAAATTATGCTATCCTCTGCCTATTGGCTTCTTAGCTTATTCAAGCCAGCCTCCAAATTCAACATTGCCCCTTTAAACAAAAAAAGCTCTTTACCTGACTCTCTTTTTTAAGATGTCCAGAAATGTATTAGTTTTGTGCTCTTGTAGAAAGCAAATCACTCCCCTATTGCTGGCTACAAATGATCTATAAAATTGGGCTAATAACTCACTAACTAGCAAAGGATATGAATAAAATGTGCACACGTGGCTACATGCAGCTCTCGCTTAAATATCAAAACAAGCGCATCTACTCACGACCGCTCATGCTGTAAACACAGTCCAGTTCAAAGTAAATGTCACAGATCCATATATGGCAATGGTCAATTTCATATAAGCCTACTGCAGCTCTGATCAGTTATGCCGCACCGGTCTGTGTAGAGTACGGGTTGAGTCGTGTGTCAATACAATAAAACCCTACTCCGATGCGTTCTGCCTACAACAAAATCTCTTGCATAGTTAATTTTGTTTCAGTATGTTGCATTGAATGTGGCTAATATTGCATTGATTCGAACACAATTGCTACAGTAAAGGGAAACGTTGATAGTGTAAACAGGGAAAACTCTAGAACAGTGGTCACCAACCTTTTCTGAGTCAAGATCACGGAGTCAAAATGCAGGCTGAGATCTACTAATCAGATTTGTTTTTAACATGACTTAAACGTAAGCCTATGCAACATTAACCAATTAAAAACAGTACTGTAGCAATGAGGTTTGTGCAGTAAGCTAAAGAACCAATACATTATCATTGCTTCAATTGCCTGCCAATGTATTGTTGTTCAGGACATTTTTTTCCAATTACATTTCAAAACACTAGGTAAGCAATATGATCACCCCGGTAATAGATCCGTTGTTGTATAACTTGTGAGGCACAGTAGAGTGAGCTTTTCATTTTATTGGGCTGATGGTGCCTGCATCTGATGGTCAGTCTCAGCGGAGGGGGAGCAGCAGACTGAGGGTTCGCCTCTCAACATCCCTCCGCTCTCCCTTTCCTCCACTGACATTAAACAAAAAAAGGGACACAGTCTTCCAGCTGATGGCAAAACTCGAGTCGCACCGCATTATTTCTGCCTCATGCGCAAATTCATGTCGTTACTCATATGAACAGGGAAAGGGAAATATTCCTTGATATTCAAAAAGATGCAAGCCACTAATAATAACAGCGCAAGCCTATGGATACACTCATTTATCCTGCTGCAATGCTTGTTGTAGAGATGAATGGAAATAGGAAGAAAGCACATTTTATGGCTTATAAAAGTGTTGAATACAAAGTGTTGACAGTGCTGAGTAAGAATTTAAACATGAACTCAATCATAAAAACAGCAGCTCTTTGCTGTATTCGTTGACAGTCTCTCTCTAGTCATGGTTTTAAACGTTTTGAAATCTCACAGTATCAACTTCGCTGTAGCTTTCTTTTATGCCTGCTACTTTACTGCAGACACGGTAATCTGAGCCATCCGATTTGCGAGCGGTAGGGCTATTGCACTTGATTTGCTTTCCGGGACCACCGGTAAGGCAGAATTTGTACCTTCAGACACATGAAATGGTTCAAAATGGCAACAGTTCACCTGCCTGGCGGGCAGGGCAGCTGAAATCGGGTGCACCTACTGCCAACAGCCCGAGAATTAAAAGAAAATAGGACAAGGCTTTATCGGGGTTTTTTTACCAAAATGTTTGGCGATCGACTAGGAATGCCTTGGAGATCGACCAGTCAATCCGGTTGGTGACCACTGCTCTAGAAAGTTAAGTGAAGTTCAATCTCATGCTTCTCTCTGTGGACTGATATTTCTTCTGCGTGGCAGTCCCGGGTGGAGCTGCGCGGCAGTCCCAGGGCTACTGCACGTCAATGCGCTGCTTACAGGGAGCATTGTTGGGGTCAGTCTCTGTCATGGAAAGAGCAGGCGTTCCAAATGTTTTGTACACTCAGTGTATATACCGAGTATATGGTCTTTCTCACAAACTTCGCTGCATACAAAGCCTATATCTCATAGGCTGTGTACAGAGCTGAGCACATGAGCAGAGGGTTTGAGCTGTGGTGTGTATATTGCCACCCATTCAGTAGGGTCATGAGTGTGCATGTGCTTGTATGTTTGCTGTGTGAATGCATGTGAATGTGCACGCGTGTGCTCGTGTGGATGAAAAAAAGCACACTGAAAATATAAATCACAGTGGGCTGACAGAAAAATGGAGAAAAAGGAGACATTCCGGGTCACACTGCTGCACATTGTAATTTACAATAATACAAGAAAATGTATGTGCACGTGTGACTGGCAAGAAATGTGCAGGCAGGCAGCAGCAGCAGCATCCTCACACACTGGGAAAGCATTCAGTCCCGTCTACAATGGCAGCTGACCTCCAGCTAGAAATCCCTGAAAGGCTTTCTTTTCACGCCGCCTCCACCGGCAGCTGGAACGCAGCAGAACCTTTAGAAATGCTTGTACATTTCACTGTGAATAGCTTCTCCTCCCTGGCAAGGCTTTTTTTGACACAGTGCCGGCCTTGGAGAGTGCCTCTCTAACGCCAAGGAGGTGATAAGGTTCAAAAGACTGGTGTGGGCGGACATCTCACTCAGAAGCAACTATTATTCTTTTTGCAGTTGGAATGGTACCACTCCAGCAGAGCAGAGTTAGGTCCAGCAGAATGCTGAAAACGTACCCAGAGCACATTCAAGCGGCAACTGACTGTAATGATGCGCTGTACATGTACTTATTGTAGGTTTCCCTGGATAACAAGGCTTGCTAACAAAACTTGTCCAAAGAGCATTCCAACCTCTTACAATCAAGAGCCCCCCGGGAAAAAACTGAGAAGTGCCGTGTCGGAAAAGCTGTGCTTGTGGGAAGGCAGAAAAGCCACCGTTTACATTGTTGGATCATTGGAATGTGTGTTCTGGGCACCTTTGGAGTCCAAATGGTGATGTTATTTCTCCTGTTTTGCATTCATTCAAAAAAGGCCCAGCAACCCTAATTTATGGTAAAAAAAAAGGGTTCTAACTAATAATGTGTATTGGCCATCAACAGCGAGCCTTTTGGGGTAAAAGGTGTTTGATACAGAGGTGGATACAAAATTTGCACGTGTCTTTTCTGGGGCCTGGAGTTTTTCCTGATCTCATGACCTGGTTAGGTAAAACTCGGTCCTATTCGTAGGCTATGAAAAAATATGATTATCATCATCATTATTATTATTATTATTATAGATAGCACAGATGAAAAGGGAAGCTATGACTATATGACATTTTATTTTTTATTGTCGGCTCATATGATGGATCAAACCCTTCCAAACTACCACCAACCTTGTTATCCATTCTGAATCTGATATCAAAAGAGCCAGAGACAATTTCAATGGACAACATACTCTGTAAAAGGGCCGGCCCTAGCCTTTTGGTGGCCCTAAGCAAGACTTGGTTGGGGGCCCTAACCGAGATGTGTAGCTTAGTGAACTGCTATAGCAGGGCTGAGCTTTATGCACAGAATGGTTACAGTGTCTTTAAATATGAATCTCACTCTATACACACACAACGTTAATGGGCAATTCCGCCACTTTTCAACCTCATATTCATTATCTCCAGCGCCATACCATGTCTACATATGTAAAAATGGCACGTTTCTATGATCTGTGGTTTAAAAGATTAGAATCATAGTCAAAATGTAAAATAAATAAATAAATCTGTGACATGACAGGGCAGGATTTAAAGCAGGAGTTGGAACCAGTTCTGGGAACAGAAATGGAAACCATTAAAAATATATATAAAATATATGGTTCTGTTCAGAATGAAACGATTGAAAAATAATGTAGGTTCCCACCACTGATTAAAAGGGAGACTGATTTTCAAAACCTGCAACGCGTTTCTAGCCAGAGAGAGGGTATTTTTTTGCTCCCCAAGTTTGAAAACTACTGTTTATACATTTTTTGGAACAACATTATCATGTAGAACTTAACGTTCTATTTTAGAAATGTGCCGTTTTCACATACAGTTGAAGTCGGAAGTTTAAATACACCTTAGCCAAATACATTTAAACTCAGTTATTCACAATTCCTGACATTTAATCCTAGTTAAAATTCCCAGTCTTAGTTCAGTTAGGATTACCACTTTATTTTAAGAATGTGAAATGTCAGAATAATGGTAGAGAGAATTATTTATTTCAGCTTTTATTTCTTTCATCACAATCCCAGTGGGTCAGAAGTTTACATACACTCAATTAGTATTTGGTAGCATTGCCTTTAAATTGTTTAACTTGGGTCAAACATTTTGGGTGGCCTTCCAAAAGCTTCCCACAATAAGTTGGGTGAATTTTGGCCCATTCCTCCTGACAGAGCTAGAGTAACTGAGTCAGGTTTGTAGGCCTCCTTCCTCGCACACACTTTTTCAGTTCTGCCCACAAATTTTCTATATGATTGAGGCCTCATTTTAAATGAATCATTTTAAATGAAATTTAAATGAATACTGCCTAATCCTAACCTTTCCTCTTCAGATTTTAAGTTATCACCCTGGACCTTAGTGGGGGAGCTGACGCCGTATAGCTGTGCGATGACTAATCAAGGCTGCTATAGTGTCAACCATGTTAGATGGGCTGTTTATACTAGGATTACCCAGCATGTGGTGGGATTGCTTAACACCCACATGGCGATCAGTGTTAGTGATCAAGCATTCATTGCCTCTTTTTGGGAAGGTCTCTTAGAGCTTATTTTAGGCTTATTCTAGTAATCTATGGGGTCTCACTCTCGTTATCAGGTAATTTATTCTTCTCTCATGGCTATGTCTAATGGTATCTGTCGGTAAGCCTTCAGCTCAGGTAGACTATTTGTAGGTTTTGATTATCAGGTCACTCCCACTGTGCACGCTGCAGACGCATCAGCTACTGCTGAGCAATTTCAGTATGACATTAGGCTATTTAGATAAGGTGGGTACGTAGCTAACGTTTTGCTGCGGCTCTCGGGTTTTAGTAATACTGTGTGGCTTTTTTTGCTACGTGATGGTATGCTGAGCTGTGCCATGCATCAGTCTACTGTATTGTCTTCTCTCTGTACAATGTCTTCTGTTATATAACCGCGCATGTCTTTTCTATTCCAAATTCAGTCAGGCATATCAAAAGAGTATCTCCTCTCTCAGTAGCGCAGGTTTGAAAATCACGTTAAGGCAATGGTGTTCAAAAATACGCTTTTCCAGATGCGGTCTGTATGATGGCTTCAGGGGGTGTTCCTTCCCTTTCATTTTTGCGTGATCTCTTAAGTTCTGTTTGCATTATGTATGATCACATGTGGAACACTTGTCATCACCGGAACTAACACTGCTTTATCTCATGTTACGCTGCCTGCATGCTGAGCACGGGCAGCAGCTGGCGAACCTCTGTTCAACATTGATGCTGGCAACCAGTGAGAAGACACTGGATCTCATCGCGGCTCTGGTTCCTTCGTCAGTGCCGAGGGATAGCCCTGAGCTATTGGCAACCAATTCTGCGTCGCCGCTGCTACTTCTCTCTGATCCTCTGCTGCTACCATGTTACAATTTAAAATGTTTCTGAGGATTGTGAAACCTACCCGAGTTCTTGCAGTATTGGTATATGATCATGATTGTCGGCCTGTGTTCCATTAGCTATGTTGCATCTGCCTAATGGGCTTCAAAAGAGCAATCTTCAGGCAACGACAAAGGTCACCATCACCCTCACTCTGTATGAATAGATTCATGTTAAGGGTGTTCGGCTCATACAATAATTTGTACTTGAGGCAGTTGTCTTTCTATGAGTTTTTACGGTAGGGAAATACAGTTCGTATTAATTTCTTTTTAATCATTGCATGATCTCACGATTTAATCAGGGACACACGTTCACCGTGTTGGGTAAGCATTCCCAAACTGATAGGAAGGGTAAAGGTACCATTGCTCAAACTAACCCTCCTTTCTGTCCTCTTTTCCGCTACCTGCAATGGCGACCACTGGCCACTCCGGGTGATCCATTATTCGTCACTGATGCAGGCAAACCAATGACAAGATACTGATTTTTCATCACGGCTCTGTCTCCTCCTGCGAGGCCATCTCCTGAGCTACACGCAAACTTATTCGTTTTGCATCGGCGCCGCTTCAACGGCTTCTCTATCTGTCCCTGCATCCACACTGGAGATCATGTGGCACTGGTCCTCTGCTTCCTATGAACGCTATATTAGATCAAACGCCAAGGAGATTTTGGATGTGAAAAGTGATGAGTTTATTTGCGAGTTCCATGCCTTATATAGATCGCTATGTCGGCGTTCAGAGATCTGTTCTTAACTGACTTGCCTAGTTACATAAGGGTTCAGCTAACCGTCAATAGCATTGCTTTGGTTGTTATCGCAATCAAGTTCCGTGCATATTGCTTAGGTTGTGTGTTTAAAAATATATACAGTGGGGAGAACAAGTATTTGATACACTGACGATTTTGCAGGTTTTCCTACTTACAAAGCATGTAGAGGTCTGTAATTTTTATCATAGGTACACTTCAACTATGAGAGACGGAATCTAAAACAAAAATCCAGAAAATCACATTGTATGATTTTTAAGTAATTAATTTGCATTTTATTGCATGACATAAGTATTTGATACATCAGAAAAGCAGAACTTAATATTTGGTACAGAAACCTTTGTTTGCAATTACAGAGATCATACGTTTCCTGTAGTTCTTGACTAGGTTTGCACACACTGCAGCAGGGATTTTGGCCCACTCCTCCCTACAGATCTTCTCCAGATCCTTCAGGTTTCGGGGCTGTCGCTGGGCAATACGGACTTTCAGCTCCCTCCAAAGATTTTCTATTGGGTTCAGGTCTGGAGACTGGCTAGGCCACTCCAGGACCTTGAGATGCTTCTTACGGAGCCACTCCTTAGTTGCCATGGCTGTGTGCTTCGTGTCGTTGTCATGCTGGAAGACCCAGCCACGACCCATCTTCAATGCTCTTACTGAGGGAAGGAGGTTGTTGGCCAAGATCTCGCGATACATGGCCCCATCCATCCTCCCCTCAATACGGTGCAGTCGTCCTGTCCCCTTTGCAGAAAAGCATCCCCAAAGAATGATGTTTCCACCTCCATGCTTCACGGTTGGGATGGTGTTCTTGGGGTTGTACTCATCCTTCTATTCCTCCAAACACGGCGAGTGGAGTTTAGAGCAAAAAGCTCTATTTTTGTCTCATCAGACCACATGACCTTCTCCCATTCCTCCTCTGGATCATCCAGATGGTCATTGGCAAACTTCAGACGGGCCTGGACATGCGCTGGCTTGAGCAGGGGGACCTTGCGTGCGCTGCAGGATTTTAATCCATGACGGCGTAGTGTGTTACTAATGGATTTCTTTGAGACTGTGGTCCCAGCTCTCTTCAGGTCATTGACCAGGTCCTGCCGTGTAGTTCTGGGCTGATCCCTCACATTCCTCATGATCATTGATGCCCCACGAGGTGAGATCTTGCATGGAGCCCCAGACCGAGGGTGATTGACCGTCATCTTGAACTTCTTCCATTTTCTAATAATTGTGCCAACAGTTGTTGCCTTCTCACCAAGCTGCTTGCCTATTGTCCTGTAGCCCATCCCAGCCTTGTACAGGTCTACAATTTATCCCTGATGTCCTTACACAGCTCTTTGGTCTTGGCCATTGTGGAGAGGTTGGAGTCTGTTTGATTGAGTGTGTGGACAGGTGTCTTTTATACAGGTAACGAGTTCAAACAGGTGCAGTTAATACAGGTAATGAGTGGAGAACAGGAGGGCTTCTTAAAGAAAAACTAACAGGTCTGTGAGAGCCGGAATTCTTACTGGTTGGTAGGTGATCAAATACTTATGTCATGCAATAAAATGCAAATTAATTACTTAAAAATCATACAATGTGATTTTCTGGATTTTTGTTTTAGATTCCGTCTCTCACAGTTGAAGTGTACCTATGATAAAAATGACAGACCTCTACATGCTTTGTAAGTAGGAAAACCTGCAAAATCGGCAGTGTATCAAATACTTGTTCTCCCCACTGTATATATTATTTAACTAGGCAAGTCAGTTAAGAACAAATTCTTATTTACAATGGTGGCCTACCCCGGCCAAACCCAGACGACGCTTGGCCAATTGTGCGCCGCCCTATGGGACTCCCAAACACGGCCGATTGTGATGCAGCCTGGATCCGAACCAGGGACTGTAGTGACGCCTCTTGCACTGAGATGCTGCGCCACTCCGTTAGCCCACTAGATGATAGATATTTCATGTAGGCCACAGATGATCAGGCTACTCGTATAGATCAGTGAGAGCACCCGGCGGTGCGTCTCTAGGGCAGCTGGGTTCACACTGCTACATTGGCAAAATAGGCAGATAGTTCACACGTGCCAAGATGAAGCTTATCTGGCCTTAAATCAAGGGTACCCGGCGGTACGTCACGAGGGATAGAGTCATAAGTCGTTCAGTTTAAGCAATATATGGTTAACATTCCAACATAGTATTCATTCTTGCGATTGTAGGTTGACTTTATATTTATGTATTTATTTATATATTTTACCCCCTTCTCCCCAATTTCAATCTTGTCTCATCGCTGCAACTCCCCAATGGGCTCGGGAGAGGCGAAGGTCGAGTCATTCGTCCTCCGAAACATGACCCACCAAGCCACGCTTCTTAACACCCGCCTGCTTAACCCGGAAGCCAGCCGCACCAACGTGTCGGAGGAAACACTATTCAACTGACAACACAGGTCAGCCTGCAGGTCACCGGCCCGCCACAAGGTGTTGCTAGAGCGCGATGAGCCAAGTAAAGCCCCCTCGGCCAAACCCTCGGACGCAGCCCTATGGAACTGCCGATCACGGACGGTTGTGATACAGCACAGGATCGAACCTGGGTCTGTAGTGACGCCTCTAGCACTGCGATGCAGTGCCTTAAACCGCCGCGCTCAGGAGGCCCTTGTAGGTTTACTTTAGCTGATCAAGGGATTATATCTGGCATAGCTACACTGTCGGCTGGCGTAAGGTTTTGCTGTTTTGGGGGATTGGTATAGCTTACCGCTCTCACTACTCGTAGACTATTTTCTTTTGATGCTTTGCTTGGCCAGTGATCTACCCTGAAGGAGCAGAGCCTATATGCCAAGACTTGAATTATTCATTGCTTAATAAATGGTTAAACATATTTCTACATGGCGTTTTCTTTCTGAAATTAAGCGGAACCAGTTCAGAAGGGAAACCGAGTGCCCCGCCTCAGGCTGACGCATCAGCTGAGATGGCAGCAATTAGAGACTAGTAACAATCACACCTACCTTATTGGCAGTCTATTTAAGCTGACCGGGTCTGCTCACTGCCTGTAGGCTATATTATATTGATGCTTTGCTTGGGCAGTGAGCTACACTGAAGGAGAGAGCCTATACATGAAGACTTGCATTAATTCATTACTTAATAAAATGGTTAAACATTTCTACGTGGCGTCTTTCTGAAGTGTGTGTACTTTACTGTATTTATACTTGGGATACCGCTTTCAACAGGAAACTCTTTTTTTTTTTTATCACTGGAGGACGTCTAAGCTTTTTGCAAAGCAGGGTTACATCGTCTTTATTTAAGCGCCAAAGCTGAGAGATCTTTTTATAGGTTAAAACATTCCAAAAGTGTATTTTATTTTTGCTAATTTCAGTGCAAAGATATTTCCTTATTTTATTTAGGTAAAGCGCTGCCCACCTGTCCGGGTGAAGAATAGCCGTACTGTTAAGCCTCTGTGCTTTGGCAGTCGTTCTGACGCTGGTATCACACAAAAATATGGATGAGTTTAGCTAATTCTAGGTATAGCCGACCAACCATTCCCAGGCCCTTTATTTCATTCATTATGTCATCCACTGTTCTAACGCCCTTGCCTCTCTTCAGCTCTGGTAAAACAGCAAGCTGGTATCTGCCCTAGTCCATGCAATAGTGGGCAGTCACACATTGGAAGTCCTCTGTGGACCATACATTTGCTTTTGACGTAGCGGGGAGTAGAGTCTCGACGGATTGGTGCAGGCACATCTCAGGCAGGAGAGGAGGGTGAGCGGAAAAAAAGAAACCAAGTGCAGAATGCAGACTGTCAAACGATATGCAACTAAGCTGTTGAGAGGCGTAGTTGATGAGTCCCTGTAGGCTGTAGCTAGGAGAACACTGTGACTGACAAGTGAATCCACCTGTCGCAGCGAGTGTGGGGGTGACACTGGGACAGGGTCGTAGTCACTAGATAAAACAGGCAGAAATTGGAGGAGGTACTATGTCAACTTGTCAAGTAAGCGTGCTTTCTTTACCATTGCAAAAGTTTTTTTCTAAGTCATGAACTAATGACTATGTCTGGTAAAGGAGTTCTGTGCTGCTGCTTTGAAAGTGATGTGCCGGGCGTCACACCAGATTGAAAAGTACTGGGGGAAATGCCAGCTCGCTAGACATTTTCTGGCGGCTCTGGTTTGTGTACTTAGAGTGCTGTAATAAGAAGAGGGTTTGTTTATGTTTGTTTACTTTCACTAGTCATTAAATCCCTAGAAAGAAGTCTGAGGATGCATTTTGTGTCTTGTATCTTTGCCATGTAAAACCTTTTGTTTTCTTACTCCTCTCATGTATTTGCATCTGACTGCAATCATCAATATGACCCAATTTTCCCAACTAAAAACCTTACTCATTCAATATTCATATTTTCAATAGGATGGTGGAAATGGGAAAACACAGAATGAGCATTCCTAAAATGAAGAGTGAAATCCTCTCGGTAAGTAAACCAGTGGCAGGCAGGGTGGCAGGCAGGCAGTGAGTTCCTTCCAGAGCTGTGCAGTGTTGAGTCAAGCCGGGGAGGGAGGGCGAGATGGGTACCAGGTGGTCTTAGCCCACAGCAGCAGTGCGGCGGTACCAATGAGTCAACCCTACTTAACCGGATTGGACTGTGCTCCAGTGAAACCACTGAGCCCTCCAGAACCCATCCAAAGCTTCTGGAATTCTGTCTCGCCTCAGCCTCGCTCGACACACACAAAAAAAAATAACTCCCCACTGTCTGAGACACACACACGCCTCAAACACACAGACACAAAAGCGCAAACACACACACAAACGTTCCCCCACAAACATCCACGCCTGCCAACACCTCCCCCTCACAGCGGTTCACACACACACACTAAATTAAACTTCACAGTTGATTCATGGCCGCCAGATACGAGGAGGGGGGCGAGCCTCAGGAAAATGCAAAGTGAGCCAACGTGTTGATAACGTTCAATTCAGGGGGAATATCTGGACAGATGATCTCATTTGTATGAGGTGTTCCCGCCACCGAGGAGAAACAATTGCCCGAAATATATAAATAAAACAAATGCTCCTCCAACAAGCTATTTGTGCCAAAGCAATCTATTTCTTTTTTTTCTCTCACCTTGTACACACTCTTTCTAAAAGCAATCTAAGTAAGCTCTGAGACGCAGGTCGTTTTTCTTTGAAATTGAACATAGCAAGTTTTTCAGCATTACGGCGGTAGACATAGTGTATTTTTCAATCAAGCGATATTAGGTAATACAATTATGTCGTCCGTGTGACTGAGGCGGATGGAATTCAATGTGCCGAGGCGGATGGAATTCAATGTGCCTAGGCGGATGGAATTCAATGTGCCGAGGCATTTTACCTGGAGAGGTGTGCAAGCTCTCATGTTGACCTTGGAAGGTGATTGAAAGGCTAGCCAACAAAACAACAAAGCACTCTTAGTTAGTCTTCAGGGCAACGTTTATGGATGGATGGATAGATAGATAGAGCGAGAGGTAAGATAGAGAATGTCAAAGATGGAAAGAGAGAGACAGATACGATGATGAAATGAGGATGTAAACAGAGAGCGAGAGGGAGAGTTCAATACCTTCCTCAGGCTCCTCTTCCTCAGCCGGAGAGGCCAGACGGCCTCGTCCCCCGTTGCTCCTCTCAGTCTCCTTCTGCAGGCTCACCACCTCCAACATGGCATCACCCTGGCCACCCTTCTCACCACCCTACACACACACACACACACACACACACACACACACACACACACACCAAAGTCACATATGGTGCAGACATAATACAGTGGGAGGATTCATTTTGACACAGCACCAAGAAACAAAGTTAAACATAACTTATTACTACTGCAGCAGCATTGACGAGTCAATTCTACACGCTGAAAAAAAAATACGAATTTGTTCAGAGTGAGAGCTGTTGCGACAGTGTCTCTTTGGGTATCCTCAAACATTTTCAGAGTGCCTCCCTTTGAAACAAAATCTGTCTAAAGTTAGCCTCACCTTTTGCCACCACCCGAGGGGATCCACGGAAAAATATAATTACACGTACAGGAGGAAATTAAATTGAGCGGCGGCAGAGAGCGCCAAGGATCGCGCCAGACGTCTTTTGGCCAGAGTGTCTGGTAATAGGGTTCACAGGGAGCCTGCTGCAATCAGAGCACAGAGAGATTGGGCTCACTCGCCTATGCAGGTCACTTCTAAAGTTGGGCTTTGTCACATTGCACATTGGGGGTTTTGTAACACTGTTGTTGCTACTGGGGTTGTTTGGTCTCAGCACTTGTGGTGAGAGGTGGATCCATGACAACACTAATGCAAGAGCCCTATATGTAGCCCTTGCTCTGTGAACACATGTGGATCCAAGCTAACATTTTAGCACAAGGGCCATAATTGAAGACTATACATCTAAAAAAAAAAAAATTGGCAATGCATTACCATAGTTGGCTAGTGCTATCAACAGTCATACATGACATATACGAGAACATTGGCATTTACTAAGGTTTAGGTAGTACAAATAAGGGGGTCACAATAAGCTTCGCAATAATACCACTTAGCCCTTGGGTAGGATCCTCCACTAACAAATCACCAAAGCCTTTCTATCTCCTTGTGAGCCAAGGCGCAAAATATGCTCAGAGAGGGCGACGACAATGGCTCCTCTAATTCCTCAACGCCTTAATGAGAGGCCCCCGGAACAAATACAAATCGTACTCAAATAATACTGGAGCTAGTGGCTCGGATTAGAATCTTGTGTAAACACTAGAATGGCTATCTTTTAATTAACTTTTAACTACAGCAGCCGCCATTCTTTGCTGCCTGCTGATGAGCTAACTATAGAGAGAGAGGCACACAGGCAGAGCCCTAATTACTACAGTGCGATAATGAGTGGCTGCCTCGTATTAGGGCTCCCAATGATACAAAGGCTATGTCCAAAATTACAAACTAGTCCCTATGTAGTGCACTTCTTTTGACCAAGGCCCTGTTCAAAGGTAGTGTACTATATAGGGACTAGGCTTCCATTTGGTATGCATTCAAAGCCTGGAGTGGAGATGAAAATTCCCTTTCAAACAAGGAGGCAAGGGGCTTATGTTACTGACTTAGGGGCTTGTTTTGATTTTCTAAACACCTGCGGAAGGACCGGACAGGACGAGGATGCACTTGTGTGCTGGGCGTGGTAATTGAACGCGTCGAGAACAACGTCGCTCTCATGCATTTTTATTGGAGGAGTTCGGGTCAAATGGATTGGGTGTGGATGTGTGCAGACCTCGAATATCCCGACGGAATTGACGGTCATGGCCATCGATGCCCCCTTGCGTGGCCGTAGTGCATCCCTAAAAAGAAATCCATGCCTTACGGCTAAAGGGTGACTACTTCTATATACAATGCTAGTCAAAAGTTCAGACACACCTACTCATCCAAGTGTTTTTCTCTATTTGTACTATTTTCGACATTGTAGCATAATAGTGAAGACATCAAAACTATGAAATAACACATGGAATCATGTAGTAACCAAAAAAGTGTTAAACAAAATATATTTTATATTTGAGATTCTTCAAAGTAGCCACCCTTTGCCTTGATGACAGCTTTGCACACTCTTGGCATTCTCTCAACCAGCTTCACCTGGAATGCTTTTCCAACAGTCTTGAAGGAGTTCCCATATATGCTGAACACTTGTTGGCTGCTTTTCCTTCACTCTGCGGTCCAACTCATCCCAAACCTTCTCAATTTGGTTGAGGTCAGGTGATTGTGGAGGCTCCATCACTCTCCTTCGTCAAATAGCCCTTACACAGCCTGGAGGTGTGTTGGGTCATTGTCCTGTTGAAAAACAAATGATAGTCCCACTAAGCCCAAACCAGATGGGTTGGCGCATTGCTGCAGAATGCTGTGGTAGCCATGCTGGTTAAGTGTGCCTTGAATACTAAATAAGTCACAGACAGTGTCACCAGCAAAGCACCCCCACACCATCACACCTCCTCCATGCTTCACGGTGGGAACCACACACGCGGAGATCATCCGTTCACCTACTCTGTGTCTCACAAAGACTTGGCGGTTGGAACCAAAAATCTCAAATTTGGACTTATCAGAACAAAGGACAGATTTCCACAAGTCTAATGTCCATTGCTCGTGTTTCTTGGCCCAAGCAAGTCTCGTCTTCTTATTGGTGTCCTTTAGTAGTGGTTTCTTTGCAGCAATTCGACCATGAAGGCCTGATTCACACAGTCTCCTCTGAACAGTTGATGTCTGTTATTTCAACTCTGTGAAGCATTTATTTGGGCAGGTAACTCTAATGAACTTATCCTCTGCAGCAGAGGTAACTATGGGTCTTCCTTTCCTGTGGCGGTCCTCATGAGAGACAGTTTCATCATAGCGCTTGATAGTATTTGCGACTGCACTTGAAGAAATTTGTTGAAATGTTCACATTGACTGACCATGTATTAAAGTAATAATGGACTGTCGTTTCTCTTTGCTTATTTGAGCTGTCTGTTCTTGCCATAATATGGACTTGGTCTTTTACCAAATAGTGCTATCTTCTGTATACCACCCCTACCTGGTCACAACACAACTGATTGGCTCAAACGCATTAAGAAGGAAAGAAATTCCACAAATTCACTTTTAACAAGGCTCACCTGTTAATTGAAATGCATTCCAGGTTGGTTGAGAGAATGCCAAGAGTGTGCAGAGCTGTCATCAAGGCAAAGGGTGGCTACTTTGAAGAATCTAAAATATAATTTGATTTGTATAACACTTTTTTGGTCACTACATGATTCCATGTGTCATTTCATAGTTTTGAGGTATTCACTATTATTCTACAATGTAGAAAATAGTAAAAAATAAAGAAAAAACCTTGAATGAGTAGGTGTCTCCAAACTGTTGACTGGTACTGTATATACACAGTGCCTTCGGGAAAGTATTCAGACCCCTTGACCTTCCACTTTGTTACATTACAGCCTTATTCTAACATTGATGATTTTTTTTTATCAATCTACATACAATAACCCATAACGACAAAGCAAAAACAGGTTTTTGGAGATTTGTTACGTGTGCGATGAGGTATAGGTTGGGATATTTATTACGTGTGCGATGAGGTATAGGTTGGGATATTTATTATGTGTGTGATGGAGGTAAAGGTTGGGATATTTATTATGTGTGTGATGGAGGTAAAGGTTGGGATATTTATTATGTGTGTGATGGAAGTAAAGGTTGAGATATTTATTATGTGTGTGATGGAGGTAAAGGTTGAGATATTTATTATGTGTGTGATGGAGGTAAAGGTTGGGATATTTATTATGTGTGTGATGGAGGTAAAGGTTGGGATATTTATTATGTGTGTGATGGAGGTAAAGGTTGGGATATTTATTACGTGTGTGATGGAGGTAAAGGTTGGGATATTTATTACGTGTGTGATGGAGGTAAAGGTTGGGATATTTATTATGTGTGTGATGGAGGTAAAGGTTGGGATATTTATTATGTGTGTGATGGAGGTAAAGGTTGAGATATTTATTATGTGTGTGATGGAGGTAAAGGTTGGGATATTTATTATGTGTGTGATGGAGGTAAAGGTTGGGATATTTATTATGTGTGTGATGGAGGTAAAGGTTGAGATATTTATTACGTGTGTGATGAGGTATAGGTTGGGATATTTATTACGTGTACGATGAGGTATAGGTTGGGATATTTATTATGTGTGTGATGGAGGTAAAGGTTGAGATATTTGGGATATTTATTAACTGGCCATTTATTTACCTGTTTGAGTTTGAGGTAGAAGGTCTCGCTAAAGGCCTTGCGGCTAAAGTACCAGAAGCGCTCATTGGCCGGGTAGACGCGCACCAGGGTCTCCAGCAGGAAGCGCACCGGCTCCACCACCTCAGTCACCACCAGGTCCACCGCAACGGTCATGTACACCTGCTTATCTGGAGAGAGACCACCACAGAGAGGACAAGGTCACACACTGGATGGAGGGGGTGTTTGTAGTGCCAACAGCAGTTCCAGAATGTATACTGTATCTGTCTGGGTTAAAGTGGGCGTTGCGGGTTGACACACTAAGTGGATAAAGTGAAATGGTAGGCTATTAGCTTGATTTAAATGTATGTTTATAGAACGCAGAGAAAATATATTGCCTGCTGTTTTAATTAGGTAGACCAAACGTGTACTCCTCAGAGGGCTTGGATTCCACCACTACCACCAGCTGTCAAACTAGCAACAGCAGCACACCTATTCTCTTATCTCACCCTTCCCAGAGAAAGAGACAAAGGTCCAATTTAAAACTAGAATCATATAATTACAACCAAGAAACTCAGCATCTTTAAATATCTACGAATTATTTAGAATCTAAGGAAACCGCATTCCAAGTCACAGCATGAGACAAGCTGTGTGATATATCGCAATGTAGTGCAGCATAAATCTAAGCTGTCCTCTAGTACCACCAGCTTCATCCAAGTGAAAAAGTGACGTCCGGGATAACAGATCTTGCAACATCCAATTTTTGGGGTTGAAAAAAACGGATTGGGAGAAAAATAAACACACAGATAGCAATCGCCGAGCTAGGAAACGGAGGGAAAAAGAACCCATTTCACAGTGAGAAGGTTTTATTATTGTAATTAACCAGGGGGGGGAAAAAAGTCTACAAAACTGCCTTGTAAAGAATGGCCTAAAAATAGATTCCAATTACCATAAAAGTCAAGCATAGCATGTTGGTTTAGAAAGATGTTTTAGGAAACGGCATCCCTTCAAGCTTCCGATACCACAGGACTACTTTCCCTGCGTGCCAAATCGCTGACAACAAAGAAGGATTTGTTTAGTTGAGACCGCTAGGGCCATTGTTTTTAGAAGTCTTGTCTCTCCCAGTTTTGACATGAAGTAAGCTGTGTGGTTTAATAGTGTAGAATCAAAGTCTTCAGTCCATGGTAGAAGGCTGTTTTTGTATAAGTAACAAATTATGTTCATGTTTTGTGGGAAGTCTTCCAGTGCATATAGCTTCATATTTCAAAAACCATTAGCTACAGTATATCAGTTAAAATCTATACGGAGAATTACTAAATGTTCTGGCTCTGGTTTATTATTTACACAAACACTGTAATATCCAATGTTTACATGCATGTTCTGCAAGCCAGTTATCACAACTACCTACTTCCTTTTCTACTAGTGAATGGTTTGTTTTCTTTGTGGAGGAATCGTGGCTTTGTAGTTTAGACTACCTAACTCCCCTGAGCTGGGTTGCTTTGACAAGCTGCCATATAGGTTCAAGTCAAACTTTCCTGACTTCCGAGTCAGCAACTCCGCAGCGCTGCTAATTTGTTTGATATAATGAGTTCAGTGAGGCGAGGTCTTGCACTTGCAGCGCTTGGCAGCGTCTTACTGTGCATTACACTGGGACCTGATATATGAAAAGGTGTCCAAACCACCCATGTTTTCAGACAGCCAAATTGGTTTGGGGCATATATCACTTATTTTGCAGGCCATCGTAGGGAATAGCTGGTATCAAATGTTAGAGGTGGTGACTATTTTGTGACTGTTCAAAGTAAGAAATGTTAGCACAATTTTAAGTCACTTGAAATGCCTTTAAAAGAAATGTCCTGTGTTGGTTGAGTACAAAAAAGAAATCATTACAAATCAAAGGTGCTAGTTATATAGGTCGAGTCTGGGACCACATGGACAGGACCATTAGCTACAATTAGCACAAATGAAAAGCTCAGCACCAGTAAAGTCTTCCACGTCCCCTTTCCTCGGTCTCTGACCCTGTTAACCACTGAGGTTGAACGCTGCTAGCGCGCTAAACCAATCGTAGAGCACAACCGCAATGTTGCTAATCTAATAGGCTTTCCCCAGCAAACGTCTGGAGGACATTGTGACGTTCCCATTAGGTCCCTTAAGGGTTTCGGTGCGACGTTATCCCACTGACGTTCTGTGAACATTCTAAGAAAGTCGAGTGTTGGTCCCAAGGGAACGTTCTCTGGGGGACCCTTGTCTAGTTCCATGTACGTTCACAGGACATCACTGAGGACCATGTCAGGACGTTCATTTTACTAATCCTTAGGACGTGGCATGATGGTCCTGAAAACATTCCAAAAAAGGTCCCGACATGGTCCTCAGTGATGTCCTGGGAACTTGCGGGGAACTACACAAAGGACCCCAGAGAACATTCCCTTAGGGACCATCACGCGATGGGAACTACACAAAACCTCCAGGGAACCATTACAACATCGTGACGACTTAAGGCGACCATTTTGTCACGTCCCAGGACATCCTAACGACTCATTATTGTTTGCAGGGTCTATAGCGGAAAAAACAAAAGAAGCAAATAAGTGCCTTCCCCCTGTCAATATCAGAAATGAAGCTTTAATTTGCCATCTCAGCCATCCATCTCCTCAGATGAAAATAGTAAGATAAACACTATAATAGTATAAGAGCTTTAATTTGTGTTGTTTTCTGCTTATTAGGCAGATGTCCATTAGAATTGATGAAAGAGTCATAAAATCATAAGAAACTGTCTGGCCAGCTATGAATGCGACAGCTAAGCTGGTTGGCAATGACATGCTTCAGTATGCTAGTGTGTGAGGCTGGTTGACAATGGCATGCGTAAGTAAGATAGGCTGGTGACAGGGTTGAGGGATGGTTCTCACCTTTAGGTGTGTCTTCATTCAGCACCTGGAAGGCAGCCATGTTGGGGTTCCATGTGCCCGTGATCACATACGACTTTCCATCCGAGCTCTTCCCCATGGACTCCTTCACATAGGCACAAACAGGGAAATGACATACAATCACGGTCAACAGGCCTCAAACGGCAAAGCCATTCCAATCAAAAGCCAAAGAATCAATTTTCAATTCAACTCTGTTTAACCTGCCCAATAAAGAGTACACTAAAGTCAACAAAAAGACTAAATAACTAGTCTCATAGTGATAGTTCAGTACATAGAAATGGGAGTGCTGTTCTGTAACCTGGTTATGTGAATAAAGGAAACCACCGTGATTGCTGCTCACCATGTCTAGAAGATGCATGTCACTGTTCCGAACCTTCTGCCCTGGGCTCAGCAACATCCCAAAACACCTGAGGGAGAGGAACACAGGTCAGGGCCAATGGATCAAGGGGGCACTGCAACTCACCTTCCATAAAACCCAAAGTTTGGGTTTTGGCTAAATTTGGATTCATTATAAAGACAAAACGGTATTTGCTGAGAGACTCATAATTGAATAAAATCAAATAATTAAAAATAAATCTCCATCAGCGTGGCATTAGCAAAGCTACAGGTATATTTTGTTAGAGTGACCCAATTCTGAATTCTGTAGACTCTAGTCGAATGCTGGTGTGGGTGAATATGCATGGGTCTATTTATAAATTCAAAGAATCCAAATTAAACTACAGCAAAGCAGTGCCAATATCACTTGGAAACAGAGACCACTCTGTGCCTGTTTCTTATGATAGGTGCGCCATCAAGTGGTTGCGCTGAGAATCACTACTTCATTAGAAAATAAACCATATATTATGCTTCATCTGATGCGCTTTGATTTCCCCCCTCCTTCGTAAGGTTGACCTAGAACTTTCCTACACACGACATTACTGATGTAAGAAGGCATGACTACTATTATTGGACTCCCGAGTGCTTGAGGCATCACTACAGACACCCTGGATCGAATCCAGACCATCACAACCGGCCGTGATTGAGAGTCCCATAGGGCGGCGCACAAATTGGCCCAGCGTCCTCCAGGTTTGGCCAGTGTAGGCCGTCATTGTAAATAAGAATGTGTTATTATCTGACTTGCCTAGTTAAATAAAGGTTAAATTAAAACCAAAAATAATTCACAAGGCTTCATGGTCAGACGGATTACAGGACGAGTACTCAGAGCATGCGCTGACCAGCTGGCAAGTGTCATCACTGACATTTCCAACCTCTCCCTGACCAAGTCTAACACCTACATGTTTCAAACAGACCACCATAGTGCTCAAGAATACCATGGTAACCTGTCTAAAGGACTATCGCCCGTAGCACTCATGTAGCCTTGAAATGCTTTGAAAGGCTGGTGAAGGCTCACATCAACGCCATCATCCCAGACACCCTGGACCCACACCAATTCGCATAACGGAATCCACAGATGACGCAACCTCTACTGCACTCCACACTGCCCTTTCCCACTTGGACAAAAGGAACACCTATGTGAGAATGCTGTTCATAGACTACAGCTCAGCGTTCAACACCCTGGGATTCAACAGCTCCCTCTGCTACTTGATCCTGGACTTCCTGACAGGCCGCCCACAGGTGGTGAGGGTAGGCAATGACACATCTGCCACGCTGACCCTCAACACGGGCGCCCCTCATGGGAGCGTGCCTAGTCCCCTCCTGTACTCCCTGTTCACCCACGACTGCATGGCCGTGCACGACTCCAACACCATCATTACGTTTCACGAAGATGATGAGACAGCCTACAGGGAGGTCGTCAGAGACCTGGCAGTGTGGTGCCAGGATAGGAACCTCTCCCTCAACGTCAGCAAGACAAAGGAGCTGATCGTGGACTACAGGAAACGGAGGGCCGAGCACGCCTCCAGCCACGTCGACAGGGCCATAGTAGAGCAGGTCGAGAGCTTCAAGTTACTTGGTGTCCACATCACTAAGGAGTTATCATGGTCCATACACACCAACACATACGTGAAGAGGACACAACAACGCCTCTTCCCCCTCAGGAGGCTGAAAAGATTTGTCATGGGCCCTCAGAACCTCAGGAAGTTCTACAGCTACACCATTGAGCGCATCATGACTGGCTGCACCACCGCTTGGTAAGGCATCTGCTTGGCATCCGACGCAAGGCACTACACAGGGTAGTGCGTACGGCCCAGTACATCACTGCAATCCAGGACCTCTATACCAGGCGGTGTCAGAGGAAGGCCCGAAAAATTTTCAAACACTCCAGCCACCCAAGTCAGACTAGACTGTTCTCTCAGCTACCACATGGCAAGCCATACTGATGCACTAAGTCTGGAACCAACAGGACCCCGAACAGCTTCTACCCCCAAGCCATAGGACTGCTAAATAGTTAGTCAGTAGCTATTGATTAACTTCTTATGGCTGGGGGCAGTATTGAGTAGCTTGGATGAATAAGGTGCCCAGAGTAAACTGCCTGCTACTCAGACCCAGAAGCTAAGATATGCATATTAGTAGATTTGGATAGAAAACAATCTGACGTTTCTAAAACTGTTTGAATGATGTCTGTGGGTATAACAGAACTCATATGGCAGGCAAAAACATGAGAAAAAATCAAACCAGGAAGTGGGAAATCTGAGGTTTGTAGGTTTTCAAGTCTTTGCCTATCCAATATACAGTGTCTATGGGGTCATATTGCACTTCCTACGGCGTCCACTAGATGTCAACAGTCTTTAGAACCTTGTTTCAGGCTTCTACTGTGAAGGGGGAGAGAATAAGAGCTGACTGACTAAGAGGTCTGGCAGAATACCATGAGCTCAGTCAGGTGTGCGCCCGTGAGAGGTAGCTGCATTCCTTTTCCTTTCTAAAGACAAAGGAATTCTCCGGTTTAAACATTATTGAAGATTTATGATAAAAACATCCTAAAGATTGATTCTATATATCGTTTGACATGTTTCTACGAACTGTAATGGAACTTTTTGACTTTTCGTCTGGCCTGCGCTTCGTGAATTTGGATTTGTGAACTAAAAGCGCGAACAAAAAGGAGGTATTTGGACATAAATTATGGACTTTATCGAACAAACATTTATTGTGGAACTGGGATTCCTGGGAGTGCATTCTGATGAAGATCATCAAAGGTAAGTGAATATTTATAATGCTATTTCTGACTTCTGTTGACTCCACAACATGGCGGGTATCTGTATGGCTTGTTTTGGTCTCTGAGCGCTGTACTCAGATTATTGCATGGTGTGCATTTCCGTAAAGCTTTATTTAAATCTGACACAGCGGTTGCATTAAGGAGAAGTATATCTATAATTCCATGCATAACACTTGTATCTTTTATCAATGTTTATTATGAGTATTTCTTTAAATTGATGTGGCTCTCTGCAAAATCACCGGATGTTTTGGAAGCAAAACATTACTGAACATAACGCACCAATGTAAACTGAGATTTTTGGACATAAATATGAACTTTATCGAACAAAACATAACATGAAGTCCTATGAGTGTCATCTGATAAAGATCATCAAAGGTTAGTGATTAATTTTCTCTATTTCTGCTTTTTGTGACTCCTCTCTTTGGCTGGAAAAATGGCTGTGTTTTTCTGTGACTAGGTGCTGACCTAACATAATTGCAATGGTATGCTTTCGTCGTAAAGCCTTTTTGAAATCGGACACTGTGGTGGGATAACAACAAGTTTATCTTTAAAATGGTGTATAATACTTGTATGTTTGAGTACGGTAATTATAATTATGAGATATCTGTTGTTTGAATATGGCGCCCTGCACTTTCACTGGCTGTTGTCATATCGATCCCGTTAACGGGATTTCAGCCGTAAGAAGTTAACTAACTATCTGCATTTGTCTCATTACATGCACTGCTGTTACTGTTATTTGTCTATCATTTTGCCTAGTCACTTTATTCCTACTTACATGTATACTGAACTAAAATGCAACCATTTCAAAGATTTCCAGTTCATATGAGGTAGTCAGTCAATTGAAATCAACTCATTAGGCTCTAATTGATGGATTTCACATGACTGGGAATACAGAAATGCATCTGTTGGTCACAGATAGTAAAAAAAATATATATATATATATATATATAAAAAGGGCCTCAAGATCTAGTTACGGTATTTCTGTGCGTTCCAATTGCCATCGATAAAATTCAATTGTGTTCGTTGTCCATAGCTTATGTCTGCCCATACCATAATCCCACCACCACCATGGGGCACTCTGTTCACAACGTTGACATCCGCAAACCGCTCCCCCACACGATGACATACACGTGGTCTGCGGTTGTGAGGCCAGTTAGACATTCTGCCAAATTCTCTAAAACAACGTTGGAAGCGGCTTATGGTAGTGAAATTAACATCAAATTCTCTGGCAACAGCTCTGGTGGACATTCCTGCAGTCAGCATGCCAACTGCGCACTCTGTGGCATTGTGTTGTGTGACAAAACTGCACATTTTAGAGTGGCCTTTTATTGTCCCTAGCACAAGGTGCACCTGTGTAATGCTCATGCTGTTTAATCAGCCTCCTGATATGCCACACCTGTCAGGTGGATGGATTATCCTGGCAAAGAAATGCTCACTAAAAGGGATGTAAATAAATTTGTGCACAATATTTGAGAGAAATAAGCTTTTTGTGCGTATGGAACATTTCTGGGATCTTTAATTTCAGCTCATGAAACAAACATTTACATATTGCCTTTATATTTTTGTTCAGTGTACATATCTACCTCAATTACCTCGTACCCCTGCACATCGACTTGTGTATAAAGCCAAGTAATCAATTCTCATTGTTAAATTTTTCTACTATTTCTCTTTCTCTCTGCATTACTGGGAAGGGCCCATTAGTAAGCATTCCACGGTTAGTTTTACACGTTCTTTATGAAGCGTGTGACAAATTAAATGTGATTTATAGCAACTGACTTGACATCAACACACACACAACATTTTTGTTTAGGTAAGCTACTTGGGCAAAACGAGTAGGCAGCATGACACACCGTCACTGCTTAAAGGAGATATGAACATAAAAAAGACGGTTGAAACTAAAAATAAGATGTAAAGCGTCTGCCTGGTCCCGTGTGGCTCAGTTAGTAGAGCACACAACGCCACGGTTGTGGGTTAGATTCCCACGGGGGACCAGTACGAAAATTTACAAAAATGTATGCACTCACTACTGTAAGTCACTCTGGATAAGAACCTCTGCTAAATACAGTGAGAGGTGAATGTGAGTTTTTTTATGATTTGTAATACATTAGCAAAAATGTCTAAAAAACTGTTTTTACTTTGTCATTATTGGGTATTGTGTGTAGATTGAGGAGGGGAAAAAAGCAATTTAATCCATTTCAGAATAAGGCTGTAATGTAACAAAATGTGGAAAAAGTCAAGGGGTCTGAATACTTTACAAATGAACTGTAACTAAGTCATTAAATGCCTTTCAGAAGACACAAAACAGACCGAACAGTAACAGCTTCCTTCATGTCAATCAAGAAAGCTAAACTGCTGCAGTCTAAAACTGTAAACATACTCACATCACAATGACTTTATCCTAGACTAGCATAGGGTGAAATGAATACACTCGCTCTTCCGGTTCTTCGCTGCTCAATTCTCGAATGACTATGTGTTTGCTGATCTTATCTTCATTGTTTCATTTCCAATGACTCAGCATGAAAAAGACATTCAAGCTAAAATCACACCCCCAAAAATGTTGGGCCTATTGTATAATATTTCCTTAAGTCAAGCTTTACCACGGTCTCCCTCTTGTACTTACCAATATGACCCAGAGGGGTTGTGTGTTCTTGTGCATAACAAGAACAGCATGCTACAGTATAGGACAGTGGTGCTGTCTAGTGTATGCAGCTCAGAAGGCCTTACAGAAGGATCAAGGAGGCAGCAGCCCCTCACCTCTCAATGCCCAGCTCTTGGTTGCTCATCTGCTGGACCGTGACCACCACCTTCTTCTGCACGCCCTGCCGCAGCTTGAAGTAGAACTTGTCCCGGTCCTTGGGAACTGGGCTGAGGAGAGGAGAATGGGGGCAGATGAAGTAGGACAGACACAAAAAGTAAGTTGTTGGCTTAAAGGTCTGTTAAAGTGAGTGAATGAGTGAGTGAGAGAGTGTGAGTGAGTGCTTTCACCCCATAGCATGCATAAGTGAGTGTGTGTGTAAGCGTGTTTAGTGGCTTCATGCTGACCTATAGTTTCCCTTGCTGTCGTCCTCCCGCACCTCCAGTGAGACTGTGAAGCTGAAGAGGTCACTGTCGGGGGAGAGGGGCAGGGCCGAGTCCCTCACGTCAGGGGCTGGCTTGGAGGAGCGGCGGAACGCTGTGGAGAAACTGTACAGTATCCGGCTCACCTGTAGGAAGAGAGGGAGAGGAGGGGAAAAGAGAAAACAGAACTGTACTTTATAGTTCGTTAGAATGGAAGGTTGTCTTTTCACTCAAGCTCTTCACTCACACTCTAGTCTTATAGCACCGTACCCTGGCTATCTACCAGTACTTTAAAGGCTGGTAGAAAGACAGACGATTGATCCTTGATTCATTCAAATAAAATCAAGTGTATGGTAGATCAGCTTTAATATTGCAGATTGTATGTTCTATCAATTTCAATTGATTGTATCATTTCTAATCCCCCTTGATTATTAATTATCGTTTTTTTTATTCCTTCTATACTTTTCCCCCTACCCTACTTGAAGTAAACTAACCGACAACAATACTTATACTTACATCTACAGTATTTCGCTCACATCTACGGTACCTGTAGTTAAATAATTATACATATTGCCTCTGTCTTCAAGTGCTGGAATTTCACCCACAGCGGCCAACGCACCATTCACTCTTAACTCCAACCCTCCGATGTCCACAGTTTAACCAATCTTTCCCAGCATAAATGCCATTTTGCTATTTCCTTCTATGACTAACGGTTTTAAACTATGATTAGTGACACGTTACACCAATATGAGGTATTTCGTGAGTTGAAAACGAAGTAGCTAGCCTACTTGTCAAATGAGGCCACAAAGTTGCTGGTCCTTGATTAAATAAATACAATGTAACGTGAGAACTACTGCAACTCCATCGTGAAAGGTTCTCATGGGTTGGCTGATTTGAAATCAAATCCGTTATTTGCCAGTACTAGACAGAAAACGAATTAGTTAGCTAGTTTATAAACCAAGCTAGCTAGCGTACAATATTATTTATTATTGTCATTACTGAACGTTATTTAGCCGTTTTTTGTTTGTCCGCTTGCCACCTGATCATGGCACGTCAAAGAAGTTCACATTTCTCCACTTATGAAAAAAAAAACGATTGTCGGAGCTGATGGAGGAATTTAGTAATGGTACTGGAGGATAACGAGACAGACAACACGACGGTCAAAAGGCAGGAAGACACCTGGGCCATTTTATGCGACAAATGTAATGGATCAACACGGATTAAAGAGAAGAGGGACTCAAATCGGATGAATGCGTGCTGGAATTTTTTTAAAGCGAAAGCCAAAAAGGATGAGGCAGAGGAGAGGCAGGGGCTATTTCAGACCGGAGCTGGCGGGGGGCCTCTGTCCAAGGGAATTGATCCTATCACCCAGAAGATATACAAGATGATTCCTCAGCAGTTTGCTCCTCTCCATAACCCCTATGACGACGACGGACAACTTGACCCACCAATATTTAGTAAACATAAATAACTGGTAAATATCAATATTTATAATGCACGTTAAAACAAAGGTTAATGCTACTTCACTACAATGTTACTGTTATCAGGCCTGTTACAGCATGTTGTATAACATCATCATGAACTCCAATTCAATTGTTGTACAAAATGGGCACATAAATAGCCTACTAATAATGAGTTAATCATAAAACTCAACAGGATTAAACTTGTCTCTAATTATTCTCTGAGGAACTCTCCACAGTAGATATGCTGCCATTTTTTCAGTTAAACTACCTCAAGTGGCAGTTTAGAATTAATCTCCACAATCTTAAGTTTTTATTTTATTTTTTATTTTTTATTCATTGAGCAACAGGCTTAAAATTAATCTAGGTTTGAAGTGAAAACTAAATTTAGATTAGAGGAAGGATTTAATTAAACTAGGTTTAACATTTGGTGCAACAAGATGAATAGATAAACCTTGATTTAACCCAGTTTAAGAGTTAATCCATGTTGGTGCAACCCACCCATAAATTTAGATTAATTCTAAACTACCACTTGGGGTGGTTTAACTGATAGAATGGCAGCATATCTACTGTGGAGAGACCAAAACAAGTTCCTCAGAGAATAATTAGAGACCGGTTGAATCCTTTTGAGTGTTATCATAATTAACTCGTGCCCATGTTGTACAACAATTGAATTGGAGTTCATGATAGAAAGAGGAGGAAGGGAAGCGCTACTAAGGTACACAATAGTAAATTGTGAAAATTCAACTCCAAGCTAGAAGTATCAGAACGCCTAGATCCTTTCTAGGCATTCTGATACTTCTAGCTTGGAGTTGATTTTTTTGATAACATAGCTACAGTATTTCACTTTTTAATGTGTATAGTATTGCTTACTAGGTGTGTCCAATCAATTTTGTAATCACTCCCTCTTCAAATTAGGGCTAATCGAAAAAGCTGTTCAAAAGAGGACATTGTATTATTTCTTTGTACTCCCTGACGAAGGCCATGCAGCCGAAACGCGTCGGATTTTTTAACTTTGTTTCTATTGAACATGCCATACAAATCAAGGCATTTTAATTAATTATATGAAGAGTGCCTTGGTGATCCTTTTCTTTTTGTAGTTCATGATATGCCCAGCCTTGGTACGAATGATGTTATACAACATGCTGTAACAGGCCTGATAACAGTAACATTGTAGTGAAGTAGCATTAACCTTTGTTTTAACGTGCATTATAGGTATTGATATTTACCAGTTATTTATGTTTATTAAATATTGGTGGGTCAAGTTGTCCGTCGTCGTCATAGGGGTTATGGAGAGGAGCAAACTGCTGAGGAATCATCTTGTATATCTTCTGGGTGATAGGATCAATTCCCTTGGACAGAGGCCCCCCGCCAGCTCCGGTCTGAAATAGCCCCCGCCTCTCCTCTGCCTCATCCTTTTTGGCTTTCGCTTTAAAAAAATTACAGCACGCTTTCATCCCATTTTGATCCCTCTTCTCTTGAATCCGTGTTGATCCATTAGTCGCATAAAATGGCCCAGGTGTCTTCCTGCCTTTTGACCGTCGTGTTGTCTGTCTCGATATCCTCCAGTACATTACTAAATTCCTCCATCAGCTCCGACAATCGTTTTTTTTCACAAGTGGAGAAATGTGAACTTCTTTGATGTGCCATGATCAGGTGGCAAGCGGACAAACAAAAAACAGCTAAATAACGTTAAGTAATGACAACAATAATAATATTGTACGCTAGCTAGCTTGGTTTATAAACTAGCTAGCTACAGTAGCTAACTAATTCGTTTTCTGTCTAGTACTGGCAAATAACGGATTTTATTTCAAATCTGCCAACCCATGAGAACCTTTCATGATGCAGTAGTTCTCACGTTACATTGTATTTATTTAATCAAGGAACAGCAACTTCGTGGCTTCAATTGTCAAGTAGGCTAGCTACTTCGTTTTCAACTCACGAAACATGTCACTAATCGTAGTTTAAAACCGTTCATTTTAAATCTGGATAAGTAAATTTATGATTAAGTGGTGCAACATCTGATTAATTATTAACCCAGCTTTACAAAACCTAGACTGGCGCTAATCCTAGTTTAATTTAAACCATGGTGGTGCAACCCACCATATATTAAAAAATAATAATAATAATAATTGAACAACAGGCTTAAAATGTATCTAGATTTAAAGTGAAAACTAAACTTAGATTAGAGGAAGGATTTAATTGAACTAGGATTAATTTAAAACTAGGTAAAAAAATTTGGTACAACAAAATTAATAGATAAACCTTGATTTAACCCAGTTTAAGAGTTAATCCATGTTGGTGCAACCCACCCTATGTTTTACGAGGGTCCTGAACCTCCCTATTTGTAACACTTCTACTGATATTGCCCTAAAAAAACTTTACCCAAGAGTATAATGATATTTCCCATTGACTGATCGTGGTTTTTCAGATCACCTAAGTTTGACCTATTTTTTCCCCCACTTTTGGCACAATAGAAACGGATACCAGAAAATAATCAATCCCATTAGCTTGATTGAGTATATTTTACGAGATCCAGGTTTTTAAGCCTCCAAATATTAGTCAATTCCAACGTGTCCATAGTATTCGTTATTTCTGAGCGCCAGACAGTGATAGTTGGTAGTATGATTGCCGTCACGGTCCACTGACATACTTAAAACTGTATTGTAGTCCTGTACCATTCTAATAGAGTTATTTGTATCTTGGGAGACTCATTTGATTATTCTAAATGTTTTCAAAGAAGTTTGCATCGTCATTATAGATTTATGACCCATCGTTGGATATTTTCTTCATCTGCATTAGACAGTGTCTCATTGCCAGTGAATTTCTGTTAGTAGTGTCTCCAAACTCACTAGTCGAGTCGTCAGCTACTTGGTCCATGGTCGCCTTGTTTCACTGTGTTTATCGCGGTGTTTGTTTGTCTTTATTTCTCGATCTAGTATTTGCCATAACATGTAGTTGCATACATAATGTTTCAGTTATTTCTTAACTTTAGAGTCGAGTTCTTTCCTTATTAAGAGGCATATTTTAGTAAAGAAACGGAATGCCAAACGGATCACCTTCACCTGACTACCTCATAGTCGCCATCTTGACTACCTCCAAATCAAGTGTATGTTTACACCATTACTGTATATTGCTCCCTGTGCCAATAATGATTATCCAGACAATAAATAGAATAGTGACTCACAGCTTCCTTGATATGGCAGGAGAAGACGTGGATCTGAAAATCCTCAGAGCTACGGTAGCTCTCAGTGAAGGAGAAGCAGTCGCTCTCCATGGAGCCCTCGCGACCCCGGGAGCAGAACAGCACCTTGTAGATAGGGAAAGAAGCGATCTCCGTGCCCGATGCCTGGTCCACGATCCTGAGGCAGGGGAGACGACTTCAAGTCATTAAGCCTGGCAAATCCTATTGAAATGTGCCTTGCAACAACAAATCGTAACTATAGATCTTAGAAAAAGGATTGTGCTTAATATAGTGACATTACAGGGACATACAATTGGTTGACATTTTGGCAATGATCTGAGTGCTACTGCTTTTCTTTATCTGGGATAGTCACCACATAAGAATGTTTTTTGAACAATCCAAATCTCTGAGCTCTCCATAAGTGTGTACGGTAGGAGTTAGACGTTGTTTAGTTAGGCCTAGGCCCCTAAGACTCATACAAGTTGACGTTAGTGTATTATTTATTTTTTTATGTACTTTTTACCCCTTTTCCCCCCAATTGGTGGTTACAGTCCTGTCCCATGGCTGCAACTCCTGTAAGGACTCGGGAGAAGCGGCGGTCGAGCGCCGGGACAAGGGCATCCCGGCCGGCCAAACCCTCCCCTAACCTGGACGACGCTGGGCCAATTGTGGGCCGCCTTATGGGTCTCGGCCCTGCTGCGACACAGCCTGGGATCGAACCCGGGTCTGTAGTGACGCCTCTAGCATTGCGATGCAATGCCTTAGACCGCTGCGCCACTCAGGAGGCCCGACGTTAAGTGTTTTTAATTCAACTATCTTAGGGCGCATCGACACGCTCCACTAATTTCCTCTGTTGTAATCATTCATGTTATTTCCCACAAACGACGTGTGAGCTTCTCATCTGGCAAACGCAATAAGGGATTTCATAACCACATGGTTCATTATTTAATTTCCTCTTTCTGTAAACCTGAAAGATTACGTTTAGAGAAATATCCATTACTGTACACATTCAAGTTTCTTTTCATAGTTCATGTGGTCATCTATCTTTTTTCCCATGGTTAACTACAGGCTTGTGTGGTGGTTGGGTCCATGTTTAAATATTCCTCAAAATGCTTTAACCAGAGCAGTTGCTCACGTCTAAACGAAACTGCCAGGAAGCGCCTATTCAGTATTTTGCTTCAATTAAGACAATCTGGTTGTAGGTGCAATATTTCAGATGAGTAAAGGTTTGGCCTACTTGTTGCATATACTTGGACAGGAGTCATACACACAATAGCAAGTACATGTTCCAAGTAGGCTTGGGCAGTATACTGTATATACCGTATCCCAGGATATTTGGAAAAAGCCACGGATGGGTTTTCAATACCGCCAAAACTATTTTGGGGGGGCCTACCGAGTGGCGCAGCGGTCTAAGGCACTTCATCGCAGTGCTTGAGGCGTCACTACAGCTCTGGTTTGTTCCATGGCTGTGTCACTGACGGCCGTGACCGGAAGACCCATGAGGAGGCAAGCTGACTTCGATCTCCAGTTGTACGGTGTTTCCTCCAACACATTGGTGCTGCTGGCTTCCGGGTTAAACGAGCAGTGTGTCAAGAAGCAGTGCGGCTTGGCAGGGTCGTGTTTCGGAGGACGCATGGCTCTCGACCTTCGCCTCTCCCGAGTCCGTACAGGAGTTGCAGCGATGGGACAAGACTAACTATCAATTGGATATCACAAAATTGTGGGGGGGGGAAATATATATATTAATAAATAGATTTTTTATATATATATATTTGAATATTTGTGGCTACTTAAGTTAATACCTGCAGTCAACTTGTGCAATACGTTAGGAGATTTTTGGGGCTCCCGAGTGGCGCAGCGGTCTAAGGCATTGCATCTCAGTGCAAGAGGCATCACTGCAGTCCCTGGTTCGAATCCAGGCTGCATGATTGGGAGTCCCATAGGGCGGCGCACAATTGGCCCAGCGTTTGGCCGGGGAAGGCAGTCATTGTAAGAAAGAATTTGTTCTTAACAGACTTGGCTAGTTAAATAAAAAGGTTACATTTTTTATTATTTTCCATTATGAAGCTTACCGTAGTTCCTCAGAACAGTGGAGCCAGTCACATGTTTGTTTGTAAATAACACAATGGGAGAAAGCAGGAGCTGGCGAGTCCATAGCGTTCAATATCTGTCGGTGAGTCTCTGTTGTGCAGCGCACATGAGGTGATAAAGTTAAACTTGTTTGCAATTCACTACTAAATGTTTGCCCTCAGATATCTTATAATGGCTTTCTGCTAGCAGTCAAAAAGCTCTGGAAGAGTTCTGTACAGTTGCCTTTTTTTCAACTGTGCTTCCTACTAGCGTTTTTTCCTCTCTTCTGTTCTTCTCCCCTCCGTTCCAGGAACACAAACTCTTCCTTCAGAAAAGCATGCATCACAACTTTGTTTATTTGCACAATTTCTCTCATTCACCTTTGCTTGTAAATGTCCACACTCACCGAAAATGACATTTGGTAGCTACTAGCCATGTTTGGATTTGCCTGTCTTTGCAATTAGTTGTGTTTGTTTTCGCTCATTAACGTTTCACTATTAGTTGGTGCAAATCTTACTAGCATTCTTGTAATAAGAGGTCTAATAGTCTTTCCTCGCATTTTTAGCGCCCCTTGTGTGCTATGTCGGTAATACCATAAATCCTGGGATGAAAGAAGGACGGTATAACGATATGAAAATCTGGATACCACCCAAGTCTAGTTGCAAGTACATGTTCTTGAAGGCTTTAGTTTAGGTCTATGTTATTTCAGGAGAAATGCCCCAGAGCTCAAAAGATAGAACACATTCATATATACACTGCAGTGGTGCAGTATATTGGTGCATATATGACTGATCTGACACATGTTGAGCACAAAAGGTGGAACATGACAGAGTTGCTACACTCTACCCACAGTGACCACACACACACACACACACACTTCACATAGTATAGTCTCTATATGACTGACCTGACGCAGCCCTCGGGTACATTGGGCACATGGAGGGTGATGGGAATTGGGATGGCACTCTCTGCCCGCAGCGTGGTCATGGCTCTCAGGGCCTCAGGCTCACTGCGAGGGGCCTTCACCCACGTACAGCCCAGGTAGGACAGCTTACTGAACTGAACACTGTCCTCCTCCTGGACTGGAGGACTGCCCTGCCCTGCGGGAGGACACACTGACTCCACTGAGGGGGCAGACAGACAACAGGTCAAATATTAATTATTGATTAGAATGATAGGGTAGACAAGGGTAGCTCTGTGGAATAAATGGGTTGCCTAATCCTAGGTAAATCCTCAGTAAAATGGTACCTGAATTTACAAAATTATTATTTGATGCTATTATAATTTAGCCTTTGATGATAAGAGTAACTTGATGCAAAGTTTAATGCTAAAGTAGTACAGAGGAAAATGGAAATCAAGAGAGGGTGGTCTACAGGGATAGGTGGGATGGGCTGAGAGTGGCTGCGGGCTGGGATTAAAGCTCATGATATGTCATAGTTATCACCAAAAAAACACTACATATCATATATACCGGGTATTTCACTTTTATTTTAAATCAGTGATAATACTGAGACCAAGGTGTCTTTTACAGATGAATTACATACAGTGCATTTGGAAAGTATTCAGACCCCTTCCCTTTGTCCACATGTAACATTACAGCCTTATTGAAAAATGTTTTCAATATTTTTTGCCCATCAATCCACACACAATACCCCATAATGACAATGCAAAAACAGGTTTTTAGAAATGTTTGCAAGTTTAACAATATTTAAAAACAGAAACACCTTATTTACATAAGTATTCAGACCCTTTGCTATGAGACTCAAAATTGAGCTCAGGTGCATCCTGTTTCCATTGATCAGATGTTTCTACACCTTGATTGGAGTCCACTTGTGGTAAATTCAATTGATTAGACATGATTTGGAAAGGCACACACCTGTCTATGTAAGGTCCAACAGTTGACAGTGCATGGCAGAGCAAAAACCAAGCCATGAGGTCGAAGGAATTGTCCGTAGAGCCCCGAGACAGAACTGTGTCGAGGCACAGATGTGGGGAAGGGTACCAAAAACATTACTGCAGCATTGAAGGTCCCCAAGAACACAGTGGCCTCCTTGGAACCACCAAGACTATTCCTAGAGCTGGCCAAACTGAGCAATCGGGGGAGAAGGTGCTTGGTCAGGGAGGTGACCAAGAACCCGATGGTCACTGACAGAGCTCCAGAGTTCCTCTGTGGAGATGGGAGAAACTTCCAGAAGGACAACCATCTCTGCAGCACTCCACTAATCAGGCCTTTATGGTAGGTAGAGTGGTCAGACGGAAGCCACTCCTCAGTAAAAGGCACGAGAGCCTGCATGGAATTTGCCAAAAGGCATCTAAAGGACTCTCAGACCATGAGAAACAAGATTCTGTGGTCTGATGAAACCAAGATTGAACTCTTTGGCCTGAATGCCAAGCGTCACATCTGGACGAAACCTGGCACCATCCCTACGGTGAAGCATGGTGGTGGCAGCAACATGCTGTGGGGATGTTTTTCCCCATTGGCAGGGACTGGGAGACTAGTCAGGATCGAGAGAATGATTAACGGAGCAAAGTACA
Source organism: Salvelinus alpinus (assembly GCF_045679555.1). Lineage (NCBI taxonomy): Eukaryota > Metazoa > Chordata > Actinopteri > Salmoniformes > Salmonidae > Salvelinus > Salvelinus alpinus. The sequence goes on along the minus strand of NC_092101.1, from coordinate 10,547,716 downwards.
GAGAGATCCTACTTCAGAGCGCTCAAGGCATCAGGCTGGGGTGAAGGTTCACCTTCCAACAGGGCAACAACCCTAAGCACACAGCCAAGACAACACAGGAGTGGCTTCGGACAAGTCTCTGAATGTCCTTAACAGGCCCAGCAAGAGCCTGGACTTGAACCCGATCTAATATCTCTGGAGAGACCTGAAAAGAGCTGTGGAGCAACACTCCCCATCCAACCTGACAGAGCTTGAGAGAATGTACAGAGAAGAATGGGAGAAACTCCCCAAATACAGGTGTGCCAAGATTGTAGCGTCATATCCAAGAAGACTGTGTGATTTCAATTTTTCAATTTTAATACATTTGCAAAAATGTTGTTTGTTTTTGCTTTGTCATTATAGGGCATTCTGTGCAGGGCAATTTTTTATATCAATTTTAGAATAAGGCTGTAACGTAACAAAATGTGGAAGAGGTCAAGGGGTCTGAATAATTTCCAAATGCATTGTACATGTCAGTACATACACACAACAAGTAGGTCACATGGGGGAGAGGCGTTGTGCCGTGAGGTTTGCTGGTTTGCTGTTCACTTGCTCTATATAAGATGGAAGGGACTTCCATGCACTCATGGCTCTGTATAATACTGTACGTTTCCTTGAACTTGTTCTGGACCTGGGGACTGTGAAAAGACGCCTTGTGGCATGTCTGGTGGGGTAAGTGTGTGTGTGTTAGTGCTGTGTGTAAGATGACAACGCAAACAATTGAATTTCCAACACGTTTCTTATAAAAACATGAAGTGACGCAGTCAGTCTCCTCAACTCTAAACCAAGAGAGACTGGCATGGGTAGTATTAATATTAGCCCTCTGATTACAATGAAGAGCAGGACCAGCTGCAGTTTAATTAGGTTTTTCTTTGCTGCACTTGACCATATGACTTGACAATAATCAAAATAAAACTAGAGCCTGCAGGACTTGCTTTGTGGAGTGATGTGTTTCCCCATATTTACAACCACTGAATATATATGTTTTGACCATGACAGTTTACAATCTAACACCAAGTTATTTAGTCGCCTCAACTTGTTCAACAGCCACAACATTCATTAACAGATTCACCTGGTCTAAAACCTGACTGATGTACATTTAGAATACATTTCAAACATAGGATTCTAATAGTTTAGCTAGGCAAGAATGTTTAGAAATAGACCAATAATTATTTAGGTCACAAGAGTCAACACCTTTGTGAAAAGGGGAGTACGTGGGCTGCCTTCCAAACCCTGAGGATAGTACCTGATCTAATTGTCAGGATAAAAATATAGGTTAATGATTCAGCAATCAGGGGGACAGAGAGCTGCAGAAAAAAATGGATCCAGCATATCAGCCCCAGTGGATTTAAGCAAGGCATCTAGCACATCACAGATAGTAAATTGTCGAAATGAAAACAAAAGATTCACTAGAAGTTGATGGGTTAACCGTCGAGAAAAGCTGTTGATTGACTGACCAGGATCAATTAAACCACTGTTTTACTCAAATAAAATGCCTGCCAAGATGAAATGATGATTAAAAGCATAACTTATCCCATTCTTCTCAGTTATGACGCCAGAGTCAGACAGAACTTGCTTAGGCAGGGAAGAAGATGAACTTGTACAGTTCAGTGCATTTACTGTTTTACAACATTTAGAAGGATGACCAAAGATGGAGCTTAAAAAGTAGCTTGATTTAGCTTTCTTAACGAGATATCTGTTTCTCAATTGTCTAAAATATTTGGGGACCCTATTAGATTGAATTGAATAAAAGTCTGGTATGAGAATGGTAGCCCCTATCTGCAAAAGCAGTGTGTCTGCAGAAAGTTTAGTATCTTGGCTATTGATCTGTGCCTTAAAATCTTTAGTGTGACTTACTAGCATATATGGGCAAACGAATGTATAAGGGCAGGCCGAGCCAATGACCTCATTTCAAGATGGATGCTACCTACATTCCGGTTAGCGTTGTGAAGCATAAACAAAATAAACACGGAATACGTTGATACACACCAAAAGCCGGGACTCCACAGCTCATGAGCATGTTAATTTGTCTGCCTGTGACCTACCGTTATTGACCACCAGCCCAGAGAGTCAAAATGTTTATTTTACACAACATGTAGGGACACTAGGGAAGTAACCACTCACCACTCATCATGAGGCATTCAACAACAACCATGTCTCAAGGAGGGTGAAAAGCCCAATTCCTGTTTCTGTGAAGGACTACAATGCAAGCATGTGGAGGTATCGACCTATCTGATGCTTGAGATAGGACCTGGTAGTAGCCTCCACAAGATCAGGAAGTGGTATAAGACTTTTACCACTTTGTGGACATTGCTACAGTAAATCTTGTTTTCATTCTCCACAAGCAGATGGCCAAAGCAAAAGGTCAAACCCCTCTCTCCCAGTTGGCCTTCCAAGAGCAGCTGGTGTTGGATATGGCTGAATTGGGGGCCCAAAGCAACCTCACAACAATCACAAGACCCCCCACTCAACCACTCAAGGTGAGCGCCACTATCCAACACACATGCCAAAAGACAGAAGGAAGAACTGGGGGGGGGGGGGGTTGAATGGCATATCTCCTATCTGAAATGCCAGTTTGCTTTTTGCTTCCTGGCAGAGAAGGACTGCTTCAAAGTCTAATCAAGACATGCACCAGCTGAGGTGAAAGTGAAATCTAAATAATCTACACCTGGGATGTAAAACCAACACCATTTGTAAATAGTTCAGCTTGTTTCTATTTTTGCACCTTTTTTAGTGAAGGACACGTGTGTAACCAAGTTTGTGTTTGATAAGACATTTTTTTATGCACGCACGCGCATACACGCGCGCACACACATACACACTTTTTGGGATCACTTAGAAATGTCCTTGTTTTTGAAAGAAAAGCACATTTTTTGTCTATTAAAAGAACATCAAATTGATCAGAAATATAGTGCAAAACACCAGTCTCAACGTCAACAGTGAAGAGGTGACTCCGGGACTTCTAGGCAGAGTTGCAAAGAAAAAGCCAAATCTCAGACTTGCCAATAAAAATAAAAAAATATTAAGATGGGCAAAAGAAAACAGACACTGGACAGAGGAACTCTGCCTCGAAGGCCAGCATCCGGAATTGCCTCTTCACTGATGACGTTGAGACTGGTGTTTTGCGGGTACTATTTAATGAAGCTGCCAGTTGACGACTTGTGAGGAGTCTGTTTCTCAAACTCGACGCTCTAATGTACTTGTCCTCTTGCTCAGTTGTGCACCGGGGCCTCCCACTCCTTTCTATTCTGGTTAGAGCCAGTTTGCGCTGTTCTGTGAAGGGAGTAGTACACAGCGTTGTACGAGATCTTCAGTTTCTTGGCAATTTCTCGCATGGAATAGCCTTCATTTCTCAGATCAAGAATAGACTGACGAGTTTCAGAAGAAAGTCCTAAGTTCCTGGACATTTTGAGCCTGTAATTGAACCCACAAATGCTGATGCTCCAGATACTCAACTAGTCTAAAGGCCAGTTTTATTGCTTCTTTAAATCAGTACAACAGTTTTCAGCTGTGCTAACATAATTGCAAAAGGATTTTCTAATGATCAATTAGCCTTTTAAAATGATAAACTTGGACTAGCTAACACAACATGCCATTGGAAGACAGGAGTGATGGTTGCTGATAATGGGCCTCTGTACACCTATGTAGATATTGCATTAAAAAAAAATCTGCTGTTCCCAACTAGAAGTCATTTCCAACATTAACAATGTCTACACTGTACTTCTGATCAATTTGATGTTATTTTAACAAGGACATTTCTAAGTGACCCCCAAACTTTTGAACGGTAGTGTATGTATGTATGTATGTATGTATGTATGTATGTATGTATGTATTTATGGCTTTTATGTTTTTTGTAAACAGGGAACCAATACATTGGATATGCCTAGGCAAAACGTCCAAGCACTTTGGAGAGGTTGAAAAAACACATGGATATCCCCTGCATGTCCCCCGACACCACCACAATGTTTTGAGAGAAGTTGGTGTTGTAGAAACATATTTTATTTTGTGAACAATATCTTTTAGGCACATCCAGTGTGCAAAAACAGTGCAATTACCACATTCTGACAAACGACACTTGAATGTACCCTGGATTTTTTATTTTACCTTTATTTAACTAGGCAAGTCAGTTAAGAACAAATTCTTAATTTACAATGACGGCCCAGGAACAGTGGGTTAACTGCCTTGTTCAGGGACAGAACGACAGATTTTTACCTTGTCAGCTCGGGATTCAATCTAGCAACCTTTTAGTTACAGGCCCAATGCTCTAACCATGGGCTACCTACCCCATAACACCACCACAATGTTTTAGTAAGGTTGATATGGTAGAAATTGTGTTTTTAAACTTATGTAATAGCACTGGAATTATCTAATTTGCAGACATATGCCACTTTGGAGAGGTTTAGGGACACTTGGCAACATCCCGTGACCCCACCTGACACCACCTACTAAAACATCTGCCCATTTCTAGTTGTTAGGTCTATCAATTCCATTTTTTTTCGTGATATTGTTCACATGTTGTGGAAGCCATCTGATGTGTTTCCAACTCTAGTCATCAATAATTCACTTATATCTGGTCAATGAAAGATGTTATTTTGTGTGTGCTTGACCTTGTGAACTAACTCCTATCCATCTTCGGATCATTTCCTCATAATCTCCCAGATGTCTTTTTTCCAAATACACCAAGTTTTGGCACGTCAGAATCATGTAATTACATTTACATTACATTTAAGTCATTTAGCAGACGCTCTTATCCAGAGCGACTTACAATTACACATGAATAGCAGTTCCTTTTGGGTAGGTCTATTTATGCATAAATCTACATTTAAGAGGTTAAATTGATCTGAGGCCAGGGATAACCAATCCAGATTCAAATCCCCTAAAATGACAAACTCTGAGGACAGAAAAGGCTTTAAAACACTCAGATGTAACACCAATCGCACCCGCCATGGCAGCAGGGGGGCAGTAAATCCCAGCAACAAATACATGTGTTAACTGGTTTATGGACACATCTACAACCAGGAGCTCAAATGTCTTGGGAACAGAAATATTTAGAAATTGGAACGCCATGAAATTAGATTTTACATATATGGCCACTCCTCCCCCAATCTGTCACATCTAATATAATGTTTAATGTGTAAGTCAAAAAACTATATTTCTGTTATGTCGTACTGTGTTTAAAAGTACCATGTATGTAAAATGTTAATGTAACAAACAACCGGTGGAAACTAAAACAAAGTACTTTTGTACAGAGGACAAACCACAATGCTAGTCCTCTGTAGCTGAGGAAGCCACTTGTGGAAAGAGGAAGTCATGTCTAACCTGTGCTTTCTCACTCAACAACAGGATGTGAAACAATGAGGACAGAACAGCAGCACCTGGAAGTGCACTGCTGACTTGCACACCACCAGGTTGGACTGAAGAAGAGAAATTGTTCTCAAATAGATAAATACATGACATGCATCTCATGACAATGAAACTGTATTTTGTAGACTGTTGCTGTAGATGGGCTGTGTTTTGGTTAACCAGCCCTGTAACATACAGTACCAGGGCACGTTGACCTCTACTTGTCTGTATGGCCAGTGCAGTACACTATGATACTACTCAGTAACAATTGATGATAGGATGACATTGTGCATCTTTTCTACTGATTTCACCTACTGCACATAAAGCATGTGAAATTATTCTTCAAATCATGTAGATATGATAAAATGTTATTCTACATTGAGGTCACCAGAGCAGCCAGCAAAAGCTTATATACACACACAGTACCAGCCAAATTTGGACCGAACTACTCATTCAAGGTTTTTTCCTTTTACCATTTTCTACATTGTAGAATAGTAGTGAAGACAACAAAACTATGAAATAACACATATGGAATCATGTAGTATCCACATAAGTGTGATCCTTCAAAGTAGCCACCCTTTGCCTTGATGACAGCTTTGCACACTCTTGGCATTCTCTCAACCAGCTTCATGGGGTAGTCACCTGGAATGCATTTCGATTAACAGGTGTGCCTTGTTCATTTGTGGAATTTCTTTCCTTCTTAATGCGTTTGAGACAATCAGTTGTGTATGACAAGGTAGAGGTGGCATACAGAAGATAGCCTTACTTGGTAAAAGACCAAAGCCACATTATGGCAAGAACAGCTCAAATAAGCAAAGAGAAATGACAACCCATCATTACTTTAAGACACGAAGGTCAGTCAATCCGGAACATTTGAAGAACTTTGACATTTCTTCAAGAGCAGTCGCAAAAAACTAATCAAATTTTATTTGTCCCGTGCCGAATACAACAGCTGACCTTACAGTGAAATGCTTACTTACAAGCCCTTAACCAGTGTGTAGACCACACTACCTTAGGTGAGCAAAACCTTGAGACTTGCTTAGATATCGTGCACCAGTTGTTTACAAATATGCATAGGCCCCCGCCAGTGTCTTACCAGAGGCTGCTGTTCTATCCTGCCGATAGTGTATAACTCACCAGCTGTATGTTATTAATATCGTCGTTCAGCCACGACTCGGTGAAACATAAGATATTACAGTTTTTAAATGTCCCGTTGGTAGGATATACAGTGGGGAGAACAAGTATTTGATACACTGACAATTTTGCAGGTTTTCCTACTTACAAAGCATGTAGAGGTCTGTAATTTTTATCATAGGTACACTTCAACTGTGAGAGAAGGAATCTAAAACAAAAATCCAGAAAATCACATTGTATGATTTTTAATTAATTAATTTGCATTTTATTGCATGACATAAGTATTTGATACATCAGAAAAGCAGAACTTAATATTTGGTACAGAAACCTTTGTTTGCAATTACAGAGATCATACGTTTCCTGTAGTTCTTGACTAGGTTTGCACACACTGCAGCAGGGATTTTGGCCCACTCCTCCCTACAGATCTTCTCCAGATCCTTCAGGTTTCGGGGCTGTCGCTGGGCAATACGGACTTTCAGCTCCCTCCAAAGATTTTCTATTGGGTTCAGGTCTGGAGACTGGCTAGGCCACTCCAGGACCTTGAGATGCTTCTTACGGAGCCACTCCTTAGTTGCCATGGCTGTGTGCTTTGTGTCGTTGTCATGCTGGAAGACCCAGCCACGACCCATCTTCAATGCTCTTACTGAGGGAAGGAGGTTGTTGGCCAAGATCTCGCGATACATGGCCCCATCCATCCTCCCCTCAATACGGTGCAGTCGTCCTGTCCCCTTTGCAGAAAAGCATCCCCAAAGAATGATGTTTCCACCTCCATGCTTCACGGTTGGGATGGTGTTCTTGGGGTTGTACTCATACTTCTTCTTCCTCCAAACACGGCGAGTGGAGTTTAGACCAAAAAGCTCTATTTTTGTCTCATCAGACCACATGACCTTCTCCCATTCCTCCTCTGGATCATCCAGATGGTCATTGGCAAACTTCAGACGGGCCTGGACATGTACTGGCTTAAGCAGGGGGACCTTGCGTGCGCTGCAGGATTTTAATCCATGACGGCGTAGTGTGTTACTAATGGTTTTCTTTGAGACTGTGGTCCCAGCTCTCTTCAGGTCATTGACCAGGTCCTGCCGTGTAGTTCTGGGCTGATCCCTCACCTTCCTCATGATCATTGATGCCCCACGAGGTGAAATCTTGCATGGAGCCCCAGACCGAGGGTGATTGACCGTCATCTTGAACTTCTTCCATTTTCTAATAATTGCGCCAACAGTTGTTTCCTTCTCACCAAGCTGCTTGCCTATTGTCCTGTAGCCCATCCCAGCCTTGTGCAGGTCTACAATTTTATCCCTGATGTCCTTACACAGCTCTCTGGTCTTGGCTATTGTGGAGAGGTTGGAATCTGTTTGATTGAGTGTGTGGACAGGTGTCTTTTATACAGGTAACGAGTTCAAACAGGTGCAGTTAATACAGGTAATGAGTGGAGAACAGGAGGGCTTCTTAAAGAAAAACTAACAGGTCTGTGAGAGCCGGAATTCTTACTGGTTGGTAGGTGATCAAATACTTATGTCATGCAATAAAATGCAAATTAATTATTTAAAAATCATACAATGTGATTTTCTGGATTTTTGTTTTAGATTCCGTCTCTCACAGTTGAAGTGTACCTATGATAAAAATGACAGACCTCTACATGCTTTGTAAGTAGGAAAACCTGCAAAATCGGCAGTGTATCAAATACTTGTTCTCCCCACTGTACGTGGTTTCAGTTTGTCCCATTTATTTTTCAGCGATTGAACGTCAGCTAGCAGTACGGAGGGCAAAGGCAGATTAGCCACTCGTCGCCTGATCCTCACAAGTCACCCTGATCTCTTTCTGCGAAATCTCTGTTTCCTTCTCCAGTGAATGACGGGGATGAGGGACTGATCGGGTGTTTGGAGTATATACTTCCCGTATGACTCATTAAAGAAAACCTCTTTGTCCAATTTGAGGTGAGTAATCGCAGTTCTGATGTCCAGAAGCTCTTTTCGGTCATAAGAGACGGTAGCAGCAACATTATGTACAAAACAAGTTACGAAATACGCAGAAAAACAAACAAAATAACATGGTTGGATAAGAGCCAATAAAACGGCAGCCATCCCCTCCGGCTCCATCTTCACAAAAACAATCAATGAGAGCTATGATGAAACTAGCTCTCATGACGACCGCCACAGGAAAGGAAGACCCAGAGTAATATATATATATACACTGCTCAAAAAAATAAAGGGAACACTTAAACAACACAATGTAACTCCAAGTCAATCACACTTCTGTGAAATCAAACTGTCCACTTAGGAAGCAACACTGATTGACAATAAATTTCACATGCTGTTGTGCAAATGGAATAGACAAAAGGTGGAAATTATAGGCAATTAGCAAGACACCCCCAATAAAGGAATGGTTCTGCAGGTGGTGACCACAGACCACTTCTCAGTTCCTATGCTTCCTGGCTGATGTTTTGGTCACTTTTGAATGCTGGCGGTGCTTTCACTCTAGTGGTAGCATGAGACGGAGTCTACAACCCACACAAGTGGCTCAGGTAGTGCAGTTCATCCAGGATGGCACATCAATGCGAGCTGTGGCAAAAAGGTTTGCTGTGTCTGTCAGCGTAAGGTCCAGAGCATGGAGGCGCTACCAGGAGACAGGCCAGTACATCAGGAGACGTGGAGGAGGCCGTAGGAGGGCAACAACCCAGCAGCAGGACCGCTACCTCCGCCTTTGTGCAAGGAGGTGCACTGCCAGAGCCCTGCAAAATGACCTCCAGCAGGCCACAAATGTGCATGTGTCAGCATATGGTCTCACAAGGGGTCTGAGGATCTCATCTCGGTACCTAATGGCAGTCAGGCTACCTCTGGCGAGCACATGGAGGGCTGTGCGGCCCCACAAAGAAATGCCACCCCACACCATGACTGACCCACCGCCAAACCGGTCATGCTGGAGGATGTTGCAGGCAGCAGAACGTTCTCCACGGCGTCTCCAGACTCTGTCACGTCTGTCACATGTGCTCAGTGTGAACCTGCTTTCATCAGTGAAGAGCACAGGGCGCCAGTGGCGAATTTGCCAATCTTGGTGTTCTCTGGCAAATGCCAAACGTCCTGCACGGTGTTGGGCTGTAAGCACAACCCCCACCTGTGGACGTCGGGCCCTCATACCACCCTCATGGAGTCTGTTTCTGACCATTTGAGCAGACACATGCACATTTGTGGCCTGCTGGAGGTCATTTTGCAGGGCTCTGGCAGTGCTCCTCCTTGCACAAAGGCGGAGGTAGCGGTCCTGCTGCTGGGTTGTTGCCCTCCTACGGCCTCCTCCACGTCTCCTGATGTACTGGTCTGTCTCCTGGTAGCGCCTCCATGCTCTGGACACTACGCTGACAGACACAGCAAACCTTCTTGCCACAGCTCGCATTGATGTGCCATCCTGGATGAGCTGCACTACCTGAGCCACTTGTGTGGGTTGTAGACTCCGTCTCATGCTACCACTAGAGTGAAAGCACCGCCAGCATTCAAAAGTGACCAAAACATCAGCCAGGAAGCATAGGAACTGAGAAGTGGTCTGTGGTCACCACCTGCAGAACCATTCCTTTATTGGGGGTGTCTTGCTAATTGCCTATAATTTCCACCTTTTGTCTATTCCATTTGCACAACAGCATGTGAAATTTATTGTCAATCAGTGTTGCTTCCTAAGTGGACAGTTTGATTTCACAGAAGTGTGATTGACTTGAAGTTACATTGTGTTGTTTAAGTGTTCCCTTTATTTTTTTGAGCAGTGTATATATATATATATATAAAATATTATTTTTTGTTTAACAATCTATATAGATGTTTTGATATGGCGTGTCTGATTCTGTACATTGAGATGCTCATGCGTTAACTTTTCCAAATATCACAGACTGATTCATTGCCCTAAGGGGTGAGAGGTGTAGTGACGACAGTACCTGCAGGTGTGGGGTCCAGCGCAAAGCCCTGGGGTCGTATCTGTGGACCGGGGACTGTGGTGGTCAATGACTCCTGAAAAGTATCTGTTCTCTCCTCTGCTGCTGCTCCTCCACTAATCTCCTCTTTCACCACATCGTCATCCAGCACCTCCTCCATGGCTCTCTCCAGCTGTTCGTTCCCATTGCAGGACATCTGAGGAAAGGAAGGGATTGAGAGGCGAAACCCTGTGTAGTGTAATCTGCAGTCTCAGCCACTGCCTGTCACCAAGGGAATACCCCAAGGCTAAATCCTAGGCCCCACGCTCTTCTCAATTTACATCAACAACATAGCTCAGGCAGTAGGAAGCTCTCTCATCCATTTATATGCAGATGATACAGTCTTATACTCAGCTGGCCCCTCTCTGGATGATGTGCTAAATGCTCTACAACAATGCTTTCTTAGTTTTCAACAAGCTTTCTCTACCCTTAACCTTGTTCTGAACACCTCCAAAACAAAGGTCATGTGGTTTGGTAAGAAGACTGCCCCTCTTCCCACAGGTGTTATTACTACCTCCTGAGGGTTTAGAGCTTGAGGTAGTCACCTCGTACAAGTACTTGAGAGTATGGCTAGACGGTGCACTGACCTTCACATATCAAAGCTGCAGGCTAAAGTTAAATCTAGACTTGGTTTCCTCTATCGTAATCACTCCTCTTTCACCCCAGCTGCCAAACTAACCCTGATTCAGATGACCATCCTACCCATGCTAGATTACGGAGACATCATTTATAGATCGGCAGGTAAGGGTGCTCTCGAGCGGCTAGATGTTCTTTACCATTCGGCCATCAGATTTGCCACCAATGCTCCTTATAGGACACATCACTGCACTCTATACTCCTCTGTAAACTGGTCATCTCTGTATACCCGTCGCAAGACCCACTGGTTGATGCTTACTAATAAAACCCTCTTAGGCCTCACTCCCTCCTATCTGAGATATCTACTGCTGCCCTCATCCTCAACATTCAACACCCATTCTGCCAGTCACATTCTGTTACAGGTCCCCAAAGCAAACACATCCCTGGGTCGCTCCTCTTTTCAATACGCTCCAGCTAGCAACTGGAACGAGCTGCAACAAACACTCAAACTGGACAGTTTTATCTCAATCTCTTCATTCAAAGACTCAATAATGGACACTCTTACTGACAGTTGTGGCTGCTTTGTGTGATGTATTGTTTTCTCTACCTTCTTGAACTTTGTGCTGTTGACTGTGCCCAATAATGTTTGTACCATGTTGTGTTGCTACCATGTTGTTGTTATGTTGCTGCCTTGCTATGTTGTTGTCTTAGGTCTCTCTTTATGTTGTGTTGTCTCTCTTGTTGTGATGTGTGTTTGGTCCTATATTTATATTGTATTTATTTATTTATTCTAATCCCAGGCCCCCGTCCCCGCAGGAGGCCTTTTGCCTTTTGGTAGGACGTCATTGTAGATAAAAATTTGTTCTTAACTGACTTGCCTAGTTAAATAAAGGTTAAATAACAATTAAATAAAAATAGTGTGTGAACTAGCCTGGCTTTCAGAAGAGACAGTTGCTTTCTAGTAGAGCAATTAATTATAGGAATAATCAATAGAAGTAATCAGTTTGTTATAATTACGTGTGTGTGCGTGCATGTTTTGTCTATGTGACTGATCAAATTAATAGATAAGTGTGTGAGTGTTGTGGCGGAGACCCACCTTGAGTCTGGGCTTGCCCTCTGAGCCCGAGGGGGATCCTCCGGCGGACGGCTGCACCAGCACAAACTCCTCGCTGGTGACGGTGGCCACGGATTCAGTGGAGCCGCTCACTTTGCCCAGAGAGGAGGTGTCGTCCATGGTTAGCCAGGAGCCCCAGGGGCCAGCGCTCTGCCCCTCTGTTCGCTGCTTCGCCTTACAGTGTCCTTCTGCTCAGCCTCCTGCTGCTGCAGCCCTGGATGAAACACACAACACATGCATTTCAGTACAGTTGGATTGTAATTGTGGTATAGAAAGCATATAGCCTAGGCCTAGCCTACATAGGTCTAACATTACACATTTAAGAAGGGAGTAACCTTCCAGTTTGTCACATCATGACAGTATCTAGTGAAGAAGCATTATCAAATGAATTGCCAATTATTACCTTACAGGACTAACCAAGATGCTAGAAATACAGATCAAACGAGGCTCACTGAATCATATTAAAAGTGAACGGGCCAATTTGACAAGTCATCCCACAAATCAACAGTCACCTAGGGAAAGGCCTAATTTAAAACTGGAGTGGAGGGCAGAGTACCCAAGCCTGTCATTTCAGTCCCTCAAAGCCCTATATCTGAAATAGACATTGTCGATTCAGCAGTCAAATTACACTTAGGTCTAACGTTTGCTGACCTCAAAACTCACTTAAGTAAACCTATCAGTTTAACCAAAACAGGCCTTGGCTCTTCACTTTGTTTTGAAGATGTAGAGGATGATGACTCCTGTTTGAGGACTGCATCGCTTTTTTCTGCTCTTACAAGAGCTGTAGGATAAACATAGCTTGTGATAGCCTTGTTGTTTATCCTGACACTCACATCTTGACAAGATCAAATCAAACCTGTTCCGGGTGACCGAGGTTTTGGCTGAGCGTCAGTGGTATCGCCCACAAGAGTTATGATCTGAATACGCTGCCGAGAGACAGTGCACTGACGGAGTAAAAAGCTATTTCAAGTCTGTAACTTGCTTTACAGTAATTCCAAAGACCAAGCAGGAATAGGCTTTTAGAGAAATGCTGAACCAAAACCTTACACAGCCTAATGTATAAACCAAAAAAAGACATCTCATACGAAGCTTATCAAGACTACGAGCCGTGGTCTCACTCTGTAGTCGTGACCTTAGGCTGGTTGTTCAACTCAAAGACCTGTTACGGTGCCTGTTGAATGAAAAGCAGTGCTGTTCTAATACAAAGACCTTCTTCTGAAGACATATTTACCTTGAAATTCAGCAGACGCAGCGACAGCCAGGAGTTGTTATTAGCCTGGCAGAGTGAAGCTACTTGGTTGCTTGTTTGCTAACAAGTTTGCTAGCCAGTAGCCACCTAGGCCAACCCAAGTGTAACATGTGGAATAGGCTAGCCTATGTGAAGCGAGTGGATCCTTAACCCTTACTGGTGAAAGAGAAAGCACACACACGCACCACTGTGGCTGCAGAGTCATGTGCTCCCATCACACTCATTCAATTACATCCATTACAAACTGCAGAGGGGTAAAAGGATGAATGTTCCCAGTTATACGCAATTAAAGTACAGAGATTTTGAAAAGATTTGACTAGGCCTAACCTATATCAAAATGCTGTAGCTATTCAGTGCTCAACTGTTACAGCAGTGTGACAGGTTAGGACAACTCGATTTACTCTTATAGAACGTTAGGAACAGTTACAAGCAATTTAACCTGTAGGCCTGCCTCTTATCTGTGACTGTGTTGCCATTGTTATGCTGAGCACAAGTATAGAAAGTGAAAGGGTTTTGGCACTGCCATTGACCAGTCCTACATTTTGCCCTGGAAGCTTTAGCAAACAATTCACTTTCACATGAGCCGTCAAGGCTACTCAAATTTTTTTTTTTAAAGACAGGATTGTATGTGCAGGGCTCTACAGTGTGCCCATTTTACTCGCATACTATGCACCTTAATATTTTTCTGCGAGATATGGAATGTTAATTTAGGAGCACCAGTGCCCCTAGAAAAATGATGCGTTCTAGCTTTATTACCTCAACTATCTTTCATTGTGGTCCCAAATTTATTTTTGTGTGCTTCAAATGTTTCTACTTAGGTACACACGTGCTCCTTGTAAAGAAAGTCCGCATGGTGCCCTGATGATATTAGGGTCGTCTTTAGACCGTTGGCTTCCTCTGTAGGCCTAGTTTTAAACTTGTGTGTGTGGTTACCTGAACTAACAGCTTCACATGCTCACTCACATTCATTACTGCACACACAGTAGTGATAAGCTATCTAGAGGGTAAAATCCAGGCCTAGCCTATGCTACAGTAGGCCAACTACCCATCTTACATCGTTCACTACAGTTTAGGCCTATACTTAGGTAAGGGAGTGGTGAAAACAATTGACATCAATAGACCTTACCACATAAGACAACACTTGAGCCATTTAACTAGTCTAACTGGTTGTGTGGGCAGATTTCCTTTCAGTTTCTGCCTTACTGGTGAAACTGCCTCCGTGTACTGCCCCAATAAGACAAGAAGCTCTAAACCCATAACGTTCATCGGTTAATCATACGTTACACCGATTAGGCTAGTGTTGATCATTAGGTAAGCTAGATCATTCAATGATAGCCCACGCTTCAAATGCACATGACTAATACAGCAAGGCAGCCATAGTTGCAAGTACAGGGACAAATTATACAAAGATTAGTCATCTAGCCTAAAAAGTTCACTCTGTTTTGGTTATCAGAGCAAAATAATACCATACCCAAGAGTTCCTTAACTGGCGGCCAGCGGGCCGAATTTGGTCCCTGGGTGGTTTTATTTGGCTTCCGTCTAAAACGATTGTGCTGATCCATCTAGGTTACTCAAGGCAAGTATAAATCATTTTAGGAGACAACACTACATAAAGAGAGACCTAAAACAACAACATAGCAAGGCAACATAACATGACAACAACATGGTAGCAGCACAAAACATGGTACAAACATTATTGGGCACAGACAACAGCACAAAGGGCAAGAAGGTAGAGACAACAATACATCACACAAAGCAGCCACAACTGTCAGTAAGTGTCCATGATTGAGTCATTAAATGAAGAGATTGAGATAAAACTGTCCAGTTTGAGTGTTTGTTGCAGCTTGTTCCAGTCGCAGCTCGTTCCAGTCGCTAGCTGCAGCGAACCGAAAAGTGGAGCGACCCAGGGATGTGTGTGCTTTGGAGATCTTTATCAGAATGTGACTGGCAGAACGGGTGTTGTATGTGGAGGATCAGGGCTGCAGAAGATATCTCGGGCTGCAGAAGATATCTCAGATAGGAGGGAGTGAGGCCTAAACGGGTTTTATTAATAAGCATCAACCAGTGGGTCTTGGGACGGGTATACAGAGATGACCAGTTTACAGAGGAGTATAGAGTGCAGTGATGTGTCCTATAAGGAGCATTGGTGGCAAATCTGATGGCTGAATGATACAGAACATCTAGTCGCTTGAGAGCACCCTTACCTGCCGATCTATAAATGATGTCTCCGTAATCTAGCATGGGTAGGATGGTCATCTGAATCAGGGTTAGTTTGGCAGCTGGGATGAAAGAGGAGCGATTACGATAGAGGAAACCATGTCTAGATTTAACTTTAGCCTGCAGCTTTGATATGTGCTGAGAGAAGGTCAGTGCACCGTCTAGCCATACTCTCAAGTACTTGTACGAGGTGACTACCTCAAGCTCTAAACCCTCAGGAGGTAGTAATAACACCTGTGGGAAGAGGGGCATTCTTCTTACCAAACCACATGACCTTTGTTTTGGAGGTATTCAGAACAAGGTTAAGGGTAGAGAAAGCTTATTGGACACTAATACCAGACCCAAACCGGACGCCATCGTGCGCAAATTGATTTTGTCCCCCCCACACCAAACGCGATCACGACACACAGGTTGAAATATCAAAAACTCTGAACCAATTATATTAATTTGGGGACAGGTCAAAAAGCATTAAACATTTATGGCAATCTAGCTAGCTAATTTGTCCTATATAGCTAGCTTGCTGTTGCTAGCTAATTTGTCCTGGGATATAAATGTTGAGTTGTTATTATAGCTGAAATGCACAAGGTCCTCTATTCTGATAATTAATCCACACATAAAACGATCAACCGAATGGTTTCTAGTCATCTCTCCTCTTTCCAGGCTTTTTCTCCTTT
Organism: Salvelinus alpinus; assembly: GCF_045679555.1. Taxonomy (NCBI): domain Eukaryota; kingdom Metazoa; phylum Chordata; class Actinopteri; order Salmoniformes; family Salmonidae; genus Salvelinus; species Salvelinus alpinus. The sequence goes on along the minus strand of NC_092101.1, from coordinate 10,531,439 downwards.
GGACTTTATATGGCGATTGGCATCTAACTTTCATAGTATTACCACGACGAACGACCGAACTCAGTTCATGAGTTCGTGGGTATCTGCTTCTGTAAACCAATGAGGAGATGGGAGAGGCAGAACTTGCACCGCGTTCAGTGTCAGAAATAGAACTGACTTCTATTTTAGCGCTTGGCAACGCAGATGCTTGTTGGCGCGCGCTCAATGATTGAATAACATGTATGTGTATAAATGGATGAGAGCTTCCTGCTGCCTGAGCTATGTTGATATAAATTGAGAAGCACGTGGGGCCTAGGATCGAGCCTTGGGACACTCCCTTGGTGATAGGCAGTAGCTCTCTCTTTGAGAGAGGTAGTTAGCAAACCAGGCCAAAGACCCCAATACTCCTTAGTCGGCCCACAAGAATTAAATGGTCTACCGTATCAAAACCTTTGGCCAAGTCAATAAAAATAGCAGCACAATATTGCTTAGAATCAAGGGAAATGGTGACATCATTGAGGACCTTTAAGGTTGCAGTGACACATCCTTAACCTGAGCAGAAACCAGATTGCATACCCAAGACAATACTATAGACATCAAGAAAGCCAGTCAGTTGATTATTGACAATTTCTTCCAACACTTTTGATAAACAGGGCAAAATAGAAACAGGCCTATAACAGTTAGGATCAGCTTGATCTATGGATGGGTAAAGTCTGTCTAAAGCCCTACAGCCCGGGGCTATGACATCATCCTGAGTTCCTGTGGAGAGCGAGGCTTGCTGCTTGGTTACAGCAACTGGTGACAGCAACTTTCCTGCCTCTGGGAAATAAGTTGCAGTGCAGTGGGGTACACACAGGCCTGTCACTTCTGCATGGCCTGCCTGACACCAGTTGACTAAGAGTGCATCTTCTAGCTAGAAAACCGGGTGAGAAACAGAAACCTCAGAAGGAAAGGAAGAGGGTAGACAGACTGAGTAAGCATTTGAGCCCTGCATGTAGCTTTTCTCCAAGCAGCGTTTTTGCTTCCAAAGAATATCAAACTAGTTCTGCTAGGCCCAAGTACTTATAAATAGCCGAATATTAGGGTACCATTTTTAGTTTTAGGTTAGGCTACATAATGTTGAGACCTCCCTAATAATAACTTTTAAGCTAGTTTGCACAACATTGTTCAGTCTTTGCTCATGACTTTATACTATATTCCTTGACCAAAGTGATGTTATTTAAGCCTAAACTTGAGTTGTTTGTCTGTGTGTATGAGAGAGGCACTTTGCAAATGTGGTTAACACTTAAAGGGATACTTCAAGATGTTGGCAATAAAGCCCTTTATCTACTTCCCCAGAGTCAGACAAACTCATTTATACGTTTCTGCATGCAGTTAGAATTAAGTAGCTAACTAGAGTTAACGCAATTTCCAACTAGCATGCTATTAGATACCATAGACTTCAAGTCATTGCGCTAATGCTAGTTAGCATTAGCTTGCAAAACAACCTCCAACTTTATTTATACTGGATGCAGATACATAAAAACGGTATCGATGAGTTCATCTGACTCTGGGGAAGTAGATAAAGGGCTTCATTACCAAAATCCCGAAGTACCCCTTTAAAACGCAAACACATCAGGTGCTGCAGAAGTGTGAAACTACAGTACAGTAGCTAAATGTCTCGTGTTCAGTAGAATAAACAACTCCACTACTGTATTTGTTCTTCTGGTATAAGGTCACTAAGACTTGTGAAATAAGGTTGTATGCACTACCTGATACAGTCAGGGTGCTGAGGTAGCCCTATAGAGCTTGCCGTCCTCATGTATACAGTTAATAACAGTAAGTACAGTTCTTATACAGTAACATTCAGTCTTAGCTCATAACATTGGAGAAGAGTTCTAGTTAAGGATGAGGCAAATGACTACCTGTTTAGCACCATGAGTTCCACATTGGAAGGTATGTACGTAATCTATAGACTGTTCTGATTAGGTCCTCGTTTGCGTCGGCGAGCAGTGCACAATAAATAACTATATCCAATTGTTAGATGCTAACAATTGGATTGCCCCCTCCAAATAAAAAACAAACATGAATGTCAATGTCTGCACGCATACGCTCCACACTGTCCATATTGCGAGGCTGATTAGCTAAGACAAACTGGTGTGAAACACAAAAAGGTGTGCGTGCAAAGCGAGAACAGCATGGAATCCATGTTTGGTTTGGATATAATTAATTATTTCATGGGCACTGCTCTGTGATGCAAACAAGGACCTCCTAATCAGAACCATCTACCGATGACGGATATAGGCTCGGATGTGGGAAAAGTACTACATACTATTAGTTTATTTTAGTATACTGTAAATTAACGGTATCCTTTCAGTTGAGCATACTTGCACTTCGCCTGTCTACCGGAAGTGAATGCTGTTGCTATGCAACGTCTGCTCGCTTGTTAGCATAGCAAATTACTAGCTAGACATATTACGACTTCGGGTGTGTTATTAAATTTAAATCTGGAGTGCCAGAGTGCGCTCTGGGCATTCGTAAATTCAGAGGATTTTCAGATTGTTCGTTTGTAAATTCAGACCGTTTCGCTCTCGGAGCGTTCAGAGCGCACACTGCCAGGCAGTCACAAGCCAACTGGCTAACTTGCTAGCTACTTCCAGACACAAATGAGAGAACACCTCACTCTGACCATTTTACTCGCCATAGCAGAGCTGGTTATGCTGTTTTCATGTTATCCAGAGTGTTGGTGACTGTAACTGTGCTGCTGGCAACAATTTAATTACGCTTTTTTGCCGCCGTTTTACAGACACCAGCCATATTCAACTGGTGTTGAGTGTTCATAAATACATCAGTTATTCTGTGCTCTGGCACACCTACTCTCAGACTAGAGTGCTCTGAAATCGTAGTAGATAACCAGAGTGAATTTAAGAACACACCTGTGTGTTCGTAAATTCAACTCCTTAGTTCAACTAAGAATGACGGAAATAATCAAGTCAATAAACTTTGGGTAGTTAGAGAGCATATAGCTAATATACTGGCAAGTTCGATGTATTAGTGGCCAAGTATCGTTAGGTAGCTGGCTTACATACCGGTACATAATGCAGTAATGATATACTATGCGGTTCGTAAGGATAGCGTAGCTAAGAAATTGTCAGACAACATAATGTGTAAGGTAAATTATTTGAAAAGTCATTACATTGCACAACATTTTCTTAACATTTGTCATAATTAGTTAAAGCAATGAATTACTATTCACTGTCGTTGGACTTCGGCTGCATATTTTCCTGAATTTCATCAAATCTGAAAACGATGTGAAGCCACGCCTATTTTCTGAAGAATTGCATTATGGGCCCTAAAACACAGAAATAGCGTCCACTGTTGTATACTTTGTATTTTGGCGAATGTAGTACGACATCCGGGAACTTTCGGCATACTAACTATATACTCAATTTAGGTCACAAATAGTACGGTTAGTATGAGTATTCGAACACAGATATAGATAGCACAGGTGGTCAGCTCGGTCTCCTGTAAACAAGGGCTGTAACATGAAGATATGGCCGCGTGGGAACACTAACCCTATAAAAGGTGTAGTAATTGAATTAACATTATGATTTCTCGCAGATATTAAAAGATAGCTATCTTCGTTCCTTATGTTTTCAAACCCGTACCTTAAGCGATGCATGTTAACGTTTAGAGCAAGCGTGGGGGACCTTAACAAACGTCCCCCGGGAATAAGACACCTTCATCAATAGGCGCTAACGTTAGCGTCTATACTAAGTTAGATAGCTAGCCTCTCAAAACTAATAAACTAGCCAGTTAGCTAGCAAGTACTTCGTAGAAAAGCATGCCACAATTGTGAGGTTGCAAGCTAGTGACGTTACATTTTGATGTAGTAGCGAAAATGACAGTTTAACACTTAAGATATCATGCAACGTGAATGTAAAACCAGGCAGTCACAACAGAACTAACGTTAGCGTCATTTGTGAAAGCACACAGGACGTGCCTGCTGGCTATCTGAGCTAGCCACTGAGGAGGTATAAAGAACTAGCTAGCCATGCTAATGGTTTTGCTAACGCTAGCTAGCCTGCGAATGACTCCAAACAGCTCACCCACCAAATGTAAGTGGTGAATACTCGCGCAAGAAATAAAGTAAAAACAAAGTCACAACTAAAATGTCAGTAAGAATATCAAATTGCCATTTTCATCACACGCAATTGTCGAAGCTAAATGTCTTCAGAAGGTAGATAACTTACTTGTTTAGAGTGACCGCCTCCGGAGGAGTAGCTGTCAAGTTGCAGCAGCAAGACAAGCACTGTGAGGCACACCTGTGTGACGCTAGCCACGATAAGGATTTGCCTTAAAAATAAAAGTCCAAATTTGAAAGTGATTCAAACGGATACAAATAGTGGAATCATGCCATATTTGGACTACATAATGCTAAACAACGTCGGAATGTTATATAAATTCAACAAAATACAACAATTAGTTCATTTGACACAATAAAAGTAAAAATCAGTTGAAATCGTACAGTGGGTGTATTAGACTTTAGAATTGTATTGTGGGCATACTTACAGTATATGCACTGAACAGCCTAACCTATAGTTGTTGCACACATGAAATGGTGTATCAGCCTACTCCGTGACACTCGCATAGCACAACTGTGAGTTTACACACATATTAGCGTCTTAGCTTTTATTCCAGGAATCACCTTTCCAGTCAGTCCATTGGGTGTATTATTATTATTATTATTATACCTTTATTTCAACAAGGAACACTGACTGAGACCAAGGTCTCTTTTACAGCTGGGCCTTGCGTATACATGTTTACAAATACAGTTTAGGTGCAATGATTAAGAAACTTAACAAGACAAACAAAATGATCACAGATAACACAAAAAAATACAACAACAGATTATTACATTTACACAGGTTATTCCCCTAACAGCACAATAACTTGCATTACCTGAAACAGTTACAAGCGATACAAAAATAAAAATCCTCCAATACATTTTTAAAATGGGCAAGGGGGACAAGAGTCTTAAGTTTAGTCTGCAGGCTATTCCATAGGCAAGGAGTGTAACAGGAAAAGGCAGCCATACCCAACTCTGTGGAAATCGCATGGGCCTCAAGTGTAATCCATGCTTGTGACCTGGTTTTAGGAACTATAATTATAATATTGATGAGTGATGATAAATAAGAAGGTAGTTTATTCAGAAGTGCTTTATAGACAAAACACGAGAGCATGTTGTTCTCGTCTCATGGACAACGAAGTCCAACCCACATTTTGATATAAACCACAGTGGTGAGTTCTGTAGCTAGCACCCGTAATAAACCTAAGTGCGCAATGATAAGTAGCATCCAGCGATTTAAGTGTTGATACCGTAGCATGCATGTAGATAACATCCCCATAATCTATAACGGACATAAAAGTAGCTTGCACAATTTGTCTTCTATTTGTAGAGGACAAACATGTCCTGTTTCTATAGAGGAAGCCTAGCTTGATTTTTAGCCGTTTACAAAGTTCGTCAATATGCATTTTAAAAGGCAGTTTATCATCCAACCATATCCCTAAGTATTTATATGCAGAGACCTGATTAATTCGAGAACCATCTAAGCTCGTAAGTGCAAGTGTATTTTCAACCAACTTTTTGAACCTATTAAAAATCATAAAATGTGTTTTCTTTGCATTTAAAACAAGTTTCAGCTGTATAAAAGACCCTTGTAATATCTTAAAATCTGTCTCCGATAGTGATAATGCTTGGTCAGCCATTGAAGCGATAGAGTACATGACAGTGTCATCAGCATAAAAATGAATTTGACACTTTCTTATCTCATCACTGATATTGTTAATGTAGAGAGTGAACAGTAATGGACCAAGTATAGAGCCTTGTGGGACCCCTTTAACCAACTCCAATGGCTCCGACTGGATGCCGTCGACTCTAACAGCCTGACTTCTATCCTTTAGATAGTCATGAAACCAACAACAGGCATCCAATCCCAGTCCTATTGACGACAGCTTACCCAAAGGTATCGCATGGTCTACAGTGTCAAAAACGTTAGACTTTTATCTAGGGCATTAGTAATATCATTTACAACACGTACAGTGGCTGTAATAGTACTGTGTTTAGGTCTGAAGCCAGATTGATTACTAAAAAGAGTATTGTTAACAGTTAAAAAAGATTCTAGTTGCCTACTCACCAATGACTCTAGAATTTTTGCCAAACAGGAGACCTTAGAGATGGGCCGATAATCATCAAATTCACTACCATCACCTCCCTTGAGGAGTGGTGAAACAACAGCTGTTTTCCAAGATTTAGGAATCTTTCCTACGACAAATGTTTGATTAAAGATATGCGTCACTGCACTAGCAATAATAGGTGCCGCACACTTGAGTAAATATGGATCCAGATTGTCAGCGCCTAATGATTTCTTAGAATCTATAGCAGATAGTGCAGATAAGACCTCATCTTCTGTGACTTTTTGAAAATTAAAAACCGGCTTACTGTTTTCCACATTAGTATTAGGCATTCATGTTGCACTTTATAAACGGTGAGGTTTGAGCCCTGAATTCTGATTTGGCTGAAAGCCATGGTATATCAGACTGTATACCACGGGTATGACTAAATGTTTAGTTTCACTGCTCTAATTATGTTTCTAACCAATTTATAATACCATTAAGGCTCCTCTCGGGTTTGTGATATATGGCCAATATACCGCGGCTAAGGGCTGTGTCCAGGCACTCCGCAACAAGAACAGCCCTTAGCCGTGGTATATTGGCCATATACCACACCTCCTCAGGCCTTATTGCTTAGGTATAGCCTAGCCTATGGATGTTGCATAGCCTACTCAATGACACTCACAGAACACAATTCCAGTCAGTCTATTGGTTCTTTTAGTGTCACTGAGTAGGTTGATACTCCATTTCATGGGTGCGAAATCCGTAGGTTAGTTAGGCTGTGCAGTGCATTTAAGTATTCCCCAATGCAATTCTGGAGTGTAATACATCCACAGTGCAATTTCAGCAGATTTTTACATTTCTGGTGTCAAATTAACAAATTATCGTTTTTTGTTGAATTTATATAACAGTATTCCGACCTTGTTTAGCATTATCTAGTCCAAATATGGCATTTCCACTTACTCTATTTGTATCCATTTTAAATCACTTTCAATTGGAGACTTTTATTTTGAGGGCGAACCGCAAATTCCACTGTTGTGGCTAGCTTCACATATGTGTGAGGTACAGCTCCTCCGCGAGCCCACCGGTTCCTTGCACGTTCACCGCGCAGTCACTGCTCCAGGCCCAAGGCACGAGAGCGAGCCCGTAGTTTTGGTTTTATTGCACCCGTTTCATTCGAATGTGATGTACTCAGTGGCGATTTTAGCATGTAAATCTTGGTGGGGCAAACAACAAAAATGTTGGGGATGCGTGCCAGCAAAGCCAAAATATATTAATTGCACTATAACGGTGACAAACTGTGCCCACAAACTGTTAAAAACTACATAAAGCTGTCACCGCCGGCAGTCCCAACACCTTAACACTGCTACACCTGGCTATCAGCGGAGCCTTGTTTGGCAGCAAAACAGTCAATTCAGCCTCATTTACTGCCTTAAAAAAAACATAGCTGATATGGCTGACTTGCTTAAACAAATGTGGTTTCTACTGACAATTGAGCTGTACAAACTATGGCATAATGGGACGACAAGCAGATAAGAGGCAATCCATTATTTTGATTAAGACAATGTGCGAGCTAGGACGAACGTAGTCAATGTAACTATTTGTTTAGCACTTTTGAAATGTACAGAGACAGAATTCAGAACATGGGCCATTCTTAGTGTTCTCCCTGTACACCAAGTCAGAACCTTTGGATAAATAAAGGGGGCATATATGCAGCTAATGAAAGCTCTTACAATATTCTATGATTACATTTCTCTAAAACAGGTTATAGGCTACATGTGCACCACGAAGTCAGAAAAGTAGGCAAAATTAAGAGGGGAAAATAGACAAAATTATTAGGTTGAGGCACAACAGCTTACTACACAACATACACTTAGTATTACTTTCTTAGCCACAGTATACATATCTCCCTGGCATATTACATCATTTATGCAGCAGCGTACAATACATTTTTGGACTCACCTTGTTGTGCTGTGCTCACTTGATTAGGAAGGTGCAGTCCTTCGTGGGTCATTCTCTGGATTTATGGTGCTTTCAAGACAAATGGGAACTCTGGAAAAAAAACAAGGTTGAATCATGATGACGTCAGTGATCTTCAGGTCGTAGCTCTAGAAAGAGGCCCAAGTTCCCATACTTACAATTTTGAGTTAGATGACCATTCAGAACATATTGTCCCAGTAGGAGCAAGTTTTTTCCCCAAAGTTCCCAGTTGTCTTGAACTCATTGAAGTCAGATTTCCCAGTTCCGAGTTAACGGTTGTTTTGAGCGCGGCAGAAATCATGCTGTATTGACAGCATCGCCAATGTTGAATGTTTATCATTTTAAGCTTGGAAAAGAGACCCTTAAACCCAAAATTGAGACCACACACCCACTCCACTGAATAGCAGGCTAGTGATTGCTTTGCAATGCTTGCAGTTAGCCACTGATTCCTTCCAAACCACTCATTGTTGAATTTGCGATTTCCAGCTTGTGTAATGTTTATATCCAATGGCCGATGAGAACCGATATGTTTTATCTATCATTTATCTACATTATTTCTCTGTATATGACAATGATTAAAAAGGATTTGCCAGTAGATTGTCGACTTCATTCATGATGATCACTGCTAGCTAAGATTTTGAAAGTATGATGTTGACATGATCAGTCCAATCAAAGCCACTGAAGATATAATGTGATTTGATGTAATTTTATCTGTGGCCAATGATCTTGAGCCTTCTTGGATGGGCACTTCTAATGTAACTCTGTGGCAGCACCCAAGGGGCATGAATTTTCGAGCTGTACCCTTAGTTCTCTTTCAGTTATTCGTTTCGGTGTTTCACTTATGGGATACGCCCCCAGCGTATTCGTCAGAAGCCTTTATTACACTACGCCAGCCATGTCTGGGAAGGGTGTCCCTCCTACCCTATAAAAGGCCCAACGCAGCGTCTCTGAGTCATTCAAAATCCTCTTCTCACTTTTCATCAGAAAGCTTACCTCGACACGACTGCGTTTTCCAGAAATAGCTAAACTGTCCACAGACGTGAGCTCGGGACTGTGCAGTGGTGACAATTTTCCTTTTCCTTCACCATAGCTAAAGGAGGATTATTCAAGGGAGAAACGGGTACAGCTGTGACACAGCTAACTCATTCACAACCAAGTTAGCCATATCCAAACAGTGACTAGACACTGGAAAAGCTAGCCACCACGCTAGCTAACTTTTTTTTTTTTTACTTTGGCACGAAAGGTTTTTACTAGCTATACCGAGCTATCTTTTCTAACCTGTCCTTCGGAAACGGTAGTCAGCTATCACACCGAGAGCCACCGTTGGAGATAGCTAGCGATTAGTGGGTTATCGGACTAAAAACATAGCATCCAATCTATAGCGACAAAAGTATCTGACACCCCAAAAGAGGAGTAGCTCCCAGCACGAATCTGCTCCTGTGGAAACAAGATATCTGCCAAGGACACCCACTCGGTGTGCTCTGCTTGCCTTGGGCTGCAACATGCACAGGAAGCATTAGACTCCCCCGGCACCTGTCCACACTGTGCTTTCTTTACTGTGAAGAGCCTCCGTCGCAGGCTAACACGCCAAGCTAGCCTGAGTCAACAGGACCCTGACATGGGGGCCGGCGTCAACGATGGCTCACCAGAGGCGATGGATATCCCCACGGGGAACCGTGGAGCGATGGCTAGCGCTAGCTGGGGCAACCAGCTCGACGCCATTTCCCCGCTGTTGGAAGACTCCAGCAATGACCTCACGACCCGACTGCTGGGCTTCCTGAGTGGAGACAACGACTCCACAGGGTTTTCCGACAGCCTCCTTTCGGAATCATCGGAGGGAGACGAAGACTCCTTCATCCCCTCAGGCCAGGCCTCCTGCCGGGGAATCCCAAACCGGTCACGCAGGAGTGTGGATCTGCAGGACGTGTGTAAACGCGCTGCAAATAAACTGGTGATTCCCTGGCACCAATGCAGTAGCAGAGACCACCACGTCCCACTACAAAGGTAAGAGGCTACCCAAAGCTAAATGGGCCTGGAGTACACCTTTCTCCTCCAAGAACCCTGTCCAGGGTGGGTAGGTGTTGGACTGTGTTAACATGACGGGGATTGTGCTTGCCCACATGCCCCCCATCGAACCCCTGGTGGCTTCCCATCTCCACCCCAGCAAGAAGTTCTCCATGACCTCAACTGGCCCCACCTTACCAACCAAGTATGAGCGCTTCCAGTTGTCTGTGACAGAGAAGGTCTACAGGTCGGTCACCACAGCGGTGAGGGCTCTCCGCACCGCCTCGATGCTCTCAGCATACCAAGCTGAGCTACAGGAGGAGCTAGCGGTCACACTGGAGCCGGGTCTATGGGATGAGATCTTTATTGCCACAGAACTCAACCTGCGTCTGCTCAAGGCCGCTGTCCAGGCGTCAGGTAGAGCAATGGGGCTCATGATATCCCAGGAGAGGACCCGATGTCTCAACCTATCCACGGTGTCGGATAGTGAGAAGCTGAAGATCCTGGATGCTCCTGTATATCCTAGGCCTTTTCGGTCCCACCGTCAAGATGTCACGGTGCAAGGAGAAAAAGAGGGAGGGTCTGCCTGCCCAGGAAGACACAACCCAGTGCCTCCCCTGTACCTCGCCGCACCTTCACCCAGGCTGCAGCAGGTTGACCTCCCCCAACCTTTAAGATCCCCAGACCCCCCCCCCCCCAGGCTGCGAACCCAAGGCAGCAGAGAACCTTGGACCCTAAGGGCCCCTGGTCTAAGAAGCCTCCTTTCCCACCCATGGCACCAAGGGGCCAGCCTGCCCCTAATCTCACCCAGGGGGTAAGGAGGAAGAAGCGAATGGCCTAGCGATGTCCCCATTGCCAAAGAAGGGAGAACGTGCTCCCCCAAGTGCTGTTCTATCCCCTCTGCCAATCCTGAGCCTGTTCCAGGGTGCAAGTTCCCAGGCACCTCAGTCGGTGGTGACAGGGTACAGCCCAAAGAGGAGAAGAGACAATGTTCAGATGGATGCTCCTACAAAGCCCCCCTCTTGTCTCCTCAAACACACCCCAATGTCAGTTCACATTAAAAAAATTCACATTAGCGCAACCAGGCTACAGGCCAAGGGCGCAGTCAGACATGTTGTCTCTCACAAAATCAAAACAAACATGGTGCCTCCCTATAACGCCACCAGAGGGAACTACCACTCTTTTTGTGGTGACAGGCCACATAAGCGTGCTCCCGCTACGAGTCAGCCGGACATGCACAGTGCATTGCGGACTTTCGTACACCCTCCCCCTGACGGAGGGTGCTGCTAAAACATCTATGGGGGAAAGCTCGGTCAGCCCTCGGAGCGGAGAGAGAATTGGCTGGCATGCGCAGTGTCAAACTGGGTACAGGGCACAATAGACAGGGGGTACAGACTACAATTCGCTGTCACCCCGCCCCGATTCAAGGGGTGCGACCCACGAGGGCAGAACAGTCAACGAGGTATGGGGACCCCATCTCCGTTCTACTCACATAAACTGCCTGGAACTCCTTGCAGTGTCCCTGGCATTAAAGTCGTTCTTCCCATTTCTGGAGGGTCGTCATGTTCTAGTCAGAACAGACAAATACCACTGTTGTGGCTTACATAAACAGACAAGGGGGCCTGGGATCCCCTCACTTACACACACTGTCACACAGACTAATTGTGTTGGAGCAGTGTGCATCTCCAGTTATGGAGAGCTACTCATGTACCAGGAGTACTGAATCTGGGGGCAGATTTACTTTCCAGGGGGAATCCACTACACAGAGAGTGGAAGCTTCACCCGGAGGTAGCCAATCAGGTTTGGATGCACTTCAGCATTCCAGCAGTGGATCTTTATGCATCAATGGAGAATATTCAGTGTCCACTGTTCTTTTCCCTGAGGGATCGGGATGCATAGATGGGAGTTGGCGCACGAGTGGACACGCATCCTCCTGTATGCATTCCCCCCACTGGCCCTGATTTCCTCCACCCTAGCCAGGGTGTAGGAGAAGGGGCCATCGCTCATACTAATAGCGCCATATTGGCAGGAGAAAAAGTGGCTAGCAGAGATCACTCAACTACTATGCGGTCATCCGTGGCCCTTCCCCCTGCGTTGGGACCTACTATGCCAGGCGCAAAGGGAGATTTTCCATCACCCGGAACGGTTGGCACTCTTGGCCTGGTCCGTGAATGGTTCAACTTGAACACTGCCGGGCTTCCCCAAAATGTCATTTTGACTATTCAGTGCTAGAGCCTCATCCACCAGGTCACTTTATAATTGTACATGGAAAGTTTTTGAGGAATGGTGCGCAAAATCACAGACTGTGCCATTCCAGTACTCTGTACCAGGAATCCTGTCGTTTCTACAGGAATTACTAGAAAAGGGAAAGGCTTTTTCTCCTATTAAGGTATTTCTAGCAGCTATTCAGGCTTGTCATGTGGGTTTTGGGAGCACGACAGTGGGGCAACACCCCCTTGTTGCCCGTTTTATGAAGGGTGAACATCGCTAAGGTCCGGTGTCCAAACAGCTTGCCCCGTCATGGGATTTATCAATTGTTTTGGATGCTCTATGCCAATAGCCTTTTGAGCCCCTGGCTCAGGTGGAGCTGAAGATGCTTTAATTTAAGACCGCGCTATCACAAGCATTGGCCTCCACCAAGCGTGTAATTGACATTCAGAAACTCTCGATGCACTTGTCATGCGCACAATTTGCACCCGGTAACAACAGGGTATCATTGCGGCTTAACCCCACCTTTACCCCTAAGATTATTAACCCTTCTTTGATGTGTCTTCCCCTTGAGCTTGTAGCTTTTTATCCCCACCGTTTTCCTCTCCGGAACATCAACGGTTGCATATGTTGGGTCCAGTACGCACTCTGCGCATGTACATGGACAGGACTAAGAGATTTAGGAAATGTGATCAGTTGTTTGTTTCCTGGGCGAAACCTCACACAGGTAACGCCCTCACTAAACAACGTATCTCCCACTGGATAGTGGAGGTTATTGCTTTGGCCTACACAAGTAAGGGTCTTCCGTCTCCTGCTGGCCTACGGGCCCATTCCACTAGATCAGTGGTTCCCAAACTTTTTATAGTTCCGTACCCCTTCAAACATTCAACCACCAGCTGCATACCCCCTCTAGCACCAGGGTCAGCGCATTCTCAAATGTTTTTTTTGCCATAATTGAAAGCCTGCCACACACACACTATACAATGCATTTATTAAACATAAGAATGAGTGTGAGTTTTTGTCACAACCCGGCTCATGGGAAGTGATAAAGAGCTCTTATAGGACCAGGTCACAAATAATAATATAATAATAATCAATAATTTTGCTCTTTATTTAGCCATCTTACATATAAAAGCTTATTTGTTCATCAAAAATAACTCTGCAATGTTGGGTTGTATTGGAGAGAGTCTCAGTCTTAAATCATTTTCCGCACACAGTCTGTGTCTGTATTTAGTTGTCATGCTAGTGAGGGCCAAGAATCCACTCTCACATAGGTACGTGGTTGCAAAGGGCATCAGTGTCTTAACAGCGCGATTTGCCAAGGCAAGAAACTCTGAGCGCAGCCTTATCCAGAAATCTGGCAGTGGCTTCTGATTAAATTTCACAGAACCCCTTGTTGCAATTTCGATGAGGCTCTCTTGTTCAGATATCTATCAGTAAGTGGACTGGAGGCAGGGCATGAAAGGGATAACGAATCCAGTTGTTTGTGTCGTCCGTTTCGGGAAAGTACCTGTGTAATTGCGCACCCAGCTCACTCAGGTGCTTCGCTATATCACATTTGACATTGTCCGTAAGCTTGAGTTCATTTGCACACAAAAAAATCATACAATGATGGAAAGACCTGTGTGTTGTCCTTGTTAATTCAGACAGAAAAGACCTCAAACTTCTGAAAAAAACGTGTCAATACTTTGCCCCTTGATAACCAGCGCACTTCTGTATGTTGTAAAAGCGTTACATGGTCGCTGCCCATATGCAGAAAATAAACAACAATTCAGGGGCCTTGCTTTAACAAAGTTAACCATTTTCACTAATGTCCAAAATGTCTTTCAAGCTGTCAGGCATTCCCTTGGCAGCAAGAGCCTCTCCGTGGATGCTGCATTGTACCCAAGTGGCGTCGGGAGCAACTGCTTGCACACGTGTTACCACTCCACTATCTCTCCCTGTCATGGCTTTGGCGTCATCAGTACAGATACCAACACATCTTGACCACCAAAGTCCATTCGATTTAACAAAGCTGTCTACTACTTTAAAAATATTATCTCATGTTGCCCTGGTTTGCAGAAGAGGATGTCTTCCTTAATTGACCCCCCATTAACGTAACGGACATATAGTAGGAGTTGTGCTAGACCCGCCACGTCTGTTGACTCATCCACCTGTAATGCATATAATTCACTGGCTTGTATGTGAAGTAGTAATTGTTTCAAAACATCTCCTGCCATGTCACTGATGCGTTGTGAAACAGTGTTCTTTGATGAAGTCATTGTCTGTATAGTTTTTTGGGCCTTTTCCCCCAGCGTTGTCCCAGCTAAATCCACAGCAACAGGAAGAATTAAATCCTCCACAATAGAATGGGGCTTGCCTGTCCTAGCCATTCGGTAGCTCACCATATAAGACACTTCTAGCTCCTTTTTTTTAGTGGTATCTGTTGCTTTTAGACATGTTTTACTACTAGAAAGTTGTCTTTATTCTCGCTCAAAAAGCTCCCGTGGCTTATTTTTCAAATTGTCATGTTTCGTTTCTGCGCAAGAGTGAAGGTTTCCCACGAGAAAGTAGCGGTTAATGTGATTGGATGTTAATTATTTGACTATGCTACCTGTATTTGACATTGTGTTGTTATATAGCTGAACACTAGATGGTTTCATTTTATTTTGGGTGGTGAAACGAGGCTACTCAGGTGAGAAAAAAACCTCACCCAAATGTATAGCCCCGTTGGAAAATATAAATGTACTGTTTGAAAATGTGAAGACATTTATTCTATTTTAAAAACAGTTTTTACATTTTTTTTTGTGAATCGCATTTTTATTTGGCATACCCCAGACGGCATTGCGCATACCCCATTGCACGTATTCCAGTTTGGGAATAGCTGCACTAGATAAATGGCTACGTCCTGGGCTTGATTTAAGGGCATAGCTATCCAAGATATTTGCTCAGCAGCGAGTTTTATAGGCTCGATATCACTGCACCGACCCTGGCGCATATTGTTTTACGTGTAGGATCTTCTGAGTGGCAAAGCCCATTTGTGTGATATATATAGCGCAGGGCAGTCGGTCGTCAGGATAAGCTTGTCTGGAAATACGGGAGTCAGTATATCCCAAAAGTGAAGTTCCCGAAACAAATTCTTGAAAGAGAACTTTAGTTTACGACTGTAACCCAGGTTCTCTGATAGTATAAGTGAGGTATTTCACCAGACCACCCTCCTTGCATGAGCGAGGAAGAGGTGTGGCTTATTTTTGAATGACTCAGAGACGCTGCGTTGGGCCTTTTATAGGGTAGGAGGGACACCCTTCCCAGACGCACTCGTCTCGACGTCCAGCCAATCATGGCTGCGGTAGTGTAATAAAGGCTTCTGACGAATACGCTGGGGGCGTATCCCATAAGTGAAATACCTCACTCATACTATCAGAAAACCGGGGTTACAGTTGTAACCTAAAAATGTGGCAGTGACATAGGATCCCCATGAGTGACAGAACACTGAGCCAATCCCGGCTCAACTAGAGAACATTACCAACCCCTACGCTCCGTATTTTCCGCTGGCTTCCCCACCACCACAGAAAGCACTGAGCTAGGCTGAAACACCTGCATTTTGGCGCTGCCTTACTCAAGAAAGAAAAAAAGAGACCATGTTTGTATGTGGCTTTATTAACTCAATAATTATTTTATTTTTACATTGTTACAACTGATATTTTACACGTATTAATGCCAAAATCACATGCAAAACAGGCAACCCCCCCAAAAAAATGTGAGGCTCTGCCCCACCTGCCCTGAATGACGGGTCACCACTGGATATACTTCATTCATTGACATTTTTGTTTGGCTAAATATAAAGACAAAAGGGAGGAATATGCTTCAGACCACTGCAATACATTGCACTATTGGTAAGTTGGATGTCGTGTGTGTGTGTGTGTGTGTGTGTGTGTGTGTGTGTGTGTGTGTGTGTGTGTGTGTGTGTGTGTGTGTGTGTGTGTGTGTGTGTGTGTGTGTGTGTGTGTGTGTGTGTGTGTGCAAAACACGGACAACAAAGGCATTTCAAGCAGTTCTAAATCTTTAATTGTCAAATATAGCATCCTGTTGTTTAAGCATTTTTTGAAAAATCCATTATTTAATGAATAACCTAAACCAACAGAAATGAAGAATGAACATGTATCCTTATGGGGCATGTAATTCTGTAGATATTCTCAATTGAAATGTATTGTCTAATTCATGGTCTTTGTTTTGGATTTAAAAGGCCAGATTTATAGAAGCTTTTGAACAGACACACAACTTTCACCCCTTTTTAAGGAGCAAATAAACACCAGAAACAACACCCTAACACAACTGTTTTTTTTACGGCCAATCATTTTATAACAGCTTCCCGACTCAACCTACCGCCTAGTCAGATGAGGCTGGTGGGAGGAGCTATAAGAGGATGAGCTCATTGTAATGCCTGGAATGGGATTTATGGAACGGAATCAAACATATGGAAATCACGTTGGACTCCGTTCCATTCATTCCATGCCATACATTAGAATGAGCCCATCCTCCCATAGCTACTCCCACCAACCTCCTCTGCTTTTAGTATGTTTTCAATATTTATTACTTTATTCAATGTTTGACAAAAGTACAGGTACAATACTTGCACTGGTGCAAAGACTCGGGACAGTGTAGGGACCTGATACCAAGGCGGCTTACATTGGGATTGTTGTATCTAATGAGTATTGCTGTTGTCACATGCATGATAGGGCATAGGGCATTTCTGCTCAAAGCAGAACTAGTGAATGTGGTCGGTTTCAGAAGAATATAGCAAAACTAGTATCACCACTATCATAGATGTCCTTTGTTTTTTGCTTTGCTGTTTCAACCAATCTAATTTTGACATATTTTCTCACTCTAAAACATAAAAAGACATCAACAGAGGGCAAAATAATAATATACATGGCCAGCAATATTGTCTAATATTAGTTTAAAATGAGTGCCATATAATAATATAAATAGGCTAATAATTGTATTTTGTTACCAATTACATAAATATTTTATTTCACAAGTTGAAAGAAACACTAAAATGTGTAAAGACATGGACGTTTACAGTTCATAGAATCAACAATCAGGGGATCTGAAGTGTGGACACCAAATGGCACAAACTACATTAAATTATACCAGACTTGCACGTCCCAATTGAAAAAACATTGTGGCCGAATCCCAAAAGTCATCAGCCAGTCAATCAAGGAGACAAACGAATAATTATAAATGCCTTCAATGCATTTGGTAATATATACATTTCCAAGTTGTTGCATCACTGTCAATAAAGAGAAATACAATATGTTCATTTGAACCGTACCGTAGCTTCAGTGCTTTGAGCAAAGAATGGTAGCCTACTCAATGACACGGGTACAGAGACAAACGGACAAATAATCACTAACTGAAATTCTGCATCACCCACTTACAAAATGCCACTGTCCTTACATTAAAACTATCTTTTAACTGTAGTATTTGAGTCATAATATTATGGAATCAAATTCCATGGTCTCAAAAGTAGCCATAGTACATACATCTTTCAATAACAGAAGACAACAAACAATCTTTCAATAGTTCCAGTTACATATGACAAAAAAAATTTGAAAAAGAAAAACATTAACAATTGACAGCTGCATTGTTAGGCTTTTCTCTCCGACCGTTTCAGGTTTGATTGTGAAAGAGCTTGCATAGAGAAAGCTCTGAAGTAGTCACTGTCTCTTTTGTATTTTCTGCGTTTCTGCGACTTGATTGTTCATCTTCTTCTGATTACCGTCACTCAAATGCAGTTAGCTTTCATTTCTAGTTCAGAATAAAACATACAGAAATACAAAGATACAAGTTGTATTTGTCTCTATTGGCAGATACAAGGAAATGACAAGAGTAGGTGCAGGTGAAACCACAACACAGATAGCCCTCAAACAGTGAAGATTGAAATCCCACACACTACCTTGCCAGACAGTGGATAGGTCTTGGTCTTGTCCCCTTAGTCAATTAAACACAAAGGGATGCTCTCTGCCTCTGTATTACAGGAGCCTAAGGGGGTTTAAACAACAACAAACATAGCTACCTTCATTTAAATAAAAAAAAGTACTGTTTGAGTCTACTCGAATCCAGCTGGAAGCTAGCTGACAGTGTAGGGAGAGAGAGAGAGTCAGGAAGTGTTTGACCAGGTCAAGTGGTCAACGCTCCATGTTGTCTCTCAATGCTACTTTTCCATCATCTTCTCTTTAGCGGTCAGCAGAGAGAGACAGTGGCTACCAGTGGCCATCCTCATAAAAATATGGTAATTTACCAGTTTCTTTTATCCAAAGCGAAAATGAACAAATATTCTGTGTACAGAATCAAACCCACAACACCAGAGTTGGAAGCAGCGCACTCCAGCCAACTGAGCCACCAGGACCACATACGAAGTGGGTCACACCTCTGTACTTATAGCGCGAGTGTTGGTATAGAAGTCCGGTGCTGGGTTGCTGCGATGCTGACCGGTGCTCAGCAGGGAGCCGTGCAGGGAGGGCAGGTCGAGAGCCAGCGCTGGGTTCTCATAGTGCGTGGGCATGTAGGTGATGCGCTCGCCACCGTTGCGCATCTCATCGGTGGTGCGGATGTAGAAGGGTGATTCATAGGGCGCGCAGGTGGGGCAGTAGTTGCGGGGAGGCCCTGAGGCGTGGGGGGCAGGGGGCTCCGGGAAGAGGGGGGTGACGGCCGCCCCATCCACCCCGGGTGCACTGCACGCATTGCAGGCAAAATGGGGCTGCGTGATGGAGCCGGTGTCCCCTTCTGACCCATTCTTCTTACAGCAGTAATACTGACGGAGAGGGGCGGAGAGAGAGAGAGGTTGTGATTTGTGACAATTAATTAGTGAATAGAGACTGAGTCTAAGTAGATCTCTCATACACAGACACACACGCACACACCTACCTGGAGTCTACAGTAACAGAGCACTGCTATGATAACCAAGAGAATCACCGTGGCGAGAATTCCTCCGGTTATGACAACAGTTCCAGCTGTCATCCGACCAGCTCTCCATCAAACTCTGGAGGCACAGGAAGTGACGTCATCATCACATGGCCACTGGGCTAACAGAAACCCGGGTTGTTTTCAATAGGACACAATGTAGGGGGAACTGGGAATGTGTGTTCTAATTGGACATATTCAGGTAGTACCTCCCTGTTTCATTACTTTTCTAAATGTTTTCTGACAACAGAACATGACCCAGAAGCACTATAACATAGGACATATTGCTTTAGTGAATAAAATGGAACTCACGTTCAGCAAAGTGTGCTTTAACACCTGCAAGAGAGAAGACCGTGGGCAGTACAATGAACGGCGCAGTTCTGGATGGATTAACCACTTACATTGATCCAAATGACTATATTTACAATTAGGGCTTCAATCATTTCCATGTTCAAAGCAATTTCCTCATAGATGATTAGTATACTGTTATATGCTATGAAATTGTGTCGTTCTTCTGACAACTTTCTCACTGCGATTAACTCTGTCTGTTTGGCCTGACAGCTCAAGACATCTAATTTGAGACAAGAATATATGTGGGGGAGAATAAGAAATAGTGAAAGAGTGACCCCTGTAAGTAGGCTACTCACATCAGAAGAGTGTTCGGAGGGCAGGAGAGGAAAAGCCAGGTCACAGGTGGGAGGAGACGCTGATGGACAGATACACAGCCTCGTCGTTCTCTGACCAAACAAGATAG
Organism: Salvelinus alpinus; assembly: GCF_045679555.1. Taxonomy (NCBI): domain Eukaryota; kingdom Metazoa; phylum Chordata; class Actinopteri; order Salmoniformes; family Salmonidae; genus Salvelinus; species Salvelinus alpinus. The sequence continues at coordinate 10,511,416 of NC_092101.1, read as the reverse complement.
ACAGAATCCAATATCATGTCATATCATGTAATATGCTATATGTAAAACATACAATACCAGTCAAAAGTGTGGACAGACGTACTCATTCCGGGGGTTTTCTTAATTTTTTACTCATTTATACACTGTAGAATAATGGTTAAGACATCAAATCTATGAAATAACAGATATGGAATCATGTAGTAACCAAAAAAGCGTTAAACAAATCAGTGTAGGGACCTGATACCAAGGCGGCTTACATTGGGATTGTTGTATCTAATGAGTATTGCTGTTGTCACATGCATGATAGGGCATAGGGCATTTCTGCTCAAAGCAGAACTAGTGAATGTGGTCGGTTTCAGAAGAATATAGCAAAACTAGTATCACCACTATCATAGATGTCCTTTGTTTTTTGCTTTGCTGTTTCAACCAATCTAATTTTGACATATTTTCTCACTCTAAAACATAAAAAGACATCAACAGAGGGCAAAATAATAATATACATGGCCAGCAATATTGTCTAATATTAGTTTAAAATGAGTGCCATATAATAATATAAATAGGCTAATAATTGTATTTTGTTACCAATTACAAAAAAAAGCGTTAAACAAATCAAAATATATTTTATATTTGAGATTCTTCAAAGTAGCCACCCTTTGCCTTGATGGCAGCTTTGCATACTCTTGGCATTCTCTCAACCAGCTTCATGAGGAATGCTTTTCCAACAGTCTTAAAGGAGTTCCCACATATGCTGAGCACTGGTTGGCTGCTTTTCATTCACTTTGAGGTCCAACTCATCCCAAACCATCTCAATTGGGTTAAGGTCAAGGTGATTGTGGAGGACAGGTCACATGATGCAGCACCATCACTTTCCTTCTTGGTCAAATAGTCCTTACACAGCCCGGAGGTGTGTTGGGTCATTGTCCTGTTGAAAAACAAATTGTAGCCCCACTAAGTGCAAACCAGATTGGATGATGTATCGCTGTAGAATGTTTAACACTTTATTGGTTACTATATGATTCCATATGTGTTATTTCAAAGTTTTGATGTCTTCACTATTATTCTACAATGTAGAAAATAGTACAAATAAAGAAAAACTCTTGAATGAGTAGGTGTGTCCAAACTTTTGACTGGAACTATATATATTTTTTTATCTCTACATTACGGTTTATCTCTACATTACTTCCTCTTGAACTACACATCCTTGCCACAAGATGGAGCTACAGAATAAAAAACTGGAGAGGGGAAAAAACATCAGCATGCTGGTCATTTTCCCCCCCAAAAATCTGTTGTTCACATCATTACACAATTGTGTGCAGGTTTAGACCCGGGAGAGGCTGTACATTACTATCTTCTTCTAGATGTGTCCTGAATTATCTGGTCAAATTCAGTCAATTGACCAAATCACATCCCTAACGATGAGCTCTCACTCTGAGTAATACTTTGTCATTTCATTTAACCAACACTAAATTCAAGTCCAAACAATTCAGATTATTTCTATCATAATGGCATGGTGAACCACAGACATCACACCAAGCATTACTCACACTACAATCCTGAAACAAGGGTGGACTGGATGGAAAGAAAGGGTGTGTAAACACGCATACACACACACAAGCCAAGCTAGAATTGCAGACATTAGGTCAATGTCTCAACAGCCATGCAGTGTCTATGACCATGGTCTAACTGGCAGTACTATAATACAGAGTGGGGCTTTAAAAGTGATTTAGTGGTCCGTCTCTCTGGTCTCACGGGTGCATTTCACAGCAGCACTGACTTTTAATCAGAGGGATGAAAGGAGCTGAGATATACCTAGGGATCAACCTATCCATGTGATATCAGATTGAACGCACACACACACACACACAAGCACGAGCACGAGCACACACAATAGCCTGACATAGACTGTCACAGGGGCAAACATAGATCAAACACACAGGGTAATAAAGCAGCACAGCAAAGTGCAGACTAGCACAGTCTGACTGACATACTGCAAGCTGACACACACACAAGTACTTAAAGGCAAGATGAAATGCACAGAGAGCATGCGGACACACAGCCCTTCCAAGACGAAAATACAGACACACCCAAGCGATTTAGAAAATAATAATTTTGATACAGAATATTTAAAATTGGCCAAATAATGTCTTTAAAAAATATATGTAACAGAATGTATTTAAAATGTGTGTATATATATATATATATATTATATGAGTGCTGAATGCATCAGAAAATGTAGTTATTGTATTTGAAAATACATTACAGAATTGTAACAAAATGGTGACTGTATTAATAATTCAACTTTAGTACGCTTTGGTATCACGTACATCTATATCAATCTCATTAAGACTGCAGCACTGGCAGTGTACAAGCTTAAAATGGAATCACAGAACAGAAGATAACAAATTAACTGGCATGACAATCAGCCTCATGAGAGGCCACAAAGCCACACCCAACAAGCCACGCCTCCAAATATTTTAATAGGCTGCCAACCGCTACAATGTACAAAAATATAAAAGCAACTTCAAAGATTTTATTGAGTTACAGTCAGGGTTGGGTAGGTTACTTTCTAAATGTAATCTGTTACAGTTACTAGTTACCTGTCCAAAATTGTAATCTGTAATGCAACTTTTGGATTACCCAAACTCAGTCATCTCATTACATTCAGTTACTTTTAGATGACTTTCCCCTGAAGAGGCATTAGAAGAAGACAAAAATGGATGTTACCAATAGAACAACATCTATTGCAGGATAAATCACTGTTAAAGTTTACATAGCTGGCCATACATGGATGTTACATTTTTATTTATGGGTTGGTTATGTAGGCTTCTTCTAACCCATCACTTTCTACTACATATAATAATACCAATCAATTATATCTTTACATTAATATATATATTTTATAAGTCCAAAAATTGATGTAGCAACTACAGATTGCCCCTTATCAAAAGTGTGCGAGTTTGAGCATGTTTCCATTAGGCCTATGGATAAAAAAATATATATCAGCATGAATTAGATTGAGTAATAAAAGCCCTACTTTTATTCCATAGGCTGGGCTCTGCACTATGTAGCTGTTGCAAGAGCGCATTTTTTACTGGCTGTCCACTGGTTTCAAAAACAATGATTGATAGGCAGCTTAAACTTCTTGAATTCAACCATTATTGAGTTCAAATATACATTTAGATTTGTGAACAACCATCCACAACAACCACAATCAATAAGGTGCAAATACGTAGCTAAACGAGAGCAGCAGTGTGATTCACATCAATGCGCTATGTAGATATCAATAATAAGTGAAATCCATATCGCCGTAGACAACACCACTGCTGTCATCCCTACCTCCAAGCATGTATTCAAGTTGGATAATCTTTGGATGCCGACAGCAGTCACACCATTGGAAGACATAGCTTGGACTGTAGCCTAGAAAAAGCCCATTCCTGATCTTTTCCCGCGATCCATCAAACACATTTGGTGTGTCATCATAGTTGTCTCTGACTTGTGGTCAGACTCGCTCATGTGGCACAAATTTAAACTTGCGCCTTTTTTCAATGTTGATTTGAATGTCATTGAGAAAACAGAGATGTTTCAAAGATCTGAATTTAAAATTAATCCTCTAAGTAATCATCTAGTTTTTCAAAAGTATCTGTAATCTGATTACAGTATATTTGCTTGTAAAGTAACGGATTACAGTTACCGGTTTTTTGTAATCCCTTACATGTATTGGATTACATGTAATCTGTTACTCCCCAACCCTGGTTACAGTTCATATAAGGAAATCAGTCAATTGAAATAAATTCATTAGGCCCTAATCTATGGATTTCACATGACTAGGCCAGGGTGCAGCCATGGGTGGGCCTGGGAGGGCATAGCCACACCCACTTGGCAGCCAGGTCCAGCCAATCAGAATTAGTTTTTCCACACAAAAGGGCTTTATTACAGACAGAAATACTTCTCAGCACACAACCCCCCTAAAACAATCCCACAGGTGAAGAAGCCGGATGTGGAGGTCCTGGGCTGGCATGGTCACATGTGGTCTGCGGTTATGAGGCCGGTTGGAGATACTGCCAAATTCTCTAAAACAACGTTGAAGGCAGCTTATGGTAGAGAAATGAACATTCAATTCTCTGGCAACAGCTCTGGTGGACATTCCTGCAGTCAGCATGCCAATTGCACGCTCCCTCAAAACTTGAGACATCTATGTCATTGTGTTGTGTGACAAAACTGCACATTTTAGAGTGGCCTTTTATTGTCCCCAGCACAAGGTAATGATCATTGTCCCCAGCATCTGTGTAATGATCATGCTGTTTAATCAGGTTCTTGATATGTCACACCCGTCATGGGCATACACAAACACACTGTCTGATGAACTCTTAACGGACCACAGGCTAACATGGGACATTGACAGACAAAATAGTCTTCCACAGAAGCTGACATGCATTGCATGAGCACAAGCTGATGAATGTACTCACACACTGACATAGGCAGAATATCAAAGACTCCAACACACAGTGTGACATAAACAACATGTCACACAGTCTGACAGACACAGCGTGACACACTCACACACACACACACTCTCACAGCCTATCACATGTATAACACACACTCGCACACACACATTTTCTCTCACAACCTGTCACACACTCACCTCACTGAATCTCTCAAACGCACTATCCATCTCACACAAAGTCTGACACACTGCTCATACTTCCACAAACTGTCACTTTTCCTGTGTGTGTGTGTGTGTGTGTGTGTGTGTGTGTGTGTGTGTGTGTGTGTGTGTGTGTGTGTGTGTGTGTGTGTGTGTGTGTGTGTGTGTGTGTGTGTGTGTGTGTGTGTGTGTGTGTGTGTGTGTGTGTGTGTGTGCACTTGCGCATCTGTGCTTGCGCATGTGCATGATGCGGGCGTTTGTTTGTGTGTGTGTGTGTGTGTGCGTGTGCGTGCGTGCAGTGAGCGCCAATAGAGGAAGTGTAGGTCCCCAGTCAGCCAGACAGAATTGAGTTTGAGCAGCAGGGCAGATTCGATTAAGGGAGTCAGTCTAATGAGATATAATTAGGCGGCAGCAGGTGGAAGCTGCGCCGCCACAGCAGGGGCCCTAGGCTCCGTGGGGCGCAACCACTTCCTGTCAGAGGCAGGAACAGGAAGTGCCCAGTCATGTCTGTTTTTGTCCACCTGCATCTTTTCCTCATAGTCTTTCAAACTATGAGTCGCTCAGACGGTGATGCAACGTCTTTTTTTGTGTACAACTCTGTGTCTGTGTCTAATAGTTGGCTAATTGAAGCAAAAAAAGTGATGTCGGTAATCTTTTTAATATGCCTCCTCTATATAATATAACTCTATTAAGGCAAGATATTCACCCATTTAGTTAGCTCCTATGCATGCCGTCATATCACTTTCTTTCCTTTCAAACAAAAAGAACCCGGCGTACCAGTACCGAGTCGATGTGCAGGGGTACGAGGTAATTGAGGTAGATATTTACATATAGGTAGGGGTAAAGTGACTAGGCAACAGGATAGATAATAAGCAGCAGCAGCGGTGTATGTGGAGTCAAAAGAGGCAGTGCAAAGGGAGGTCAATGCAGATAGTCCGGGTAGCTATATTTGGTTAACTATTTAGCAGTCTTATGGCTCGAGAGTGCATTGGTACAAATCAGTGGTGATGAACGACCTCAGACAAGGATATTCGACTATTTGAGCCACAGTTTTATGACGCCAGGTTATTGCTGCCCAACCTCAATAAAGGTGGATGAAGGAGACAGGTATGGGTCATCATTCTGAAACCACTTAGTCGTTTAACCATTGCATCAGTATGCAACAATCATTTCCATCTGATTATGTCATCGTTGTCATCTGCAGAGCTAATCCTGGCTAGTTCACCATGTATTTCATGGGACATTGGCGTCCTGTTTGAGATTCAACACACACACACACACACACACACACACACACACACACACACACACACACACACACACACACACACACACACACACACACACACACACACACACACACACACACACACACACACACACACACACACACACACACAATCTCTCTCACACAAACACACAGAAAACAGAGAGAGGGCTGGATGAACCACTCACTCACACCACTGCTGGGCCCAGATTAGAGAAACAATGCCATGGCATGTCGCAGCCTTCAGTCCCCTTACACTGCCTGAAGAGCCCAAACACTGATAAGACTGCAGTACACAAACGGGCTTCTGCACCAAGTCACACCGTCTCTGTCAATGGGCCGAGGACATTTGGGGACACTTTTCTGGAAGGGCCAGTTGTAAGGACTTTACGCGAGCCGTTCCAAGTTTCCTCAGATCGGCAGAATGACATAACATTAAAGAATGCTCATTTCATTTGATGTCAACAATCTAAGCTGGAAAGGGCTCAGTACTCAGGTCCTGGAGAGATGCAGTGTGTGTAGGTTTTTGTTCCAGCCCAGCACTAACACGTCTTCAATGTATTCGAGCTGGAACTGCTTTCCAATGTGTTAAAGCTGGGATTGAATAAGTGCCTATGCACACTGCAGTCGTTGAGGAAGAACATTGCCAAGGGGTTCATTAGTCCGTATGTGAGACAATTACAGATATGAACATTGAGATGGTTACACGTTTGGAATGCTGTATGTCTGGAGGTCTCTATATTATTGATAATAAGTGAATAAAACCTAGATTGAGTATAATAACGCTAATGTTAGTGTGTGTGTGGCACTGTGGTTCGGTCCCTGCCAACACAGCCCTCCATCTTTCTCCCTCTATCGCCACTATGAGTGTGCAGATCGATGAGCTGACACACGCACACGTTTCTGTTGCCATGACACTGGGGAGATGTTTCCTCGACCCTGACCAAACCTATCTTCCTTAAACAGCCCTTCATACACACAGACACACAGAGAGACACACACAGACACAGACACACAAAAACACCCATCATTGATATGCTCATGCACACACGCGCACACACCCTCCTGCCACTTCGAGTCCCATCATCCTCTTCACCTCCATCACCATCCTCACGCCGTCTTTCATCCCGTCAACCTGTTGTTCCCTTGCTCCCACCTCCACGTCCTCCATCTCACACAAGACATCAAGTGTTTTATACTGTTAAAAGCCCAGTGAGCCTATAAAGAAGTTCTATGAGTAATTCTAATGTTGAGCACCAACAGCAGTGGTCTCTATTGTTCTTTATAGAGACTTTATAGAGACTATCTGCAGACTGAGTCACAAATGGCACCCTATTCCCTTTATAGTGCAGTACTTTTGACCAGGGCCCAAAGGTAGTGCACTATATAAGGAAAAGGGTGCCATTTGGGGTGCAAAAATCGAAGCTAACTGTAGAATTGAATTGGTTAAGACACTGAAGGTTAAGACAACCAGCAAGCCAATACAGTTTCTGATATGTCCCATCTTTCCTATTCAACAATTCATGCTAAGGTATTAGGCCTACACATTGATGGTGGATGGGGTGTGTTCCATTTTGACTCGATTCCAATTCCGAATTTACGTCTTTCACACTTGTAAGCTCTCTGCAGATGTGGCTACCTAGTGCGCTCGGAATAAATTTCATGTAACCACTGAAATCCCTCACACTTGCCGGCCAACATATTTTCTGGTGGAGTTTTCATTCAATAGGGTTTTGAGTACATTTATGTTAAGAAATCCCTTTAAATACGGTGTACCTTTTAGTTAGAATTTTGTCTACAATTTTGTCTATATAGAATACACCGAGAGAACGGTTCTTAATATTAGGGATCAATGAAAGAAAGTCATCTAAATATATGCATATTCATCTCCATTTCAGCACCAATTGGTAGATTTAAAAATACTCTCTTATAGATTATTTCGATTGAGGAAAGTATTTATGAATCATAAAAAACTGGTTTGGAGAGCCTTTATGCATGAAAGAAAGAAAACAGTGGTTTGATTCGTTCTGAGAATTCTGCATGATGGCACAGCATTTCATCAACTTTACGGTGGGAAAGGTGATATGTTGATGTGCTTCAGTGTGCTGCCATATGACTGGTTTCACATTTGTCTCCAGAGATTATAAGGTAAAATGATCTAAAACAAGTGTCATGTGTATTTCCAATTCCCTTATCCAAACGGATTACTCATTACCTCAATCTTACCAGTAGCTCTTATCAAGATGTAAATTACAGTGCATGGAATTTCTATCGGAAGTTCTGGAGAGACCTGAAAATAGCTGTGCAGCGATGCTCCCCATCCAATCTGACAGAGTTTGAGAGGATCTGCAGAGAAGAATGGGAGAAACAAAGACAGGTGTGCCAAGCTTGTAATGTCATACCCAAGAAGATGTGTAAATGTAATATTTCTGTTTTTTATTTTGTATAAACTTGCCAAAAAAATTGAAAAACCTGTTTTCACTTCGTCATTATGGGGAATTGTGTGTAGATTGATGAGGGGGAAAAACGACTTAATCCATTTTAGAATAAGGCTGTAACATAACAAAATGTGGGAAAAAAGTAATGGGGTCTGAATACTTTCCGAATGCACTGTACTCTACCACTCTCTCTCTCACACACTCATATTCTCTCTCTCTCTCTCTCTCCCTCTCTCTCTCTCTCTCTCTCTCTCTCTCTCTCTCTCAAACATTACCTCTCTCTATCTCTCTCACATTACCTCTCTCTCACACATACATTACCTCTCTCAATCACTCTCACAAGCCCACGAACACACACACACACACACACATGCATGCACACACAGGCACACACAAACACACAAAAACACACACACAAACACTATCTCTATCTCTCTCACACACAGACACACAACCTCTCTCTCTGTGTCTGTCTGTCTCACTGCTTCTCGCTCTCCCCCCGGGAATATTGCCATATCTTTGACTGTCAGTCAAACCTAACCCCTCTCTGGGCCACCATCATAACTACATCCTTATGGTTCTTTGGCCTCAGAAGATAGCCTACCAGTCTTCCAACCATAGCACACTAAAGCTAGTCTCAACAACAAATAACGCAATTCTTTCATAACCATAGATCGACTTAATGCTCTGCATACTATTCTTCAATCAATGTTTAAACATTAGCAAAGAACCCTTGGCATCCATCTCTGGGATGTAAATGTCTTCATTACAAATCCATTCTAACCGACAGAGACTCGTCTTCTTATAGGCCTCGATTGTTACTTCAAACAGCTGACTGGAACGTGTCACGAACAGCTTCATTTTTCAGAGCCAAACTAAAATCCTCTTACCATGTGGCACCCCCCTGAATCTCTCAGTTGGCGCTGAGAGCACATTATATTGTGGAAGCCTCCAAGCCTTGCCGCTGTATTGGATGCCTGAGCTTGATATCGCACACAAAAAAACACAACCCAAATGGGATTCATGGTCACAGAGTTAATGTCATTTCTGTAATTCTGTTATCAGGAGCTACAGTTGGCTGTCCTCTTTGCACGTCTTCCCTTGAACTTATTTGTGTTAAAGTATGTTTGGATGGATAGAGAACAGAGAGGGGGAGAGTCTGAGACTCAATTAAGAAGGGTTAATTCTATTGCGTATTTTATGTCGTCTCACAACGGGCCTACCTGGCAGAACAACATTGTGTCCTTATGACTAACGTTCTAAACGTCATTGTACATCTTTACATTTTACCCCAGAATTCCACTTCAAATCAACCATAGGGTTTTAAGGTTTGCCTGGAGGGAAGCCAGCTCCACATTCTCAAACACAACCTTTTCACCACATCGTCTCTTCAACACTCTGCCTCTTCATTTAACAATCTTTAAAACTATTAAGTCAATGTCAATGTAAAGACCATGAGGTAACCACCCACATGAAAACATACTATATTATTCACTGTTGTGTTTTTGTACTTTACTGTAGTATTCAAGTCTGCAAAAACACTACAGTGAATATTGAAGTATTTACTGTAGTATACTGTTGTATTTATAGTTAACTATAATATAAAAACGGTAGTATATTCTATTTAATGTAGACCGTTTGCAGATTGTAGTATACTGTAGTATTTATGTATTTTTTGGGCGGACATTCCTGTTGTATTTACTATAGTGTTTTTCTTTTATGATCTTCCACATATTAAATGGAGGCTTTCTCCTTCAGGAAACCTACTGGAGAAATACTAAGAGCACATTTTCCATAACCTGTACATAGGTAGTTAAAAAAGTGTAGTGTTTTTGCGGACATTACTGTGTGGGGTTTTTTTTGGGGGGGGGGGGGTAATGCTGTAGTATTTACTGTAGTATTCTACATCATACCACAACATTCTATAGTAAGTACTACACATGATCGAAGGATACTACAGTGTATAGTATAGTATTCTACAGTATACTATAGAATTGTATAGTAAGTACTTTAGTATTCTACAGTAAACTGTAGTATTTTTCGGGTGGGCAGGCTATACTACTGTTGTTACAGGTTGTTCTGGTAGTCTACTGGTAAACCAGGGATTCAATTCTAACACCAGGAGACAGGGAGCAAACACTACCAATTGATTACGTTTCAGCTTGTGTACATCAGTAAACATCTGTTTAACAGGATCTACTTTGTATTAAGATAGGAGCTGCAAAAACCCATCTGATACATTGACTGAGCTGAGCTTACAGGACAAAAGGTAATTGGCAGCTAACCACAAATAAAGGTAGCGGGGCATTGGCTAACATTTCAGTCCAATTACTTGATTTTCTCCTGGTCATTTAGGTGCAGAGTGTAATGAATGATTTCCCTCCATCCTTGATAAAAGCATTGGGTGAATGATGACTACTGTATAGATTCATCTCATTGGGATATAGTATAGATGGTCCTCCACAACCCCAGGGTTCCTCTGTGTAGAGAAAGAGCATCTGTTTCCATCTCCATCCCGCTCCCAGGCCATTTCAAGCTCCAAGGGCCCCATTTATAACCGTTGTTTAAATGTTACACTAAATATCTGCATGCACCGTTTCCTCTAATAAATCAGACCTGACGTAAAAGTGTGCGCGCGTTAACGAGGATTATAACTCCGTCTGAATAACGCCCATCATTCACCTTTTATAGTGACAATAACTCCCTTATTTGCTGTATACGTTTGGAAGTATTGGAATTAGACTGACATAGTAATTCTAAAGGAAATATCAATGGGGAACTTGATCAAATGTCTTCGGAGGTGTTGGTAGAATATATATTTTTTTCAGGGACATTTGATGTAGCTGACCGTTTCAATTGAAAATTGTTGTCGACCTGTAAACAGATTGAATTCGCTAATGTTTTGCATTTACTTTCTCCCGAACCAAAATATGCTGCACTGACCGCGAATTCTGAAACGTCTACTCTGAAAACATTCAAACTAAAGTAGGCCTACTTAGTGGTAGCCTTCCCACTTCAATGCAAAATATAAACTGTGTTCACCTGTTCAATTATACGGTATGTTATAAACGCGCTCCCTTGGAGCAAAACAAATGAAATTATAATAGCCTATCTAACAGGCCCAATTAAAAGCGATGCGCATGGTAATATGAACTCATCATGGCCAGAAAAGTTGCAATGGTAATGATATGTATTATGTATTATGTTTATAAATGACATTTTGTCTAGGCTACTTTTCTGTCGCATGGATAGAGCAAAATATTTTAAATACCAGTAGCTTAGGTGTAGACCTTACGGTGAAATGCTTACTTACAAGCCCTTAACCGTCAATGCAGTTCAAGAAATAGGGTTAAGAAAATATTTATTAAATAACTAAAGTATATATTTTTTAAGTAACAATAAAATAACAATAACGAGGTTGAGGTTATATACATAGTCAATGTGCGGGGGTACAGGTTAGTCAAGGTAATTTGTACATGTAGGTAGGGGTAAAGTGAATATGCATAGATAATAAACAGCGAGTAGCAGCAGTGGGGGGTGGGTTAATGTAAATAGTCCGGGTGGCCATTTTATTAAATGTTCAGCAGTCTTATGGCTTGGGGGTAGAAGCTGTTAAGGAGCCTTTTGGACCTAGCTACAGTATTAACTACTGTGAAGTGGGTCCAATTAAATGAGAGATGGGACGAATGGTCGCATATCCTAAATTGTTGTAGCCCTATAGGCTATTTCGAGGATGTAACCATCATGGTCATAATTTATTCTACAGTGATCATGGAAATAAAATAAATACTGTAAATTGGAAATATTAAATTATTTTGTTATGCAAAGATAAAATAATTAGATTTAACAGCAAATGATAGCACCTTGTTATTATATTTAGATAACTTTTTTTGATATGACTAAGTCATCATACACTGAGTGTACAAAACAAAACAGCTCTTTCCATGACAGACTGACCAGGTGAATTGTCACGACTTCCGCCGAAGTTGGTCCCTCTCCTTGTTCGGGCGGCGTTCGGCGGTCGACGTCACCGGCTTTCTAGTCACCACCGATCCATGTTTCATTTTCGTTTTGTTTTGTCTTCATAGTACACACCTGGTTTTCATTCCATAATCAATGTTCCTTATTTAACCCTCTGGCTTCCCCTTTTGTTTTGTGCGTGACTGTTGTTGTCAAGTGGTTTCTTTTATGTGCTCTGGATATTTATCCTTGTTGGAACATTGCTTATTTTGAGTAAAGCTCTGATTTTTACTCATACCTGTGTCCTGTGCCTGACTCTGCCTTATCCATTCACCTAGAACGCTGACATGAATCCAGGTGAAAGCTATGATCCCGTATTGATGTCACTTATTAAATCCATTTCAATCACTGTACATGAAGGAGAGGAGACAGGTTAAAGAAAGATTTGTAAGCCTTGAGACAATTGAGACATGGCTTGTGTATGTGTACCTACCATTCAGAGGGTGAATGGGCAAGACAAAATATTTAAGTGCCTTTGAACGGGGTATGGTAGAGAGTGCCAGGTGCACCGGTTTGTGTCAAGAACTGCAACGCTGCTGGGTTTTTCACGCTCAACAGTTTCCTGTTTGTATCAAGAATGGTCCACCACCCAAAGGACATCCAGCCAACTTGACACAGCTGTGGGAAGCATTGGAGTCAAAGTGGGCCAGAATCCCTGTGGAACGCTTTCGACACCATGTGGAATCCATATCCCCGACGAATTAATGCTGTTCTGCGGGCAATAAAAAAAATAAAATGTTGTACACTGGGTGTATATTCCGGATTTCCCCAAGTCTACTAGGCTACTTTTGCCTTCTTGCAATGCAATTCTTCAACCACTAGAAACTGTGCGTACGCATGGTCTAAATTTTGCGTGAGGACAAGCACATTCTCACGTCAAGTTCAGTTTATATAAATGCCAACTTTTGCGTGAAAACTGTCGAGCACATGTTTTGGGGCATATTTTGTGTGTAGGCAACATTTATAAATGATGCCCCAACTGAGGCTGATTCCTCACTGCTGTATGCTAGCCCGCTACCGAGTTTTGCTCCTTCAGGGCTCATCTGTAAAAGAGACATTGGTCTCAGTATGACTTTAAAAGTTAAATAACATGTTTGATCTTGCAAACAATGTAAAGTACACGTCCGGTCAAAAGTTTTAGAGCACCTACTCATACAAGGGTTTTTCTTTATTTTTACTATTTTCTACATTGTAGAATAATAGTGAAGACATCAAGACTATGAAATAACACATATAGAATCATGTAGTAACCAAAGAAGTGTTAAACAAATCTAAGCATATTTTATATTTGAGATTCTTCAAATAGCCACCCTTTGCCTTGATGACAGCTTTGCACACTCTTGGTATTCTCTCAACCAGCTTCATGAGGTAGTCACCTGGAATGCATTTCAATTAACAGGTGTGTGTTTTTAAAAGTTAATTTGTGGAATATCTTTCCTTCTTAATGCGTTTGAGGCAATCAGTTGTGTTGTGACAAGGTAGGGGGGTATACAGAAGATACCAAACATTGTACCATATTTGGTAAAAGACCAAGAACAAATTATGGCAAGAACAGCTCAAATAAGCAAAGAGAAATGACAGTCTATCATTCCTTTAAGATATGACAGTCAGTCAATATGGAACATTTCAAAAACTTTGAAAGTTTCTTCAAGTGCAGTCCCAAAAACCATCAATCGCTGTGATGAAACTAGCTCTCATGAGGACATACAGGATTGGAAGACCCAGAGTTACCTCTGCTGCAGAGGATAAGTTCATTAGAGTTACCATCCTCAGAAATTGTAGCCCAAATAAATGCTTCACAGAGTTCAAATAACAGACATATCAACATCAACTGTTCAGAGGAGACTGTGTGACTCAGGCCTTCGTGATCGAATTACTGCAAAGAAACCACTACTAAAGGACAGCAATAGGAAGAAGAGACTTGCTTGAGCCAAGAAACATGAGCAACGGCCATTAGACCGGTGGAAATTTGTCCTTTGGTCTAGTGAGTCCAAATTGGAGATTTTTGGTTCTAACCGCTGTCTTTGTAAGATGCGGTGCGGGTGAACAGATGATATCTGCATGTGTGGTTCCCACCGCAAAGCATGGAGGAGGAGGTGTTATGGTGTGGGGGTGCTTTGCTGGTGACACTGTCTGTGATTTATTTAGAATTCAAGGCACACTTAACCAGCATGGCTACCACAGCATTCTGCAGCGATACGTCATCCCATCTGGTATGCGCTTAGTGGAACTATAATTTGTTTTTCAACAGGACAATGACCCAACACACCTCCAGGCTGTGTAAGGGCTACTTGACCAAGAAGGAGAGTGATGGAGTGCTGCATCAGATGACCTGGCCTCCACAATCCCTCGACCTCAACCAAATTGAGATGGTTTGGGATGAGTCGGACCGCAGAGTGAAGGAAAAGCAGCCAACAGTGTTCAGCATATGTGGGAACTCCTATAAGACTGTTGGAAAAGCATTCCAGGTGAAGCTGGTTTAGAGAATGCCAAGAGTGTGCAAAGCTGTCATCAAGGCAAAGGTTGGCTTTTTGGTTACTTCATAGTTTTGATGTCTTCACTATTATTCTACAGTGTAGAAAATAGTAAAAATAAAGAAAAACCCTTGAATGAGTAGGTGTTCTAAAACTTTTGACTGGTAGTGTATAAGTACTGTAGATGTATAGGAGTGCATTAAGCAGAAAAAGGTGCAAATTAACAATAAATTGAATACCTGACTTCCCACCAAAATCCCTGAACATAAACTGTTTTATGTGCTATAATTCTGTCATTATCTAATGGATTGGAATATCTTCATCCAATGTCCAACTGTTGCATTTATTAGAATTGTTTTTAAAACCTTTTAACAATTTTGATAGCCAATGCTACTGTAATAGTATTGGTATTCTGTTGGTATTCTCAGACCATGTTCCAGTATTGCTGATGGAAGATGTCCCGATTATTACGTGACGGCAACCATCCCAGAATAGGTTTAAATGTTTTTCTGCCCTGCTGGCTTTGACTTTCTTCTGCTCAGCGTGCATGTCTCATCTGCCTGTCTCTCTCGCTCTCTCACTCCAAGGACAGCCGACTAGCCGAGCAGACGGCTTCAGATGTCAGGCCTAGCACAGGCAGTACAGCAGCGAAGCAGTGCTCAGCCCTTATTCAGCACACGCCTTAGAGCATCCTAATTCACATTTGTTTACTCAAAAGAGCCCCGAAGAAGAGGACTGGTTCGAGGGCTTAACTCAATGAGGTTCCATGAGATGGGAATGCTTATAGGACACATCCTGGCTAGTAGAGATTTTACCACAAAAAGTGTGCATTTAGCTAAAATCAGCCCCACATCTTCAAAATATTGAATGACTGATGTGTGAGAACTCCTTCAATGCCAAGGTTGCACGTGTACCATCTAGGGACCAGAACTAGCCCCTTACTTTGCAGCATAGAGGAGAGTGGGATAAGTTGAGCCAAGTTGAAACCATACACAAAATGTATAATTTGACCAACTATTTAGGAAGAGGTCATCATTTCATGAAGTCTGTGAAAGAAGAAACCACATGGGAAAAGTCTCCTTCCTGAGTGGTATGACGGCTGCGTGGTCCCATGGTGTTTATACTTGCGTACTATTGTTTGTACAGATGAACATGGTACCTTCAGGCATTTGGAAATTGCTCCCAAGGATGAACCAGACTTGTGGAGGTCTACAATTTTTTTTCTGAGGTCTGAGGCACTGCGTTTGAAGGTAGGCCTTGAAATACATCCACAGGTACACCCCCAATTGACTCAAATGATGTCAATTAGCCTATCAGAAGCTTCTAAAGCCGTGACATAATTTTCTGGAATTTTCCAAGCTGTTTAAAGGCACAGTCAACTTAGTGTATGTAAACTTCTGACCCACTGGAATTGTGATACAGTGAAATAATATGTGAAATAGTGAAATAATATGTCTCTAAACAATTGTTGGAAAAATTACTTGTGTCATGCACACAGTAGATGTCCTAACCGACTTGATAAAAATATAGTTTGTTATCAAGAAATGTGTGGAGTGGTTGAAAAACGAGTTTTAATGACTCCAACCTAAGTGTATGTAAACTTCCGACTTCAACTGTACATTAGTTGGGGTCTGTATAAGCTTCAATATGAGGTGCTAAACCTTGCATGAAAGTGCATCCTAGTAGCTGTGTGGGCTAATCTAGTCAAACTGTTTGCCCTGGGGTAAGTTGAGCCAATGGCAAAGTGAGCAAATTGTAGTGTAACAATAGGGCCTGGCCAATGTTAAAAATGTTTAAAAAAAATACAAAGTGTGTTAGGCGTTATGCCTGTGTTAAAATATGCTTAAAATTATTCAAAGACAAAGCGATTGTGATTGTGTTGAATTGTGTTTGGGAAATAAAGATAGACATGGTTTTAAAAAGATAGTGGGAATATTTCCTTCAGTACAGAAATGTGTAGGGGGCTTAATTTACCCTGCCCCGCAGCTCAACTTACCTCATACAAGGGGTAAGTTGTGCCAAGAGATCACTTTTTTTTGGACAAGCTATGTTTTCAAAACTGTAATGTTGACATGAATTCTGATTATTTCCAGGGATATACAACACCCTGAAATATGTAGATATCTTTGTTAGAAAGATTACTATATTTCACTTAATGGAGTGATGCTGAATGGAAAACAGTTCTCAACTTACCCCCCTCTCCCCTATTGGTGTCAGAAGTGGGATGGCGTTACAATGGGGAGGTATGTGAGCTAGAGGGAGTGTTCTGAAAAAGGGGATAGTGTAGCGACCAAAATGGCTAAGTTAGAACATTACAACCCTACCAACAGCCTGGGCATTTGATACAAATTAATCGTTTGGTGGATTACATTGATATAGCGCTTCACTCCTTCTCAAATCACATATGATTACATGTGGATAACTCGCCTCTACTCCACTACCACAAATGTGGAGTCAGCGCCTACAGTACATGGGTGCACAAATAGGCAGCTATTCTGCACCCAAACACTCACAAGACATCAGCTATGTGGAAAGCAGTGGGGTTGCAAGTTTGAAACCAGCTAAGGACAAACAAACGTTGCATTAGATCATAGGAGGTGTTTCTGAAAAGGCTTCCTTGTTCCGAAGTAAAAACAGCAACAGAACTGGAGAGTGTAGCCGATGAGTCACGTCACCCTGCAAAGTGCTATTTTAGCAGAAAAGAGCAACTCCCAAGTACAGTAGTACGGTTCCAAGAGCCATGCAGGTCCCAGTGAGGTGCTGTGCCAGGGATCTGCCTCCAGGTTGCCTCCAACTCTGGCCTCGCAGGCTTCATTCGCCTTGGCAGTGTTTCAATGCTCTGCTGCTCCACTCACACTGCGCATCGCCCCAAGCACTCGGCTGAGCAGCACGGTACGTTCACCAACCCCAAAAAGCTGCTGTGCAAACAGAAAAACCCACAAAAGTGCTTTCCCATGGGTAAAATCTACCCCCTCACCCCGAATGCAGAACTGCAACAGCTAGCTACGGTTGATTGATCGTTAAATATTCTATATGGTTTTAACATCTTATACAGATGGGCCAAATCTTTGGTACACTTTGCATGTCGGCAGAGCAGAGCTGATTTGCAGTAGTCCTCTCTTTCCATTCACCTCCGCCTTCAAGCAGACCTCCAGCTATAACCGTGTTATAATTGTCACTCTTTGTCCAATTACATTAGAACTGATGGAGAAACATGGTTTCATCATGGTCTTTGGGTGTCGAATGCTCCTCCTCAGCTCTACAGGTCTCTCTCTCTCCCCTCTGTTAGATAATCACATGAATCTTTTGATAGAGCCGCCTCTAACTTTGCACTTGGAAACACCTGGATCCTGCAACTGTAAAAACTTGGCTTTTCAATCATTTAAATATCATTTACTGCAACAATATTTTTCCATCACAGGGTAGTTGTAGCCAAGTATTCGAGCTGAAATGCTCCCCTCCTCCATTTCCCTGAAAAAGCACTCATCTCTTCATGTTCTCAGAGAGAATACATCTATGGCACCGTCAGAAGGTGGCTTGGAAACATGACCAAAATGCAAGGTGAGAGGGTGATTTATTTTCAACGCCAAGTATGGGAGATAGCCGATACCAAACCAGAAAGGGATAACATCAAGTTAAAACATTTTTTTTGCATTAAACACTTCTTGATTAAATTGACAACTGAAAGCAGCAACTAATAAATGATTTTCCACTCTTTGGTTTCTGAGTATGATGAAAGGTGGTGCATATCAGTGTGCATATTAGTTCAGCTAGCTAGCCACTTCAGTGGTCAATGAAGCCCTCTCCTGAGGTGTCAGAGTTTCCTTCTCTAGTGAATGAGACATTTTAACTCGACTGCCTTTTCACTTGAAGTGCTGTATGTGTTTTTAATCATCACCGAGATCTCAAAACTTAAAATGCAAGAGATATTTCTTGATATGAGCGATATTACTTTTACAACAAAGACAGCTTATGTCATACATTTGGAGAGTAGTGGCTGTGATTCATTCTCATATGAGGAGTAGAATTGTACCTTCATTTCAGTAGTCAACCATTATCGTTATTAAGATCTAATTACTGGTCGCCTCACTACCTTTCTAATTTCAGTGTTTCTACATGGATAAATACCGCAGCATCAAGTTCTTGCTTGAACTTTAAACACTGATTGGTACATAGCGGAAAAAGCTCAGCGATGCAGTGTGCCGTAGAAGACGGGTAAAATGGAAATAAACCCTCACTCAAGACATGGGCTCTCAGCTCCATCAACAGAAGCCTCTGGGCTTGCACTGTAAGTACAGCATCACATGGCATATCCTCTCTCTGTTGTGGATATGGTCTTTTGATCTCATATCCTGTCAGCCAAGTATGGACAACAATGCAGAGCCCCATGGGAAATCAGTCTATTGCAGCATTGCCTCTGCTGGAGGTGAAAGAATTAGGGAGAGATGGCGAGATAGTCAGAGACCTTATCAATCTTGTTCTTATCGAGTTGTCTTTTTCCCCTCTCATGGGTCAGTGGGCTCAACATCCGGACCTGGAGCATTACCAATTCATTTGGCTCTGTGTGTGTGTGTGTGTGTGTGTGTGTGTGTGTGTGTGTGTGTGTGTGTGTGTGTGTGTGTGTGTGTGTGTGTGTGTGTGTGTGTGTGTGTGTGTGTGTGTGTGTGTGTGTGTGTGTGTGTGTGTGTGTGGTGGTGTGTGTTTGTGTGTGTGCATAACCAATTTCCTCTTCAATATAACAGTCATGGAAGCAGCCATTTGTCCCCAAAATACACAAATGTTTTTCATTTTAGGGGGGAGAGAATACGGGGTCAGTGCTGTTATGCTATCCCATCATACAATAGTCCACAGAAATACTTAAGTGGAGTGTGAGGTGTAAAGGGAAATGGTAGCCTACACATAGGATCAGTGCTTGACTTGGGCAGGAGCTCACCTGAGCGGAGTACCAGCACCTCCCATTTTCTACTGCTTGAGCTCCTGTAACGCTAATAGAATATTAGCTCAAAAGTATTGTGGAGCTCCTGCACCTCAATATAAACAGTACTGGCACCCAATATTAATACTAGCCCCTATTTCAGTCCAAGTCAAGCACTGCATGGGCTGTTTACACTGGCACCCAGATTCTGATCTTTCCCCACTAATTGGTCTCTTGACCAATCCCGTCAGTTCTTTTCACATCAGATCTTTTTCAGAGTAGATCTGATTGGTCAAAAAGAAAAATATGACTGAAAAAAAGATCAGATTTGTGCTGCCTGTGTGATGGGTTCAGTTTCTTCTCATATATATTCTACAATCAGTTGATTTTATGCGCCCCGGGCTCCATTAACACTACTGATACCCATGACAGGCACATTTCACGTTCAAATAACTGCAGGAATAGACTCAAGAGAGCCACATTATAACCTACTGTTTGATCCAGCCCTGTGGCACACATTGAAGTGAAATTCTCTCCCCATCGCCGCATGAATCATTTTCATAATCTCTATATATTCTAAAGACCTGTCAAGTCAATAAACAAAAGCAATCTCAGACACGTCCATAAACAATTCTGTCCTACCTGAATCGAACGTCTGGATTTATTTGACCAAGTATGAATGTTGTTCAGGTTTTCCTGAACAGATAGAATAATTGAACGAGGTTGTGTCGTTCCGCGTCGTCCGATAATTGAGTCCCACATCACAAAACAGGCTATACTTACTTGTCGGGCACTGTACGTGTCACATTGTTCGTTTCCTCAACTTGCAGTATTCCTCTTGAGTTTTACCAGTATAAAAGCCACCCCAAATGTTATTGCATTTCCGAGAAGATAAGAAGGAAAGGGCACTGGAATAGGCTACGGATTGCGGCGGACGTTCATCCAATGAGTAGCCTGCGCGCGCGGTGCCTCTGGAAGAACGCAACAGTCTTGGTGCTGGATAGTCATTTCAATAGAGGTCAGAGTACAATAATAGCCACTATCACCCGGTGAGGTATCGTCACGGTTATGTAGCCCACTCGCGAAAAGGATCAGGCAGAAATGCACGCGCTCAGTCTTGTAGCGAAAAACAAAATAATGAATGCGCATCAAATTATTGTTTGGAAAGAAGGATGGAACTTACAATATTGCGCCCCTTTTGTCACGCATGAGAACCTTGTCTTCTCTGCGCAAAAAAACCTCAGTAATCCAGTAGGTGGGAATCCAGATCAAACGAATGAGGTGTGGATGAGTGAATGGTTAGGTTGGAGAGAGTGAGATTGAATGTGCAATGCCACTTAAAGTAGACACCCAGGTGAAAGTAAAAGAAGAATCGTCACGAATTGAAGGGGCACGTTTGAGTCGCTGCCCTAGTAGCCATTGGGTTTTGTTTAAATGATGTATCTGGTCACTGTTGTTTCAAAATGTAGCTACCACATAAATGCTAGTATTGGTGCCATGCCCGTCGGAGACAAAATATGCAGTTATGCATTGCGAGATAATTGCAATTAATTTCGGGAATGCAGTACTTTTCAGCAATAAATTAAAGAAATTCCAGTAATGTTAATTACAAAAAGAGGCTTCCCATGATTGATTTGCCATCAATCACCTGTACGAATTAGGCTAATCCAGGCTACTCAATCAAAAATAAAGGCACAGCAAACATTGACAGAGCTATCAACCCTCCTCTTTATTTGAAACCG
This sequence comes from Salvelinus alpinus, assembly GCF_045679555.1. NCBI lineage: Eukaryota > Metazoa > Chordata > Actinopteri > Salmoniformes > Salmonidae > Salvelinus > Salvelinus alpinus. The sequence continues at coordinate 10,489,933 of NC_092101.1, read as the reverse complement.
GAGATGGTGGTGTGATTAAGAGACTGTGGGGGCAGCTGTCCAAGGTCCTGAAGAGCCCACCAATGAATGATGCCGTGGACAGCATTTCACTTTCAGTGTAAGCAACATAGAGTAGATATAGGCCTATACTGTTTTTACCAGCGATAATTGCATGATACAGGAGTGATATAACAGGCAGATAGGCAAGTTATGCATATGCGCCAGTGCCCAACTACCTTTAGATTGAGTTGATGGGAAACTCTAATGGTCAACCATGTCCAATCAAGAGTTAAACTCCCCTACACACTCTCTGATGACATCTGATTTCCAGTCCAATGTCCCTTCCATTCCCCATTATAATAATTTCATAGTTCACTAAACACGGCCCTGAAGATGGCAGATGTGCACAGAAGTCCTGATTAGGTTTGGAATGGATCCATCCTGGAGTTTGTCACTTACAGGCTACATTCCCCTAAGCTAAACCATAATAGGCCACAAAATCTACAGTGCATGTGGCCGATATCGAAAGAGGTAGATCTAGGGTGACACTTTATTTGGAGAGTCCCCTTATAGATGTTAATCAGATTTGCAGTTAATAGTTAGAAAAGCTATGGACCATTTATGGGGGCCTCTCAAAACAGTGTGAAAAGATATACTATACAGATTTCCAATTGCTTTAAAAAAAAAAGTGAATACCTTTTCATAGTATTTAGAGTGTGCCACCATACTGGAGTTGAGGGAAGAAAAGGTGACACATGAGAAGTATAGATTCCAGCATTTCGATAGAAATACCATGGGAAGGAAGGGACGTAGTGTGGAGGGCATTGTTGAAGCATGTGACCCGGGAAGTTTGGGTGCGTTTTGGACAGAGTGTATTGATCAGTAGAGATGCTAGGACCAAGTGTGAAACGAGATCTGTGTTTAAAGTGCTGGGTCAGTCCGTTCCACCCAGACGTTCTGAGAGCAGTGACCTTACAGGAACACAGAGTAGGCGTCCCAAATTGCACCCGGTTTCATAGCTCACTACTTTTGACCAGAGCCCTACGGGTCAAAAGCAGTGCACTAAATAGGGAATAGGGTGCCATTTGGGACACAACCAGAGACTCGGCATCAGCTCGTCTGTCTAATGGTTATTAATGGTGGTGATTTTGCCCATTGACAATAATAAGGCCCAAGCGTAAAGGCTAAGCATTTTGTTTCAATCAACCTTGCATACAGGCACCCATTACACTAATGACTACACACAAGCAAGCAGTTAGTGTAAGTTCTATCCAGACTCTCCCCATTAACAGCAATTGGTGATTCGATGAAATGGAGGGATAAAAACAGAGGAATGTAAAATTGTCATTCACTGCAGGACAACTCTTATAGCATTGATCTCCATGTGACCCTAATACAATTGCCTAATGGATGTTTGAGGAACCAGTGTGAACCTTGTGTTGGTACGTGAATCATATAATAAACCAACTAACATCTACTACTAACAACTAAGAGAATACATGTATCTTCTCTTGCTTTTGGCCTTTTAAAATGGGGGATAATTATGGCAAATGTTAACAGGCTACCGTAGTTGTTTGTTCCTCATTCATAGCCAACAAGCAAGTCTACATCGAGGAGACCAATGACAACCTGGGGCGAGGAGCCGGACTGTATCCATGGTGACCAGCAGCTTCCTGGTGAATGCGAGGTCTGTGGCGGTCAGATCGGAGCTAATATCATTTCCTGGGCTGCTGGGTCTTAGGTGCTGCTTATCTGGCCTACCCCCCCCCCCCAACAAACTGTGCTTTCTCAGTCAAAGGGAGGGGCTAAATGCTTCCCTCACTCTTACGACATCCATCACTGTGTTATACAGTTCATAGAGTGGAGAACTGGACAGCTGTGTCACTTTGTAAGGCCTGGCCAGCTGAGAAATATCTTGATGTTTTGGTGTGTGTGAAGGAGGGAGTGTGAAAGAGTAGGTCAGAGAGAGAGAGGGGGCTGGACAGAGAGAGAGAGAAGTGGCCAGAGAGACAGAAAGAAAGAGGGAGTTCATCTTTGCAACAAATTGGCAAAACATTTCCAATACAAATTACAGACCTATCCTCCTGAGGGATATTTGATGAGGGATTGTTGGGGTATAACTGGCAATAAGAATGATGTTGATCATTATTATTCAGAATCTCCCTCCCTCACTGACTGTACACGGAGATGAAAGTTGGTGTATATTCAACATGCAGACAGTATTAGAGGAACAAATGTCCTCGGGGACAGCGGAGGTGTGTGGGAGATGATTGATCATGACTAAGCATTGTACCGGCTCTCTGTAAGCGTATCCATCATGTGACCTGCTGCATGCGTCCCAAACGCCACTCGATTCCCTATTTAGTACACTTCTTTTGAACAGAGGACCTGGTCAAAAGAAGGGCACTAAATAGGGAATAGGGTGCCATTTGGGATGTAACTACTTGTCTCCGCTACGCACTTCGCCTGCTAAACAACACTCACTAGCCTGAGTCCTCACTCACTAGCACTGCAGCTCCAGTGCACATTGCCAGCAATAGATAGACAGAGAAGCCAATGAGAGAGTACACTGATCTCATTGCAGGGAACATTCATTGCCAGTACAGCCAACTTTTTTTGGGGGGGGGGATAAAAAAAGCCTTCTTTCTATGAAATGGGAATAAATAACAGTCTTTAATAATTATGTACCCAAGAGTAAAACAGGATATCTTTTAATTCACTCGCCAGCGGGGCACATTTTCTTTCAAGTCCCCGCTACTACATTCAGGGTGGCAGCTTGAAGACCCTGACCCTTGGCACACTCCCCATCTACAAGATGATTGTGCAACTGCTGACAGAGTTGCACTGTGCATCTGCATATCTATTACATGTGGCCCTCGTAAATAACCTGTAATGGAACTGTCATCTCACTAGTGCCATCCCATATTAACTCTGCCTCAACGCCAACAGAGCAGCAGACGAGAGCTGTGCTTGACTACGGTGAACTGTGTTTGAGTACTGCAGATTGTGGCGGCACACTGGTATCCAGTGCACGTCTGATCGAATTAGGAGTGGATTGCCATCTCGAACCTGGTGGTTAAAAACCCATTCTCGAGAATGTTTTTGGGTACGGACCCAAGAACAATACACATCTATTTGTGGCCAACTCCACCCCATCCCTGTGGGTAAACGCCTCCATCGGCACGCCGCCCTCTTCCCCCAACCCCATCCCCTGACCGCCTTACATAAACCACCAAGTCCATAAACCACCAAGTCTTCATTGGCCAGTTATTCAGCTACGTTATATATGTGGGGTTGTCCGTCCCAGCACTCGTGTACAGTTGTTTTCTCTCTTTTATGAGGTTGCTAGAGCATTTAAGTTACTAGTGAAAAGAGACAAAATGCTTGTTACCAGCGTGAAAAATATTATTGCTATCACTATAATGTCTATAGAACTTGGATGATCAACCCTCAATGCAATGGTTAACCAAATCGAATCAAATTTTATTTGTCACATACATGTGTTTAGCAGATGTTATTGCGGGTGTAGCAAAATGCTTGTGTTTCTAGCTCCAACAGTGCAGTAATATCTAACAATTTCACAACAATACACACAAATCTCAAGTAAAGGAATGGAATTAAGCATATATTTATATTGGGCGAGCAATGTCAGAGCAGCATAGACTTAGATACAGTAGAATAGTATAGAATACAATATATACATATGAAATGAGTAATACAAAATATGTAAACATTATTAAGGTGGCCAGTGATTCCAAGTCTATGTATATAGGGCAGCAGCCTCTAATGTGCTAGTGATGGATATTTAACAGCATTTAACAGTCTGACGGCTTTGAGATAGAAGCTGTTTTTCAGTCTCTCGGTCCCCGCTTTGATGCACCTGTACTGACCTAGCCTTCTGGATGATAGCGGGGTGAACAGGCAGTGGCTCGGGTGGTTATTGTCCTTGATGATCTTTTTGGCCTTCCTGTGACATCGGGTGCTGTAGGTGTCCTGGAGGGCAGATAGTTTGCCCCCGGTGATGTTTTGGGCTGACCGCATCACCCTCTGGAGAGCCCTGCGGTTGCGGGTGGTGCAGTTGCCAGCGTTAGTCGGTATGCGAAACCAAATATGCCCGGGGGGGGGGGGGGGGGTTCGAGAGACATTATGGAAATGAAAAGCTCACTTTGCTTCCAATTAATTAATTCCTCAAATGTAATATATTGGAGATAATACTTTCAAAGCAGGATCAAAATAAGAATGCTCCTCATTTTCACATTTTGCTCTGCAGCCCGCTGTGCCTCTCAAACGCAAACACACACATAAATGCTCAAATAACCCGGTGCTCAGAGCCCCTCTTGAATATGGAGTTTATTATTGGTGCTGGCGGAGTTGGGCTGAAGCCATTAGAATTCAGCAGCAGAGACGGATGCAGCTGCAGCAGAAGACCCCAGCAGTGCATATAAGGGGGGAGTACAGGAGGAGCACAAACACAGCTAATGACTGTGTGTGTGCGCGTGTATGTGTGTGTGTGTGTAATTGCTTACCGTATGTTTGCATATCGGGTCCATATGCACTGAGCTAGGTTTCTTGGGGTAACAATGTGATTAGGAAGATGAGATGGCATTTGCGACTAGATCCTACAACGGTTTGGACTTAACACACAGGCCTACTTTAGATTGTCTATCCGCCCTTCATCTCGGATATCTTCCTCATTCCTTTTTTTGTGTGACTTGAAAACTATTACACGCGACAAACGTGATCAGATGATGGCGCCTGCCGTTGTTCTTGGTCTGCAGTATTACATTTGAATCACTGAAGTGACCCTCGGTAGATGCTATATAGATTTCTAATCAACCTGTGACTTGTCAGACTGTGAAGCAAATGATAAAGCAGTGTTTAACTTATTTTTATACCCAGGAATAGGGTTGGACATTTGAAATGATTTCACTATTTGAATAATATATTTTTGCGGATATTTGGATATCTAATGCGACTCGGGAGAGAGCTGGTGCGCTGCGTTCTGCTTCTTTCAGCAGAAGGTGAGGGGGGGGCAATAAGGGCCTTCTTTGCAATCAAAAGGAACATAAAACTCAACATCCCAATTAGGGTCTGGCTAAAAATACTTCAATCAGTTATCGAACCCATTGCCCTCTATGGTTGTGAGGTCTGGGATCCACTCACCAACCAAGAATTCACAAAATGAGGCAAACACCCAATTGAGATATATGGTGGAAATGACAAGCTTATTTTATAATACTTTTATTGCATCAAATGGTTGTTTTATGCAATAGAATAGAGGGTTTTTATAACTCTCTTGTCTGTGTGAACTGCAAGTGGGCCTCTGGGAGATAACACTGACAGGAGATTTACGATGCAGAGCATGAGTTAATGCTTCTGTTCTAAACGGCACCAGGGAGACATGGCTCCTTGTGACCCATTCCATACATCTGTTGTGTGTTATGTAGACTGAAGGAGGATGGACTTTGCTATAAAATGCTGTGCCTCAAACCAGCTGGTTGAGTTCTCAGTGATCACCTCCAGGGGTGATTACCAACCAGCTCCATTACAGCAGTAAACCAGCTGGTTGAGTTCTCAGTGATCACCTCCAGGGGTGATTACCAACCAGCTCCATTACTGCAGTAGTTAAATAAAAAAGTTTGATTGTTTTAAAGAAATCTGAAAGTTTTTTCTTTTGAGTACAATAATTCCGCCACAGACACTGTATGCAGAAATCTGTTCAAATATACTTTGTGTACAACGCAAAACCCCAAACAATGCACGCAGAGCAGAATTAGGACTGTGCCCGTTAGATATCAAAATCCAGAAAAGAGCTGTTAAATTCTACAACCATGCCCACACATTCCACCACAAAGCCCTCACCTACAGAGAGAGGATCCTAGAGTCTCTTCAGCCAGCTGGTTCTGGGGCTCTGTTCACAAACACAAACAGACCCCACAGAGTCCCAGGACAGAAACCCATTTAGACCCAACCAAATTATGAGAAAGCAAAAAGATAACTATTTGACACACTGGAAATAATCAACCAAAAAACAAAACAAATTGGAATGCTATCTGTCTCTAAAACAGAGAGTACACAGTGGCAGATCACTTGACCACTGTGACTGACCCCAAATTAAGAAAAATCATATGTACAGACTCAGTGAGCATAGCCTTGTTATTGAGAGAGGCCGCCATAGTCTGTCTTCTCTTGAGAGCCAGGTCTGCCTATGTGCACACTGCCCACAAAATGAGGTGGAAATGGAGCTGCACTTCCTAAACTCCTGCCAAATGTCTGACCATATTAGAGAAACATATTTCCCTCAGATTACACAGACCCACAAAGAATTCGAAAACAAATTACATTTGTATAAACTCCCACTCCTATTAGGTGAAATACCACAGTGTGCCATCACAGCAGCAAGATGTGTGACCTGTTTCCACAAGAAAATGGCAACCAGTGAAGAACAAACACCATTGCAAATACAACCCATATTTATGTTTTTTATTTTCCTTTTGTACTTTAACTATTTGCACATTGTAACAACATTGTACATAGCCATAATATGACATTTGTCTCTATACATTAGAACGTTTTGTGAGTGTAATGTTTACTGTTCATTTCTGATTTGTTTATTCCAATTTTGTTTACTATCTATTTCACTTGCTTGGGCAATGTAAACATATGTTTGCCAATAATGCCATGCCAATAATGCCCTTTGAATTGAATTGAGTGAGAAAGTAGTCAAAGCGACTCCAGCTAATTAGACAAACTTGTTGCTGCCATAGGTTATCATCATACCATCTGGTAGTGCCCGTCTTGACTGTATCAGATCGTTGTAAAGAAGCCAGCTAGCTAGCTACAGTAGCAAGGCTAATTGAGACTATTTTGCTGCGCTCCCCGTCCATGTCAGCAACAACTCCATTCATATTAAACAACCGCACACATGTTTGTTGATCATTGTAGCTTACTCCTTCTCTTTTAGCCAACTTCATTACGTAATTTGGAGCCTCTCACATGGAGCCTCTGACTGTAGCGCCGCTGTGATTGACTGACAATAACATTACATTTACATTTAAGTCATTTAGCAGACGCTCTTATCCAGAGCGACTTACAAATTGGTGCATTCACCTTATGATATCCAGTGGAACAACCACTTTACAATAGTGCATCTAACTCTTTTAAGGGGGGGGGGGGGTTAGAAGGATTACTTTATCCTATCCTAGGTATTCCTTAAAGAGGTGGGGTTTCAGGTGTCTCCGGAAGGTGGTGATTGACTCCGCTGACCTGGCGTCGTGAGGGAGTTTGTTCCACCATTGGGGTGCCAGAGCAGCGAACAGTTTTGACTGGGCTGAGCGGGAACTGTACTTCCTCAGAGGTAGGGAGGCGAGCAGGCCAGAGGTGGATGAACGCAGTGCCCTTGTTTGGGTGTAGGGCCTGATCAGAGCCTGAAGGTACGGAGGTGCCGTTCCCCTCACAGCTCCGTAGGCAAGCACCATGGTCTTGTAACGGATGCGAGCTTCAACTGGAAGCCAGTGGAGAGAGCGGAGGAGCGGGGTGACGTGAGAGAACTTGGGAAAGTTGAACACCAGACGGGCTGCGGCATTCTGGATGAGTTGTAGGGGTTTAATGGCACAGGCAGGGAGCCCAGCCAACAACGAGTTGCAGTAATCCAGACGGGAGATGACAAGTGCCTGGATTAGGACCTGCGCCGCTTCCTGCGTGAGGCAGGGTCGTACTCTGCGAATGTTGTAGAGCATGAACCTACAGGAACGGGTCACCGCCTTGATGTTAGTTGAGAACGACAGGGTGTTGTCCAGGATCACGCCAAGGTTCTTAGCACTCTGGGAGGAGGACACAATGGAGTTGTCAACCGTGATGGCGAGATCATGGAACGGGCAGTCCTTCCCCGGGAGGAAGAGCAGCTCCGTCTTGCCGAGGTTCAGCTTGAGGTGGTGATCCGTCATCCACACTGATATGTCTGCCAGACATGCAGAGATGCGATTCACCACCTGGTTATCAGAGGGGGGAAAGGAGAAGATTAATTGTGTGTCGTCTGCATAGCAATGATAGGAGAGACCATGTGAGGATATGACAGAGCCAAGTGACTTGGTGTATAGCGAGAATAGGAGAGGGCCTAGAACAGAGCCCTGGGGGACACCAGTGGTGAGAGCACGTGGTGCGGAGACAGATTCTCGCCACGCCACCTGGTAGGAGCGACCTGTCAGGTAGGACGCAATCCAAGCGTGGGCCGCGCCGGAGATGCCCAGCTCGGAGAGGGTGGAGAGGAGGATCTGATGGTTCACAGTATCAAAGGCAGCCGATAGGTCTAGAAGGATGAGAGCAGAGGAGAGAGAGTTAGCTTTAGCAGTGCGGAGCGCCTCCGTGACACAGAGAAGAGCAGTCTCAGTTGAATGACTAGTCTTGAAAATAACAACAAGCTATACATGTTAAACGGGTTTGTAGGCTACCGGTGCATCTTTTGTATGGTGCACACTCATAAAAACTGTTATAAAACTGTTGTTTTATTAACATTTTGAAAGTAATGGTCTATTCTTGTAGGCTATGTAGCAATGTCACATAGATAATTGAATACTAATGGTTGTTCAAATACTCAAATATTTGTTCTTGAGGACCACTTCCATTAAAGTTAACACTTAAGAACTGAATAAAATTGGTGTCAGCTCACCATCTGTGGCCAGGGACCAGTTAGCAACATCTCTGGCCGGTGTTGGTCCACGGACCAGAGGTTTAAGATCACTGCTATACACAGTGCTGGATTAAGGCCAGCGCTGTCAGCAGCGCTTTACAGGCACTTCTAATTTTGTGGGAATTGCATACCAGTTTCTCTATAAAACCAAGTAGCCTATAGCAAACCCAGATTCACACAGCAAGACAAAAAAGGTTGTTCAAAGTGGAATGAAGGCGGGATCTACATTGATTAGCAATTGAGCGTGGGAATTAATTTCCTGATTCTCGTTTTGTTCAAGTTTATTTGCCGCAAATCTGTGAGTGACATAGGCTGGCTATTCGAGATTGCGCAGATTGAAAATGCACCAGCCGGAATGCGCATGATGCGCGGTTCCAAATTGTCAAATGAGGGTTTGTAAGGTCATGAAAAGGTCATTGTTAATACAATTCATGAAGGCACACTTTAAAATAATATCACTCACTTAAAAATCTACATATCAGCTATTATCGTAATAGCCTTCAGTGCGTGTCTGTGTGCGCTGTTGCTGGAGTAGCGAGAGCGACATTTCAGCTGCAGGTATAAACTAATGTCAGACAACAGACTAACTAGATAGCCAATTCAAAACATAACTTGTAGCTTGTTATCTCGCTAGTTAACGATAGCTAACTAAGCATTAATGTGGCTGTCGCCTTTCCACGGGTACTCTAGATAGCCTAAATAAATCCGCACCGTTGGAAAACTGCGATTCCCCTCCATTAAACAGTAGCCATGTAATTGCGACAACGTTAAACAAATATTCTAAGGATAGCCTAATTGACAAATAACTTGCTGTGCATAGACCTCCCCTGAAACATTAATATTTGAGCCTTATATAAAAAAATAAAAAATATAGTTAGATACCTTGCTTTGAAGTAGCCTACCTAATCCATTTGATCTCTGATTCATTGATTGAGGAAATAATTTTATAAAGACAAAAGTATTTGGTTGTAATGTTACAATATTTTACATCAAGGGTGGCAACCATCCTCCAGGATAGTTACTGGGTGTGCAGGCTTTTGTTCCAGCCTTGGTCTAACAACATTGTAGACTAAATATCAGCTGCTCAACAGGACAATGATTAGCAGATTTGGCTGTTTCAGGGCTGGATTAAAGCCAAGCCTTCACACCCAGGATCTCTCCAGGTGGAGGGTTGACCACATGTTGACAACATGTGACCAACAGTGCAGTTCTTCTACTTTGTGGGAGGTTAAGTGCCTTGATCAAGGGCACAACAGCAGGAGATGGTAGTCCTACATGGGATCAGACACAGCAGCTTTCCAGTGTCAATAATGCTTACTTTTTCCATGTAGGCTATAATAAGAGTCATGAAAATTTGGTTAAAAGTCATTGAGAAGTCATGGGAAATGTGAATAAACCCTTAAGTGAATAATTAGAGTAGAATATAATATAGAATAATGTAATTTGTGAATTTCGGGGGAACTAGTTTAATGGACCGTCAAGCACTGGCTATACAGCATCATAACATGATGCTAGTCTGAGCATATTGCTGCACGTTTCAAGGGTTAATCTTATTTCTGTGTATTCCGCTGGAGCAGGGTTCATTAACACTCAGTTGGTAGAGCATGGCGCTTGCCATGCCAGGGTTGTGGGTTCGATTCCCACAGGGGACCAGTACGAAAAAGTAAAAGAAAATGTATGCACTCTCTACTGTAAGCCACTCTGGATAAATGTACATAAAGGAACCTTCCATTTCGCATTAATTAGAAATGTCCCACCTCACATGCCACACATGGAGCCTCTGACTGTAGCACCGCTGTGATTGACTGACAATAACAACAAGCTATACATGTTAAATGGGTTTGTAGGCTACCGGTGCATCTTTTGTCTGGTGCACACTCATAAAAACTGTTATAAAACTGTTGTTTATTAACATTTTGAAAGTAATGGTCTATTCTTGTAGGCTATGTAGCAGAGTTCAGTGTACAGCGGATCCAAGGACAAAACACCTGCACATCCGGACCCCTGCCTCGCCATTGATTCCAAAATGGAGGATGGAAGAGGTCGTGGCAGGGGCAGCAACTCGGTAGAAGAAGACATGCCGTTTGGATAATTTCCCCCGTGTCCTCTGACAGTGATCGTCTTGACAGGGGGAACATTTTTAGATGCAGCGGTGCAGAGGAGTGAGTAGGTGGTGGTTACTGATGAGGCAGAGAGTAGTTTAGTCATAGGGAAACAAGTCGTCAACTTGGCTCACTCACGGCTTGATGCGGACGAGAGTTTGGCACTCCACCACAACTTGTTTTATTTATTGTTTTCCCGTAATTATTCCAGGATGATTCACCCTCTCGCTGAGTACACCTCGCCACGGTGTAGGCCCGCTGTAATGTATTATTGGAAGTGATGCGCCTCAGAGTGCAGGAAGACCGGAGAGAACATAAATAAAAGAGGGGAACGAGTGAGTAAAGGGATGAATCAGTGGGTCATGGTTGGGGAGTTAGTAGTTCTGTCAGACGTGATGGACGCTCAGGGAGGTGATGGGTGAAGGCAGCCTTGGCCTGAGGGCAGGGGAGCCAGTGAGAGCACAGTGGGGGGCGACGGAGGGCGAGAGGCAGCTTTCTCCTGTTCTTTACTCTTCCTTTTTACATCCTGACCACCTCTTCACACTTATGATGACTACTTTGGGTCTACATCATTTGGCACAAACAGGAGAAAAGTTTTTGAAATTGTAAACAACAAGGTATCGTCTTTTGCGACAGGTTTGGGCATTGCTGTCCACAGTACTTCCTCTATTTCAAAAGGTTTTCTGTAATTTGTGTGTCATTTTACCCCAATGTGTGGCCATATTTGGTTGGACAGCACCTGGGCCACATTTAATAAGCATTTTGCAACCAGTTTGAACCTGACAATGGAAAGAGGGAACACAGTAGACCAAAAGGTAAAATAGAGATTCTTCAAAACAAAATTCCACAAAACAAGCTTTCTGATTATTTTAGATATCGAGGAAGGAGCGATCGACTGTGCACACATTCCTCATAGAGTTAGCGAAAACATATGCAATTGTTTTACGATGGTCATACCAAGGATCATTTAGCGATTTGATTTTGATTTTTTTTTTTGTATAAAAGAAAAAAAAAAATATATATATATATATATAAAAACAATTATTTGATGAATTTGGCTTTACTGCTATTACCCCATAGAAACACATTGAACAGTTTAATACATGGAAAAACAGTCAAAAACGGTTCGGACGCTACAGACGTTTTGGGATGTCTCATGGTCTGACGAACATGTAAAAAAACAGATATCTCTATCATAAACATTTTGATGGGTATGTTTGTATTAAGCTAATTCTATTTCAATGCACGATTTCCGTGAAAGTCAGAGGTACGCATGCTTTGCTTCAGCATCTCAAGTTAAGATCTGTCCCAAAATTCATAGAACAGCTAGACATAGAAGTAATACTGCTGCTGAACGATGGCACGTTCTGTGTAAAGCCCAGCGTGCTGGTTGTACCTCATGGCCTGCTCGGGTCTTTTGTTCACAGCTTAATCGAAAGCGCTGCACCTGTAACAGTGTATCAATATCAAGCCTAATGCAATTAGGAAACACAATTGGGTCAAATAGCTATGGTAACAGGTCTAATAGAATCTGTGTCAGTCTCTCAGTGCAGGGCCATCCGCTAGTGGGGATGCAGGATTGAAATCAATAGGCTCTGCTTACGTCGATGGCACAGGCTAATTCCATTGCATTTTTCTAGCATCATTAGCGCTCCGGCTAACCCCTGTGTGTTGCGTGTGTGTGTGGGGGTGGGAGCATGTTAAATGGTTACTGCATCGTGTGTGTGTATATGCAATGGTTAGTTCACTGCATGTGTGTGTGTGTGTGTGTATATAATGGTTAGTTTACTGCGTGTGCGTGTGTGTGTGTGTGTGTGATATGTTAACTGTACCGTATGTGGCACTCTGGGTCTGCATCAGTCCGGGGTTTTGGAGGCTCAGGATTTTCAGTTTGGGGGGCATGAGGGACACAGGGGTCATGAGGGACACAGGGGTCACTTTACCTCCACCATATACATGCCAGGCTGCTTCAGCTCACTAGTACCCGCACTAGGTGGAGGAGGGGGCGGATGAAACGTCTGAGGGAGAGAAAGGGTAGGAATGTTTATTCATGCATTAACTGGGACTTTGAAAAGCGCCAAATCATCGGAACAGAACTGGCTAAAGCGAATCCATATCTCAGGCACTAACAATGTAATTACACAACATACGGAATTGAGAGTACCTTTAGAAGAATGTGAAGACAAAACAAAAGCCAAATCAATGGAAATAAGAAGCTAATCTCAATGCCTATTTAGGTTCTGTTTTGTTCCTCTCACAGGGATTTGGCACAAACAAGCTGATTTCATTCCAGTCTTTTGGTTAATGAGTTCACAAATGAGAACATCGGTGGGAGAGGAATTGTTCTTCCAATTAACAAACAATTAAGTGTGTGTTGCCTCGGGGATTCCTGGGCGGATGTGCAGGGGCAGAGGTCTAATGCGTGACAAACAACACGACAACAGGAGGTGAGACTGCATTCTGCAATTGCTTTCCAATGAAATTAGTTCTAACCAGCTGCTTAGTCATGTGAGCAAAAGGCACGTTGCCAGATAACGACTCAAACAACTGGACCTCAGGTAGAATATAGTAAAGTCTAGTTGGGACTTTAGTTATGTTTTAGGTCAGGTTTTATTCCCATGTAAACAAAAATATATAGAAAATTGCACTTTTCAATCTGGCAACACGTTTTTTAAATTGTACAATCTGGTAACCAAAACGTCTGGGCTCTGTCCTTAACTTAGCGGTGTCTCCATGGTTACCCAGGTTTGATTTGGGAAGTACCACCTCTGGGGTGGGGGTGGTGGTGGGGTTGGGTGTCCAGCCCTGGTCCCAGTCACTACAGCACAGCAATGGGTTCTTACTCTGCAGAGCCGCAAACGGGATTGCCTTCTGGCTCCCCTGGAGAAACACAACCACACATTAGACAATTCCTTTTTTTAACCCCAGTTGCATTATACATTAGCCTGGTTCCAGGTCTGTTTGTGCGGTCTCATCACGATTGACCAAAGTAGTAGGCGCAAAACAGATATGGGACCAGGCTAATTACACACATGACAACAAGATATTTTAATGTCATCCTGTTCTAGAACTCTGTTCTGATAAGAGGGGGGGGGGGGCTCCTCCAATTGTTTGGCTTTTTTCCCGCCCACAAAGTTAGGGGTCTAAAAATATGGATTACTCAACTACTGCACTTCATATGCAAATCCTTCTTCCCTCCTATCCTTGACAAAGTGACTGATATAACCCATTGGGATAGGTATAGGCAAGGATACCATTATAAGGCTTTCCAGAACCTCACTGTGTAAGAAGGTGATCACTTTTGGGAAACGAGGAAGGACATATTTTAAAGTATTCCAACAGGGCCGCTAATTTATGCCACATCATTTTTGACAAATATAATCATTCTCTCCCTGCACATCATGAGACTGTAGACTTGTAATATCTTTTTACTGCAGTGGGCTAAATCAGGGTCACACAGAGTGTTTCATGGTAGTCTTAAACAAATTCTTGGTAGTCTTCAACAGAAGTATACACCTCACACACTTGCCCATGCGCTTAAAAGAAAGAAGACCCCTGTACCAGGTCAGATAATAGTTGAAACGTATTAAATATTGAGTTTACCTCCCAGCATTACACTTCATATACATCACAGAAGACTGAAATTTAGCAAAACCGTTTGAGATAGAAACGGCAGATTTTCTGGCTTAAAAAAAACGAAAAAGTGTATTAATTAGGAAAAATATGAATAATATTCCACCAATGAGGCCACTAGAGGGCAATGTTTTTAGAACAATGCGAAAATCAAAACAGATCTGAAGCTGAAAACGCCTCTAAATGTTTTATTTGATAAGGATTCCCATTAGCTGATGCGCATGGCGACCGCTAGTCTTACTGGTGTCCAACACAAAACAAAAAAGTAATTACAGACAAAATACTTTACAGTTGACATACATTTAAAACACTGCAAACGGTCCCGTGTGGCTCAGTTGGTAGAGCATGGAGCTTGCAACGCCAGGGTTGTGGGTTCATTCCCCACGGGGGGACCAGGATGAATATGTATGAACTTTCCAATTTGTAAGTCGCTCTGGATAAGAGCGTCTGCTAAATGACTTAAATGTAAATGTAAATGCACGACAACAAAACCCATGTCTGTTAACCAGCCTCCAGCCAAGCCCCAGACCACTGTACCACAAAGTACAGTGTCCATAAGGGGTGGATGATGCTCTCTCTCCCTCTTCCATCCCCACATAACACAGCCCTGACGGACCACTGGAATTGATCTCTTTCCTGTTTCAGCAGAACGACTTTAACTGCCCCTCCCCCTCCCTCCCTTGCTGTCTTTCTCTCTCTGTGGGTGGGGAGGGAGTGTGGCAGTAATTCACTTAGGGAGGAGTGGAGAGCTAAAGCTGGAGCGGGGCCACAGCTACTAACTCTGGGACTGCTCTGCCTGAGCCTCCTCTACTCTGATGAGGGCTGTTATGTGGACAGTGTTGGAGGAAGAGGAAGAGAGAATGCTATAGTTAGTGAGAGAGAGGGAGATAGACGGAGAGTTGTCTGTGTGTTTGTGTGTGTGTGTGTGTCAGTCTGTCTGTCTGTGTGCGTGTTTATGTGCTTGAGAGAGAAACGAGTTGTTCTGTACCGCATGTGCGTGGGAAGGGGAGGTCTTTCATCCGTTGGATGATGGCGCGCTGGGGAGTGGTGCTGGTGGTGACTTCGGGGCAAGGCTCCAGGGTGGGGTCTTCGTCCTCTATTTCCATCCCTCGTCGAACACGCCTTCGCCCAGATAGAAGCTCACGGGGTTGAACTGGCCACACAGCTGAGAGGAGGGATCGGATGAAGAGGTTATGAGAGATTGCATTGGATCATTGAATGGGAAACGTTTGTGTTTGTATGAATACATGTGTGTGTCTGTACAACTACAGTGTGTGTGTGTGTGTGTGTGTGCGCTAACATGTGTAATCTGTGAATGTAGTGTGTAGCGTGTGTGAGCGACTGCTGCGCTGACGGCGGGGGCGCAGCTGAGCCCGTGGCCCTGCAGGGCGCTGTGGATGTACACATCCTCCTGGGTGTGTCTGTCGCACAGGAAGAGCTGCGGGAAGCCGGCGTGGTAGCTGTGCAGGTCCACCACCAGGGTGCGCTCTGGCTGCCCTGGGAAGAGAGAGAGAACAAAGGGGGTGGGTTAAAGCTGTTCTTAGACCAGTCTGTATGTATCAAAGTCAGAGGAGGAGTGCTGGAATAGGATTTGTTTTCAATTATATGGAAAAGTGGGGGGGGGGATCTGATCCTAGATCATTTCCCTTTTAAGTGCACTGCATGTCCAGTCTTTTCAGATCAAAACAAGTGCCTAGGGGCTAGGGGTTGGTTGTGGACAGGGGCTCTTTGGTCCCAGTCCCAGTGCCATTTGGTCCCAGTCCGGGCCCTGATTGAGGAACTTGAGGCTGCTCCTCTGGACAGTGGTGAGGTCTCCAATGTCCACGTAGTAGACCTCAGCCTGGGTGTGGCTGAGGACCCGGTGGACGACAACGTGGTAGAACCAGATGCCCTGGGGGCACCACGCAGCACACCTGTCAGGGTCGCACGTAGCGCTCAGACACCTCCAGACAGGTGTAGTAGCTCCTAGAAGGAGGGAAGGAAGGATGGGTAGAGGGAGTGAGGGAGAGGAAAGATAAAGAGAGTGAGGGAAAGAGGGATAGAGAGGAAGGGAGATAACGGGAGGGAGAGAGGGCATCACCAAAACCGCAGGATCTCAATAGCGTTCGGTAGCTTCCTCCCCTTTTCTCCTGTCCTTCATCTGCACTGGTCTGAAAACAGTTGAAATAGTTGAGCGCATTATGGTGGACGCCTACTATATATGAGCAGTTATGGCACATTCATACAGAATAAGGCAATTGGACTACATGTCTATGACTACAACTCCCACCCACTGAGGCAGGGAAGCCTCATGTTCCTCTCCCTAACACTCCAGTCTAGCAGAAGGCTGTTGCGGTTTTTGTTGTCGTTCACCTCATCTCGATCATCATGTTCTCCAGAGCGCGCGGCTCCTGGCTCTCGTCAAAGCGGATGTGGAAGGGTGAGAGCGACTCCACATGCTCCACAAGCACAGCCACCAGCTCCCGGGGGCCCCTGGGCGTGGGGGTCCTCAGGCTCTGGGCTCGCAATAGCGTCCGGGGGCACCACCGCCCAGCGCCGACACCGCACCGAGCCATAAATGTCCACCATCTGAGTGAGCGAAGCAGCCACACACATAATATGTGTGTCCACACATTACATTACGTATGTAATATGACGCATACATAAACACATATGGACCGTTGTGAGATGCTGGGATAGATGAACAGGGCATCATTTTCTGTCCACATAACCTCAGCAATTGTGTAGGCTTTCATCTTTCATTCTTTCCCAGCACAATTTTTTTGAAGTTTTAGAACTAGGTTGGACACGCTTAGCTGCCCTTTGTCTCAACACAAAAGTTAGGTTGTATTCATTAGGGCACACCGCAGCCAAATGTTTTGCAACGGAAAATGAAAAACAGGCATTTCTAATTGGACCAGGTAGTCCCTTCTTTGTTTCAGTCCGTTTTTTACCCATTTGGTGTGTAATGAACATGACCTAGAAACTGGTCCAGCTAGCTCACCTGGTAAAAGGTGTTGATGGTAATGTGGAGCTCCATGTCTTCCTCCATGTCGGTGTTGGTCTCGCTTTCCTCGCCCCCCCCCCCCCCCCCTGTCTCTCCCAGGGAGACCCTGCAGCTGAAGTAGTAGCCTGTACTGGACGGATTCAGAGCCTCGCCACCCTCACTGGGACCTTCGGGCTCTGCCAGGCTGCCACAATACAGTACCACTTAAAGATAGCAGGGTGACACATTCACAGATATCAGTCGTGACAAACTAAGACCCAAAATACCTGTTTTGTTGAATCTTAATGGACACCAAAATCTCCACTTTCTAGTAATAACAATTAGTTAATAATCAATTACAATTTGATTGTCCTGAACTCTAAACATCTATGGCTGTGGTTAGGACAAAAGTGCTGGTAGTGGTGTAATCTGATCCTAGATCTGTGTTTAGAGCCCGAGGTGTGAAGCAGACCTGGTTGTGGCGCGTGGTGCCCAGGGGCATGATGGATGTCCATGACTATCATCCAGTGGTTGCCCTCGTTGCCCGCCACTGGCCGCGGGTAGAGTGTGTCGCTTAGGGCGCCCACGGAAGCCGCTCTGGACCACTGGCAGCTCCTTCCTAAACACCCCATAGGGTCAACCGAGGGTCGAGAGGGCGTAGGCCAACAAAGGTCAGAGCAACAGGAAAATGGACAGCGGTTGCGGACCATCGGAGAGAAGAGCTACTTTGCAATTTGAAAGACACTCAATGTTTAGGATTGTTTATTAGCCATTCGTTAGGATGTAGACATTCGCACGGGAAAGTGATTATTTGTCTGTGTGAAAGGAAACAGGGGACATGGAAGGTAAATCCTTCATGACCTTGTATTATGCAGGGAGATCATGGATGGATATTTCCTCTACTGTTTTGAGCTACAACCTATAGGGGGATCTACATGTGTTAGAAACTCTTTGGCTTTCTGAATGACAGATTTGGCTCTTGGGTGAGGTTGGAGACTGAGTGGACTGACCTGGTGTAGATGGGCTTCAGTTATGGACTGACCGTGCCCGCGAGCCCATTCTCCAGAAAACGCTGCCTAAGCTCCTCCTCCAGCTGCACAGGCCAATCACAGCAGGCAATACATGACAAGAGGGCGGGACTACAGTACATTTGTTACCTCTCTTCCCTACAGCTATTCAGAAGTTCATTCGATTCGCGTCTCTAAAAGTCATGACATAATTTGCTCTCCGAAGCTTCGCAAACACAGACGCAAATTACAGCGTTTGTTTGTTTTGTCGACGTTATAGACCTGAATGTTACATTGGAGGGCTTTGCACCCAATCAAAAACAAGCTCAAGGGGGGAAACTATTTCTATGTTGTTGAACACACATCACAGAGGTAAAGGCAGCAGCACACACACCTTGATGACACGCTTCTGAAACGGTTGTCTGTTCTGGCTGGGCTCAGGCTCAAATTGGCTCCATTGGCTGTGAGCCATGGTGCCTCTCTGGGCCTTTAGGGACTGCAGCCTCGGGGAGTGGTGCCACATGATTCTGAGTACTGGACACTATGGTGGGGTTTTCTACCGGGACTGGATTTCATACACAGACAGGTCAATACAGAAAATCATTTTTGTCATGACAAGGGAGCGATAACTAGTTTGATTATAATGCTTCTATGATGAAGAGACTACTCCGGCTCTACCATTCAATACTACACTCGACATTGTACTGAAAATAGCGTGAAGAAACTGTGAACCAAAACACTTCAGAAGTAGTCGCAAAGTGTTCGCCACAGGTGCGTTTGACGGGTATGTGCTTTGCAGGACGCTTTGAATGGATACATGCAATGCGCAGTGTACTTGAGTAGAAATTCACTCAATTCAATTGTACAATCTGCCAACCAACCAACCTGAGTTTGTCTGTTTGTCTGTCATCGGCCTTACTACTGGAACCGTTGGGAATGTCTTCTTCGGTGAGAAGAGTTGTTTTTTTGGTCCGGTCCTCATCAGTGTCGCCACCTCCACCCCCCTGAGGGACAGCAGGGAGCCCATCTGGCTCTGTGTGACCGTCACCAGATCGTTGGCCGCCGCCAGCATCTCGGCGGTGGAGTAGAAGCCGTAGTTGGTAACACGTAAAGGGAAGTCATAGTGGAGGGCAAAGAACGTCTCCAACTCCGACAGGCCCACGGCCCCTTGGGAGAGCAGCTGGGGAGTTGGGCAGGCGTGGCCGGGGGAGTGTGGCCGAGCCAGGGCAGGACCATGGGGCTGTGCTGCTGGTAGCATGGGGAGAAGAAGCCCACACCAACACGCCAGGACCTTGTTGGCCACCAACTCCACGATGTCTCTGGTGGTGTCGTCCGCCACCACAGCAGAATGGGGAGAGATAGGTTGGTCTGCTGAGTTTAGAAGGGAACGGAGCGGAATTGACATCTGTGTTGTACAACGATCTCTGTGCTCAGCTTCCTCATACTGCATACTACACTCACGGAAGAACCACAAATGTTAACTCCATAAACATGAAAACAATAGCATGATATGTGCCAAAACATTATAACTTCATAAGCCAAAGATGGGACTAGTGCTCAGTATTACTATCCTTCAACACCAAGTTGCAATCTCCCAGATAGTCAATGTACACCACGTCAGGCATCTCCCGGATCAGGTCCAGTACTTTGCGGAAGCCAAGGGTCCTCAGGAGCACGGGGTGGCCCAGCATGTTGACGTAGTCCCGACTCAGCTGATCTGGGGTCAGGCCCTGCTTGGTTGAGAAGAGCAGGGAGCGCACATCATTCTTTAGTCACTAGAGCAGCTGCTCCTGGTTCATTCTGTCAACTGTCAGACAGAGAGCGGGGGAGGGAGGGAGAGAGAGAGGTGAGGGTATGAGAGTAAATAAGTGGGGAGTGGGGTGTTGGAATGCAATACTCTGAATGTTTCTTGAATGTTTGAATATTTAAGTGAA
Organism: Salvelinus alpinus; assembly: GCF_045679555.1. Taxonomy (NCBI): domain Eukaryota; kingdom Metazoa; phylum Chordata; class Actinopteri; order Salmoniformes; family Salmonidae; genus Salvelinus; species Salvelinus alpinus. The sequence goes on along the minus strand of NC_092101.1, from coordinate 10,469,624 downwards.
TGTCTATCCCATTTAAAAGTAGCTAATGCATTTTTCTCAACAATGACACTTTGAAATGTGCAAAGAATCCACTCCCACTGTCCACCATTGGACCCAGATACATCTAAATACATGGCTCGAACTGTACCTAATTAGGCCTACAACAGGTGCAATTTGACTTAGAGAAAAACAGAATAATGCATCTGAACAACATTACCCACTGGGCACACACTGGTTGGAATCAACGTTGTTTCCAGGTCATTTCAATGAAATTAACTATAGTAGCAGCATAGCACCTCTCTCCATTAAATATAGGCAGTTGACGTCAACAACCCTAATCAAATATTCCAAAAAGTATTAAAATAACGAGATGTATCCACCAATCCAAAGAGAGGAACAGGCGAGAGCTTAATAGCCCGCCGTTCTGCTCCGTGGACAACAAATCCCATTGTTAGGGTGGAAACATAGGTTCTCTCATCATTATATCCAAATCTCTGACAGGAGCTAGCTACATTCGTCTGAGGCTAAGCTAATCGTTTGCACAAGCCATACAGTTGTTAAGATAGCTAGCTACTTAGGTACCTATTTATTTCGTCTTCAAAATCCATTTGGCTTGTTCACATCCAATTACTAGTCTCAAAACATGTTTTGTTCAAAAACTATGCAACATAATGAAAAATGTAATGGCTTTTACACACTTCAGTCAGACACATTTTCTTATCAGACAGCCACTGCACGCGCAAGCATGGCGACCGAATGCAGACCGAATAAGTATCTTTGTCAGTGAATTGATTATAAACGGGTTGGTTCGAGCCCTGAATGCTGACTGGCTGAAAGCCGTGGTATATCAGACCGTATACCACGGATATGACAAAACATTTATATTTACTGTTGTAATTATACCACAACCCCTCGTGCCTTATTGCTTAATGGACCCTCTTCTGGCCAGGGAAGTTACTGGAAGTGATCAAAAGTTATTACACACAATTACAACAATTGATACGAAAATGTATTAAATTATTATAATACAACAATTAATACAAACCCATAAAATAGTGTGAGATTCCTTAAAAGCTTAAGCAATAATAATAATTAGTATTTAATAATAAAACATCTGAAATGCAGACTATTCAGTCATCTAATTAAATCTAATAATGTCTAATCAACTGAAATACTTTGTTTCTTGCAGGCCTGGCCTTATGAGAATAACTACAGCAGGGAAAATGTAGGTCAAATGGTTAATTTACAGTCTAATTAAATTGTGTCTGGGAGGATGTGTGTCTTTCCTGCACAGAAAAATATGGGGAAACTGACATCAGCTTTTTGGAAAAGAGACAAACATCTGAGTCTGCACATTCCCAACAGTGACTCCCCAAGCACACAAGGTTGCCTTGTTATTTCCAATGACAATCCTCACATATTCATCTCACATTACTGGCTACGATGTCAACAGGACAAAAACGACAACTTATATTTCAAATGCCTTTCCAAAAGTTGTCAGTTTTCCTATCTATGTCATGTTAATAGGGTTTCAAGTTATAGGCCTACCCTCTGTGTGTGTCTGTGTGTGTGTGTGTGTGTGTGTGTGTGCGTGCGTGCGTGCGTGCGTGCGTGCGTGCGTGTGTGTGCGTGCGTGCGCCAGTAGGGAGGGAGGAAGGATAAACAGCAAAAGACAACAAGTATTGCCAACTAGCAGCCCTTGTCATAGGCTTGTCGTAGGTGATTGCGGCTGAGGAAGAGAAGGGCAGTTGAAACCACCACTAGCTTTGGGGTTGGATGCTTCTTCTCATCACAGAGATTCCAAGAGGGATGGAGAAACGCCCGGAGTCAGCTTCACCTCGCCGCACTCCGCGAGCAGGGAGGGTGGCCAAGAGAGAACATTCTGGGTCTCCGACTTCCAGGGGCCACCGTCACAAGGGCACCAAGACAGTGAGGCTCCCTGAGGAACATGAGAAGAGAGAGGGGCCAAAAAGGAATACCCAGGAGGCAGAGACCAACGGAGAGGCGGATAAAGAGATAGACCGGCCAGTCAAGTCCACGTCTACTGTTGTGGATGTGGATAATGTGAGAGAGAAAGAGAGGGGAGAGGAGAACGAGGAGTTCATGGCACTACTAGAGAGTGAATGGCAGGAGGAAGGTAAGACATGTTTCTAAACATCAATATTTGGACCCCTGTTCGCAAAGCATCATAGAGTAGGAATACGGGTCTAGGATCAGTTTTACCTTCGCAGTCATAATGAATAAGTCTCCTACTCTGAGACTCTTTTGAATATGGGTCCTGGTCTTTGATTTTTTTAAATTATGATATCTTTGATTAGGACATTAGCTTACTGTGAGTGTGAATCGTGGCATTTGTCATCACCAGGCGTGAAGCCGAGGAGTCTTGGAGTGTGTGAGTGGCTTCTCATGGTGTTGGCTCTAACCCTGGTCATCCTGTTCTTTCCCATCTCCATCTGGTTCTGTGTGAAGGTAAGGATGTTCTACCTCCATTACATAGACAACACAGAACAAAAGGAGATGCCTAGTCAGTTGCACAACTGAATTTGTCTTCAGCATTGAACTCAACCCCTCTGAATCAGAGAGGTGCGGGGGGGGCTGCCTTAATCGACGTCCATGTCATCGGTGCCCGGGGAGCAGTTGTTGTTGGGGGTTAACTGCCTTGATCAAGGGCAGAACGCTTCGGGGATTCGAACCAGTGACCTTTTGGTTACTGGCCCAACTCTCTTAATCGCTAGGCTATCTGCCGCCCACGTGACACAGTATAACAACTTGATGATGACTGTGTAAAAAATGTTCAAGCAATATTTCAGAGTTGTACAGCCCTCACCAAATGATAGATTTCTATAATGTACAATGAAGGCACAGTATCTGGTGAGTGATGACATTTACAAGGATTCAGCACCCCATTTTTTTGGTAGGAATAGTATCAACTTTGGAGTGAAAATGTGTGATTTGTCTGTTTCTTTGAACGACACAGTGGGCTGTCTTTCTCTGTTGTGTTATTCCGTTATGGCAAAGTCATGATTGACAGCTAGTCACTATGTTGACTGACAGGTTGTGAGGGAGCATGAAAGAGCTGTGATCTTCAGACTGGGTCACCTACTGCGTGGGAGACCCAGGGGACCAGGTTTGTGCTTGTTATTATATTACTTGAGGACTCGTTCGATGAGTCATTCATAGCTTTTTTAGAGTCATTGGATTGTCTTAGGGACAATCAAATGGATTTGAAAAGGCAATTGGTTACATTTTACACAGCGCAAGTCTGAACAAGTCCTGTAGTCCACATGCTTATCAAACTGTGCATGTACATTACACAGTGTGTAAAAATATCCTCCAATCTCTCTCTACTGTTTGTCCATTCGGGACCAAGGTCTACTTTTCTACCTCCCACTACTCGATGTTTTCCAGAAAGTGGACATCCGTCTAAAAATGCTCAAGGTCCCAGCTCACACGGTACGGTAACTCCTCTGACAGCCTACAGAAAAAACGAAATCTATGTCAAATTATCCCCCCCCCCAAATTCCTCGGAGCATGAATCTTTTACTGCTGCGATGTGTGTGTTTCTTCCTGTGGTGTGTGTGTGTGTGTGTGTGTCCAGGTGGTGACCAAGGATCTGGTGAGCACGGAGCTGAGCGCGGTGTGTTACTACCGTATAGAGAATGTTGCTCTGTGCAGCACGGCCCTGTCCGGTGTGAGTGCCGTGCTGCAGGCCCTGGTACAGGTGGCAGACAGAGACGTTCTTGCCCACCACAACTTCACCCACATCCTGCTGGACAGGAAGAGGATTGCCCAGGAGATCCAGGTACCTAACCTGTTGTACAGTCTTTGTATGGGTCTGTATATTGACCAGACCTGGGTTCAAATGCTATTTGAATTTGTGTTTGCTCTAACCTAGAATGCCAAATGGGTAGGGTTTACCGTTTTTGGACTATCAAATTGTTCCATTAAGTCAGGCAAGCTCAATCAAGCACAAAGTATTTGAAATGATTTCCAATATTATTTGAACCCAGGTGTGATATTGACATTTGATATTGACAATGGTTATTTGTGGAATTTGGTATTGAGCGGTGTAAAATCACATGGATTGTCCAGGAATTTTAGTGAGTGAATGGGTGGTGACGTGGTGTGTCTTCTCAACACTGGAGTATGAATCACTCTGCTGTTTTATATCAATCTACAGGTGGCTATCGATTCTGTAGCTTGTCAGTGGGGGATCAAGGTGGAGAGAGCAGAAATGTAAGACTATCATCGATGGCTGATTACATACAGGCATTTGTAACATTTTCGAAACAAGACAAGGCAACGAGTTGCCACGTTGGCTGGTGGTGTCGTAAACGAATGTTAAAAGAACACGGTACATGTTGGAATGGTCAACTTGTGTCTTCACCTGCTGACGGGTGTGTGCGCTTTTCACCGTGTTCATTTCAGAGAGGATCTTTCTCTCCCCATTGAGCTGCAGCAAAGCCTAGCGGCAGAGGCTGAGGCTAAGAGACAAGCCCAAATCAAAGTATGTCATCCGTTTTTTTGGTGTGTATGTGTACAATGGGAAAGGGGGGATAACTAGTCAGTTGTACAACTGAATGCATTCAACTGAAATGTGTCTTCCGCATTTAACCCATTCAAGCCTGCGCACACATGTATATGTGTGTGCGCGTGCGTTGGCATGAACGCATGTCAGAAGGGAGGTAGGATAAACAGCAAAAGCGAAACAACAAGCGTTGCCAACTTGCGGCCCTTGACCTCTAACCCTAGGCTCCTCTCCTCCCTGTTCTGTAGGTGATTGCAGCAGAGGGGGAGAGGGCAGCCTGCGAGGCTCTGAAGGCATCTCTGGACTCCCTCTCTGGTTCCCCTGCTGCCATCCACCTCCGTCTCCTCCAGCTGCTACACACCCTCCGCACCGAACGCCCAACACTGGTCCTCACCCTCCCCTCGGACCTCCTAACCCTGCCCCGTGACCCCTCACCCTTAGCCTTACCCGCCCCAGCTCCAAACCTGGCTCCAGCCAGTCCCATCCCAGAAGGAGGAGAAACCAAAGAGGAGCGGAAGACAGACTCGCCGATGATGTAGTAGACAGAGAGAAAGGGAAGCATCTTCATTCGGGTGCATCTCAATTGTCTGAAGTGGCTGCACTGGTCTAAAGAGCTGTGTGGTGGGTACCAGGGAACCTGATTCTGCCACTCCAGTTCTTTCATATCAGTGCTGATGAAGTGAAGAAAGCAGAGGACGCCACTGTAGACTATTGATATGCACCCCTCATATCAGATTGAAGAAGTGTGAAAATCTTATTCTATGATTGTTTTGTTTTTTCCTCTGTAAAGAAATGTTAGTCCGTATAGAGATTAGTGTTTTTATTGTATGATTAATACAATACACTGATGACACACTCCACCTAAATTTAGACAGTGTGAGGGTAAATAGGGTCCATAATAAATCAATAATAATTATAATAATATAATTTTCTTTAAAAAGGAACCATACAGTATCAACATGATTAGGGAAACATGTTTCACACCATTTTTTATTTTTATTTTTATTTAACCTTTATTTAACTAGGCAAGTCAGTTAAGAACAAATTCTGACAAATTCTTAACAGTAACCCTGTAGGACATGATTGCTTAACAAATAGCATGCAAATTACAGAACAAAAAAAAAAAGACAAATGATTAAATACTGTTGAATGCCCAGACATGTGATACTCAGACTTCACTGTGCTTTTATTCATTTGTCAAATACAGAGGAGCCGAGTTCCCATTACCTCTAAAACTACTGTACTGTTTTCAAGGTTCAGCGTTTCTTGGGCTTGGTGTGTTTGGGGCTCGTCTCAGGCTTCTGACTCACTGTTTTGGGTTCAGGGGTGGACACCTTTGACTTGAAAAACCGCTGCCACAGACTTCTTGCTCACTGCAATGCAAATTGTATAGATGTTAGTCTCCAAATCCCAAATCCAACAGTGTTGACCTACAGATGTAGGATCTTAATTTTATTTATTTATTTATTTTATTTCACCTTTATTTAACCAGGTAGGCAAATTGAGAACACGTTCTCATTTACAATTGCGACCTGGCCAAGATAAAGCAAAGCAGTTCGACACATACAACAACACATAGTTACACATGGAGTAAAACAAACATACAGTCAATAATACAGTGAAAAATAAGTCTATATACAATGTGAGCAAGTGAGGTGAGATAAAGGAGGTGAAGGCAAACAAAATATATGAAATATATATATAAATAAATAAAAATATAAAAAAGGCCATGGTGGCGAAGTAAATACAATATAGCAAGTAAAAAAAACACTGGAATGGTTGGTTTGCAGTGGAAAAAAGTGTAAAGTAGAGATAGAAATAATGGGGTGCAAAGGAGCAAAATAAATAAATAAATACAGTAGGTAAAGAGGTAGTTGTTTGGGCTAAATTATAGATGGGCTATGTACAGGTGCAGTGATCTGTGAGCTGCTCTGACAGCTGGTGCTTAAAGCTAGTGAGGGAGATAAGTGTTTCCGGTTTCAGAGATTTTTGTAGTTCGTTCCAGTCATTGGCAGCAGAGAACTGGAAGGAGAGGCGGCCAAAGGAAGAATTGGTTTTGGGGGTGACCAGAGAGATATACCTGCTGGAGCGCGTGCTACAGGTAGGTGCTGCTATGGTGACCAGCGAGCTGAGATAAGGGGGGACTTTACCTAGCAGGGTCTTGTAGATGACCTGGAGCCAGTGGGTTTGGCGACGAGTATGAAGCGAGGGCCAGCCAACGAGAGTGTACAGGTCGCAGTGGTGGGTAGTATATGGGGCTTTGGTGAAAAAACGGATGGCACTGTGATAGACTGCATCCAATTTATTGAGTAGGGTTTTGGAGGCTATTTTGTAAATGACATCACCGAAGTCGAGGATTGGTAGGATGGTTAGTTTTACAAGGGTATGTTTGGCAGCATGAGTGAAGGATGCTTTGTTGCGGAATAGGAAGCCAATTCTAGATTTAACTTTGGATTGGAGATGTTTGATGTGAGTCTGGAAGGAGAGTTTACAGTCTAACCAGACACCTAGGTATTTGTAGTTGTCCACATATTCTAAGTCAGAGCCGTCCAGAGTAGTGATGTTGGACAGGCGGGCAGGTGCAGGCAGCGATCGGTTGAAGAGCATGCATTTAGTTTTACTTGTATTTAAGAGCAATTGGAGGCCACGGAAGGAGAGCTGTACGGCATTGAAGCTCGCCTGGAGGGTTGTTAACACAGTGTCAAAAGAAGGGCCAGAAGTATACAGAATAGTGTCGTCTGCGTAGAGGTGGATCAGAGAATCACCAGCAGCAAGAGCGACATCATTGATGTATACAGAGAAGAGAGTCGGTCCAAGAATTGAACCCTGTGGCACCCCCATAGAGACTGCCAGAGGCCCGGACAACAGACCCTCCGATTTGACACACTGAACTCGATCAGAGAAGTAGTTGGTGAACCAGGCGAGGCAATCATTAGAGAAACCAAGGCTGTCGAGTCTGCCGATGAGGATGTGGTGATTGACAGAGTCAAAAGCCTTGGCCAGGTCAATGAATACGGCTGCACAGTACTGTTTCCTATCGATGGCGGTTAAGATATCGTTTATGACCTTGAGCGTGGCTGAGGTGCACCCATGACCAGCTCTGAAACCAGATTGCATAGCGGAGAAGGTATGGTGGGATTCGAAATGGTCGGTAATCTGTTTGTTGACTTGGCTTTCGAAGACCTTAGAAAGGCAAGGTAGGATAGATATAGGTCTGTAGCTGTTAGGGTCAAGAGTGTCCCCCCCTTTGAAGAGGGGGATAACCGCAGCTGCTTTCCAATCTTTGGGAATCTCAGACGACACGAAAGAGAGGTTGAAAAGGCTAGTAATAGGGGTGGCAACAATTTCAGCAGATAGTTTTAGAAAGAAAGGGTCCAGATTATCTAGCCCGGCTGATTTGTAAGCGTCCAGATTTTGCAGCTCTTTCAGAACATCAGCTGACTGTATTTGGGAGAAAGAGAAATGGGGAAGGCTTGGGCGAGTAGCAGAGGGGAGGGCAGTGCTGTTGACCGGGGTAGGGGTAGCCAGGTGGAAAGCATGGCCAGCCGTAGAAAAATGCTTATTGAAATTCTCAATTATAGTGGATTTGTCGGTGGTGACAGTGTTTCCTATCTTCAGTGCAGTTGGAAGCTGGGAGGAGGTGTTCTTATTCTCCATGGACTTTACAGTGTCCCAGAACTTTTTTGAATTTGTGTTGCAGGAAGCAAATTTCTGCTTGAAAAAGCTAGCCTTGGCTTTTCTAACTGCCTGTGTATATTGGTTTCTAGCTTCCCTGAAAAGTTGCATATCACGGGGGCAGTTCGATGCTAATGCAGAACGCCATAGGATGTTTTTCTGTTGGTTAAGGGCAGTCAGGTCAGGAGAGAACCAAGGGCTATATCTGTTCCTGGTTTTCTTGAATGGGGCATGCTTATTCAAGATGGTGAGGAAGGCATTTTTTTTAAATATCCAGGCATCCTCTACTGACGGGATGAGATCAATATCCTTCCAGGATACCTCGGCCAGGTCGATTAGAAAGGCCTGCTCGCTGAAGTGTTTCAGGGAGCGTTTGACAGTGATGAGTGGAGGTCGTTTGACCGCTGACCCATTACGGATGCAGGCAATGAGGCAGTGATCGCTGAGATCTTGGTTGAAAACAGCAGAGGTGTATTTGGAGGGCAAGTTGGTTAGGATGATATCTATGAGGGTACCAGTGTTTACGGAATTGGGGTGGTACCTGGTAGGTTCATTGATAATTTGTGTGAGATTGAGGGCATCAAGCTTAGATTGTAGGATGGCTGGGGTGTTAAGCATGTTCCAATTTAGGTCGCCTAGCAGCACGAGCTCTGAAGATAGATGGGGGGCAATCAGTTCACATATGGTGTCCAGAGCACAGCTGGGGGCAGAGGGTGGTCTATAGCAGGCGGCAACGGTGAGAGACTTGTTTTTAGAGAGGTGGATTTTTAAAAGTAGAAGTTCAAATTGTTTGGGAACAGACCTGGATAGTAAAACAGAACTCTGCAGGCAATCTTTGCAGTAGATTGCAACACCGCCCCCTTTGGCCGTTCTATCCTGTCTGAAAATCTTGTAGTTGGGGATGAAAATGTCAGAATTTTTGGTGGTCTTTCTAAGCCAGGATTCAGACACGGCTAAAACATCCGGGTTGGCAGAGTGTGCTAAAGCAGTGAACAAAACAAACTTAGGGAGGAGGCTTCTAATGTTAACATGCATGAAACCAAGGCTATTACGGTTACAGAAGTCATCAAAAGAGAGCGCCTGGGGAATAGGAGTGGAGCTAGGTACTGCAGGGCCTGGATTCACCTCTACATCACCAGAGGAACAGAGGAGGAGTAGGATAAGGGTACGGCTAAAAGCTATGAGAATTGGTCGTCTAGAACGTCTAGAACAGAGAGTAAAAGGACGTTTCTGGGGGCGATAAAATAGCTTCAAGGAATAATGTACAGACAAAGGTATGGTAGGATGTGAATACAGTGGAGGTAAACCTAGGTATTGAGTGATGATGAGAGAGATATTGTCTCTAGAAACATCATTGAAACCAGGTGATGTCATCGCATATGTGGGTGGTGGAACTGAAAGGTTGGATATGGTATAGTGAGCAGGGCTAGAGGCTTTACAGTGAAATAAGCCAGTAAACACTAACCAGAACAGCAATATACAAGGCATATTTACATTAAGGAGAGGCATGCTTAATCGAGTGATCAATAAGGGTCCAGTGAGTAGAGGTTGGTTGGGGTCACGGCGATCCAGACAGCTGGCCGGGTAGATGGCTATCGGTAGCAAGATAGCATAGGATGGAGGTCTATTTTTTTTAGACACCTCGTGCGTTTCCGTCGGTAGATTAGTGGGGTTCCGTGTGGAAGAGGGGATCAATCCAATTGGCAAAATAGATATAGTGACCCAAGAAAAAAATTGTCCGATATACTTATTCAGATAGCAGCCGATAAGACAGCTAACGATTAGCGGGCCCCAGATGAGCGTTCAGGTAACGTCGCGACGGAGGTGCCAGTTGGATAACTCCCTCGGGCAGATAACGTCGGCAGTCAGTCGTGAAGGCCCGGTGGGGCTCCGTATCTGCAGCAAAAGGTCCGGATAGGTGACTGTAGCCCAGGAATGGCTGATGGAACTCCTCAGCTGGCTAGCTCCGGAATAATTTAAGTTTGCTCTGGGATCGACGTAAGCCAATAGTCACACGGTTTGCAGCTAGCTAGCTGCGAAATCAAGGTGCAAATGTCCAGAGCCTGCGGCTGAAATCCGGTGATGAAGTAGAAAAAAATCCGGTGATGTGGTAGAGAAAAAGCAGTCCTATATGCTCTGGGTTGATATCGCGCTTGCAGACTGGCAGGTATTGGCCCGAGCTGAAGCTGGCTGGTGTCCGAGTTAAGGGTGAAGACCGCAGCAGTGGCTAACTGACTACTAGCTAGTAGCTAGTTATCTGGCTAGCTTCTGATTGGGGTTACGGTTCTAAAGTATAAAAAAAATTAGCAGATCCGTACCACATTGGGTGAGGCGGAATGTATATTCAGTTGTATATAATGTATATTCAGTTCCTAAATGGAAAGTGAAATTAAAATATATACGAAATGCATACGAAAAATACGAATAATTTGATCAGCCTGCTGCAGGAGAACCTTCCTGCAAAGCAGGATATTTAAAACATGTAGTGTATTTGAGGTTTAAAAAGGCTGAAGTTTGTCATTTCCTCTTTGAAATTCAAGACATCATTTCCCCTTGTGTCAAACTTATCAACCCCTACAAAAATGTCCAGTAATTATAATCCACATAATAATTCACATTTCCTGTTGCTGCAGGATTATTTGCCACCTGTTAGCGAACTGGCTCAAATTAAGATCCTACAATCCTATGCTATTGACCTAGCACTGAGGTGTGTCTCGGTGTTGACCTACCTTTGGCCTGCAGGCAGGGCCTGCCCTGTAGCAGTCTCTACAGATCCTGGATCTTCTCCAGCGCTGCCTGGAGGGCCTCCTCTGCCTGTAGGGCCCGCTCCTCTGCACTCTGGGCCTGGGCCTCAACCCCACTGACACACACACAACTGACACACACAATTAAGTATACAGTTGTGTACATTACAGTTGCGAAAAAGGCTTTTGTGACAAACTATTACGAGTGCAAGTGAAGTACTTTACAAGAGACAACCAAGTGTGTGTGTGTGTGTGTGTGTGTGTGTGTGTGTGTGTGTGTGTGTGTGCGCATGCGTGCGTGCGCGTGTGTGTGTTTATGCTGCTTAGAGGGAGTGTGGCGATTGGACGGAGTCCTGTCAGATCCTGCTGTCTGACGTGAAGGGCAGTTCCGTGGAGCTGTGCATCACACTGAACTGCATCCCCCATTGTGTGTGTTTTCAATGTAATACTCCAGTGATAATCCTTCGATGGGAGATACAGAGTGCTGAGGGAGTGTGACCACTCAATAAAGACCAATAACTTACAGTAACTAGTGCTGCAGAATCCCCACTGTAGCCAGGGCATCACAGGTTCTGCTGTGTGTGGATGAGCCACCGTGACTCCAGTCTGCTAGACCAAACAAAGAAGATTTGGACGGAATGCATGTCTTGCTACATCAATGTTTTCACAATGAAACGAGGCACACAGGACCCCATCCAGCTGAATAGTATCCTCCCCCGAGGGTTTGCTCAATGATGTTACCATCATGGCCTATCAGCTTGATAATAGAGCCGCTAGTGAGCACTCCATGGGTTCTCCGTCTCCACCTGCTGGTCATCAATAGGTATTGCAGACAACTTCCAAAACTGCAGTCGATGAGCCACAACCTAAACCTTTTTATTTTTTACATTTTATTTAACCTTTATTTAACAAGACACTACATGACCAAAAGTATGTGGACACCTGCTCATTGAACATCTCATTCCAAAATCATGGGCATTAATGTGGAGATGGTCCCCCCTTTGCTGCTACAACAGCCTCAACTCTTCGGGGGAGGCTTTCCACTAGATGTTGGGCGATTAGGCCTGGCTTGCAGTCGGCATTCCAAATCATACCAAAGGTGTTCGATGAGGTTGAGGTCAGGGCTCTGTGCAGGCCAGTCAAGTTCTTCCACACCGATCTCGACAAACCATTTCTGTATGAACCTCGCTTTGTGTATGGGGGTATTGTCAGGCGGAAACAGGAAAGGGCCTTCCCCAACCTGTAGAGAATTGTCTAGAATGTCATTGTGGGCTGTAATGTTAAGATTTTCCTTCACTGAAACTAAGGGTCCTAGCCCGAACCATGAAAAACAGCCCGAGACCATTATTCCTCCTCCACCAAACTTTACCGTTGGCACTATGCATTGGGGCAGGTAGCGTTCTCCTGGCATCCGCCAAACCCAGATTTGTCCGTTGGATTGCCAGATGGTGAAGCGCGATTCATCACTCCAGAGAACGCATTTCCACTGCTCCAGAGTCCAATGGCGGCGAGCTTTACACCACTCCAGCCGGTGCTTGGCATTGCGCACGGTGATCAAAGGCTTGTTTGCGGCTGCTCGGCCATGGAAACCCATTCCAGAGGAAGCAATGTCAGTAGGGAAGCAATGTCAGTTTGGAACTCAGTAGTGAGTGTTGCAATCGAGGACAGATGATTTTTACACGCTACACGTTTCAGCACTCGGCGGTCCCGTTCTGTGAGCTTGTGTGGCCTACCACTTTTCGGCTGAGCCGTTGTTGCTCCTTTACATTTCCACTACACAATAACAGCACTTACAGTTGACTGGGGCAGCTCTAGCAGGGCAGAAATATGACAAACTGACTTGTTGAATAGGTGGCATCCTATGACGGTGCCACATTGAAAGTCACTGAGCTCTTCAGTAAGGCCATTCTACTGCCAATGTTTGTCTATGGATATTGCATGGCTGTGTCCTCAATTTTATATACCTGACAGCAATGGGCGTGGATGAAATAGCCGAATCCAGTAATTTGAAGGGGTGTCCACATCATGTTGTATGTATAGTGTACTTCTAGCTATGGACTTAATTAATTTTGAATGAAATTAAGTGAAGGGTGAAGTTGCCCCTAGGCCTAGACCTTGGGTCAGTTCAGCATTTCCCAATTAATGATTAAGGTTAGGATTAGAGAAGGAGAAGCTGATCCTAGATCTGCACCTAGGGGAAATCTCACCACAGAGCTGGAAGATGCAAATGACTAGCATTAATAATAATAATCATTATTATAATTAGTATAGTAATAATAATACTAATCATTAATAATAATAATAGTAATTATTTGTTTATTTTTTTTGAGCACCTCTCAGATACTGAACATGGCTAGTTTTGTTCCAAATATTTTTAGTAGTCTTTGGTAAATTGGTCACCATGTGACTGACCTCAGTTAATTGGTCACCATATGTCTGCCCTCAGTTAATTTGTCACCATGTGACCTCAGTTAATTTGTCACCATGTGACCTCAGTTAATTGGTCACCATGTGACCTCAGTTAATTGGTCACCATGTGACCTCAGTTAATTGGTCACCATGTGACCTCAGTTAATTTGTCACCATGTGACCTCAGTTAATTGGTCACCATGTGACCTCAGTTAATTGGATCTGCCTGTCATTTTGCACCTCATCTTCTTCATCAAAAGCCTCTAGTGGATACACTGCTACACTGCAGCTAGGCTCATCTAGTGATATCATTGTTCTGTGTATCACATCAACCAAAAACATGTGAGGCTTCAAATGTTCAAATGACACCCCACTGGGTGCAAGCTGGTTGAATCCACGTCATTTCAAAAAAATAATTATAGTATATCTTTTTTCCTCATGATTTGAAAGAACTCATCAATGTGAAATGAAAAAGAAATGTTTAACCTAAATACAATGTCAGTTAAAAAAAATCCCTGAATTTACGTCAGTGCCTAGTGGGATGGTATTTTCATTTTGGGTGGCTAACTGCAAGGTAGAGAGGGACCACAGTAAAATGATTATCACAGGCTCACTAGAGATCACATGCTGGGCAATGGGGGATGCAGTTCAGTGTGACGCACAGCTCCACGGAACTGCCCTTCACGTCAGACAGCAGGATCTGACAGGACTCCGTCCAATCGCCACACTCCCTCTGAGCAGCATAAACACGCACGCACGCGCGCGCACGCACGCACAGACTGTATTGTCCCCATGGGGAAATTTTGTTGCAGTGTCATGTACACGTTTAAAGTGACGTTTAAATACAAAACAAAATTGACATTACAACTTTCATAACAGTTACATACCAATAAAAAAATTAAAAATAGACTAGCCTGCTGGCCTTACTGAGTCGATAGGAACATTAGCCCGGGCTATTTAGGAGGGATATCACACCTGGCACAAATGATTGTCTAGTTGTGTTTTTTCCTGCCGAGGGGTGCCCTATACCTGCGCCCTGAGGGGAGTAGTTCAAAGTCCGGGTACAGGGGTGGCTTGGGTCTAAAATTATTTTGTGAGCTTGGCGGAGGGCCCTGACCTTAAAGATCTCATCCAGGTCTGACTGTTTGACTCCAAGTACCTTGCTTGCTGTGGTGATAATCCTTCTCAGCATATTTCTCTGGCTGACAGTGGCATTGCCAAACCAACAAACAATACAAAAAGTTTAAATACTCTCAATGAAAGATTTGTTTAACAGAGTCAGTATAGTAGTCTACATTAAAAGATCCCAGCTTTTTGAGAAAGTACAGTCTCTGTTGGCTCTTTTTGTAGATCAGGTCTGTACATTTACTCCACTGAAGCTTATTGCCCAAGAGGACACCCAGGTATTTGTATTCCTCTACAATCTCTATGTTCTGACCTCTGATAGATGTTGCAGAAGTAGGTGTTGTGCGCTTCCTGAAGTCTATGCACATCTCTTTGGTCTTGTTGATATTGAGGACCAAGTGTGATTCCTCACACCACTCTACAAAGTCATCTAGGACCGGGCCATGATGTTCCTCGTCATCACGCAACAGGCTGATCAAGGCAGTGTCATCAGCGAACTTAACGAGGTGTCTGTCAGGATGGGAACTAGTACAACTATTAGTGTACAAGATGTACAGGAGTGGGGACAAAACACATCCCTGAGGAGAGCCTGTGTTGGTATTGCGTATGTCTGACACGTGGGGACCTATTTTGACTCGCTGTGAGAGTTGGCTCAGGAAGTCCAACAGCCACAAAACCAGCCCCCCATCTAAGGAGAAGTCCCGAATGAGTCTCTGTGCCAGAATGTAGGGCTGGATTGTGTTGAAGGCAGAAGAAAAGTCAACAAAAATAACCCTAACATGGGATTTGGAACCCTCTAGATGTCTATAGACCATGTTAAGGAGGGTAAGAATGGCATCATCAACTCCTCTGCTAGGCTGAAAGGCAAACTGAAATGGGTCGAGAAGCTTCTGGGTGACGCTGAGAATATGACTTTTCACAAGTTTCTCAAGGCATTTCATTACTAAGGATGTCAAGGCGACAGGGTGGTAGTCATTCAGCACAGAGGGATTAGATGCTTTAGGAATGGGTACAATTATTGAGTTTTTCCACAATACTGGCACGTGTTGCTGGTCGAGTGAGGATTGGGAAATGTCTGTAAAAACACCAGCCAATTGTTCAGCACAGTGCTTTAACACATGTCCACTTATTTTGTCTGAGCTTTTGTATGTGTTACATCCCCTGAACAACTTTAAAACATCAGACTGTTTAACAACAACTCTCTCAAACATTTGTAATGATGCCTCCATTTGTTTTACCTCCGACACAAAGTTGTCTGATTCAAATCTTGAGAAGAAAACATTCAGTTCATTAGCCATGTTCTGGCCCTCATATCCCCCAAAGTCATGTGGGGGGCACTAGCCATGGATTTAATCCTTTGCCCCACACACACACCCACCCACCCACCCGCGCACACCCACCCACCCACCCGCGCACACCCACCCACCCACCCACCCACACACACACACACACACACACACACACACACACACACACACACACACACACAGAGAGCTTAGCATTCACATCCTTGACTGCAAAACACTGAGAATGGTAGGACCCCTGTTAGCATGCTGTACATAGAAAGTCTGGGTGCGGGGCATATGTGGCGGAGGCCTTATCGACCAACTCCAGGAACTGGTTCAGTAGCTTTACATGGCGACATATTTGGAGAAGTTGTTCAGTTTCTGGGAGAGGTTCTTGGCGTCCTTCACTTGTTGCTCTAGGGAAACCTCTATGATGACGGTGGTGTGGGGTCCCGCCGGCAGGAGGGCTCGCTCCTGGTCGTCACAGTGGTCCGGCACTATCTGGAGGTCCACCATCCAGCGAGTCAGAGCCGCGTGGATGGAGTTCACCTGGAAACCCAGGGGCATGGACATTATGTAAGGGAGATGATTAGGCTGTGTCCCAAATGGCGCCCTATTCCCCTTTGTAGTGCACTACCTTTGACCAGGGGCCCAATCTTCCGTTGATTCATCCCTCCTGTAGAAGTCATTGCTTTACCTTGATGTCCTCCTAATAAATCCTTTGTGTTTATAAAGTATGAGTTGCCTCGGCGATAGAAAATAACTTAATTGCCGTCAAACAGAATTATATGATAAATTGCATTTCTCCCTTGTCGCCAAATTATAGTTCCTTGTTGACTAACAAGTGGTGCCCCTTTTAATTTAACATGAAGTCATCATAGCATATTCTTCTTTTAATTTTTTTTGTAATTTTACCCCCTTTACCCCAATTTCGTGATATCCAATTATGATCTTGTCTCATCGCTACAACTCCCCAACGTGCTCGGGAGAGGCGAAGGTCGAGTCATACGTCCTCTGAAACCTGACCCGCCAAGCCACGCTTCTTAACACCCGCTCCCTTAACCCGGAAGCCAGCTGCACCAATGTGTCAGAGGAAACACTGTTCAACTGACAACCGAAGTCAGCAGACAGGCGCCCAGCCCGCCACAAGGAGTTGCTAGAGCGCGATGAGCCAAGTAAAGCCCCCCAGGCCAAACCCTCATTAACCACTCAGCATGAAAGGGGAAAAAAATGTAATTCTCTGATCTGGTGGAAATGTCATAAAAAGGCCTACCTGATTACTTCTTATCCCTTTAGCAACCCAAATTGCTTTTGTAAGTCAGTCTGGATAAGAGCCTCTGCTAAATGACTCAAATGATCAAACGTCATGTAAATGCATGCCTGTGTCTGCCAGTGTGTAGTACATAGTGTTTGTTTCACCCAACACCCAAAGTCTCCCTGCATATTTTTAAATTTTGTAATATTTATTACAAAGATCACAAGAAAGGGGAAACATTAAAGTATGAGAACATAGACAAACAATGATAGTGATATAAAATACATGTATATGTCATAGTTTTCCTTTTCATGATCACAATCTTGTGAAACCCGAACCCTCTAAGATCCCCCCCACAGTTCCCCAATAGCTGTCCCTCAACCATTCGAGACCCCTCCCACAGTCCCCCTCCCCCAGAAGAAAAAAAAGAAAAAATACAATTAATTCCATTCCCCATCCCCAAGAACCCCCCAAAATGCACCAACAACCAAGAGAATGAACTAAAGAGAAAAAAGGAAAAGACAGAAGAAAACAGCAAACAACAATGCTAAAACAACTGAAATCATAACAGCGATGCCAACTGTATATGTTTGTGTGCATGTCTGGCACTATTACATGTATGTGTGTGTTCTTGTATGTGTTTATTTGAATGAGAGTGTGTGTATATGCATGTGTACAAACACCTGCACGGCATCAGCCTCAGGCAAACCGGCATTAGTTGTAAAAACACTGCCACTTAGTGTCATTCAAATGTACTTTTATTATGTTTTATTTTGACTTTTTTTCCCCCTTTATCTTTTGACCATCATTCTCTCTCTCACATAGCAACTCCACTCCCACTTGTCTCCAATTCCACATCCCAACCCTCAGCTTCCCTCAGCACATCCCATCTATCTCTGCTGGCCACCCACTTCGGGTTTCTACGCAACACATATCTTTCAGCTATGTTATGTTTAACGTACAATTTCAATCTATCTAATTGAATAGAATCCACAGATTGCGTGTTGAAGATAAATACTTTTACTAAGAGTATTAGTATATTAGTAATTGACTGACCCGGTCTCTCCAGATCTCCTAACAGTACTATTTCTAGGGTCAATTTTAGATCAATGCTATGCATTTTCAGCCATTCCTGAACCTGAGACCAGAAACAGGCTACCTGAGGGAAATACCAAAATAAATGGTCTATTGATTCTGTATCCTCACAACAAAATCTGCAGAGCTCTCCCTGCATATTTAGGCTGACTGTGATTGGAAGCGTGACACCAACTGATGTTTCTCTCTCTCTCCCTCTCACTCAAATGACAAGGATGTGCACACATTTGTAATCCTGTCTACTCTCAGAGGAATAGCTTTTGATCCGTGTTATAGCTTTTATGTCCTTCAACCAAGATATGGTGGAGTCAGGCAGTCAGCCATCATTCCACTGCTTCTACTCTGTGTCATATGCCAAAGAATAGGCTAGGAACCATCCAGTACTTCCACCTATCAGTGATCACAAAGGGACAAAGTTAAGGAAGGTCAGGAACAACATGGTTGAGTTCAGGTAGGTCTGGAACAATATGGTTGAGTTCAGGAAGGTCTGGAACAACATGGTTGAGTTCAGGTAGGTCTGGAACAATATGGTTGAGTTCAGGTAGGTCTGGAACAATATGGGGTTGAGTTCAGGTAGGTCTGGAACAATATGGTTGAGTTCAGGTAGGTCTGGAACAATATGGGGTTGAGTTCAGGTAGGTCTGGAACAACATGGTTGAGTTCAGGTAGGTCTGGAACAACATGGTTGAGTTCAGGTAGGTCTGGAAAAATATGGGGTTGAGTTCAGGTAGGTCTGTAACAATATGGTTGAGTTCAGGTAGGTCTGGAACAATATGGGGTTGAGTTCAGGTAGGTCTGTAACAATATGGTTGAGTTCAGGTAGGTCTGGAACAATATGGGGTTGAGTTCAGGTAGGTCTGGAACAACATGGTTGAGTTCAGGTAGGTTTGGAACAACATGGTTGGGTTCAGTGAGGTCTGGAACAACATGGTTGAGTTCAGGTAGGTCAGGAACAACATGGTTTAGTTCAAGTAGGTCTGGAACAACATGGTTGAGTTCAGGTAGGTTTGGAACAACATGGTTGGGTTCAGTGAGGTCTGGAACAACATGGTTGAGTTCAGGTAGGTCTGGAACAATATGGGTGAGTTCAGGTAGGTCTGGAACAGTGTGTGAATGTAGTGTGTGTGAATGGTTGCGTGTAAAAGTTGTTAAGTCCCTAAGCACTGATCTAAAGTCAGGCTGGGAAGAGGCCTGGAACCTGCCTCTTCACCTTAATAAGGCCAAGCCATCTATTGATATTAGAACTGCTGGGAGTAAGTCTGTGTATGTTACTTTAGAGGCCCACTGACTAAAACAGCTCCTTCCTCACTCTCCTCTTGTTCCTCTGATCTGATCTCGTAGAATTCACTGGTCTTTTCCAACTCAGGTATTTGACAACAGCTGATAAGATATGTTGACACGCTGCACCAGAATGAATGAATGGCAAGAGTCAACACAATGGAGCATTAGATGACTCATTCTGACTACTGTATCAAAAATACAGAAAAACCCTTGAATGAGTAGGTGTCCAAACGTTTGACTGGTACTGTATGTCTATATTAGTGTAGTGGGCCTACAATACAGTCCTCAAATGCAAATTGCCATTAAATCTAGAAACAATGGGGATGTATACCACTCTGCTTTCTTATGCATTGAGCTATAAATGTGCATGCTGAATATAAATGCTGATATAAATATCACAAGAACATTCTTGCAACATCCCAGGCAATTCTGGGAACTTTCAAAGAACCAATTTTCATTTGCAGGGTAGATATTGATTGCTTTACACTTAACACCCCCACCAAGCTTGAAGGTCCTATCCACGAGAAGACAATCCACAGTGTCTAGAAGGTCTCGGGTAACAATAGGTTGTGCATCGTTCCATACCCACCTGATCAACTGGGGATGGAAGGATCCAGCTTTGAGAGTTGGCATTAATCCCAGTGCTTTACATGCATTTCAGGGACCAGTACAAGGTAAAGACGCTATGAAAATGTACCTCATCCATCAACGTTTCAGCACCAACCGTAAAAGGGCATTTAACAGAATTGGTCATCAACGCCGCATGACATATGAAAGAGAAGACCAAAAACACCGGAAATATCCTACATTTCACGTTTAATAAATATTTACATGTAAAGATGATGATAACAACAGGCTATAGATTAAAACATGCCAGTCATCCAGTGGTTTTAAAGGCAGAGGTAGGGCTGAAATGTTAAACCTACAGCATACAGTAACAGTGAGGTTTTCCCTTGAGCCTTTTTACAAACACAATTACAGTTAAAACAATACCTGGAAAACAAATCAGAAACTACGTCACATACCGAACATGAATCAGGCTTACTGTTATGACAAACATACTTCACTTTCCTAAGGTCAGAATCTTACAGCATGAACGGATGTTAACCCCGATGTCCATTGCTAAAATACACACAGTCCTTCATCAATGTTAGAGGTGATGTTTCATACGATATGTGATATTAAGTTCAAATAACAACAAAATGAAGATATGACAGATACATGATAGAACCCTCTCCTCTTTTCCACCCTCTCTGTCTGCCCTCCTGCCAGCCAGACCCGGAGTCCCTACTACTAACATTCACACCAAAGGTGATTCCTCCGATTCAATTCATCAGGGACCGGTGAGAATAAATGGACAAGCTCTCGACCAATTTCGTTTAACACCGGCTGCTTTTGTGCCTAGCGAACTAGTGGTGATTGCAATTATTAATACTAGTGCCTGCTGCTGCTGCTGTTATTTTATTATCTTGGATGAAAAGAGAAAGTGAAAAGGTGGGGAACGAAGAGAGAGAAAGGAGAGTTTCCCTTCTGAAGACGCCACTGCACTGCATTGTGGCCTGGCCTGGATCGTTGTCCTGAGCTAATATGGCTCCCCCTGCTCCTTCCTTCGCCTCCCGCTTTGCGGAACCGATTTACTTGAGGATTTTGTGGTAGGGGTAGAGGGTGAGGGAGGAGGTGAACGCGCGGATGTCGTCTATGAGCGTGGCGTCGGCCAGCATGGGCGAGGCGGGCAGGAAGGTCAGCTTGGACACTTCTCCGTAGGAGGAAGTTTTAAGGGCCTGGCCTTGGTCCTCGTCTCCCTCTGCGGGGTTCGGGCCGCAGCTGCTCTGGCCTGGCTGGTCGTTCTCCTCCTCTCCGAAGCCTACCACCTGACACACAGAGACAGGGAGAGAGCGCGAGATTACAGTATGCTCTGGAATAGCTGAGAGTAGGATAGTGCCAATGACTGTATATATTAAATGGACAAAGCGAATGAGATCCCTCTCCATTCAATCCATGGGGAATGCTCAACGCACTCCCTCTCCCTTGCACACACCCACACACACACAGTCAAAGCTGGCAGACTTACGTGCACGCTGAGTTTCTTGCTGGTGGTGTCCCTGTGCTCCATGAACCAGGACACCAGCTCTGCTTTGGTGATGAGCTTCAGAGCCTCAATCTGCAGCACATCGGGACAGGATGAGTTAATGCATGAATAAACATTCCTACCCTTTCTCTCCCCCAGACGTTTGAGCCCCCCCCTCCTCCACCTAGTGCGGGAACTAGTGAGCTGAAGCAACCTGGCATGTACACTAAATATAGAAAAGTATGTGGACACCCCTTCAAATTAGTGCATTTGGCTATTTCAGCCACCCTAGTTGCTGACAGGTGTATAAAATCGAGCACACAGCCATGCAATCACAATTGATAAACATTGACAGAAGAATGGCCTTACTGAAGAGCTCAGTGACTTTCAACGTGGCACCGTCATAGGATGCCGCCTTTCCAACAAGTGAGTCCTGCTAGAGCTGCCCAGTCAACTGTAAGTGCGGCAAAGGTGAAGTGGAAACGTCTAGGAGCCGCGAAGTGTCTCAGCCGCGAAGTGATAGGCCACACAAGCTCACAGAACGGGATCGCCGAGTGCTGAAGCACGTAGCGCGTAAAAATCGTTTGCACGTAGCGCGTTGCAACCGTGCTTCAGCACTCACTGCCTCTGGAAGCAACGTCAGCACAATAACTGTTTGTCAGAAGCTTGATGAAATGGGTTTCCATGTCAGAGCAGCCGCAAACAAGCCTATGATCACCATGCGCAGTGCTAAGCGTCGGCTGGAGTGGTGTAAAGCTCGCCGCCATTGGGCTCTGGAGCAATGGAAATGCGTTCTCTGGAGTGATGAATCACACTTCACCATCTAGCAGTCCGACAGACAAATCTGGATTTGGCGGATGCCAGGAGAACGCTACCTGCCTGAATGTATCGCGCCAACGGTAAAGTTTGGTGGAAGAGGAATAATGGTCTCGGGCTGTTTTTCATGGTTCGGGCTAGGACCCTTAGTTTCAGTGAAGGGAAATCTTAACGTTACAAACTACAATGACATTATAGACAATTCTGTGCTTCCAACTTTGTGGCAACAGTTTGGGGAAAGCCCTTTCCTGTTTCAGCATGACAATGCTCCCATGCACAAAGTGAGGTCCATACAGAAATGGTTTGTCGAGATCGGTGTGGAACAACTTGACTGGCCTGCACAGACCTCAACCCCATCAAACACCTTTGGGATGAATTGGAACGCCAATTGCGAGCCAGGCCTAATTGCCCAACATCAGTGCCCGACCTCACTAATGCTCGTGGCTGAATGGAACCAAGTCCCCGCAGCAATGTTCCAACATTGAGTGGAAAGCTTTCCCAGAATAGTGGAGGCTGTTATAGCAGAAAAGGGGAACTCACTCCATATTAATGCCCATGATTTTGGAACGAGATGTTCGACGAGCAGGTGTTCACATACTTTTGGTCATGTAGTGTATATGATGGAGGGGTAGTGCCCCCAGTGTCCCTGGAGGAGAGCCACCCCTGATGTCGACATTATGACAGAGTACAGTCTTACCTCTCTGTTGAGGCGGTCGAAGACGTACTGCTGGGTGACCACCTCGAACCAGTTGCGGTCCACCTCCTCCCCCAGGTGCGTGTCCTCACACTCTTTGAGCTTGATGAGAGCGGTCACCTGGGTCTTGAAGGCCTCGTCCGTGAGGTTGGTCATCTTCTCCCCGAAGCTGACCAGGAACTCCTCGATCTTGGTCTCCACGTAGTCCGTGCTGGGAGGGAGAGAAACGGACACCGGGTGTTGCGTCAGACTGCCTCTTATTTGTATTTTTTTTAAACGAAAAGGGGATGGCATCTCCCAAAAATAGTTATTTTCAATGCATCTGTGCTCTTTTTTTATACAAATCTTGCCCGTGTAATCTTTCGATAACCTTCTCAGGCTTATGAGAAGCATATTGTCCTGCTACTGTGTAATACACCTCTACTATCAACAATGCTAACCATCTGACCTGAATATGACGCTACCATCCTTCTCCTCTGAACTGCCCCTGACAAAACATCAGCAGCGGTCACGGACCCTGACGCACAACTACAAGTTGGGTTTCCTTATGCATGTCGAATATTCCAATACGTCACACATGAAATTAAATAATCGTATCGCAACAACATTTTGATCAAGTGTAGCGTAAGAGATATACAGTGCTGGTAACTCACTTGAACTTGGTGGCCTGCGTTTCCACGGTGATGGAGAAGCCCAGGACTCCTGAAGTGTTTCTGCATGTGGGGTACACCTGATAGCTGATGGATACAAGGTCAGAGTTGAAATCAGTCAACACTGCTCTGTTAAGTAGTGGTTATTAAGTAGTAGTTACTTATTAGATATTATTACACATTAGTTCTTCATTTTTTTTATAGTTATGAAGGGGGGGGGGACTAACCCAAGAGTCTCCTTTGTCCTGAGGAAATCAAAGCAAGGTTCCTCCATGTGCATCTGGGAACAGAGCAGCAAAGATAGTACTTCATTAAAGGGATACTTTGGGATTTTGGCAAATCAGATGAAGTCGTGGATACCATTTTTATGTCTCCGCATGCAGTTTGAAAGAAGTTAACTAGCGTCAGCGCAATGACTGGAAGTCTATGGTAACAGCTAGCACACCATAGACTTCCAGTCATTGCGTTAACGCTAGTTAACATTGGCTCTCGAAACTACCTCTCACTTCCTTCATACAGGATGCAGACATAGAAATGGTATCGATGAGTTCATCTGTCTCTAAGGAAGTAGATAAAGGGCGTAGCAAAATCCTGAAGTATCCCTTTAACCCATAACACCACTCACTGACTCAGGGCTCTGTTTGGAAAAACCTAACGCAATGGTAAATCAAATCTCTGGCGCTAGCACTACAGGTCTGGAGGTGTGTCCGAAATATTACTATTTATTTTCACAGCTCGAATTATGAGCGCAATAGTTGGCAGTGGTGCGAAAGGGCTAGGTTTTGATGAATAAACAAATTGTAGGTATGACGAAAACTTGGCCACTCACTGGCCAATCAAAGCGTTCCATGGATTAATACTGCACTGGATGCATTTGCCTCAAGTTCTGTATGTTATTGACGGTCTTTGCATTGTCATCAACTCCAATTCGGCTGGGGGCATGGACTATTCTCATCCTGTTCCACTGTGGATTGATACTACAGTTTATTAAACTGCATAGGCTACAGTAACGAATAGCAACAGCAAAAAAACATAAAAAATAAAACAGTACTTGCTCAACGCCTATGTTTGGATTGTCGGCAGATATTACAACAATGTTGTAATTGGCTTCAGCGAGTATAGCCTAGCCTACATGTCTTTATGCATCGCACTTCTCCCTAAATAAATAAAATACTAAGCTCTCGTAAACTGTATTGTATGTGTGAAACACGTTCTCAATAAGCAAAATATAGCCGAGGCCTGTCGTTGATACTTAAATTATTCAGTCCTATAATGCAGTAAGTTAGGAGGAGTGCATCTTTGGTAACCAGAGGTGATCTCTGGGATAGATACTTGAACAAACGAAATGAAGTACGCAGGTAGGATGTGCAGCGTATTTTCAATTCAAGGCACTCTGACGAATAGACCATTTAAACACCCTTCATGGATAGGCTACTTTGCAGGGCCAGGATAAAAAAGACAAGACACATTGCTGTTGAAGCAGCCTTATTAGTCTAGGCCTAGGGTAAACTATGGAGGGCTTGAAATGAAACGGAAAATAAGCATCTGTTTTTTAAAACAACAATATTTCCAAACAGGATGGGCTGCAGGAAATTGTCACTTTTGCTCTTGTATTTAAGGACACATCTCAAATATTGCCACCCCTCCCACCTCAGCACAAGCGAGCTGTTAAGGCAGGTAAATTGCCGAACCTGGCGTTAGGGCTGGAAAATGCCAGTGCGCCAGTTTTTACATGACGAAATTGCAAACTAACGTGCGTTTGACACTTGCGCCTCCTTGGCGCCACCCGAAAATAGAGCCCTCAGTATTCCAGTCAAGCCTTGTTAGCTACAACACTTACCACCAGTAGCTCCATCAGCGTGTGTTCTCGTAGGTTCTTCAGGCCTGACTGGACAAGTACAGAAAAACACAGGTTATTTATCGACAGCAAAAGACCACATACACAGACATAACCATAATACACCGAACTGTAATGTTGAGTGAATGTTGGTTGAAGGTCGGGGAAATGTTGGCTTAATGTTGGGTGAAGGTTGGCTGACTGTTGGCTGAACGTTAGGTACCTGGTAGTAGACAGTAACTTCAGAGTTGGCATCTCCTTTGTTGAGGGACTTGACTTTGCACAGGTGAGGCTTCTGAGGAAGCTCCACCACTCTGAAGAGCACAGGGACTTCCACGGACAGACGCTTGAACTGCAGTTTGCTGTAGAGTGCAGAAGATTATTGCATTTACATGTTATTCATTTAGCTGACGGTCTTGTACAGTGACTTACAATCAGTTCATTCAACTGAAGTAGGTCATACCAACCACAAATCTCAATCATTGCAAGTAATAACAATAGTAAGTAAGTACTGTGTTGGTTGACGATAACAATAAAAGGGGGGTGCTTATATTTGTCCTGTTGCACACAAGTATGTGATGTAAATGTTTTATTTTTTGCATTTGCCAACTCCCCCCGAGACACCCGCAGGGAGTGGGGTCACGGCCAGGGTCGCCATTGTACAGGGCCCCTGCAAGCTCAAGGGCACAGCGACAGATTGTTTTTCCTTCACTTTGTCGGCTCCGGTATTTGAACCAGCAACGCGCTAACCCGAAGGCTACAGACCTGCTTTTCAGAGTTAAGAAAGAGATTGAGGAGGATACTTACTCAATAAAATACTGCAGAAACTTCATTGACTCCTGTGGGTAAAGAACAGTTGCATAATGCCTATTAGCATGATTATTATAGCATAGGGATAGCAGCAGAATAATTAAAATGTATTACTTCACATCACCTACTTGATTAGGGCAATAATCAGCATGCAAGAAAGATCTGGGATGCAAGCGCCGGGGTTAGCGCTAAACAGCTATTTTAGTCTGTCCTCTCTAGACAAGCTAAAAAAACAGTGTGTGTATGTTTTTGTGTTTGTGTGCATCAGACAGTGTTCGAGAGTGTTTATAAAGAGGCTTACAGTGCTAGTGAAGTGTGTGTGTGTGCCTGAACGTGTCAGTTTGTGCTCACAGTGCTAGTGAAGTTGCCCTGCACCAGCCCCTCGGTGTAGAGCTGGGCTTTGAGGCCGCTGACAAAGGTCATGAGGTCCTCCACGGTGAGGCCCTTCATGATGGCCTGGTACTTCTGGATGACTGACCAGCGACAGTGTTCCAGGATCAACAGACGCACGTCCCTGAGAGAGGGAGAGAGAGGGAAGGGGAAAGGAAGGAGAAAGATGTCGGAAAGAGGGGGAGGAAGAGAAAAAAAATGGATGTGTTCAAATAATTCATCCCACCAATTTATCATTGTTACTGTTTTGAAGGTAGTTTATCACTTTCACAACTCTGACTCGTGCTCTGAGAGCGAGAGAGAGAGAGCGAAAGACAGCTAGAGAGAGACACATAAGAAGAAAATGGGTGGGCGGCGTTGCAAAGAACGAGCAGCCAGATGCTGTATGCTATACAGGGTGGAGCAGTCACAGTGTCAGAAATCCAACTCACTTCCCCAGCCTCTCTGGCTTGATGAGGATGTTGAAGTAGGTCTTCTTCAGCTGCTCCGCGAACATGTTAAACACACTGGGCTCAGCCGTGAAGTTTGCCAGGTGGTCCACGATCAAGTTCAACAGCAACTAACACAGGGACAGAGGCAGGGAGGTTGAGTTGGCAGGTCGTCAGCTTTACGGTTGTCTGAAGCTAGGGCACATTTGTTGAAATGCAGAATGGGTTTATAGACGGAGTGTACAATACATTAGGAAAACCGTCCTAATATTGGAGTTGCACCCCCTCACTTTTGCCCTCAATTCGTCGGGGTATGGACTCTACAAGGTGTCGAAAGCGTTCCACAGGGATGCTGGACCATGTTGACTCCAGTGCTACCCACAGTTGTGTCAAGTTGGCTGGATGTCCTTTTGGTGGTGGACCTTCTTGATACACATGGGAAACTGTTGAGCGTGAAAAACCCAGCAGCGTTGCAGTTCTTGACACACTCAAACCAGTGCGCCTGGCACCTGTTACCATACCCCGTTCCAAGGCACTATAAATCTTTTGTCTTGCCCATTCACCCGTTGAATGGTACACATACACAATTCATGGCTCAAGACCTAAAAATCCTTCTTCAACCTGTCTCCTCACCTTTATCTACACTGATTGAAGAGTATTTAACAAGTGACATCAATAAGGGGTCATAGCTTTCACTTGGATTCACCTGGTCAGTCCATGTCATGGAAAGAGCAGGTGTTCCTGATGTATTGTACATTCAGTGTATACTAGGTTTGCATGAATTGGTAGAATGAGTGCAGAATAGCTGTATGTAAGTGTGTGTGTGTGTGTGTACTGTACTGTACGTGTGTGTGTGTGAGGGTGTACATAACGTGCGTGTCTGTTTGTATGTGTATATAATATGTATGTACAGTGCCTTTGGGAAGTATTCAGACGCCTTGACTTTTTCCACATTTTGTCACGTTACACCCTTATTCTAAAATGGATTAAATTAACAAAAATCCTCAGCAATCTACACACAATACCCTGTAATGACAAAACGAAAACAGGTTTAGAAATCTTTGCTAATTTATTAAACTGAAAAAACAGAAATACCTTATTTACATACAGTACCAGTCAAAAATTTGGACACACCTACTCATTCAAGGGTTTTTCTTTATTTTTACTATTTTCTACATTATAGAATAATAGTGAAGACATCAAAACTAGGAAATAACACATATGGAACAATGTAGTAACCAATATATGTTATATTTGAGATTCTTCAAAGTAGCCACCCTTTGCCTTGATGACAGCTTTGCACATTCTTGGCATTCTCTCAACCAGCCTCATGAAGTAGTCACCTGGAATGCATTTAAATTAACAGGTGTGCCTTGTTAAAGTTAATTTGTGGAATTTCTTTCCTTCTTAATGCGTTTGAGCCAATCAGTTGTGTTGTGACAAGGCAGGGGTGGTATACAGAAGATAGCTCTATTTGGTAAAAGACCAAGTCCATACTATGGCAAGAACAGCTCAAATAAGCAGAGAAATTAAACTCCACCATTATTTTAAGACATGAAGGTCAGTCAATATGGAAAATTTCAATAACTTTTAAAGTTTCTTCAAGTGCAGTCGCAAAAACCATCAAGCGCTATGATGAAACTGGCTCTCATGAGGACCGCCACATGAATGGAAGACCCAGAGTTATGCTGTAGTTATGCTGTAGAGAATAAGTTCATTAGAGTTACCAGCCTCAGAAATTGCAGCCCAAATAAATGCTTCACAGAGTTCAAGTAACAGACACATCTCAAAATCAACTGTTCGGAAGACAGCGAAGCAGGCCTTTATGGTCGAATTGCTGCAAAGAAACCACTACTGAAGGACACCAAATAAGAAGAAACTTGCTTGGGCTAAGAAACACGAGCAATGGACATTAGACCGGTGGAAATCTGTCCTTTGATCTGATGAGTCCAAATTTGAGATTTTTGGTTCCAACCGCCGTGTCTTTGTGAGATGCAGAGTAGGTGAAAGGATGATCTCTGCACGTGTGGTTCCCACCGTGAAGCATGGTGACACAGTGTGATTTATTTAGAATTCAAGGCACATTCTGCAGTGATACGCCATCCCATTTGGTTTGCGCTTGGTGGAACTATCATTTGTTTTTCAACAGGACAATGACCCAACACACCTCCAGGCAACGTAAGGGCTATTTGAACAAGAAGGAGAGTGATGGAGTACTGCATCAGATGACCTGAACTCCACAATCACCCGACCTCATCCCCATTTGAGATGGTTTGGGATGAGTTGGAACGCAGAGTGAAGGAAAAGCAGCCAACAAGTGCTCAGCATATGTGGGAACTCCTTCAAGACAGTTGGAAAAGCATTCCAGGTGAAACTGGTTGAGAGAATGCCAAGAGTGTGCAAAGCTGTAATCAAGGCAAAGGGTGGCTACTTTACAGAATCTAAAATATATTTAGATTTGTTTAACACTTTTTTGGTTACTTCATGATTTCATGTGTTATTTCATAGTTTTGATGTCTTCACTATTATTCTACAATGGAAAAATAAAGAAAAACCCTTGAATGAGTAGGTGTGTCCAAACTTTTGACTGGTACTGTAAGTATTCAGAACCTTTGCTATGATACTAGAAATTGAGCTCAGGTGCATCCTGTTTTCATTAATCATCGTTGAGATGTTTCTACAACTTGATTGGAGTCCACCTGTGGTAAATTCAATTGATTGGACATGATTTGGACGCCTGTCTATATAAGGTCCCACAGTTGACAGTACATGTCAGAGCAAAAAACAAGCCATGAGGTCAAAAGAATTGTCCGTAGAGCTCTGAGATAGGATTGTGTCGAGGCACAGATCTGGGGAAGAGTACCAAAAAATGTCTGGAGCATTGATGGTCCCAAAGAACACAGTGACCTCCATCATTCTTAAATGGAATAAGTTTGGAATGCCCAAGACTCTTCCTACAGCTGTCTGACCAGCCAAGCATCATGTATGGAGGAAACCTGGCACCATCCCTACAGTGAAGCATGGGAAGCAGCATCATGCTGTGGGGATGTTTTTCCAGCGGCAGGGACTGGGAGACTAGTCAGGATCGAGCAAAGATTAACAGAGCACAGTACAGAGAGGTCCTTGATGAAAACCTGTTCCAGAGCGCTCAGGACCACAGACCGAAGCAAAAATTCACCTTCCAACAGGACAACGACCAGTCTCTGAATGTCTTTGAGTGGCGCAGCCAGAGCCCGGACTTGAACCCGATCGAACACTCAAGTTTTTTAATACTATATCTGTTGACACATTGATGAAAATAGTCAACACCTCTAAACCTTCAAGCTGCATACTGGACCCTATTCCAACTAAACTACTGAAAGAGCTTCCTTTGCTTGGCCCTCCTATGTTGAACATAATAAACGGCTCCCTATCCACCGGATGTGTACCAAAATCACTAAAAGTGGCAGTAATAAAGCCTCTCTTGAAAAAGACAAACCTTGACCCA
The DNA here is from genome assembly GCF_045679555.1 of Salvelinus alpinus. NCBI lineage: Eukaryota > Metazoa > Chordata > Actinopteri > Salmoniformes > Salmonidae > Salvelinus > Salvelinus alpinus. Next base: position 10,439,067 of record NC_092101.1, on the reverse strand, counting down.
GAAAATATTTAAAAAACAAAACAAATCTGCCTATATCGAATCTCCCATTCCTCTCAACAAATTTTGAAAAAGCTGTTGCGCAGCAACTCACTGCCTTCTTGAAGACAAACAATGTATACGAAACGCTTCAGTCTGGTTTTAGACCCCATCATAGCACTGAGACTGCACTTGTGAAGGTAGTAAATTACCTTTTAATGGCGTCAGACCGAGGCTCTGCATCTGTCCTCGTGCTCCTAGACCTTAGTGCTGCTTTTGATACCATCGATCACCACATTCTTTTGGAGAGATTGGAAACCCAAATTGGTCTACAAGGACAAGTTCTGGCCTGGTTTAGATCTTATCTGTCGGAAAGATATCAGTTTGTCTCTGTGGATGGTTTGCCATCTGACAAATCAACTGTAAATTTCAGTGTTACTCAAGGTTCCGTTTTAGGACCACTATTGTTTTCACTATATATTCTACCTCTTGGTGATGTCATTCGGAAACATAATGTTAACTTTCACTGCTATGCGGACGATACACAGCTGTACATTTCGATGAAACATGGTGAAGCCCCAAAATTGCCCTCCCTGGAAACCTGTGTTTCAGACATAAGGAAGTGGATGGCGACAAATGTTTTACTTTTAAACTCAGACAAAACAGAGATGGTAGTTCTAGGTCCCAAGAAACAAAGAGATGTTGATGGTTGTTCAGTTGTCTCAAATAAAATTGAAGGACATCGGCATTACTCTGGACCCTGATCTCTTTTTTGACGAACATATCAAGACTGTTTCAAGGACAGCTTTTTTCCATCTACGTAACATTGCAAAAATCCAAAACAATGTCCAAAAATGTCACTTCTAGATTAGACTACTGCAATGCTCTACTTTCCGGCTTCCTGGATAAAGCACTAAATAAACTTCAATTAGTGCTAAACACGGCTGCTAGAATCTTGACTAGAACCCCAAAATTTGATAATATTACTCCAGTGCTAGCCTCTCTACACTGGCTTCCTGTTAAGGAAGGCTGGAGGCAGGGCTTTCTCCTATAGAGCAACATTTTTATGGAATGGTCTGCCTATCCATGTGAGAGACGCAGACTCGGTCTCAACCTTTAAGTCTTTATTGAAGACTCATCTCTTCAGTAGGTCCAATGATTGAGTGTAGTCTGGCCCAGGGGTGTGAGGGTGAACGGAAAGGCACTGGAGCGACGAACCGCCCTTACTGTCTGCCTGGCCGGTTCCCCTCTCTCCACTGGGATTCTCTACCTCTAAACCTATTACGGGGGCTGAGTCCGTCCCTAGGAGGGGTGCGTCACTTGAAGTGATCTTCCTGTCCGGGTTGGCGCCCTCCATCTTCGTGGGCTATACTCGGCCTTGTCTCAGGATAGAAAGTTGGTGGTTGAAGATCTCCCTCTAGTGGTGTGGGGGCTGTGCTTTGGCAAAGTGGGTGGGGTTATATCCTGCTTGTTTGGCCCTGTCCGGGGGTATCGTCAGACGGGGCCACAGTGTCTCCCGACCCCTCCTGTCTCAGCTTCCAGTATTTATGCTGCAATAGCTTGTGTCGGGGGGCTAGGGCCAGTCTATTATATCTGGAGTATTTGTCCTGTCTTATCTGGTGTCCCGTGTGAGTTTAAGTATGCTCCCTCTAATTCTCTCTCTTCTCTCGGAGGACCTGAGCCCTAGGACCATGCCTCAGGACTACCTGGGCTGATGACTCCTTGCTATCCCCAGTCCACCTGGTCATGCTGCTGCTCCAGTTTCAACTGTTCTGCCTGCGGCTATGGAACCCTGACCTGTTCACCGGACATGCTACCTTGTCCTGGACCTGCTGTTTTCGACTCCCTCTCTCTCTACCGCACCCGCTGTCTCTAACTCTGAATGATCGGCTATGAAAAGCCAACTGACATTTACTCCCGAGATGCTTACCTGTTGCACCCTCTACCACTAATTATTATTATTTGACCCTGCTGGTCATCTATGAACATTTGAAAATCTTGGCCATGTACTGTTATAATCTCCAACCTGATAGAGCCTGACAGAGCCTGAGAGGATCTGCAGAGAAGAAGAATGGGAGAAACTCCTCAAATACAGGCGTGCCAAGCTTGTAGCGTCATACCCAAGAAGAATCGAGGCTGTAATCACTGCCAAAGGTGCTTCAACAAAGTACTGAGTAAAGGGTCTGAATACTTATGCAAATGTGATATTTCCGTTTTTTTAAGCAAAAAATTCAAAAAAACGGTTTTTGCTTTGTCATTATGGGGTATTGTGTGTAGATGGATGAGGGGGAAAAACTATTTAATCAATTTTAGAATAAGGCAGTAACGTAACAAAATGTGGAAAAAGTCAAGGGGTCTGAATACTTTCCAAAGGCACTGTATGTACAGTATGTATGATATAACGACGGCCCTCAAGGAACTTCACTGGACTCCATATATCCCGAGGCAGCATTTATTGTAGCTGGTGATTTTAACAAAGCAAATTTGAGAACAAGGCTACCTAAATTCTATCAGTATATTGATTGCAGGACTCAGGCAGGCAATACACTGGACCACTACTACTCTAACTTCCATGATGCATACAAGGCTCGCCCTCCCTTCGGTAAATCCGACCATGACTCCATCTTGCTCCTATCGTCCTTTTGGCAGAAACTCAAACAGGATGTACCCGTGACTAGAACCATTCAACGCTGGTCTGACCAATCGGAATCCACGATTCAAGATTGTTTTGATCACGCGGACTGAGAAATGTTCCGGGCAGCCTCAGAGAATAACATCGATCTATACGCTGACTCGGTGAGTGAGTTTAAAGGAAGTGCATTGGAGATGTTGTACCCACTGTGACTATTAAAACCTACCCTAACCAAAAACCATGGATGGTGGCATTGAGGCAAAACAAAGCGCAAAACCACCGCATTTAACCATGGAAAGAGGACTGGGAATATGGCCGAATACAAACAGTATTGTTATTCCCTCTGCAAGGCAATCAAAAAAGCAAAATGTCGGTATAGGGACAAAGTTGAGTCGCAATTCAACGGCTCAGACACGAGACGTATGTGGCAGGGTCTACAGGCAATCATGAACTACAAAATGAAAACCAGCCACGTCACTGACGTACTGCTTCCAGACAAACTAAACACCTTCTTTGCCCACTTTGAGGATAATACAGTTCCACCGACACGGCCTGCTAACAAGGACTGCTGGCCCCCCCTCTCCTTCTCTGTGGCTGACGAGAGCAAGACATTTAAACTTGTTAACCCTGGCCCAGACGGCATCCCTAGCCGCGTTTACAGACATTTTCAATCGCTCCATATCCCAGTCTGCTGTCCCCACATGCTTCAAGATGGCCACCATTGTTCCTGTACCCAAGAAGGCAAAGATAACTGAATTAAATGACTACTGCCCAGTAGCACTCACTTCTGTCATCATGAAGTGCTTTGAGAGATTAGTCAAGGATCATATCACCTCTACCTTACCTGCCACCCTAGACCCACTTCAGTTTGCATACCGCCCCAACAGGTCCACAGATGATGCAATCGCCATCACACTGCACAATGCCCTATCCCATCTGGACAAGAGAAATACCTATGTAAAAATGATGTTTATTGACTACAGCTCAGCATTCAACACCATAGTTTGCATATGACAACAGTAGCGGGCTTGATTACCAAAAACGACGAGACAACCTACAGGGAGGAGGTGAGGGCACGGAGTGTGGTGTCAGGAAAACAACCTCCCACTCAACGTCAACAAAACAAAGGAGATGATCGTGGACTTCAAGAAACAGCAGAGGGAGCACCCCCCTATCCACATTGAAGGGACAGTAGTGGAGAAGGTGGAAAGTTTTAAGTTCCTCGGCGTACACATCACAGACAAACTGAAATGGTCCACCGACACAGACAGCGTGGTGAAGAAGGCAGAACAGCGCCTCTTCAACCTCAGGAGGCTGAAGAAATTTGGCTTGTCACCTAAAACCCTGACAAACCTTTACAGATGCACAATTGAGAGCATCCTGTCGGGCTGTATCACAGCCTGGTACGGCAACTGCGCCGCCCTCAACCGCACGGCTCTCCAGAGGGTGGTGCGGTCTGCACAACGCATCACTGGGGGCAAACTACCTGCCCTCCAGGACACCTACAGCACCCGATGTCACAGGAAGGCCAAAAAGATCATCAAGGACAACAACCACCCGAGCCACTGCCTGTTCACCCCGCTACCATCCAGAAGGCGAGGTCAGTACAGGTGGAAAGCTGTGACCAAGAGACTGATAAACAGCTTCTATCTCAAGGCCATCAGACTGCTAAACAGCAATCACTAACTCAGAGAGGCTGCTGCCTACATAGAGACTCACTAGTCACTTTAAACAATTCCACTTTAATAATGTTTACATATCTTACACTACTCATATATGTATATATTTTATACCATCTATTGCATCTTGCCTACGCCGCTCGGCCATCTCTCATCCATATGTACATATTCTTATTCCATCCCTTTAGATTTGTGTGTATTAGGTAGTTGTTGGGGAATTGTTAGATTACTTGTTAGATATTACTGCACTGTCAGAACTAGAAGCACAAGCATTTCGCTATACTCGCATTAACATCTGCATGTGACCAATAATATTTGATTTGAAATTTGATATGTATGTACAGTATGTATGTATGCGAGACTCACAGGCAGCTTGTGGTTGAAGCCCTTGACCCTGATGACGAGGCCGTGCTCCCCGGCAATCAGTTTGTACTCCAGTTGGGCCACATCAGCCTCGTAGGCCGGCTCTGCCAGGTTATGGGCCAAGATGTTCACAAAGACGTCAAACAGCACCAGGCTACAGGGGCACAATACATAGACATTTAGAAAGGACCTTTTGCAGCTAGGAGTGATTGTGAAGAGCAATCAAAAGCAAAGATTTTGTAAGAAATTGATTCATATAAAATACTAACTTCTCTGGAGATTTCTGAATCATTGGGGAGAGGAGGTTGAAACGGACATAAGCTAACAGAAGAAAAAAATAGGGAATGTATTAAATCACGAGAACATTATGTCATTTGAAATGTGTTAAATAGCCTAGTAGCTACTAACATTGCTGTCTTACACATATTGAAAAAGAGTAAATCACATGTCACTACAATTCCCTTGGGTTATATATACAAAAGAACACACACACACCTTTAGGTATCTTGAACTTATTGTCCTTTTTGAACCAGAGACAGCCCCTCTCATTGTTCACTATCCGCACCGGGACTTCTGTGTCTGGACAGTCCGATAGTTTCAGGGTGAAATCCGTTGCTATGGAAACAAAGGAAGGATAAAGCCTATTGTCTGTGTCAATTCCAGTATTTATTTATGTTTGATTTAAAAAAAACATTCACACAAAAAAAAGGATAGGAATATGGCCCCAAATCTTTTTACACATTAATAGACCGAAAAGTGAATATTGTAGAGTCAATGTGATTGGCACACAACAATGTCCATCATCTGTACTGACCAATGAACTTGTTCTCAGCAGGCAGGTGGAGGTCGGGGTTGAGGTCAAAGTCTCCGGCCCAGCGCTGTGCCCACTCCTCAGGGAGGTCTGCCAGTACAGAACACTCAGTCAGTCACAGATCAACACACTACAATAACATCACACACTATCTTATCATGTCACGAAATGAGCCGCTTAATATACGGCCACCAAGAATGTGTTTTTGCTTTGTCATTATGAGGTATTGTGTGCAGATTTCAGGAAAAAAATTACAATTTAATCCATTTTAAAATAAGGCTGTAATGTAACAAAATGTGGAAAAAGTCAAGGGGTCTGAATACTTTCCAAATGCACTGTAAGCCTACTTTGCAGTTAACATTTAATTGAGAAGGTTTAGGGAAAAGTCTTTCTGTCTGTCTACCCAGAAGACGGTTATCTTTAACGCTAACCGGCAACGTACGCACCACACACAGACAGGGGCAATATTGCTGGAAATGAATTGGCAGATGGCATAAAAAGCCAAATGTTACACTAATTGTGGCTAAGCAGGTGTGGGATAACGTCAATGTGAATTTAATTGGATCTTGAGGTGTCTGTGACGTGTGAGATTTGTTTACGGTAGTTTGTGGTGGAACACGTGAAAAAACACATGCACTTTTAGAATTGTTTGGCGAGCTACTCATAGGTGGTACAGGAAGCTCGCGATTGACCTGTTGCAGAACCCCCTGCTCTAGGATGGTGTTATATACCAAGTTAACATATAAATTGTTTAAAGATGTTCATACAATGGACCATTAAGCCATTTGATAGGACCCCTGGAGGTAAACATGCCTGGGTGAGCAGAAATAATAACAGCAAGCATGGATCACAACATAACGGCAGACGTCGTCAGCAATGGAATAATTATACAGACAAAGTAGGCCTAGTAAACAACGCCAAGTAGACAGATAAAAACGACCGTATGGCCTCAGCAAAGTCTACAGAAAATACCTTGACTGAACAACAATGACTAGCTACCGATTCTGACTCATACATGTTGGTAGAAGGGGAGACTTGTGCCCTGAGACGAGTGGCGGTGCGAGTGTCTGTCTGGGGAAATGGAAGCCGAGGGAGAGCGGCTTGTTCTGATCCAATCGTTGCAGCAGACTCAACAGATACACCCCGCCTGTTTCTTTACAGACAGAAGAACTAGCCAATAGTTATTTTGGGCACACAGCGCATCACGCGGTTTGAGTGAAAGAGAGATGCGTGCTGGCAGCTGAAAATTACTTTATTCTGATCACGGAAAATAAAATAAAAATAATTGTGTCATAATCGTATTTGGAAAAATCTCCAAATCCTTTACGATACTAGTTTTGTCAGGGTACTCGGCACCTCCCTACAGCACTGTAAGAAGAATCATATAAAGGTAATATCTTGTTATGATGACAATAACAGCTATTGTAGATCCAATTCAGCCAAACTCACTTTAAGCTAATCCTGGGCCGGTATTCACAGTGTCTCAGAGTAGTGCAGATCTAGGATCAGCTTTGCCTTTTAGATCAAAATGAATGGAAAAGCGGCACCGGATCCTAGATCAGCACGCACTCCTAATCAGAGACACTTGCTCTTACCCTCCATGCTGTAGTTGGTGCCGAACCACTTCTCCTTGTGGGAGCAGTGGCCCTCGTGCTCCGGGGACAGCAGTAGCAGGTTGGCCCTCTCTGGGGTAAGCAGGGCCAGGGCCAAGGAGATCACCTGTAGAGGACAGACACACACACACACACACACACACACACACACACACACACTTCAATTAAGTACACAGTTGCGTGCATTCCAGTTGCAGTACAGGCTTTGGTATGTGCAATTGTTCTGACAATACTGTGGAGTGACCTAACTTTTTAGGGCCTGCAACAGTACAAAGAGTGTCCGGAAATTAGCCATTACAGATTAACTAGGAATGATCCAATGTCTACTTGGTGAGACAGACAGACAGACAGTACCTCTGGGTTGTACTCAAACATGAGCTGGTCTCCAGTCAGGAAGTCCTCTTTGGGGAAGAGCTGCATGTTCTCACAGATGTTCTCCACGTACTCTATGGGGTCGGTCTGTGGTGGGACGGAGGGGCAGAAGTTCATACAGAGCCCTCACTCACTTATGACATGCTTATGACGCTTTATGTCATGGTAATGACAGCTTAAAGTCAGCTTCGTGACAGAGGGTTAGACCGGGAAGTGTGACTGTACCTGCTCCTGGTAGTGGAACTCATTGGCTTCGATCTTCTGAATTTCTTCATAGATCCTCTGCTGTGGACCCAGAGCCTGCAGCATCTTCATATACTGGAACACTAGATGAACCACCTGTACAGGGAAAACAGCTGCACTTTACATCCAGACTGTGTGTGTCATCACACATGGGCGTGTATGAGTTTTTGCAGTGTGTGTGTGTGTGTCTGTGTGTGTGTCATCACACATTGGCGCGTGTGTGTGTTTATGTGTTTTTGCATGCGTGTGTGTCTGTCTGTGTGTGTGTGCGCCAGTTGACCTGATGAAAGTTCTGGAATCCTTCGTCAGTGAGCGTGATGGATATGGAGAAGATGGAGTAGGTGGTGTTCTGGTCAAAGCCTGTCTCACTGTTCCCTCCAAACAGAGCCAGGGCCCAGCACTTCTTCCGGAGCAAGGATAGGATGCTGCCGGCGCCTTCGTGCCCAATCAACCAGGAGATGTAGTGCAGGGGCTTCACCCTACACGGAGACACCAAGACAAACCAAGCAGTTTGTATGGAGCGCAGGATTATTGTGAGGTGGAAATATTTGCTAAATTGGTCTTTGAAAGGTTTAACAGGTGAGGGTGCCATCGTTGAGGGGGGCTTACCTGTACTGCTTGCCCTGAGGAGGTAACGCCCAGGTGACTGTGAGAGCATGCACCTTCCTCACAGGAACAACTGCCACACACACACACGATTGAAATTGAGGAATTGGTACAGTCAGTAAGTAAGCACAGGTTGATAAAATGACATGTATGAATGTTAGTTTAAAGCCTGTGTACTTCTGTAGAGCTTGTTGAAGGTTGGTGTGTCGAACGGGTCCTGGAGGTCAGAGAAGTCAGGTCTCGGTTGAGCGCTGCAAAAAAGTGACGGAGTGAGTGAGCGAGCGAGCGCGAGTATGTTTGACAGCATGCATGTGGCCGTGTGCACTTACTTGTTGGGCACCTTGCTGAAGACCTCTCTAACCCATTCCTCCAGTGTGTTCAATGTCTCTGATGGACAGACAAGGACAGTTTATTTCAACAGACCGACTACTATCGTCATTCATTTCAGTAGACGGACCGCAATCCTCATTCACTTCAGTAGACTGACTACAATCCCCATTCACTTCAGTAGACTGACTACAATCCTCATTCACTTCAGTAGACTGACTACAATCCTCATTCACTTCAGTAGACTGACTACAATCCCCATTCACTTCAGTGGAGTAGGGATCCTTCGTGTCTGGCCGGTTGGCTAGCTACCTTTGGACTGCACTGTGAGGGTCATGTAGTGAGCAGAGTAGTATCTCTTCCAGAAGTCTCGGAGACGCTGGTAGGTGTTGATCTGCTTCTCTCTGGGCTCGTGCTTCAGGGTCTGAGCATTTCCTGGGGGAGACCGAGGACAGGACGAAGACATATCTGTTATTACACCTTTAATGAACGTTTTAAACACAGTTATTTCAGTCATTCAAGTTATTACACTGTTAATCAGCATTATTAACCGCGCAGATAGACATTACCATCCATAAGCATGTAATAAAAGCTCACTGTGTACATATTTAAAAAACAGACATCACTTGACGATCACAGAGACATTTACAAGCAGGAAAGTGCAAATGAAAATACATCCAACTATTTGTTTTACAAGCAGGATAAAGTAGAACAACGGAAGCCTTTGGTACCTGGGTAGCATTTGCGATGGAGGAGAGATAATTGGGAAATGACAGCCAATGTGTGTATCCTTACCCCAGCAGAACTTGCCCATGGGGTGCTTGGGCCTGGCCAGGCTTCCGAACAGCATCTCCTTGCGGTGGGAGTCTGATGGACGAGCCAGTTGGTACTCTGCACATCAAAGGGAGAGGCATGGACAGTCCATTAGAGGAGTGAGAGTGGGAACTGTGACTGAGGCATGGAAAAAGGATGTGGTATTCAACATTGGAAGGGTCTCAGTTGTCTACACTGGTCTCTCTTCGTCTTGAGTCCTTCATTCATGCTGACCAGCTGTGTGAAACCAATCTGACCAGATGAAGGAGAAAGGGGGAGGAGGCTTCTTTAGACTATTGAGACGCGGCCGTGGTTTCCTCTTACTATTCCCCGACTCACCACTGTCCACTGCTTCCACCTCTCTGTCGATGGCGTCCTCGATCATCAGCGGGCAGATGAAGAACTGGGCCCATCTGGGGAATGGGAGAGATCATCCAATGACAAACTGCACACCTGGGTCGTATTCATTAGGCACGAAACGGAAGGACACGTTTTTAAACAGAGAGTAAACTTGTCCAATAATAAATACTTATTTTAATTTTCCATTGCAAAAGTTTTTGAACAGTGTGCACTATTGTAAACAACCCTGGACAAGTTAGATTTAGGACCACTTTTGAGGCATAAAAACAAAATGTTGGTTTGGGGCTGAACTGTTCCTTTAAGGCTGCTTGGCTCACCTGTCGAGAGCCTCACGGAAGTACTTCCTCTGGACGTCAAACTGGAAGATGGTCCGCTCACAGTCGGTGGAGGCATTGTCGCTTCCGCCGTGCTTCTTCAGGAAGGCATCAAAGCCGTTCTCAGCGGGGTACTTCTCACTGCCCATGAACACCACTGAGAGAAGAGAGGAAAATAGTGAGGGAGCGAGAGAGAGAGTGCAAAAAGAGAGAGTCAAGAGATTAGAGGGAAGAACAGGTAAAGAAATAGAGAGAAAGACAGACAGACGTGTTGTTTAGAGGTAGTTTTCCAATGTAGTGTTAGATTGAGAATGTGCATCATCTTCTGTAGCGCTACAATACATAAGGTCCCTTGTTAAAAGCACTCACTGTGCTCAAGGAAATGGGCCAGGCCTGGAAGGTCCTCCGGGTCACTGAAGCTCCCCACACTGATACAGAGAGCAGCTGCAGACTGGGAGACACGGGAGGGATGAGTACACACATTAAAAAACACACATCATGCACGAACATGCAAGTACACACATCTTTTCAGTTTATAAATTCCATCAGTCCCCACACTTTATCACACTATCCCTAGAGTGAACTAGCTGATTGCATAGCACCCTTGTGGCTATGCTCCCTCTGTGAGCTGTTGGACCAGTCATCTGAAAGCATTAGCCTAGTATTGTGCTATAGGGAAACCAACCTGTTTCTCTGAACTCCCCTTCTTCGGTTTCCCTTCTTGCTCCTCATCTAGCTCCTCAAAGTCACTGTCGTGCTCTTCTTCCGCATCCTCGTCCTCCTCTTCTGTGCCCTCCCCTGAATCCCCCTCTTCTTCCGCTTCCTCTCCACCTCCTGATGCTCCATCCTCTTCCTCCTCCTCCTCCTCTCTGCAGGCGTCCTTGCCGTCTGCCCCGCTAAAGTCTGAGATGAGGAGAACTCTCAGGCCATTGGTCAGCTCGATATACCTTCAGAGCGAGTAAAATAAATGAATATGATAAGCCAGTTCTACTTCAGTGAAACTGAAAACATCACGACCTGGGACGGGTAGAGAAATTCGCACGCACTCTGATGATGCAGCTATTAATCTCGGTTAACCCAGAACTAGTATTGCGTAATTGGTCAGCTGCTCAATTAAGTTCTGGGTCCATACCAGTATGTTTACGTAGATTTATCCAAGAGAGATTACGTGGCTATATCTGAATTTAGAAATGTTCTTTATTTCAAGTTGATCTTACCTGTACTTCTTAGGATCGCTGGGTGACTTGTTGATCTGGAGGTCTCCCTGGTCTTCGTCACCTCCTACCCCTCCATCCCCCGCAGCCAGGTCCCTGGGCTCGGCTTGGGGTGGTGGCGGCTCACCGTGGTCTGGTGCAGACACCTGCCCAGGGCCGCCTGCTGCAGAACTATTCACTTTACTCGTCTGAGGCATTCTCTCAGGAGCTGCAGGTTTCTCACTGCAATTGCACAACATGAAAACCCTCAGATAGTGCAGCATTTGAGCATAAAGAGTCAAGAATGTGTGAAATTGAGCAAGCATCCGAAATCAACCCTTAGCCCCCCACCCACTCATCCCTATAGATCTGAGAGTATCAGACCGGTTTAATGGATTTTAAGGGGGGGGGTTCGCCACATTGCCTACACCTTTCCAACCACTTCAGATCTAATAGATAGGGGCAGGTGGGAATCAGGAGGTAACTGTGACAGTAGTTAGCTAGCAGGTCTGATGCTGAAATGTGGTGGCCAGACTAATCACATTGTAGCTAAACAAGATCAGCAATTATGTTGTTACACTGGCTAGTGTTTGTGGTTACATCATGCCCTGGCTGACTAGCTAGCTACCTTAGCTAACAATTTTCACGGTCAAAGAGCAGTGGAAGATTCGGAAGATAGCTAGCTAACGTAAAACGTTAGTACCATACGCTGACATGATGAAACAGATAAGACACATTAGTTCAGTGTCACGTATGCATAAAAAAGGGGTATCAACAGCCAGGGTCTGTTACTTTCTAGCTAGCTACGTCACTGTCAATTCAGGTCATCAGTCTAAACACAAAATTGCAAAAAAAAGAAAACAAATACAAAATTGTAGACAGCGGGCGCTAGCTAGCTAAGATTTAGCTAGCATGACGACTTTCAGTAATCCCATCCGGCTATCGATAGCAGCCAAAGCGCCATTGAAATGTCGGATTTTGAATACAAAAACTGCTCTGTGTCAACGTGTATAACACAATACCACTAGCTAATAAAAACATCAAATATTGGCTATTATACACAGCATTTGTAAATGTACTTACCTTTTATTTCTAAATAATGAAAGTTATCTAGCACTAGTCTCGACAACCTAACCCACTACCCAATCGTGTGCATGCCGCGATATGATTCGCTGGGAACAACGCACAGAGCAACAACGGAAAATCTGATTGCTTCAAACAGAAAATATATTTTACGACATACAGTAATGCTTGCTTGTTAGACCGGTGCAAAACATTTCAGCGAAGAAAAAAGGACACACGGTTGAGCAGAATTATACGCAGGTGAAGTGTGTGCGTACGCATTTTCACAAATCTTCACATACTCTGGATGGGATTATCTCCGACATTGCATGAACGGATTTCATCCACGTGCATGATTGATCCGCGATATGCCCCTGAAATATACTCACCACAATTTTCCACAACACCACCAATTCATGATTATTTTTCAGGTGTGATATGACGGGGTAAATTGAAATAGACAAGAAAAATGTCACTTCACCCGCTTGACATTGATCTTGTCTGTCTGACAATCAGAACAGAAATCTGAAATAACAGTGATGATTCGGTCCTAAGAATAAGAATTCTATTGTGATGATTCTGTCCATATAATTAGAACGATTCCTTCTAATTCTATGATTCTGTCATTAAATAAATACATGTATAAACTGGGTGGTTTGAGTCCTGAATTCTGATTGGCTGACAGCCGTGGCATATTTAAGACCCAAGGAGGTGTGGTATATTGCCAATATACCACGGCTAAGGGCTGTTCTTATGCAGGATGCAACGCGGAGTGCCTGGATACAGACCTTAGCCGTGGTATATTGGCCATATAGCACAAACCCCCGAGGTGCCTTATTGCTATTTTAAACTGGTTACCAACGTGGCACAGACAGAGGGCCACCTCGCTTCTCGTCCTTAGGAAACATTTCAGTATTTAGTTTTTTTATGTATTATTTCTTACATTGTTAGCCCAGAAAATCTTAAGTTTTATTACATACAGCCAAAAAAATGTTTTTCTCATCCATATATTTATATGGAAATATTCTTATTCCATTCCTTTACTTAGATTTGTGTGTATTTGGTATTTTTTGTGGAATTGTTAGATTACTTGTTAGATATTGCTGCACTGTCAGAACTAGAAGCACAAACATTTCGCTACACTCGCAATAACATCTTCTAACCATGTGTATGTGACCAATAAAATTGATTCAATTTGAATTAGGGCAGTAAAAATAAAAGTTTTGTCATACCTGTGATATACGGTCTATTATAAACTGGGTGGTTCGAGCTCTGAATGCTGATTGGCTGGTATATCAGACCGTATACCACGGGTATGACAAAACATTTATTTTTACTGCTCTAATTACGTTGGTAACCAGTTTATAATAGCAATAAGGCACCTCGGGGGTATGTGGTACATGGCCAATACACCACGGCTAAGGGCTGTATCCAGGCACTCCGCGTTGCGTCGTGCTTAAGAAAAGCCCTTAGCTGTGGTATATTGGCCATATACCACAACCCCTCGTGCCTTATTGCTTAATTAGATCAGAGTTATATATTTTATTAACCAATATTACAGACTTCAATAGCCCACAAATAAAATGAAGGAATTCAAGTAAAGATTTGTGCTTTAATATACTAAATTGCATCTACCTATAATATACAAACATTCACAATATTTTGTACAATCACTTTGTGCTTTTCTCCCATTTGTTCAAGGAGTTTACTGTAACACGTTTACATAAATGGTCTATATTTCTTCCCATGATACAGCATAAAAATAAATTCAGCAACACCATTATAGATTCTAACTCTATAATTTACTAATTTACTTAGAAAATAATTATATTAAGACATTGTCAGCATTATTGCAAATCTAGCAATTCAATAAAAAACTGAAAATACACATGGTGGGAAGTTACACATAAAAACGTGCTACTATGCGATACATAAAGATTTGGCAAAGTATGTTTCACATTGTCATCATTAGGTTATAATCCATAATTTTTCAAACACATTTATTCAATATTTTCTGATTTTATCCCATTTCACAAAGTATTTCGATGTGTCTCAGTTGACATTACATGATTTAAAGATTTCACATCTGCCCAAGATACATCAAACACTAATAAAACCGTTACAACTGAACACTCAATTATACAGTATATGCTTTGCTTTCTAAAACGCACACGTTCATGAAATAAACATTGTAAACATGGCTTACATGACGGCTACAAGATTATATTAGCTGAAGGGTAAGGAGGGAAAAGGGTGTGCTCTTCAATGAACATCTTTATTCTAGAACGTTATAGTCCCTCAGAATGTCAGAACACCCTGAACATGGCATTGGCTTAGTGTTGGTGGTGCAAGACGTATTGGCCATCTTGTCGTTTTATCAGTGTTATTACTCCCTTCATATCGTTGAGAATGAAAAATCAACGGGGCAGATTGCGTTCGTTTGTCTTAGCTTTAGTGCTTGCGAAACGCTAGTAGGACGGTCAAGAGCACGAGACAAACTGACTCGGGAACTTCTGCAGCTATCGAGGCTTATCTCCTCACCCGTGTCAACTCGTAACGTGAACAGCTGTGTGTGTTTCTTTGTGCGGTGGTGAAGCCACTTTTGTTTGGAGGAGGAGAGAGGCAGTGCTGTGCTTACCTGTATAACCCTGCTTAAGGTTCTCTGACCTCTGAACCAGCTGGAGGTCAAAGCTATAGGGGTGAAAAAGATATGTAATGCTAAAGAAAAGTAATCGTAGTAGTAGTAGTTATTGGGAGCTTGCAGTCACGAAATATATTGTATGGAGAGCTACCTTTGGAAAGAGGTTGGTGGAACTTGTAATAGCTTAATAACAGAGAATAGGAAAAGACCAGTAGTGGAATGGCAAGTGTATTAGGGGAGAACTGGGTGACCAAATCAGTATTACCTATTTCACACTATAGGGCCGGCTCGAACTGCACTGTTCTGAACATTTTCTTTTCACATTGTCCTTTGCAGCACGGTCCCAGCAACTACGGTGGATCCAGGCCAGCCCAGCACGGCTCGGCATGGCTTGACTCGGCCCTATAAGTGTGAGTCAGGCACAGGTGCACTTCTGAGGTAGCTGGGGGGGCTTGTCGGTGAGCCTTGTGGTCTTGATGCTGGGGGCCATGGGCGGCTCCACGTCCACTCGTTCGGACATCTTGACGCAGATGATGTCGACCAGCCGCTCAAACACCTGGCGGACGTTAATGTTCTCCTTGGCGCTGGCCTCGTAGTACTCGAACCCTGCAGACAGGCAGGACGAGTACATACAGCATGGTGAGTACATAGCTCTGGTCCAGGGCGTTAGTGCGTGTTCCTCTACCAAGTTAGTAGAGGAACGAGTACTAACGCCCTGGACCAGAGCTAGATGAGTACACAGCACACTGGATATTATACAAGTGTACCATGCTGTGTGTTCCATGTACCAACACGCTTTAAGATTCAATAAGATACTCGTAAACAGTAGTCACACTTTAGCCAACTGTACTAACGTTTAATGCAAGAAGCTAGCATAGTGCTCCAGGAGTGACAGTAGGTCTCAGGAAGATGACTGAATGAAACAGCTAGCAGGGATTAGCATGCCTTCACAACATGGGGTGCAAGGCACAGACACGACACATTATAGACATTAAATGTGTAGACTGGTTTGCAAGCCAACTCTTGACAAGACTAGAGCACTGCTAATAACATCTATAGGAAGAACTTATGCGGATTTGCTTATACAGCCCTTGGGGAAAAGTCTTTACAGGGTTTTACCAAGTTGACTAGAGTAGACGCCATTTGTTCACCACCTCAATGCGTCAGTGTGGTTTTAATTCAAATCTCATGCGAAACAGGAAAACGTGGCTAACGCACCCAATATCTGGCAGGAAGAACTTATGCGGATTTGCTTATACAGCCCTTGGGGAAAAGTCTTTACAGATATTACAGAAGCTGGATGACAGTATGGTAGTTCAGAGTGCAATTTAAGGCAATTAACACCACCAATTAACTCACCTAATTGGTCAGCCAAGTGCTTGCCCTTCTCTGCGGGCACTACCCTCTCCTCGTCCATGTCACACTTGTTACCCACCATGATGACCTGAGCGTTATCCCACGAGTAGGTTTTTATCTGGGTAGCCCTGAAACACACACACAGTCGCACACACACACAGTCGCACACACACACAGTCGCACACACACACAGGCTCACACACACACACACACACACACAGGCTCACACACACACACACACACACACACAGGCTCACACACAGGCTCACACACACACACATACACACACACACACCACACACCACACACACACACCAGGTTTCTCCAATCAGTGTCTTTTCACTAGTGGTGAGTAATGAAAGGAGGCGATCAGCAAAGGAAGCCATTTTCAAGTATTGAGATGCAGCCCTGGTGTCTCAGACCACTCACCAGTCCTGTACAGCGTTGAAGGACTCTTCGTTGCAGATGTCGTACATGAGGATGAAGCCCATGGCTCCACGGTAGTAGGCGGTGGTGATAGTCCTGTACCTCTCCTGTCCTGCTGTATCCTAGGGGACAGGCATACGTACGTATTGTTACTACCATTGATATATCATCATATGATAGAAGAACGTTTTACATGAGTCGTGTTCACTAGGAACCAAACGGAAGCAAACAGGCTGAAACAGGGTGTTCACTAATGAATAGGACCCTGTGCTATGTTAAAGAACCACTGTCTACCAGAGAAAATTGCATGTTAGAAATAAGCCATTTGCTAACACAAATGCCCAGTTCCATAGCCTTCTACAGGTCTGCCAAAAATAAAGAAACAGACATAAAGTGTCTTAATAGGGTGTTGGGCCACCATGTGCCAGAGCAGCTTCAATACACCTTGGCATACAATCTACAAGTGTCAGGAACTCTAGTGAAGTAAGGCGACACCATTCTTCCACAAGAAATTCCATCATTTGGTGTTTTGTTGGTGGTGATGGAAAACGCTGTCTCAGGCGCCGCTCCAGAATCTCCCATAAGTGTTTAATTGGGTTGAGATCTGGTGACTAAAACAGCCGAGGCGTATGGTTTACATCGTTTTCATGCTCATCAAACCATTCAGTGACAACTCGTGCCCAGCATTTTTATACATGACCCTAAGCATGATGGAATGTTCATTTCTGAATTAACTCAGGAAGCAACTGCTTTCAATATACTTTGTATCCCTCATTTACTCAAGTGTTTCCATTATTTTGGCAGTTACCTTTACATTTCCTGTGTATATGAAAGGCACAGATACTGGCATTAGCATCATTGTTTGCATCGGGAGACAGATCTCTGACAGAAACACTGATTGTGGCTAGGGGAGATTAAGACATCTTAGCAGGAGTTGAGGAAAAAGGGAGGCTTGGATGGAAAGTGACTGCAATATGCTTATCTCGTATCTTCCAAATCTAAGCTTACAGTATACCTCTCTGTGAGGAACTGTTGCCTGGGCAAAATCACATGACACACAATGCATCTGTGAAATACCAGGAGAACGACTGGGATGTTGAAAATTACAGATCAAGCCTTTCTCACCTCGACCAATCAGTGGAGGCTGGTGGGAGGAGCTATATGAGGACGGGCTCATTGTAATGACTGGAATGGAATCAATGGAACGGTATTAAACACAACCAACATATGGAAACCACATTTGACTCTCTACCATGAATTCCATTCCAGCCATTACAATGAGCCCATCATTCTATAGCTCCTCCCGCTAGCCTCCACTGCAACCAATGGCACATGTGAAATGTGTGGAAGTTGCGATTTCACACTTACAATTACTACAGAAGCTTGAGCTCTCGGCTTGCCACTTATCATTTAATTAAAGATCAGAGTACATGTGGTCGGCCTGCTAACGAGGGGGGGGGGGTGTATCAAGCATCCCAGAGTAGGAGTGCTGTTCTTGGATCATCCGCCCCTTGTCCATGTAATCTATAAATAATGGGGCCAATGTGTGACATTGGGATGAACATTTCAAAATGGTTTGAATCAAAAATTAAAAATGATTCTCATGATATTCCACAAGTGTACGTAGAGGAATAAAAGTGAATATATGCAAATTCACCCATAACTCCACTTATAGTCCGAGATCCTTTAAGCAAGGTTCATACAGGCATTGGGAAGTCAAATTCAAGAACTTGAAGGGACTTTTTCAAGCACGTAAATGTAATTTTCAAGAACCTCAGTGTTATACAATTGTATAATTTATATAATTGTATTTATAGGGCCTAATATAGAACCCCACCTCCCCCCAAAAAGCATGCAAAAAGTATAAAAAATAAATAAATAAAGTAGGCCTTTTTATGAATAATACATTTTTTAGGCCTTGCCAATGCATTGATATTTCAAATTATTATTACATTCTAAAAAATGTGAGAAAAATGTGGACATTGCCTGACTAAATAGATTGGATGCATGCCGATTTTTCTGCAGCCTATGTGGCCGATGCAAGCACACTAATAATAAATCCATGAATAACGGTAGCATTAATCTCACCATTTGAATCTCACCATTGCTATTTTCATGATGAGAAAGTAACCAGAAACCAGGTTCTTTTTTAAAATGGAAAAATGTGCATGGAAAGCCAAATTTAAGCCAACATCAGATGTTGTCGTCCTCATAATTACCACAAGAGTAGCGCAACACCCTTCAATTGAAGCGGCGGGAAACACACATCTCTCACATAATCGGATCAAAAAGTCAATCACTGATCCGGAGAAATTTACTACAATAATTATTAGGCCTTTTTCAAGCACCAAATTGAGGAAATTAGGCCAATTCCAGTACTTTAATTTATACGCTCCAAATTCAAGTTCAAGTACGCTACTTCAAGACCCTTGTATTGTTTAAAATTGCAGGTGTAACATGGAAAACAAAATGTATTTGTCATTTTATTTCATTACCAGATCATATTGTGAATAAGCCCACTAGGCTATGTCAATTTTAGCCATTATATCCAGAATAATTCATAGGAATAGCGCTGGGTGTTGCACAATAGTCTATCCTACACAACTGCGCACAGTAGACTGGGTGTCCAAACCGAGGCACAAAAAACTATGAAAACATGAACACATTACCTTGATGCTTTCTCTGTTAAATCTAACGAGACCCTGCTGTAAATCAAGCAGACAACAACAGATGATCAACATCAATTCGCTAAAGATATTAGATCCATCGTGGATCCAGACAACTGTCTTCACCGGCGTAACGCATGAGACAACAAAATATTCTGGACATTCCTCATGAACACTTTTTTTTCCAGCACTTGGGCTGTTGTTGCGTGGCACGCGCTATCTATCACAACAGCTGTTCGTCACTTGACTGTCATTCAGAAAAATCCTTCCTGGATCAGATGACGATATCACTGCGTAACTAAGCCGCTGGATACCAAATGCGCATCCAACAAGTATTATGCATAATTATTGAAGAACCACGCTAATGATAGTATCGATTTAGGTTTTAAGTATCAAGGTACTGCGACTCTTTAGGTTAGCATTTGATTTTGTAATCACATTTATTATTTTGTCTTTGTGTGCCCATGAAAAGTGTTTTCACCCCCTAACATGAGAAGACACGAAATGTTACATAGTTACACTGCATTTCCGAGATCTAGATCCAGGATTCTTACAGGGTTCAAGTTCAATGTATCAGTACCGTATATATATATATATAATTATTTTTTATTTTTCTTATTTTGCCAGGTAAGTTGACTGAGAACACATTCTCATTTATAGCAACAACCTGACGAATAGTTACAGGGGAGAGGAGGGGGGATGAATGAGCCATAATTTAACTGATTAATGCTTAATATATGATAGTACAACAACTTACACTGCCATAAATGCAAGGACAGAAAAGTAATGTATTATGTCACACGATTTTGGACAACTCCGTCAAGACACCAACCATGACAAAGGGTTAAACATAGGTAAAAAAAAAAAAAAAAAAAGACTTATATAATAGAATAAACTTTATTGTCCATCCAGGATGGACATTTTTCTTTGGCATCAACTTCCATTAAACGAATCACACACACATACATTCTCACATCATACACATTTAAACCAGTCAGTCCATCATGTTGCATCCACTAACAACATAGAGGACATGAATACATTCACTCACAAACGACCACTGGCCCAACTGCACTAGATAGATAAGTACATATACCGATACAACTGACTTTGCATTTAGTAGTCCAACAGCACAAGGAACGAATTAACGTTTGAACACGTTCTTCTTGGCCATGGGCATTCTGAAGCGCCGGCCAGAGGGAAGCTTCTCAAACTGAGGGCGTAGAGGGTTGGAGGGGTAGCCAACGACAGCCAGTGACTTCTTTTTGGTTGCCTTGTGAAACAGAATGGTGTTGGAGGGTCGTGTCTCTCTATCTTTGGTGCGAGTGTGTTTTCAGCTTGTCGTAGGACCTACAGTGCATGTTTGTGTACAGGCATGATGAGAGAACTCTGTAACAAGCTGTCCCGATTAGGAAATGCTCACTAGTTTATAGAAAGACCCACATACGGCATCTGATGCTTCTGACCAATTGACATCATCTGTGTCCTGGCTATTTAACTGTAAGGGAAGGAGAGGTTTGAATGTGTAAGTGGGTGATATTTACCAATAAATAGGCTGGGTTACAGATCTGTTTGTGATATATAGCCAACTCCTATGGTCATACAACCAACACAACAAAATACAGACCTGGGACCAGGTTACCACACAAACATCTCCCTAATCATAATAAGCCACTCAAAGACTCAATCTAACCCATATATTGATCCCAAAGACATGTCCACTGATCTCCCCTCGTCTAAATCTTAAAGTGACTTTCAGAGGCGTCAATATCTCATAGTCCCGATGGGCGCTTCCATTTTTCCAAATGCAACTATTTCAGAATGGAATTGGCTGTGGGTTTCTTCTTCCCATCTAAATATGGAAAGCTTGTTTTGCACTAATGCTGATTTGTTGCCATTTCACTGCCTCTCTGTTCATTCGTGCGGCAAATGCACATAAGCAGAAACATGTAGGAAACAGCCCAGCACTTTGTCCTCATGTAATTAATGGGGATTTTCACATACAGTTCCTTCGGAAAGGATTCAGATCCCTTGACTTTTTCCACATTTTGCTACGTTACGGCCTTATTCTAAAATGTATGAAATAAATAAAAATCCTTAGCAATCTACACACAATACCCCATAATACCCAGGGTGGTATGCCAGCAGCATACCACCCTGCATACCACTGCTGGCTTGCTTCTGAAGCTAAGCAGGGTTGGTCCTGGTCAGTCCCTGGATGGGAGACCAGGTGCTGCTGGAAGTGGTGTTGGAGGGCCAGTAGGAGGCACTCTTTCCTCTGGTCTAAACAAAGATCCCAATGCCCCAGGGCAGTGATTGGGGACACTGCTCTGTGTAGGGTGCCGTCTTTCGGATGGGACGTTAAACGGGTGTCCTGACTCTCTGAGGTCATTAAAGATCCCATGGCACTTATCGTAAGAGTAGGGGTGTTAACCCCGGTGTCCTGGCTAAATTCCCAATCTGGCCCTCAACCATCACGGTCACCTAATAATCCCCAGTTTACAATTGGCTCATTCATCCCCCTCCTCTCCCCTGTAACTATTCCCCAGGTCGTTGCTGCAAATGAGAACGTGTTCTCAGTCAACTTACCTGGTAAAATAACGGTAAAAAAAAATAAAATAATGACAAAGCGAAAACAGGTTGAGAAATTTATTTAAAAATATATATATATATAAAAACCTTATTGACATAAGTATTCAGACCCTTTGCTATGAGACTAAATTGAGCTTAGGTGCATCCTGTTTCCATTGTTTCTACAACTTGATTGGAGTCCACCTGTAGTAAATTCAATTGACTGGACATTATTTGGAAAAGCAGTCACCTGATTATATAAGGTCCCAGTTGACGGTGCATGTCAGAGCAAAAACCAAGCCATGAGGTCGAAGGAATTGTCCATAGAACTCAGAGGCTTCTGGGGAAGGGTACCACATTTCTGCAGCATTGAAGGTCCCCAAAAACACAGTGGCCTCCATCATTCTTAAATGGAAGAAGTTTGGAACCACCAAGACTCTTCCTAGAGTTGACTGGACGGCCAAACTGAGCAATTGAGCGAGGACATCCTTGGTCAGGGAGGTGACCAAGAACCCGATGGTCACTCTGAAAAAGCTCTAGTTCCTCTGTGGAGATGGGAGAAACTTCCAGAAGGACAGCACTCCACCAATCAGGCCTTTATGATAGAGTGGCCAGACGTAAGCCACTCCCCAGTAAAAGGCACATGACAGCCAACTTGAAGTTTGCCAAAAGGTACCTGAAGACTCTCCAACCATGAGAAACAAGATTCTCTGGTCTGATGAAACCAAGATTGAACTCTTTTGCCTGAATGCCAAGCGTCACATCTGGAGGAAACCTGGCACCATCCCTACGGTGAAGCACAGTGGTGGTGTAACAGTATAACTTTAGTCCGTCCCCTCGCCCCGACCCGGGCGCAAACCAGGGACCCTCTGCACACATCAACAACAGTCACCCACAATGCATTGTTACCCATCGCTCCACAAAAGCCGCGGCCCTTGCAGAGCAAGGGGAACCACTACTTCAAGGTCTCAGAGCAAGTGACGTCAACGATTGAAAGGCTATTAGCGCGCACCACCGCTAACTAGCTAGCCATTTCACATCCGTTACAGTGGCAGCATCATGCCGTGGGGGTGTTTTTCAGCTGCAAGGACTGGAAGACTATTCAGGATCGAGGCAAAGATGAATGGAGCAAAGTACAGAGAGATCCTCAGGACCACAGACTGGGGCGAATGTTAACCTTCCAACAGGACAACGACCCTAAGCACACAGCCAAGACAATGCAGGAGCGGCTTCGGGACACGTCTCTGAATGTCCTTGAGTGGCCGAGCCAGAGCCCGGACTTGTACCTGATCGAACATCTCTGGAGAGACCTGAAAATAGCTGTGCAGCAACGCTCCCCATCCAACCTGACAAAGCTTGAGAGGATCTGCAGAAAAGAATGGGAGAAACTCCCCAAATAATGGTGTGCCAAGCTTGTAGCGTCATACCCAAGAAGACTGTAATTGCTGCCAAAGGTGCTTCAACAAAGTACTGAGTAAAGAGTCTGAATACTTATGTAAATGTAATATTTCGATTGCTGTTTTTTCATACATTTGCAAACATTTCTAAAAACCTGTTTTTGCTTTGTCATTATGGGGTATTGTGTGTAAAAAAAAGTCAAGTCAACTTTCCGAAGGCACTGTACATAGACATAGGCTCCGCTGCCACCTGTGACCAATCACAATGGTTGCACACTAAAAGGTGTCCGCATACTAGGTTCCGTTTACTCCTAGCAGAACTCGGCTAGGCGAAGCGAACAACTGAGAAAATACCAGCAATATTACAGTTTGTCCCTCTTGAGATGCCATAGCAACAAATAGTCAATATACACTTCCACCAAATATTCTGAATTAATCTAAGATAAAGAAAGAAATCTGTAATAGAATTTCACGTTTTTGCAGAGCAGGTCTTAGTCGTAAAATTTTACATCAAACTAAGATATTTGGTGCAGTATTTCTCAAGTGGAAAAACGTTGAATGACAACTAACTCTTAATTGAAGAATCCCTACTGTTGACCAATCACTGACGAAGGGCTACCGAACTTCGATTAGCCTCAAGAAAAAAACGTGTGCGCTCGAACAGCTGAAAAAAACCCTGCAGAACGCTGGCGAAAACTAAAACGTCACAACATATGAGCGAACTGACTGGAAAGCAAGCATACGGTAACCTTAACAACAACACATTTACCCCTGAGAAATTAAAACAACTTGCAGCAGGCCGCATCCCACTTCGCAATCACACATTTGTCTAGATGTGTGGCCACCTTCCACCAGACCTGGGTTCAAAATACTATTTGAAATCTTTCAAATACTTTGACCGTTTGCTCTAGCCTGCCTCGAGTGCCAGATGAGTGGGGCTTGCAGTTTTGGTCAATTCTATTGGTTCATTAAACCATCTTTAGTGGAGCTCGCTATCTGCTATCACAAAGCAAGTGCTATTACTGTAGCTTTTTGCTAGATTGTTGTTGCTGCTGCAAACATCAATAGCGCAGCAGCTGTTTTGAGTGCACAGTGTGAGTGCACTGCCTTCTATTTTTACACCTCCAGCTAGGCATTTAAAGACGGGATCAATCTGCGCTGATTACCACTCTCTGCTTATCACAAATTATAATTTACTCTGTCAGTGTTGTCTGCCTAGACCCCCACTTCTGTACCCCCCCATCAGTCCCTGTGTACTCTCCGTGGGTTCTACCCGCTCACCCTAAGGGGCCACTATAATTGCCTGCAGGATCTCGTTGTTGGGGAGTAGTGTGAAGAGCTGCTGCCATGACAACCATCATCGCCTGATGATGCAAGCTCACCAGAAGCTTCTGTTGCCTCTTTTTTTCTCTCCCTGGGCCTGCAGGAGAAAGATTGTCCGAGCCTGAAGCATTACAATTGAGACATCCGACAGACAGGGAGGATGTGTGTTTGATTGATTCATCTGTGTGTCCGTGTGCGTTGCGGATGACTGTCTGCTTATTTCATTTATCTGTAGCACAGTAATGACATCGTCATGGCTGTAGACAGTCACAAGGACTGGGTGCGACTGTGAACGTGGAGCTCGAGCCAAAGAAACACGCTAAGTGGATCAACAAAGCGTACCCGGAAAAGGACAAAATGTAATCATCATGCACATAATAACATGATTACGTATCCTGTGTGTATTGGCGCATAATGAATATAGTCCTTATGCACGGTGCACTCAAGCACTGTGTCTTGAGCAGTGGACTTTCAGCATGTAACTACAGTTTATGTAGACTGACAATATAGAGTGGCCCTGGGTTGAATGGAACAGGATCATTACCTCCTGTGCGGTCTTATCAAGCCCACTGACCGTCCGCAAACAGGTGACAAACAAACGACAGCTTGAACGACACCTGCGCCACCACATGGAATAGCATTAGAGTATCTTCAAATTCCATCCGGTGAGAATATATAGCGTGATCTGTTTGTGCTGTAACGTCAACTCGTTGTTATGGTTGGCATGACAAGGAGAGGCATGGTGGCACAAACAGCATGGCGCCCAGGCTAGAGAATAGATTGGGTTGAATGGCACAGAAGCAACTGCAACTACTCACCCATATCTGGAGCTTGACCCTCTTTTCGTTCCTGTAGACGGTCTTCACTTTGAAGTCGATGCCCACCGTGCTGACGAAAGAGTTGCTGAACGAGTCGTCGGCGTATCGGAACAGAAAGCTGGTCTTGCCCACGCTGCTGTTGCCAATGATGAGGAGCTTGAACATGTAGTCAAAGTTCTGGTCGGAGCCATCTCTCTGCCCAAAGCGCTGGTCTGCCTTCGCCATCTGTGGAGCATTGGAGCATTGATCATGTGTGCAGACAGATGGGTGGATGAGTCAAAAGGGGTTGGAGAGAAGTGTTCACTCAAGAATGAATGCCTTTGCAGAGGAAACCATGGTTTCAGGACTATTATAGTCGGGCTATAATCTCCACCATCTTGATTATCTGTTGGGGCATCTTCTCGAACAGATTTCTCAGAAATGTCATGACATGGGGAAAAATGAATGTTGCATTGTACCTTTATTATGATAGCCTATATATTATATAATGAATAAAAAGGGGTTTTAATATGCAATACTGTTAACTGGATATATTAGTTGAATTGATCAGACAGTGATGTCTAGACATGTGCTAGTGCATTTTTCATGTGATAGTCGACTAACGTTATGTATGTAGGCTAAATGGATGGTCAGTGCAAATGCTTGGCACTGAAAACAGGTTTAAACCGCAGGTGTGGCCCGTTATTCAAAACACACACGGGCTATTCAAAACGTACGACTAAAGCTATAACTAAGTGCAACATTTATGAGATGGCATCTTCATTCAGAGAAACCATAGACATCCATGTCTGTATACAGTAGGCTTGTGAAACCATCATCGAACTGCTGCCATCGTTACGATTAAGGCACAGGTGCAAATACATAGGCTAATTCGACATTTGTCCTTGGTCATATGGTACTGCTGTCAGACTACGACCCATAGTTATTGCTGTAATTCTAAAAGTATACGGATAACCGGTAAAATACCAAGACATTAGATGTTTCTTACCTCTAAATCTTCTCTGTGTGGTTGTTTTCTCACCGTTCTCCTTTCGTTGGCTCCGCGACTGAACTGCGCTGTATGCACCTGACAAGTCAACTCGTTGGCAAAACACTTCTTGATTATCTATATGAATCGGCTTCTGTCTTAATCTGTAGTTTATCCAATCATGTGATGGGGGTCGAATCATTTGGAGCTTATTCCTGGTGTTTTTACATTATTTTATGTCCAACAATGAAAATTCAACATATTTTTATTTTTCCTCAAACTTGGGGGGTGGGGGCAAATAAAACCACCGCCAGTGGAGAACCCTGCTCTAAACTACACAGCCATAACCATTGTCGGCAGTCATTCTGCAGAGGGAGGACAATTAGCATTAGTGTCGGTACCTCCTTATGTAAAGAAAAACTCCTGTGAATGGAATGGAGCAAATGTGTAGACCGGCACTCCTCTGTAGGAACAGACGCCTATCAGACCACAGAACGGAATTACAGGAAATAGCACGGTTTTGATTATATTAGCCTACATGACTCATCCATGAAATAGGCAGGCTACCAGTAAAAATATAGCTATACATTTATACTGGTCTGAGTTGCAGTAAATCACTTCACAATGTTGTTTATGTTGATTGTGCAAAGTACACAACCAGAAAATCATATCTGCATTGTCATAACCGTACAACATTTGCATGTTATGAATACCCCGCTTGAACAGTATGGTATTGTCAATACCTCTAATTGATTACAAGGTATAAAGAGCGCAACAGGTGAATAACATGTGACCACTAGTGATCGCTCAAGTAACAACTATGTAACCATGTAGTACCAGTATAATAAAAGAAAGGAGGCAAATTGTCTAACCATTTTTTTTTACTGTATTACACAGTTCATCCATGTGTCAACCACAAAGCTAGATAGGTATGTACACAACCTCATTGTACAGTCCCTTATGTTTTGAAAGCAAAATTCCTGCAGTTATTGTACACAAAAATAACATGCATATTTCGATGGGAAAACATAAAACACTGGGATAGCGTCCCAAATGGCACCCTAATCTGTTTTTTTAGTGCACTACCCTTGACCTGGGCTCATAAGGCTCTGGTTAAATTCAATGCACTCTTTAGGGAATAGGGGGCCTTTTGGGACGTAACCTAGGCCCTAAAAATGGAAGATGAGACTACTGTCAAGTGCAACTGTAAGATTGACAGAGACGAGGTGAGGAAGAACATTTAAGGCTTTGATAAGATTAAATAACACTGATTCATTACATCATCTATGCCCAGGAATTTAGCATACATTTTGACTGATGAATCTGCTCAACCTGGTCATAAGTCCCAAGCAACAGACTTCATCCATTATCCCCCGCAAACGCAAGAGGCTCCAAATGAATGACCACGTCCTCTGGCGATTCCAATCCTGTGGTGAATTGGAGCATCATTTTACAGTCTGACAACTCTTAGATCTAGTTTCCAGAGGTGAGTGCAGGATTGATGCCGCTCTGTTCCAACTCAGCGATCACTGCCATGTGTTTGAAGTCGGCTGGTTTGTGGTTAAAGGTCTCCACCAATCGGAAGGTCTCCTGCCGCTGGGTTCCGTAGAACAGCTGCACCTGATTGGCCAAGCACTGAGCCAGATGTACGGTCTGCAAAAGAGTGTTTCGTTAAAAGCTTTCCTCTACTTAGACCACAACAAGTATCATTTATTAATGTGCTGTTTGTATACACGTCTGATTAGACTGTATGGGTAACGGTTAAGTTGCACGTGGAGCATATGCATAATTGGATTCTTCTGCTGCTGATTTCAAACACTGACTTCAACATTTTTATGATCGAGCGGAACTGCATTGCACCATGTACAATGGCTTGTTAGAAACAACTTACCATAAACTTAGGATCCATCTCAGCAGTCATCAGCACTACACCCTTATCCTTCTGCAAGTCTGAGTAGTGGTAGAGGATCAACTGACTGGGGGCGTGCTCTCCCATGGTCTGTGGAGAGGGTCAGGAAAACATAATGTGTTATACAATATAGTAGTATATCATTTATACCAGGGGTCTCCAACCCTGTTCCTGGAGAGATACCATCCTGTAGCTTTTCACTCCAACCCCAGTTGTAACTAACCTAATTCAGCTTATCAACCAGCTAATTATTAGAATCAGGTGTGGTAGATTAGGGTTGGAATGAAAACCTACAGGACGGTAGCTCTCCAGGAACAGGGTTGAGAGTCCTGATCTATACTATCTATTTGAATATCATGTTTTTTTTACTTTCGGATATCCGGAGAGTTGAAATACATGTGTTTTAAAGAAGAAATGTGTTTGGGGAAACACCGCTTTGCTTGACTGACAATAACAACAAGTGTGAAACGCATGTAGGAAAACCGAGGTAAAGATGGTTTTATATTCACACATTCGGACATTCAACAGACATTCGCCAGAAGCCATTTAAAATGGTAAAAATCAATAACTAATGAATCGATTGTCACAGAAACATAAAAATAGAGATGTTTTTTTCTATAAATGTCTAGCATACTTTTACAACCTTTGTTTTGAATAAAAATTCCAGTTTAGATTTGATATAAATACAGAAAATCTATAAGATGCCATTTAAAGCGGTATAAGTCAATAACTAATTCACTGTCACAGAAACATCAAACTTCATATGATTTATTCTATAAAAGTCTAGCATACTTTTACAACTTTTGTTTTGAATGAAAATTCCAGGGGGGTTTCTAATGATCAATTAGCCTTTTAAAATGATAAACTTGGATTAGCTAACAACATGCCATTGGAACACAGGAGTGATGGTTGCTGATAACGGGTCTCTGTACGCCTATGTAGATATCCCATTAAAAATCAGCTGTTTCCAGCTACAATAGTCATTTACAACATTAATGTCTACACTGTATTTCTGATCAATTTGATGTTATTTTGATGGACAATTTTTTTTGCTTTTCTTTCAAAAACAAGGACATTTCGAAGTGACCCCAAACTTTTAAACGGTAGTGTACATATATACTGTGTGTATTGAAAGATACCAGAGGGTGGATAACAATAACACAAGAAGTGGACGACACATGTTTTGTATCTGGGCTAAATGTATACATTATGATTTGCCTCTGACCTGTATGTGAACCCCTCTGCAATCTACTGGCACTAACCATTAAAAATTAGGACTTCAACTAGGCTGTCCCTATGCTATTTGCTCTCTTTCTCTCTTAAACTGCTAGCACAAAGCCAATGTGAAAATTAGGTTTGTCACAAAAGATAATGAAAAACAAAAATCAACTGGCCCAAATCAGTTCTACATAAAACAGCAGGGAGGTGTGCAACTACCACACATTATACCCATTGTACCAGTGGAGAAACTACGTCGCCTACATATCCCTTTCAATTCACATTCCTTGCAGAAAGAACTATTGGCAAACCTTTTAAAATGTCCAGAAAGACAGTGGTCTTAGAAGCATATTTATACTTTAAAAGACATATTTTAAGTGAATGGATGTGGATGATAATTATGCCAGTGTTTTAATGTCCTAGTTTCATGTTTTTTTTGTCAGAATAATAGTAGAGAGTCAGAAGTTGACATACACTCAATTGGTATTTGGTAGCATTGCCTTTAAATTGTTTAACTTGGGTCAAAAGTTTTGGGTAGCCTTCCACAAGCTTCCCACAATAAGTTGGGTGAATTTTGGCCCATTCCTCCTGACAGAGCTGGTGTAACTGAGTCAGGTTTGTAGGCCTTGCTCGCACACGCTTTCAGTTCTGCCAACACATTTTCTATGGGATTGAGGTCAGGGCCTTGTGATGGCCACTCCAATACCTTGACTTTGTTGTCCTTAAGCCATTTACCACAACTTTGGAAGTATGCTTGGGGTCATTGTACATTTGGAAGACCCATTTGCGACCAAGCTTTGTTTCATCAGACCAGAGGACATTTCTCCAAAAAGTACGATCTTTGTCCCCATGTGCAGTTGCAAACCGTAGTCTGGCTTTTTTTAATGGTGGTTTTGGAGCAGTGGCTGCTTCCTTGCTGAGCGGCCTTTCGGGTTATGTCGATATAGGACTCGTTTTACTGTGGATATAGATACTTTTGTACCCGTTTCTTCCAGTATCTTCACAAGGTTGATTTGCACTTTTCGCACCAAAGTACATTCATCTCTAGGAGACAGAACGCGTCTCCTTCCTGAGCGGTATGACGGCTGCGTGGTCCCATGGTGTTTATACTTGCGTACTATTGTTTGTACAGATGAAGGCGGTACCTTCAGGCATTTGGAAATTGCTCCCAATGATGAACCAGACTTGAGGTCTACAATGTTTTTCTGAGGTCTTGGCTGATTTCTTTTGATTTTCCCATGACGTCAAGCGAAGAGGCACTGAGTTTGAAGGTAGGCCTTGAAATAGATCCACAAGCACACCCCCAATTGACTCAAGTTATGTCAATTAGCCTATCAGAAGCTTCTAAAGCCATGACATCACTTTCAGGAATTTTCCAAGCTGTTTAAAGGCACAGTCAACTTAGTGTATGTAAACTTCTGACCCACTGGAAATGTGATACAGTGAATTATAAGTGAAATAATCTGTCTGTAAACAATTGTTGGAAAAATTACTTGTGTCCTAACCGACTTGCCAAAACTATAGTTTGTTAACAAGAAATTTGTCTCCCGGGTGGCGCAGTGGTCTAGGGCACTGCATCGCAGTGCTATCTGCGCCACCAGAGTCTCTGGGTTCGCGCCCAGGCTCTGTCGCAGCCGGCCGCAACCGGGAGGTCCGTGGGGCGACGCACAATTGGCCTAGCGTCGTCTGGGTTAGGGAGGGTTTGGCCGGTAGGGATATCCTTGTCTCATCGCACTCCAGCGACTCCTGTGGCGGGCCGGGCGCAGTGCGCGCTAACCAAGGGGGCCAGGTGCACGGTGTTTCCTCCGACACATTGGTGCGGCTGGCTTCCGGGTTGGAGGCGCGCTGTGTTAAGAAGCAGTGCGGCTTGGTTGGGTTGTGCTTCGGAGGACGCGTGGCTTTTGACCTTCGTCTCTCCCGAGCCCATACGGGAGTTGTAGCGATGAGACAAGATAGTAATTACTAGCGATTGGATACCACGAAAAGGGGATAAAATGTATAGAATAAATACTATCTAGTTTGATGATTCTGTGACAAACAGTGAATTAGTTATTGAATTTTACATTTGTAAATGGCTTTTAGCGAACGTCTGTTGAATGTCTTGAATGTAAAACCAACTTTACCTCGGTTGTAGGATACTAGTGCGTCTTTTGTATGGGGCGCTCATAAAAACAATCATAAAACTGTTTTATAAACATATTCATGTAATGGTTTATCCTCGTAGGCTATGTAGCAAAGTCAGACAAATACTTTTATTTCATTTTAGACAAAGCATTTCACCCCTACAAAAAATACACACATTTATTTCTCAGAAAGTAATTGAATATTAACATTCTTTGGGATATTTGAATAATACCTGGACATTGATGAGGGAGGTGAAATGGAGCTCGTGGTCCGACCACTGGCCCAGGAAGAACTCATAGCCCTCCTTCTGGGGTAACGCATACAGGAACTGGAGATAGGGGAGTCACAGATTGTTAATCATCATCACTGCTGTCTATTTTCAACTGTTTCTTTACTAAACTATCTGACATTAAATTACTATCATTCTGCTTTGCGACCATCAACCAACAAGAGTTCCAATTGTGAACTCGAGAGTATAACATCTCAAAATAATAAAATGCATTCTTTATTGGAGCAATACTGCCACCAAGTGGTCTTTATTGCATGTTACAATCACATCTGCTCTGACTTTAGTCATTACGCCAGACAAATTGGCAAAGAATTTGTAATTTGCCAATTTGTATGCAATGTCATTGCAAACACACGTTATTATCATCAAATATTTTGACATATTACAGCACAGTTCTAATAGACACTGAGCAGTGGGATTCTTACCGCGGGGTTCGACTTAGCTCGGTTGAAAATTACTTCAAAAATGTGAGCCTAAAATGGAGGAATAATTATGCAATTACAAGAAAACATTTGTTAAGGTCAATAAATAGTTATGCAAAGCAAGTCAAATTACTGGCAAAAGTGTTTTCTGACAAAATAGCAAACTTACTGGTATGACAGCACTGATGGTGTCTTTTGTGGCATAATACTGCCCCCACAGCTGAAAACAGAGAATGAAAGTTAAACATATGTTTCATTCCTCTTATGAGAACATGAAAAATAACATGGTTCTTTACCTAGATATGACATTTAATCTCCAAATATGTAAATACCCATACCTCTGCAATTTCTTCTCCTGAATTATCCCGGATCAAGTCCAAGTTGAGGATAGATCCTAGGGTCTTTGCAAAAACAAAAAAAGATGTTAATGGGATCACCCAGGTGTACGGGGTGAGTTACCCTCATACATGGGTGACAAGTAATGGGCTCATAAACCTTGTGAAAAGCTGTATACAAATGCAATCCAATAATGTCAATAGTATCAATCAATGCTGTTCCACATTCTCTTCAGTAATTTACAATGCTATCGAGGACAGCATTTGTTAATTTTCACCTTGTCTTTAGTGAATCTGCCTGAACCATCAGCCTGCTTGTCACGCTTCTCCAACTGCAAATAAGGTAAGATTTGTTTCATATCAAATTGGAGTCAATCAAACAGTGTTTCCCTACATTGGTGTAGACCATATTGGTACGAAGGCTGTCAAAGATACATCTATGGGCTCGCAGTCTTTCAGCGTAAAGACTTCTACAACAGGGAAGAGGATGCACGCACCCCAAAGCAACGGTAGGTAGCCTAACAGACAATGTTTAAGCATTATGATTACACCCAACAAAATATGTTCTGTATTAACTTACCTCCTGCTCCATGACTTTGACAAACTCTGCTTGTTTAGAGTGTCCAAGAGGCTCCCTCTTGATTTCAATTCGCTTCTCGAACCGAGCATTGAACTCCTGAGGTTTGGCACTAAAAAAAAATGAAATAACTTCTGGTTAGGAAATGTGTAAATTCAAAACTAAGGTACAGGTCAGCGTAGCCCGTGATCATGACGCAGATCCATGACACATAAGAGTCATTGGACGAAGGATTCTTCTGTACCGGGGTGTTTTGTTAAGAGCCCAGACGCTCAATCTGAACATTGACACGCATGATTGCGGTACGGTTTTGGAAGCAAAAGTACCTTATCTTTCATGTCAGTTGGGAATACATTTTCAAAAAACAAAAAGGTTAAATTGATACACACGTTGAAAGGGTAAGGGTTAGAGTTCCCACACGCTTATATCTATCTTCATGTAACAGCGCTTGTTTACATAAGAACAGATGCGACCACCTGTGCTCAATCACTATCTATCATGCTCCGAAAGCCTGTGTAAAAGCCTAACTCAGGAAGTGTAGTTTAAGTATGCTCTCTCTAATTCTCTCTTTCTCTCTTTCTCTCTCTCGGAGGACCTGAGCCCTAGGACCATGCCTCCGGACTACCTGGCATGATGACTCCTTGCTGTCCCCAGTCCACCTGGCCATGCTGCTGCTCCAGTTTCAACTGTTCTGCCTGCGGCTATGGAACCCTGACCTCTTCTCCGGACGTGCTACCTGTCCCAGACCTGCTGTTTTCAACTCTCTAGAGACAGCAGGAGCAGTAGAGATACTCTTAATGATCGGCTATGAAAAGCCAACTGACATTTACTCCTGAGGTGCTGACTTGCTGCACCCTCGACAACTACTGTGATTATTATTATTTGACCATGCTGGTCATTTATGAACATTTGAACATCTTGGCCATGTTCTGTTATAATCTCCACCCGGCACAGCCAGAAGAGGACTGGCCACCCCTCATAGCCTGGTTCCTCTCTAGGTTTCTTCCTAGGTTTTGGCCTTTCTAGGGAGTTTTTCCTAGCCACCGTGCTTCTACACCTGCATTGCTTGCTGTTTGGGGTTTTAGGCTGGGTTTCTGTACAGCACTTTGAGATATCAGCTGATGTAAGAAGGGCTATATAAATAAACTTGCTTTGAGGTAGTCGTGGGCGAAGCTAATGGTTGAAAAATGCCACCTAGAGTTTGAGAGCTTATGGTCAGCCTAGAGCAGTGGTCACCAACCTTTTCTGAGTCAAGATCACTTTCTGAGTCAAAATGCATGCCGAGGTCTACAGCACTGATTTTTTAGTAACATGACTTAAAAAATGTAAGCCTATGCAACAATAACCAATTAAAAACAGTACTGTAGCAATGAGGTTTGTGCAGTAACCTATGGGCCCAACACATTATCACCGCATACTGGCTTTGCTTGAATTTACCTGCCAATGCATTGTTGTTCGGGACATTTAAAAAATATATATATTTCAAAATTTGAGGTAGGCTATATGATCCCACCAGTAATAGATCCATTGTTGTATTACTTGTGAGACACAGCTGAGTGAGCATACGTTTAAATAATTTGCTTTTTTATTTTACTGGGCTGATGGTGCCTGCATCAGATGGTCAGTCTCAGCGGAGGGAGAGCAGCAGACTGAGGGTCCATCTCTCAACATCCCCCGCTCTCCCTTTCCTCCACTGACACTGACCAAAAAGGGGCACCGTCTTCCAGCTGATGGTGAAACTCGAGTCGCACCGCATTATTTCTGCCTCAGGCACAAATTCATGAGGTCACTCCTATTAACCGAGAAAGTGAAATATTCCTTGATATCAAAAAAGACCCAAGCCGCTAATAATAACAACAACAACGCAAGCCTATAAATACACTTTCCTACTCATTCTTTACAGCTGCAGTGCTTGTTGTAGCGCTGAGTGTAAATAGGAAGAAAGCACATTTTATGGCTTATAAAAGTGTTGAATACAAAGTGTTGACAGTGCCGAGTAAGAACTTAAACATGAACTCATTCATAAAAACAGCAGCTCGTTGCTGTATTCGTTGACAGTCTCTCTCTAGACATTGATTTAAAATCTCACAGTATACATTTTGCCGTAGCTTTCTTTTATGCCTCCTACGTTACTGCAGACTCTGTCATCTGAGCAATCTGATTGGCCAGCAATTATTTCACTTATAATTCACTGTATCACAATTCCAGTGGGTCAGAAGTTTACATACACTAAGTTGACTGTGCCTTTAAACATCTTGGAAAACTCCAGAAAATGATGTCATGGCTTTAGAAGCTTCTGATAGGTTAATTGACATCATTTGGTCAATTGAGGGTGTACTTGTGCATGTATTTCAAGGCCTACCTTCAAACTCAGTGCCTCTTTGCTTGACACCATGGGAAAATCAAAACCACAAGTCTGCTTCATCCTTGGGAGCAATTTCCAAACACCTGACGGTACCACGTTCATCTGTACAAACAATAGTACGCAAGTATAAACACCACGGGATCACGCAGCCGTCATACCGCTCAGGAAGGAGACGTGTTCTGTCTCCTAGAGATGAACGTACTTTGGTGCGAAAAGTGCAAATCAATCCCAGAACAACAGCAAAGGACTGTGTAAAGATGCTGGAGGAAACAGGTACAAAAATATCTATATCCACAGTAAAACGAGTCCTATATCGACATAACCCGAAAGGCCGCTCAGCAAGGAAGAAGCCACTGCTCCAAACCCGCCATAAAAAAGCCAGACTGCGGTTTGCAATTGCACATGGGGACAAAGATTGTACTTTCTGGATAAATGTCCTCTGCTCTGATGAAACAAAAACTGTTTGGCCATAATGACCATTATGTTGGGAGGAAAAAGGGGGAGGCTTGCAAGCCGAAGAACACCATCCCAACCGTGAAGCACGGGGTGGCAGCATCATATTGTGGGGGTGCTTTAATGCAGGAGGGACTGGTGCATTTCACAAAATAGATGGCATCATGAGGCAGGACAATTATGTGGATATATTGAAGCAACATCTCAAGACATCAGTCAGGAAGTTAAAGCTTGGTCGCAAATGGGTCTTCCAAATGGACAATGACCCCAAGCATACTTCCAAAGTTGTGGCAAAATGGCTTAAGAGCAACAAAGTTAAGATATTGGAGTGGCCATCACAAAGCCCTGACCTCAATCCCATAGAAATTTTGTGGGCAGAACTGAAAAAGTGTGTGTGAGCAAGGAGGCCTACAAACCTGACTCAGTTACACCAGCTCTGTCAGGAGGAATGGGCCTGAAACGTTTGACCCACGTTCAACAAGTTTAAAGGCAATGCTACCAAATACTAATTGAGTGTATGTAAACGTCTGACCCACTGGGAATGTAACGAAATAAAAGTTGAAATAAATCATTCTCTCTATTATTCTGACATTTCACATTCTTAAAATAAAGTGGTGATCCTAACTGACATAAGGCAGGGAATTCTTACTAGGATTAAATGTCAGGAATTGTGAAAAACTGAGTTTAGGTGTATGTAAGGTGTATGTAAACTTCTGACTTCAACTGTACATACATACCGTTACATAACATACACATATATAGCTAGATAACACAGTAGGGCAATACTTAACGGTCACCAGGTCTTACCCATGGTTATTACACCTGGGTATTTCATTGCCCTGTTCATTATCCAGTGACAAGCATATTAGCCTGGTGCTAACTAATCTTTGCTAGCGTTTGACTTTGCGCTTACTTTCGTAGTTTCTTTATCTTTTCCTGATATTTATTATAATATGGATTGTCTTCCAGTTCCGGCTCTTTCTCTTTCTTCACAGAAAATGCTCTAAAATGCGACGGCACCAGACCTGGGATGAGCGGTCGTATTCCAGTTGCCCTGACCGCTAGCATCCCACGGTACAAACAAGACATTTGCACCATGGCCGCCGCCATATTTCCTTCGTCGTTGTCGCACATAAATAAAGCGCCGTGAAGAAACACTGTCAACTTAAAAACCGTTCCGAGGACCTGTTCTGTGTGTGTCAAACACAGTAAATGAGAAAGGCCCATATAACTATATGGATATGCCTAAATGTTTGTCTTTTTTTGTTAATCAAGTGGTTTGAGCATTTTAATTCAATCCAAAAATGTCCCAAATCACAACACAACAGTCTTCTAAAACATTTGCATTCATTTCAAAATCAGTTTGGAATGCATCAAAACAAGCTTGGAATGCAGCAGTAATGCACATAAATGCACAGAGTATGTTAGAATAGTAGCAAGGGTGAAAACACATTTTAGAAGATTCAAGATTTTTATTATGAACAAATTTACAGAGCAGCTTCAAGGTAAACTGTAAATAATGTCAGAGACAATCTTTTTTTAAGGAAATTAAACCTTTCGGTGTTTGAACTGAAGTACAACGTAGTACAATGTAGTACTACAGTAATTTAGTTCCTAACCCCACCCACCCTCTAGAATAGCACCCACTTACAGTATATGGCTTATCTTTTATCTGAAGGGTAATGTAGTTACATTGACATTTTCCTCTATAAAATAACTAATGTATATTTGGGTCTCACTTTACTTGGATAGTCCTTTACATGTGATATTTTGATTCTCAGATGATGAATAAACTCTCTATCGACATGCAATAACTAGTAGGTTTGCCATGTATCCTTCAACCACCCTGGAAAACCAGCTGACACTATCAATGACTCAGCTTGTGCTTAGTTACTGTAGTTAAACATCTATAGCACACTACCCCAAATAAAATATTGCCAATATTTGTGTTGGTATTGCCCTTTAAGTGTGGTAATCCACATTCCTCTTCAGTGATTCTGTGCTGGTGAAGAGCAAATGTATCTGCGTTCTGGTGCCGTGGTGCAGGTCATGGGTGTCCATGTTTTCTGGCTTTGGGCTAACACACATGTGGATCTAGAGGCAGCACTCTCGGGCCGCTGCTCTTGGGCTCGGTCCCTCTTGAGTCTGGAGAATGACATGGATCTGCCGTCCATCCAGGTCCAATGTCCCGGGCTGCCTGACAGGCCTGTAAACATATGAAACAAGTATTCAGGAAAAATAAAACTCTGTGTTCTGCTGTCAGATAATTTGCGAACAGAGAATATAGCAATGTTCCCCTTACCGATCCAAAAGGCCTGTTTCCCAGCAAATTTCCATAACCAAGCCATGTCTTTTTTCGACTGGACACTTGTTAGATTGCTGTCAAACCTTAGAAAGAGCATTAAAAACAGAACATTAGTAGTTAATGCATAGGCGGATCACCTATCCTCCAGAACCAACAGAATGGCTAGAGGCTACTAAAGACATTCCTTATATAGCAGTAGATTACTACTTTTAACCTGGGCCTATGAGTAGTACATGTAATGCAGCTCTCCTTACAGTAAGGTGCAGGCCCGCTGAGCACTGCTCCAGCTGGCCACGCCAGGGCTCAGGATGTAGCAGTGCCTCCTGTAGTGGCTCCAACCCGTGGGGCAGGAAGTGCTCACTGACCTCCCAGCCTGGGCCATACAGGGAAGGAAAGAGAGAATGAATGAATGGGTGGATGTTCTAAATAGTGCTGTGTTCGAGACCGATTCAAGACCAGAGCAAATCAAGTCTGAGTCAAGACCGGAGGCGGGGGAGAGATCGAGTCAAGACAGAGCCCGGGAGGGTGACAAGGGGTCCGAGACCGAGTCAAGAAAAATGTGTTCAATTCAAGACCATGATTGCAATTTTGCCAAATCACCACCGTAATAAGAGTTCAAAATGTCCAGTATTTCTGTGTTCATATTTCAGAACAACATATGGATTCTCTAGACATTCAAAATAGTTAAAAATGCATACTGAGGGTAAATAGAGCCACACTACAAATTATTACTAACCCAAACACAGTGGGGAACAATAGGCTTTCTACGCCTTCAGAGAAGGGCTAAGGATTTATACAATAATTCTTATAATAATATACAAATTATGATAACTATATTGTTATTTTGAATGATGTTTTGATTTAATCTCTTCAGTTTTTGTTGGCTTAGGGTTAACATTCTCTATTGTACTACACAATTGATCAATTGTAATACAGCCACTGCATTACTTTGATACGCATCAGTAGGGATTAAGAATTGAGTATATGCAATGCCCACTGAAAAAAAGTGGGTATACGATTTATACCTGCGTATACCCTCCACTACAGCGGTATAGTGGAGGGTATACGCAGGTATAAATCGTATACCCAGTTTTATTTTCAGTGGGCATTGCATATACTGATGCGTATCAAAGTAGTGTAGTGGATGTATTATGATTTATCAATTATGTAGTACAATAGAGAAATCATGTACAAAGTAGCCTACACAATCGCCATTTGTGTTTTAGAAAGTTCACTGGTACATGAGTGCGCTGGTATTACGGTTGCTGTCCTTTCATAAACACAATCCTGTCACACACTGAAGGCCTATAGGTTCGCCACTGAGTAAACATGTCTATAATAGATATGAAGGCTATTAAAATATTCATGTTTCAAGAAAGAAGTGTACATATTTGGCCTGGCAAAGCGGTTTTATGCGCTGACTGAATGGAAGCTGATAATTATACGTTTTTTACTCCGCTGGTCTCGGCAAGAAATGATGAATCCTCGCTGTCTGAGACCAAGTACACCGAGACAAGACCGAGACACTCAATATGTGGTCTCAAGACTGACCTACATAGAAATAGTTTATTTGATTATAACTAGACTAAGACTCTTCTGGGCTTTGAGATTGCCAGTCAGTTCGTGTGTCTCCATCCAAAACATCCAACCAATGTTCCCTAAACTTTTCGGCACTGAGCAAATTTCAGGTCTACTGAGTGCAAACTTGACACTTGTGAAAATTCTGTGCAAGTTCCAGCGCACGTTTACTGTGAACACTGAGTCTGTACCTGCTTTAAGTTACAGTTTTAACAGTGGCCAAGAAGGCAACTGTGGCTATTTGATCATAATGTAGGCCTATCAGAGTGGCCTACCATGGAGGAAATGCATCCCATAACATTTTAACATGGAAATAGCTGTTCTATCATTCAGCCTACAGTAGCAGCCAATATGTGGTGTTCAACGTAGGCTTGATATTACCCTGTTTATCCACTTGTCCTTCAGACAAGGTCACTGAAAATGTTGTTGTGTTGTTTGATGCAAGAAACCACTTTACAAAATAAAATGCATTATTATTCCCGTAACATTATTACAGCGAATCAGACAAAGTATGCTACCCTTTGCCTATTGGCTACTTAGCTTTTTCAAGCCTGTCTCAAAATTCTACACTGCCCCTTTAAGACAAAAAAAAGCTCTTTACCTGACTAACTTTTCAAAAGGTGTCTAGAAATGTACACGGTTTGTGCTCTTGTAGGAAGCAATCACTCCCCTATTACTGACGACAAAATATCTATAACTGGGATAATAACTCACTAAATAGCAAAGGATATGATTTCTTTGCATACGTGGCTACATGCAGCTCTTGCTATGATCTCAACACAAATCAAATCAAATATTATTTGTCAGATGCACCAAATACAACAGGTGTAGGTAGACCTTACAGTGAGATGCTAACTTACAAGCCCTTAACCAACAATGCAGTTTTACGAAAATACAAAAAAAAAGAAAGAGATAAGAATAACAAATAATTAAAGAGCAACAGTAAATAACAATAGCGGGGCTATATACAGGGGGTACCGGTACAGAGTCAATGTCAATGTGCGGGGGCACCGGTGTCGAGGTAACATGTACATGTAGGTAGAGTTATTAAAGTGACTATGCATAGATAATAACAGAGAGTAGCAGCAGTGTTCCAGAGAGAGGGGGGGGGGGGGGGGGGCAATGCAAATAGTTTGGGTAGCCATTTGATTAGCTGTTCAGGAGCCTTATGGCTTGGGGGTAGAAGCTATTTAGGAGCCTCTTGGACCTAGACTTGGCGCTCCGGTACCGCTTGCAGTGCGGTAGCAGAGAAAGCTATCTATGACTAGGGTGGCTGGAGTCTTTGACAATTTTTAGGACCTTCCTCTGACACGGCCTGGTATAGAGGTCCTGGATGGCAGACAGCTTAGCCCCGGTGATGTACTGGGACGTACGCATTACCCTCTGCAGTGCCTTGTGGTCGGAGGCCGAGCAGTTGCCATACCAGGTAGTGATGCAACCTGTCAGGATGCTTTCGATGATGCAGCTGTAGAACCCTTTGAGGATCTGAGGACCCATGCCAAATGTCTCCTGAGGGGGAATAGGTTTTGTTGTGCCCTCTTCACAACTGTCTTGGTGTGCTTGGACCATGTTAGTTTGTTAGTGATGTGGACGCCAAGGAACTTGAAGCTCTCAACCTGCTACACTACAGCCCATCGATGAGAATGGGGGCGTTCTCTGTCCTCTTTTCCTGTAGTCCACAATCCTCTTCTTTGTCTTGATCACGTTGATCACGCTCCTGGTGACGCTCCCGACCACCAGGAGTGCCGCCTCTGGGTGATATATTTATTGTTTACGTATGGCCTTATATAGCTTGTTGAGTGCCGCTTTAGTGCCAGCATCGGTTTGTGGTGGTAAATAAAAATCAAATCAAATCTTATTTGTCACATACACATGGTTAGCAGATGTTAATGCGAGTGTAGCGAAATGCTTGTGCTTCTAGTTCCGACAATGCAGTAATAACCAACAAGTAATCTAACCTAACAATTCCACAACTACTACCTTATACACACAAGTGTAAAGGGATAAAGAATATGTACATAAAGATATATGAATGAGTGATGGTACAGAACGGCATAGGCAAGATGCAGTAGATGGTATAGAGTACAGTATATACATATGAGATGAGTAATGTAGGGTATGTAAACATAAAGTGGCATAGTTTAAAGTGGCTAGTGATACATGTATTACATAAAGATGGCAAGATGCAGTAGATGATATAGAGTACAGTATATACATATGAGATGAGTAATGTAGGGTATGTAAACATTATATTAAGTGGCATTGTTTAAAGTGGCTAGTGGTACATTTTTACATAATTTCCATCAATTCCCATTATTAAAGTGTCTGGAGTTGAGTCAGTATGTTGGCAGCGGCCACTAAATGTTAGTGGTGGCTGTTTAACAGTCTGATGGCCTTGAGATAGAAGCTGTTTTTCAGTCTCTCGGTCCCTGCTTTGATGCACCTGTACTGACCTCGCCTTCTGGATGATAGCGGGGTGAACAGGCAGTGGCTTGGGTGGTTGTTGTCCTTGATGATCTTTATGGCCTTCCTGTGACATCGGGTGGTGTAGGTGTCCTGGAGGGCGGGTAGTTTTCCCCCGGTGATGCGTTGTGCAGACCTCACTACCCTCTGGAGAGCCTTACGGTTGTGGGCGGAGCAGTTGCCGTACCAGGCGGTGATACAGCCCGACAGGATGCTCTCGATTGTGCATCTGTAGAAGTTTGTGAGTGCTTTTGGTGACAAGCCGAATTTCTTCAGCCTCCTGAGGTTGAAGAGGCGCTGCTGCGCCTTCTTCACAACGCTGTCTGTGTGGGTGGACCAATTCAGTTTGTCCGTGATGTGTACACCGAGGAACTTAAAACTTTCCACCTTCTCCACTACTGTCCCGTCGATGTGGATAGGGGGGTGCTCCCTCTGCTGTTTCCTGAAGTCCACAATCATCTCCTTTGTTTTGTTGACGTTGAGTGTGAGGTTATTTTCCTGACACCACACTCCGAGGGCCCTCACCTCCTCCCTGTAGGCCGTCTCGTCGTTGTTGGTAATCAAGCCTACCACTGTAGTGTCGTCCGCAAACTTGATGATTGAGTTGGAGGCGTGCATGGCCACGCAGTCGTGGGTGAACAGGGAGTACAGGAGAGGGCTCAGAACGCACCCTTGTGGGGCCCCGGTGTTGAGGATCAGCGGGGTGGAGATGTTGTTACCTACCCTCACCACCTGGGGGCGGCCCGTCAGGAAGTCCAGGACCCAGCTGCACAGGGCGGGGTCGAGACCCAGGGTCTCGAGCTTGATGACGAGTTTGGAGGGTACTATGGTGTTAAATGCTGAGCTGTAGTCGATGAACAGCATTCTCACATAGGTATTCCTCTTGTCCAGATGGGTTAGGGCAGTGTGCAGTGGTTGCGATTGCGTCGTCTGTGGACATATTGGGTCGGTAAGCAAATTGGAGTGGGTCTAGGGTGTCAGGTAGGGTGGAGGTGATATGATCCTTGACTAGTCTCTCAAAGCACTTCATGATGACGGAAGTG
Organism: Salvelinus alpinus; assembly: GCF_045679555.1. NCBI lineage: Eukaryota > Metazoa > Chordata > Actinopteri > Salmoniformes > Salmonidae > Salvelinus > Salvelinus alpinus. Next base: position 10,395,457 of record NC_092101.1, on the reverse strand, counting down.
AGTGCTACGGGGCGGTAGTCGTTTAGCTCAGTTACCTTAGCTTTCTTGGGAACAGGAACAATGGTGGCCCTCTTGAAGCATGTGGGAACAGCAGACTGGGATAAGGATTGATTGAATATGTCCTTAAACACACCAGCCAGCTGGTCTGCGCATGCTCTGAGGACACGGCTGGGAATACCGTCTGGGCCTGCAGCCTTGCGAGGGTTAACACGTTTAAATGTTTTACTCACCTCGGCTGCAGTGAAGGAGAGCCCGCAGGTTTTGGTAGCGGGCCGTGTCAGTGGCACTGTATTGACCTCAAAGCGAGCAAAAAAGTTATTTAGCCTGTCTGGGAGTAAGACATCCTGGTCCGCAACGGGGCTGGTTTTCTTTTTGTAATCCGTGATTGACTGTAGACCCTGCCACATACCTCTTGTGTCTGAGCTGTTGAATTGCGACTCTACTTTGTCTCTATACTGGGACTTAGCTTGTTTGATTGCCTTGCGGAGAGAATAGCTACACTGTTTGTATTCGGTGATGTTTCCGGTCACCTTGCCCTGGTTAAAAGCAGTGGTTCGTGCTTTCAGTTTCACGCGAATGCTGCCATCAATCCACGGTTTCTGGTTTGGGAATGTTTTAATCGTTGCTGTGGGTACGACATCGTCAATGCACTTTCTAATGAACTCCCTCACCGAATCAGCGTATTCGTCAATATTGTTGTTGGACGCAATGCGGAACATATCCCAATCCACGTGAGCGAAGCAGTCTTGAAGCGTGGAATCAGATTGGTCGGACCAGCGTTGAACAGACCTGAGTGAGGGAGCTTGTTGTTTTAGTTTCTGGAAGCAACAAAATGGAGTCGTGGTCAGCTTTTCCGAAAGGAGTGCGGGGGAGGGCCTTATATGCGTCGCGGAAGTTAGTATAACAATGATCCAAGGTTTTACCAGCCCTGGTAGCACAATCGATATGCTGATAGAATTTAGGGAGTTTTGTTTTCAGATTAGCCTTGTTAAAATCCCCAGCTACGATGAATGCAGCCTCAGGGTGTGTGGTTTCCAGTTTACAAAGAGTCAGATAAAGTTCGTTCAGGGCCATCGATGTGTCTGCTTGGGGGGGGGGGTATATACGGCTGTGATTATAATCGAAGAGAATTCCCTTGGTAGATAATGCGGTCGACATTTGATTGTGAGGAATTCTAGATCAGGTTAGATCAATGACTTGAGTTCCTGTAAGTTGTTATGATCACACCACGTCTCGTTAATCATAAGGCATACACCCCCGCCCCTCTTCTTACCAGAAAGATGTTTGTTTCTGTCGGCACGATGCGTGAAGAAACCAGCTGGCTGCACCGACTCCGTTAGCGTCTCTTGAGTGAGCCATGTTTCCGTGAAGCAGAGAACGTTACAATCCCTGATGTCTCTCTGGAATGTTACCCGTGCTCGGATTTCATCAACCTTATTGTCAAGAGACTGGACATTGGCGAGTAGTATGCTAGGGAGTGGAGCGCGATGTGCCCGTCTCCGAAGCCTGACCAGGAGACCGCTTCGTTTGCCCCTTTTTCGGCGTCGCTTAGGGTCGCTGGCTGGGATCAGATCCATTGTATTGGGTGGAAGGCAAAACACTGGATCCGCTTCGGGAAAGTCATATTCCTGGTTGTAACGATGGTGAGTTGACGTTGCTCTTATATTCAGTAGTTCCTCCCGACTGTATGTAATGAAACCTAAGATTACCTGGGGTACCAATGTAAGGAATAACACATAAAAAAACAAAATACTGCATGTTTTCCTAGGAACGCGAAGCGAGGCGGCCATCTCGGTCGGCGCCGGAAGTAATATAGCTACGAAAAATATAGATGAAAACTCTCTTGGTAAATAGTGTGGTCTACAGCTTATCATGACATACAGCTTACCTCGAGACTTCCTTAATATTCAATTTCGTGCACCAGCTGTTATTTACAAATAGACACAGATCGCCACCCCTTGTCTTACCGGAGGCAGCTGTTCTATCTTGCCGATGGACCGAAAACCCAGACAGCTGTATGCTATCCATGTCATCGTTCAACCACGACTCGGTGAAACATAAGATATTACTGTTAGCCAGCCTGCCAGCTTTGTGGAGTCTGCCACTAGCACAGTCAGTGTAGTCAGCTCAGCTATCCCCATTGAGACCGTGTCTGTGCCTCGACCTAGGTTGGGCAAAACTAAACATGGCGGTGTTCGCCTTAGCAATCTCACTAGAATAAAGACCTCCTCCATTCCTGCCATTATTGAAAGAGATCGTAATACCTCACATCTCAAAATAGGGCCACTTAATGTTAGATCCCTCACTTCCAAGGCAGTTATAGTCAATGAACTAATCACTGATCATAATCTTGATGTGATTGGCCTGACTGAAACATGGCTTAAGCCTGATGAATTTACTGTGTTAAATGAGGCCTCACCTCCTGGTTACACTAGTGACCATATCCCCCGCGCATCCCGCAAAGGTGGAGGTGTTGCTAAAATTTACGATAGCAAATTTCAATTTACAAAACAAAAACTATGTTTTCGTCTTTTGAGCTTCTAGTCATGAAATCTATGCAACCTACTGAATCACTTTTTATAGCTACTGTTTACAGGCCTCCTGGGCCATATACAGCGACCTTGTAGTCATAGCAGATAATATTCACATTTTTGGTGACTTTAATATTCACATGGAAAAGTCCACAGACCCACTCCAAAAGGCTTTCGGAGCCCTCATCAACTCAGTGGGTTTTGTCCAACATGTCTCCGGACCTACTCACTGCAACAGTCATACTCTGGACCTAATTTTGTCCCATGGAATAAATGTTGTGGATCTTAATGCTTTTCCTCATAATCCTGGACTATCGGACTACCATTTTCTTACGTTTGCAATCGCAACAAATAATCTGCTCAGACCCCAACCAAGGAGCATCAAAAGTCATGCTAGAAATTCTCAGACAACCGAAAGGTTCCTTGATGCCCTTCCAGATTCCCTCTGCCCACCCAAGGACATCAGAGAACAAAAATCAGTTAACCACCTAACTGAGGAACTCAATTTAACCTTGCGCAATACCCTAGATGCAGTTGCACCCCTAAAAAGTAAAAACATTTGTCATAAGAAACTAGCTCCCTGGTATACAGAAAATACCCGAGCTCTGAAGCAAGCTTCCAGAAAATTGGAACGGAAATGGCGCCACACCAAACTGGAAGTCTTCCGACTAGCTTGGAAAGACAGTACCGTGCAGTATCAAAGAGCCCTCACTGCTGCTCGATCATCCTATTTTTCCAACTTAATTGAGGAAAATAAGAACAATCCGAAATGTATTTTTGATACTGTCACAAAGCTAACTAAAAAGCAGCATTCCCCAAGAGAGGATGGCTTTCACTTCAGCAGTAATAAATTCATGAACTTCTTTGAGGAAAGATCATGATCATTAGAAAGCAAATTACGGACTCCTCTTTAAATCTACGTATTCCTCCAAAGCTTAGTTGTCCTGAGTCTGCACAACTCTTCCAGGACCTAGGATCAAGGGAGACACTCAAGTGTTTTAGTACTATATCTCTTGACACAATGATGAAAATAACCATGGCCTCTAAACCTTCAAGCTGCATACTGGACCCTATTCCAACTAAACTACTGAAAGAGCTGCTTCCTGTGCTTGGCCCTCTTATGTTGAATATAATAAATGGCTCTCTATCCACCGGATGTGTACCAAACTCACTAAAAGTGGCAGTAATAAAGCCTCTTGAAAAAGCCAAACCTTGAACCAGAAAATATAAAAAACTATCGGCCTATATCGAATCTCCCATTCCTATCAAAAAAAAATTAAAAAGCTGTTGCGCTGCAACACACTGCTTTCCTTGTCACGTTCCTGACCTATTTTCTGTTGTTTTGTATGTGTTAGTCGGTCAGGGCGTGAGTGTGGGTGGGCATTTCTATGTTTTGTGTTTCTATGTTTAGGTCTTGTAATCAGCCTTATATGGTTCTCAATCAGAGACAGGTGTTTGACGTTTTCCTCTGATTGAGAACCATATATAGGTTGGCTGTTCACACTGTTTGTTTGTGGGTGATTGTCTCCTGTGTCTTTCGTGTCTGTGTATGTGCACCACACGGGACTGTTTTGGCTGTTCGTTCGTTTGATGTAGTCTGTTCCTGTCCGTGAGTTCTGCGTGTAGTATGTAAGTTCCATGTTCAGGTTTCGTCTACGTCGTTTTCTTATTTTGTAAATTTCCAAGTGTTTTCGTGTTCGTCTTTCAATAAAATTAATTTATGTCTACATACCTCGCTGCGTCTTGGTCCTCCGATCCTTCTCTCCTCTCCTCGTCTGAGGAGGAGGAAGATCTAGAACGCCGTTACATTCCTGAAGAAAAAACTATGTATACGAAATGATTCAGTCTGGTTTTAGACCCCATCATAGCACTGAGACTGCACTTGTGAAGGTGGTAAATTACCTTTTAATGGCGTCAGACCGAGGATCTGCATCTGTCCTCCTGCTCCTAGACCTTAGTGCTGCTTTTGATACTATCGATCACCACATTCTTTTGGAGAGATTGGAAAGCCAAATTGGTCTATACGGACAAGTTATTGCCTGGTTTAGATTATATCTGTCGGAAAGATATCAGTTTGTCTCTGTGAATGGTTTGTCCTCTGACAAATCAACTGTACATTTTGGTGTTCCTCAAGGTTCTGTTTTATGACCACTATTGTTTTCACTATATATTTTACCTCTTGGGGATGTCATTCGAAAACATAATGTTAAATTTCACTGCTATGCGGATGACACACAGCTGTACATTTCGATGAAACATGGTGAAGCCCCAAAATTGCCCTCGCTGGAAGCCTGTGTTTCAGACATAAGGAAGTGGATGGCTGCAAACTTTCTATTTTTAAACTCGGACAAAACAGAGATACTTGTTCTAGGTCCCAAGAAACAAAGAGATTTTCTGTTGAATCTGACAATTAATCTTGATGGTTGTACAGTCGTCTCAAATAAAACTGTGAAGGACCTCGGCATTACTCTGGACCCTGATCTCTCTTTTGACGAACATATCATATCAAGATGTCCATGTTTCAAGGACAGCTTTTTTCCATTTACGTATCATTGCAAAAATCAGAAATTGTCTGTCCAAAAATTATGCAGAAAAATTAATACATGCTTTTTTTACTTCTAGGTTAGACTACTGCAATGCTCTACTTTACAGCTATCCGGATAAAGCACTAAATAAACTTCAGTTAGTGCTAAATACGGCTGCTAGAATCCTGACTAGAACCCAAAAAGTTGATCACATTACTCCAGTGCTAGCCTCCCTACACTGGCTTCCTGTTAAGGCAAGGGCTGATTTCAAGGTTTTACTGCTAACCTACAAAGCATTACATGGGCTTGCTCCTACCTATCTTTCCGATTTGGTCCTGCCGTACATACCTACACGTATGCTACGTTCACAAGACGCAGGCCTCCTAATTGTCCCTAGAATTTCTAAGCAAACAGCTGGAGGCAGGGCTTTCTCCTATAGATCTCAATTTTTATGGAATGGTCTGCTTACCCATGTGAGAGACGCAGACTCGGTCTCAACCTTTAATTAAGTCTTTATTGAAGACTCATCTCTTCAGTAGGTCCTATGATTGAGTGTAGTCTGGCCCAGGAGTGTGAAGGTGAACGGAAAGGCACTGGAGCAACGAACTGTCCTTGCTGTCTCTGCCTGGCTGGATCCCCTCTCTCCACTGGGATTCTCTGCCTCTAACCCTATTACAGGGGCTGAGTCACTGGCTTACTGGTGCTCTTCCATGCCGTCCCTAGGAGGGGTGCGTCACTTAAGCGGATTGAGTCACTGACGTGGTCTTCCTGTCTGGGTTGGCGCCCCCCCCCCCTTGGGTTGTGCCGTGGCGGAGATCTTTGTGGGCTATACTCGGCCTTGTCTCAGGATGGTAAGTTGGTGGTTGAAGCTATCCCTCTAGTGGTGTGGGGGCTGTGCTTTGGCAAAGTGGGTGGGGTTATATCCTGCCTGTTTGGCCCTGTCCGGGGGTATCATCGGATGGGGCCACAGTGTCTCCTGACCCCTCCTGTCTCAGCCTCCAGTATTTATGCTGCAGGAGTTTATGTGTCGGGGGGCTAGGGTCTGTTATATCTGGAGTATTTCTCCTGTCTTATCCGGTGTCCTGTGTGAATTTACGTATGCTCTCTCTAATTCTCTCTTTCTCTCTTTCCTCTCTTTCCTAGGACTATGCCTCAGGACTACCTGGCATGATGACTCCTTGTTGTCCCCAGTCCAACTGGCTGTGCTGCTGCTCCAGTTTCAACTGTTCTGCCTGCGGCTATGGAAACCTGACCTGTTCCCTGTGATTACTATTATTTGACCATGCTGGTCATTTATGAACATTTGAACACCTTGGCCATGTTCTGTTATAATCTCCACCCGGCACAGCCAGAAGAGGACTGGCCACCCCTCATAGCCTGGTTCCTCTCTAGGTTTCTTCCTAGGTTTTGGCCTTTCTAGGGAGTTTTTCCTAGCCACTGTGCTTCTACACATGCATTGCTTGCTGTTTAGGGTTTTAGGCTGGGTTTCTGTACAGCTCTTTGATATATCAGCTGATGTAAGAAGGGCTATATAAATAAATTTGATTTGATTACTCACTCGCCGTCGGATCCTTACAGGGCACCCCGACCTACGTCCCCGATATCTCCATCTCTTCTTCATGCAAATTACAGGGATTTTGGCCTTGTCGGGTGTCTGAAGTAAATTTTTAGCTTCCGACTCTTTAAAGAAAAAAATCTTTGTCCAGTACGAGGTGAGTAATCACTGTCCTGATATCCAGAAGCTCTTTTCAGTCATAAGAGATGGTGGCAGAAACATTATGTACAAAATAAGTTCCAAATAACGCGGAAAAACACACACACAATAGCACAATTGTTTAGGTGCCCGTCAAACTGCAGCCATCTCCTCCTGCACCATCTATCAGTAGCGACGCGTGTGTAAATTTACTGGGGATGCCAAGCATAGTTGTCTTTGCTGTCCTTGTATCTAAGACAATTGTGTAGTTTATACTAATTAACGAGCCAGTTACCGAGGTTACATAGCTAGCTACCGAGGTTACCTAGCCAGCGACACTCTCAAACAAAGTCAACAACGCAGCCACTGCTAGCTAGCCCACTTCCGCAGTACTGTATCATTTTAATAATTTTGGTCAATAAGATTTCTGCAACGCAAGCTTAACTTTCTGAACATTCGAAACGTGTAGTTCACTTGTCATTCCAATCTCCTTTGCATTAGCGTAGCCTCTTCTGTAGCCTGTCAACTATGTGTCTGTCTATCCCTGTTCTCTCCTCTCTGCACAGACCATACAAACGCTTCACACCGCGTGGCCGCGGCCACCCTAACCTGGTGGTCCCAGCGCGCACCACCCACGTGGAGTCCCAGGTCTCCGGCAGCCTCTGGAACTGCCGATCTGCAGCCAACAAGGCAGAGTTCATCTCAGCCTATGCTTCCCTCCAGTCCCTCGACTTCTTGGCACTGACGGAAACATGGATCACCACAGATAACACTGCTACTCCTACTGCTCTCTCCTCGTCTGCCCACGTGTTCTCGCACACCCCGAGAGCTTCTGGTCAGCGGGGTGGCGGCACCGGGATCCTCATCTCTCCCAAGTGGTCTTTCTCCCTTTCTCCCCTTACCCATCTGTCTATCGCCTCCTTTGAATTCCATGCTGTCACAGTTACCAGCCCTTTCAAGCTTAACATCCTTATCATTTATCGCCCTCCAGGTTCCCTTGGAGAGTTCATCAATGAGCTTGATGCCCTGATAAGCTCCTTTCCTGAGGACGGCTCACCTCTCACAGTTCTGGGTGACTTTAACCTCCCCACGTCTACCTTTGACTCATTCCTCTCTGCCTCCTTCTTTCCACTCCTCTCCTCTTTTGACCTCACCCTCTCACCTTCCCCCCCTACTCACAAGGCAGGCAATACGCTTGACCTCATCTTTACTAGATGCTGTTCTTCCACTAACCTCATTGCAACTCCCCTCCAAGTCTCCGACCACTACCTTGTATCCTTTTCCCTCTCGCTCTCATCCATCACTTCCCACACTGCCCCTACTCGGATGGTATCGCGCCGTCCCAACCTTCGCTCTCTCTCCCCCGCTACTCTCTCCTCTTCCATCCTATCATCTCTTCCCTCTGCTCAAACCTTCTCCAACCTATCTCCTGATTCTGCCTCCTCAACCCTCCTCTCCTCCCTTTCTGCATCCTTTGACTCTCTATGTCCCCTATCCTCCAGGCCGGCTCGGTCCTCCCCTCCTGCTCCGTGGCTCGACGACTCATTGCGAGCTCACAGAACAGGGCTCCGGGCAGCCGAGCGGAAATGGAGGAAAACTCGCCTCCCTGCGGACCTGGCATCCTTTCACTCCCTCCTCTCTACATTTTCCTCTTCTGTCTCTGCTGCTAAAGCCACTTTCTACCACTCTAAATTCCAAGCATCTGCCTCTAACCCTAGGAAGCTCTTTGCCACCTTCTCCTCCCTCCTGAATCCTCCTCCCCCTCCTCCCCCCTCCTCCCTCTCTGCAGATGACTTCGTCAACCATTTTGAAAAGAAGGTCGACGACATCCGATCCTCGTTTGCTAAGTCAAACGACACCGCTGGTTCTGCTCACACTGCCCTACCCTGTGCTCTGACCTCTTTCTCCCCTCTCTCTCCAGATGAAATCTCGCGTCTTGTGACGGCCGGCCGCCCAACAACCTGCCCGCTTGACCCTATCCCCTCCTCTCTTCTCCAGACCATTTCCGGAGACCTTCTCCCTTACCTCACCTCGCTCATCAACTCATCCTTGACCGCTGGCTACGTCCCTTCCGTCTTCAAGAGAGCGAGAGTTGCACCCCTGCTGAAAAAACCTACACTCGATCCCTCCGATGTCAACAACTACAGACCAGTATCCCTTCTTTCTTTTCTCTCCAAAACTCTCGAACGTGCCGTCCTTGGCCAGCTCTCCCGCTATCTCTCTCAGAATGACCTTCTTGATCCAAATCAGTCAGGTTTCAAGACTAGTCATTCAACTGAGACTGCTCTTCTCTGTATCACGGAGGCGCTCCGCACTGCTAAAGCTAACTCTCTCTCCTCTGCTCTCATCCTCCTAGACCTATCGGCTGCCTTCGATACTGTGAACCATCAGATCCTCCTCTCCACCCTCTCCGAGTTGGGCATCTCCGGCGCGGCCCACGCTTGGATTGCGTCCTACCTGACAGGTCGCTCCTACCAGGTGGCGTGGCGAGAATCTGTCTCCTCACCACGTGCTCTCACCACTGGTGTCCCCCAGGGCTCTGTTCTAGGCCCTCTCCTATTCTCGCTATACACCAAGTCACTTGGCTCTGTCATAACCTCACATGGTCTCTCCTATCATTGCTATGCAGACGACACACAATTAATCTTCTCCTTTCCCCCTTCTGATGACCAGGTGGCGAATCGCATCTCTGCATGTCTGGCAGACATATCAGTGTGGATGACGGACCACCACCTCAAGCTGAACCTCGGCAAGACGGAGCTGCTCTTCCTCCCGGGGAAGGACTGCCCGTTCCATGATCTCGCCATCACGGTTGACAACTCCATTGTGTCCTCCTCCCAGAGCGCTAAGAACCTTGGCGTGATCCTGGACAACACCCTGTCGTTCTCAACTAACATCAAGGCGGTGGCCCGTTCCTGTAGGTTCATGCTCTACAACATCCGCAGAGTACGACCCTGCCTCACACAGGAAGCGGCGCAGGTCCTAATCCAGGCACTTGTCATCTCCCGTCTGGATTACTGCAACTCGCTGTTGGCTGGGCTCCCTGCCTGTGCCATTAAACCCCTACAACTCATCCAGAACGCCGCAGCCCGTCTGGTGTTCAACCTTCCCAAGTTCTCTCACGTCACCCCGCTCCTCCGCTCTCTCCACTGGCTTCCAGTTGAAGCTCGCATCCGCTACAAGACCATGGTGCTTGCCTACGGAGCTGTGAGGGGAACGGCACCTCAGTACCTTCAGGCTCTGATCAGGCCCTACACCCAAACAAGGGCACTGCGTTCATCCACCTCTGGCCTGCTCGCCTCCCTACCACTGAGGAAGTACAGTTCCCGCTCAGCCCAGTCAAAACTGTTCGCTGCTCTGGCACCCCAATGGTGGAACAAACTCCCTCACGACGCCAGGACAGCGGAGTCAATCACCACCTTCCGGAGACACCTGAAACCCCACCTCTTCAAGGAATACCTAGGATAGGATAAAGTAATCCTTCTGACCCCCCCCCCCCCCTTAAAAGATTTAGATGCACTATTGTAAAGTGGTTGTTCCACTGGATGTCATAAGGTGAATGCACCAATTTGTAAGTCGCTCTGGATAAGAGCGTCTGCTAAATGACTTAAATGTAATGTAAATGTAAGCCATCCACCCCGCCAAAAAGAGCCATATTACACCCTGTGTTGTGATAATTGCGTTGTTTGCTCTAAAAACTGGTTAATTCATATGCTTTGATATATAGGCAAGGCCGAGACAATAAGAAGACACAGTGGCAGAATACATTCAACCACACCTTTGTTTTATCAGAAAACCGGATAGCAACCTCTGTCCATTGAAGTCCACAAAGAATATTGCATGTACAGTAACAGACCTACAGCATGGTCAAGCAAGTTAATGTTTCCGACATTTTCGGACCCCTAAACAACTATTGATTTAGAACCACAGAGGGTAACCGAAAGTCGCAAAGAAAACAGGAGCGGCCTCCACTATTCCAGCACCATTTCAACATGATCAAATCACCTGAGCTTAGTCTAACACAGTGACAACAAAAATATACCAAATCCAAGCTGGCTTCCCTTGACAGTTTTTTTTAGGTGCGCCAGGACCATTCACCAGTTGAGCTCGCTTAGTTTAGCTCAATGCTGATTGGCTCATTTTGTATACTTTTTTTGTCAAGGGAGGCCAGATGCTTGCTGGCTTCCCTTGCATTCAATGCTAGGGGCGGCAACAATGTCATACTCATTTGGACCAGACAGCATCAGATAGATGGCCTACACGTAGAGAGACAGAGGGGGGCGCTGTTTCGCTCACTCGGATGCTTTCTCCTGTGAGATACATTCAATCTCTTGCGCATTGAAGAAAAATTATGAAACAGAGAGATGAAAGAAATTATTTAATGTTTAAAAAAAAGTAATTGTTGGTAAAAAAAATGGGAAGCCTGGCTTCCCTTGGCATCCGTGAATACACACCACTGCCAATACATTATTACCGCATATTGGTTTTACATGAATTGCCCTGCCAATGCATTGTTTTTCGTCCCATTTAAAAAATATATATATTTCAAATTTGAGGTAGGCTATATGATTACACCAGTAATAGATCCGTTATTGTATTACTTGTGAAGCAACAGCTGAGTGAGCATACGTTTAAATCATTTGCTTTTTATTTTACTGTGCTGATGGTGCCTGCATCAGATGGTCAGTCTCAGCGGAGGGAGAGCAGCAGACTCTCAACATCCTCCGCTCTCCCTTTCCTCCACTGACACTGACCAAAAAGGGGCACCGTCTTCCAGCTGATGGCAAAACTCGAGTCGCACCATATTATTTCTACATGAACAGAGAAAGTGAAATATTCCTCGATATTAAAAAAGACCCAAGCCGCTAATAATAACAACAACGCAAGCCTATAGATACAATTTCATACTCATTCTTTACTGCTGCAATGCTTGTTGTAGCGCTGAGTGTAAATAGGAAGAAAGCACATTTTATGGCTTATAAAAGTGTTGAAAACAAAGTGTTGACAGTGCTGAGTAAGAATTTAAACATGAACTCAATCATAAAAACAGCAGCTCGTTGCTGTATTCGTTGACAGTCTCTCTCTAGTCATGGTTTTAAACGTTTTGAAATCTCACAGTATCAACTTCGCTGTAGCTTTCTTTTATGCCTGCTACTTTACTGCAGACACGGTAATCTGAGCCATCTGATTGGCCAGCGGTAAACCTAAAGTGCACTTGATTTGCTCTCTGGGTCCTCTGCGAAGGAAGAGTTTGTACCTTCAGACACATTAAATGGTTCAAAATGGCAACCATTCACATATCCGGTTCGCAGGGCAGCTGAATCGGGTGCACCTACCGCCAGCAGCCTGAGAATTTTTTTACAAAAATAGGAACACAATGCTTTATCGTTGTTTTTTTACAGAAATGTTTGGCGATCGACTAGGAATGCCTTGGAATACGATCGACCAGGTTGGTGACCACTGCTCTAGAAAGTTGAGTGAAGTTCAATCTCGTGCTTCTCTCTGTGGGCTAATATTTCTGCGCAGCAGTCCTAGGGGAGCTGCATGGCATTCTCGAGGCTACGCAGCTTAGAGGGAACATTGCACCCAACCCCCCTAGCCCCCCTTTAGTTAAAACAATGCCCTCACCTTGCGCTGGCGACCAGCCCTGTGTTGTTTGGGCGAGGGTACAGGGGCATCATCCTGGGGGGCATCCCCCACCCTCACCTCATGGAGGAACTTCCTGTGGCCAGACCAGCTCCAGATTGGGATCACTTGGAGGTCCGGGTGCACCTGGGGGATGGGCTCTGGAATCGGCAGCCTCCTTTCCTCTAGTCTCAGTGGGGTGAGTGCATGGAACTAGTGGAGAGTGGGGACACAATAAAATGTGACACATGGTGACACATATATATATACAGTCAACTCCTGATAAATGCAACAGCTTGACCCTGTTGTGGCAATGAGAACTAAACCAGAGCATGCCGTTATCATGAGAAATTCAAAATGTTCAGACATTTGGACTGGAAAGGTATGTTGCATTTAGGTAGCGAGTGCACTTTTCAGGAGTCGACTGACCTCTCTCCTTCCAAAGTTGTGAGGTTTACAGTATATGGAAGAGTCTTACCGTCCAGACTTTCTCTTCACTCTTTCTCCTGACACCTGAATGAAGGACCTAGAATCACAGAGGAGAGACATAGCTAACATGCAGTATAGATGCGGGCACTATTCATAAAACCACTATGTTGAATTTCACATATTCCCTTCAGGAGAAATTCTACAACCAATCCATAGGAAATGGCAAGTTTATGTCCGGCTTCGACAACTCTCTTCCGCAGACATCATTTGAATATCAATCAAACTTCCAAAGTTTCCCAGCAGTTCCTCAAAAAAGAAACGCTAAAGTCAACATTGGGTTGTTGATTGTAATTGTTGTGCTGGGCTCCAATCAAGTACTTGGTGAAACTCAGAGGCTCACCGTGCGACTGTTGCTATTACTGTTGCTGCCGCCCTGCAGTCTGAGTTGTCTGGTGGCCTGGCTGTGAAACTGAGTAGCCTGGTCCTGGGGCTCCCCCTCTCCATCCCCATAGTCCAGGAAGGGCCTCCGGTTGGGCACGTCCCCCCTTGGTGGATGGGGGCGGCTCTCCCACAGCAGGTCTGTTTCAAAGTCAGTGCCGTGCTCCTCTAGCTGTGGGGACTGGGGGACGTGAGCGGTTGAAGGTACTCCTTTTTCATCTTCCTCAACCCTCAGGTCCTCTGGGTCGCACATTCCTGTAGAGAGAGAACGCGAGACAGAGCGACAGAGAAACCAGGGTCATGTTCATTAGGGCACACGACGGAAAACATTTCAAACTGTTTTGCAATGGGAAATAAAAATGATCGTTTCTTATTGGACAATTCCACGTAGTTCCTTCCTGTTTCAGTCTGATTTCTTCCATTCAGTGCTTAATTGACATGACCCTGGGTTATGTCCAGTAAAGTACAACAAGAGAGAAACAGTTTGAAACAGAAAATGACAAATGAGTGTACTTATTGGGCACATTCCGGTAGGGCCTCCTTGTCACACAGTCTTGTGGCACGCAGACGCCCCACGCTCGAAACCCAGACGTCACGCACGCATGACATTTAAACATCACTCTGCATCAGTATATCAAATGTTCCAATTAACCATAGGCAACATGCACCCTCTGCTGTTTAGGAAGGCTTACACCAAGTCAGAGTACAGGGCATCAGAACACAGCCCTCAGCCTACTGTATTATATAACCAATCACTGAATCATTCTTAACTCGCCTCCTCTAGGATCCACAATCTCCACACTGGCTGAGTTCCTCTGACCCAGAACAGTGTTCTTGGGGCCTTTCAGAATCACGGTGAACGTCTCATGGTTTTCTTCCAGGCCGTCGTCTTTCAGGTAAATGTTCCAGGTTTTCACGTTGACTCCTAATCAATCATACAGGGAGAGAGAAGAGGAGGTAGCTACATCAACTAATAACATTATTATAGGTATATCAACTAACCCACACACACACACACACACACACACACACACACACACACACACACACACACACACACACACACACACACACACACACACACACACACACACACACACACACACACACACACACACACACACACACCTGGATCGAACTGGATCAGACTGGCCGTGCTGTGGGTGAAATCTTTCCCCACCTTGGCAGTACCATCTTCCACCTGAAAGCAGAGAAAGAGGGGTTGACATTCTTAGACTCCGATTCGAGTCCCATTCAATTCAACTTATACAACTTTACCACCAGACGTTGTTTTTCAAGGTCAATTCAATATGAGTGAGTAGGATTGCTAACCCTTGACCCTAGCTGCTCTAGTCCACAGCTTGGCTGTTCAGTTGACTGGTGTGAGTTGTGTTCAGGACACCACTCTACTGTACCTGAATAGCAATGTAGGCCGGGTCCATGCTTTTCCCACTGCGCGTCAGCTGCACCTGCAGCATGCCTGCGTTCTCACACACCCGGTAACACGTAGCCGACAGCTCCACCCGAGACCACGTCAGCTGCAGTCTGCAAGACAGGCCACAGGTGCGGTCAAGAGTGAACAGGAGAGGTCAAGCGTGGCTAGACTCCTCTTTATTTTACCCTGGTCCCATCTGTATGTGCTTTAGCCAACTCTGACTATCATTGTCATACCATTGACATACAGTACATACAGATCTGGGAACAGGTTATTTTTTATATGGTATCAGTCATGACATTTGGGAAGATTCTAAGCTGTGTGTGAATCGGTCTATTGTACCCACTATAGCTGTGCACAGAAAGTGCCCACCTCCAAATCCATCTATGCAGTATAAAACAGTGTCTCTCAACCTTTTTTGTATCGTGAATTGCTTACAACAATGCAGAATTAAAAAGTCTGAAAACATTTGATTAAAAATAATAATAATAATAATATCGCAATACAATAACGAGGCTATATACACAAAGTACCGGTACCGAGTCAATATGCAGGGATACGAGGTAGTTGAGGTAATACTGTATGTGCCAATGGAATAAAACCTACATTTCAGGCAGCATGGTGTTTCCTGCGGGGTCAGTGACACGGAACTCAAAGCTGTCCCCTGTCACCTCCATGTCGGTGGGGATGACATAGAGCACGGCTCGCTGCTCCAAATCCCTCTGGGTGAAGCGTCCTTTGATGTACGCCCCTAGGCAAACACAAAGAACAGAGACAAAGCTGTCACTACACTGCACAGTGCACACATCGACTACAGAACACTTGACTATAACCCTGATGTATTCACGACTACTGTGGCTCACTTCATGTAAGGTACTGTACTTTCAAATGGCACCAAGACTTGTTTTGTTTCCACAGATTGTAACATGTACTATACCCCTTTCTTGAAGGTACAATCAAAACCTACCACCTTTCACTCAACATACCCAGGTAAGTATATTAAGTTAATTTAAAGTTTTTTTTAATTTAATCACTAAACATTGAAATAATGAATCTAATTTCCCCTCTGTTTATCTATAAAGTTGATTCAATTCGAAGAAAAGGAGCTACCGGTGAGGGAGTTCTCTAGGTAGCCGAAGTGAGGCGGCCGTGTGATGGTGAACTCCAGTTCCTGGGCGAGACTGTCGGGGTCAGAGGCCTGGAGGTCACGTGACGTGATGTAGATGCCTTGCTTGTCCCCTGGTCCCCCCGAGAGGTTCTCCACTGTACTGGGGATCCTCTTGGTCACCAGGCTGGGGGGATTCCTGTCTACGTGCTCCACCTAGAGGTGGACAAGGTCGTGCTCATTAGCAGAGAGAACAGTCTATGACCTGGGTGGCTGGAGTCTTTGACAATTTCTAGGGCCTTCCTCTGACACGCCTGGTATAGAGGTCCTGAATGGCAGGAAGTTTGGCCCTGGTGATGTACTGGGCCGTACGCACTACCATCTGTAGCTCCTTGCGGTCGGATGCCGAGCAGATGCCGTACCAAGTAGTGATACAGCCAGTCAAGGTGCTCTAAATGGTGCAGCTGTAGAACTTTTTGAGGATCTGAGGGCCAAATCTTTTCAGCCAATACTGGTCCTGGAGACCCACATGTTGCGCAGGCTTTTGTTCCTGCCCAGCACTAACAAACACAACTGATTAAACTGATCAAGGTCTTGTTGATCAGCTGGTTAGTTGAATCAAGTGTGTTAGAGGTGTGCTGGAACAAAAACCTGCACACCGTGTGGGTCTCCATGACCAGTGAAAGTGACCACAGTAAATGTACTGTCACCCGCACTTCTATCAATAGGCCAGAAGAGGGTGCTCTGATTATGTCTCATGACAAAAGAACCGTTGGTCGTTGAGTATCTTAATTCCACTGTACAGCAAGTCCTCATAGATGCAATTACAAAACAAAAGCGTATTGTATGTATTGTATTCTGGTACGTTATTTTTTGTCAAATATCAGATGGGAAAAATGATGACATGTTTGGCCCAAATAAAGTCCTATCTGACTGCATGCAGAGAACAATTAGAGAGCAATAATGGCTAATATATAAGTGATAGTTATTGACACAACTTGTTATCATGCACTACCTGTACTATAGCCTCGGAGGTCCTCCACTTGTGAGGTCTGTTGTAGACATTATTCATGATGCTAGTGCTACTGTACTGAATGCATTGTACAGTCTTAACGGGGCCAGAGGTTGAGCATTGAGAGGAGCGGACCTGCGTTGTTTAGCTCACGGTGGCGTAGCGCGGCTCTAGCCAAGTGACAGACAGAGAGTCTCGCTAGACCGAAGGGGACATTTGCTGGCCAGGCTGCCTCACCTGTGCCTGCCTATGACCCCCACCCACACCCACACCCACTGAGTCCCAGGGCAGGGTGGGCTGGCCAGCAGGTTATCCGCCTGGCTGACCGTTTTCAGCTCTAGAATATGTGAGTGCGTGGCGGGCCACAGGAGAGGGGAGGCACAAGGAACACAGTGTCACAGCAGCAGCCTCATCCACCTGGCCACAACAGCCCGACAGGCTGACAGTTTAGTATGCAATACTGTAGGGAGGCCTGGGTTAACTCTCTCCTCTCTCCCTGTCTGAGTGAGTACCACTACAAAGATAGCTCATGGTGAAATCATTGCTTGTGGGAAGAAGAAAATGCATGATTGATAGTTTGGATATTATTCATCTTTTCATCACTTTATTTCCCCAACATTTTGTTCTCCCTTTTATACTTTATTTCCGTTGCAAATGAAAGCCGCAAACGTTTAGTACATCTGTGTACTGTATGTCTGCTGACACTGTATGCTTAGAAGCCTGGGTTCATATTCACAACGCGTCTGAGAGTAGGAATGCTGATCTAGGATCAGGTCCTTCATGTCCATGTACACTGAGTGTACAGAAACACTGCACAAGAACACTTTCCTAATATTGAGTTGCAGCCCCTTTCACCCTCAGAACAGCCTCAATTCATCGGGGCATGGACTCTACAAGGCGTCGAAAGCATTCCACAGGAAGCCATGTTGACTCCAATGCTTCCCACAGATGTGTCAAGTTTTCTGGATGTCCTTTGGGTGGTGGACCGTTCTTGATACACAGGGGAAACTGTTGAGCGTGTAAAACCCAGCAGCGTTGCAGTTCTCGACACACTCAAACCGGTGCGCCTGGCACCTACCACCATACCCCATTCAAAGGCACTTAAATGTTTTGTCTTGTCCATTCACCCTCTGAATGACACATACACAATACATGTCTCAAATGTCTCAAGGCTTAAAGCTTATTCTTTAACCTGTCTCCTCCCCTTCATCTACACTGATTGAAGTGGATTTAACAAGTGACATCAATAAGTAGCTTTCACCTGGATTCACCTGGTCAGTCTGTCATGGAAAGTGTTCCCAATGTTTTGTACACTCAGTGTATATTATAGCAAGGTTAATTTCAGCTTGTACACATTCACAGCTAAAAGCTGAGTTACAGTACACAGACAAAAAGGAAATCAAAATGAGAAGATTTTAGGGGGAAATTAAGAGTTGATTAAAGCAGTTTGGGACTGGAGTGAGGGAGGGAGCATTGTATAATAAGGATCTAAAAGGCGTAACTGGTCCGAGATCAGCGCTTATATTCTGAGACACTTGGGCTGCGTTCACACAGGCAACCCAATTCAACCTTCTTTTTTTTTTAACGAATTGGTCTTTTTACCAGTCAAATCAGATCTTTTTCAGAGCTGATCTGACTGGTCAAAAGACCAATAAGTGAAAAAAAGAAGGTTGAATTGGGTTGCCTGTGTGAACGCAGCCCAACTGTCTCAGAAAAGCGCTGATCTCGGACCAGAATACGTCCCTGGCATACAAGATTTGCTGAAGTATAACAACCAGTAAAGCCCACCTGTATTGTGAAGACCAGCGGCTCTTCCTTCAGCTGTCCATACTCCAGGTATCCTCTGTTAGTACCATCAGACGGCATCAGACTAAACCTGTCAATCTGGGCCAGGCTGCCCTGGTAGTGCTGGTAAGCCAGGTCCATGTTGTTGATATCAGTCTGAGTAAAACGGGGTAATGTCAGTGGGTACCCCTTGAGGAGCAGCTTGCCGTACTGCGGGGGCTGGGTGAGGGCATAGGTCAGGTTCCCCACAGCAGTATCTGGGTCGGTGAGCTCCAGGTGGTTCGGTGTGATGGACTTCACCGCTCCCTCTGTCAGTTGGAGGCCGGTATTGCGGTTGAGGGACGGCGGGATCCGGTCACTGTGTTCTATGGTGAAGTGCAGGGAGCCGCTGCGGGAGCTGATGCCGTTGGTGACGACGAAGCTGTGGGGAGGAAATGGAAAAGTGGATGGATGAAGTTTGGTTATTGGCATGAAGTTAGGCGTATACATTTTGTGGTTTTGCTGTGGGCTACTGCGGTGACGTGTCCATTAAAACACAGGAGATAGAGGTAGAGTTCAAAGGGCAGATGCCAACTCGTGGACAGCTTGTATAACGGCAAAAGATGGATGGGGAAAGTGTGCAAATTTAATGATAAGTAATCAGGCCATTTTTTGCATGATGCCACTGGCAAACACGATCTGTATGATAGAAAGTACATATTTTTTTAAATTAGCTATAGCATTGAAAAATAACTACCAAAATTAATATAATCTCAAAGTGATCTATAAACATAAAATTCATCACATTATTCACCGATGAGGCTAGCTTTATTACAGATCCAATTTAAAAAGGCAATAAGTCAATCATAAGGGCCCCTTTCCCATTTTCAAGCTGGTTGAGTCTTGTTGTGTGCTCACAGACTGGTCCATGGCTCACCACATGCTACAGTGACAATGTACTGGAGCTGAAATGGGGACAGTGGTTTGTGTGTTTGTGTGGACAGATTTTAGCCCTCGTTCAACCCTCTGCCAAGTCAATCTGCCTCTCACACATACAGCCCTGCAGCTGAGAACTGCCCTAGGCTCCACCAGCCACCACGAACAACACACTGGCCACCACACACACACACACACACACACACACACACACAGGTCCCCCTCTCTAAGCCAAACCGATGCAACATCTGCCATCAACACCGTCCCATATTTGCTAGGTAATTGTTCCCAGAGATGCCTGTTTGTACTCTGTACACTCCTTTCTGGCCGCCATGGCAACCGATGCCAGCCGGCGTTATCATTCTCCTAATAATGCCCATTCATCATCCGCTGTCACGGTGACCAGAAGAGGGGGGCATAGAAAACACCTTCTGCCTGGGGCCTGCACCAGGCCCCTGCTCTGACGCACAGGTGTGTGCTCAGGTGTGGCCCCATCTGAGGCGCCAACCGCTGCCATCACACACTGCCACCAGCCCCTCCAAATGGAACATTCTGTATCACACACCAATACAGAGTGGAGCTGATCAGATACGGTCATACACATAGGTTTAACCAGAACCAAGTAGAACCCAGTAGAAATAGTCACAGTTAAATAGATGGATGCTTTGGATCTAAGGATGTGGTTAGTTTGTATTTGAGTGCTGAGAAGCGGGTGGATAACATGGCTGATTGCTCTATTGGGTTCAATGTGTCAGTTAAGAAATACCAGAACTACTGCCCCATGCTGGACGGCTATCACCTCCCTCTTTGGCAGAGAGCATTGGCAGTGTGTGTGCCCCCACTAAAGTGCTCCCCCCTCTCATCTCCTCTCAACCTCGGCTGGCTTGGCTGCAGAAAGGCTCCTGGCTCCCAGCTGACCCTGAGGTGAAACACAGCCAGGCTCTCTCTCTGTGAGTGTGTGTGTTTGTGTGTGCCAGGCTTCTGGGTGACAAACCAGCGTCCTCAGACACACCAGGGACGTAGAGGAGAGCAGACAGAGGAGAGGACAGGTCAGCCATACGCCCGCCATCTCTCCACCCAAGCCTCCTGCCAAATTGGCTGGAAGAGGCACATAAACATACTGTAGCAGAGCTCTCATCTCTTCACACTTCACTTCACGCTTCTTTTGATGCTGAAATACTCTGTCCGAATTTGTGTGATACTTTTTGGGCAGGCACTAAAAATCTTTCTTATTCAGTTAATATCAACAGACTAATTCATGACATTTTATGCCATATTTTTCAAGTCAAAAGGAGATATTATTATTTTATTATTAACATAATCGTGCCTGAAATTTGAGCCAAACACACATCCAATTAAATCTGAATGAACAAGAAAGCTTTCAATTCAATCATCCAATATTCCACTAACGTGTCAGTCTGAAGAATATGGACAATACACTATTTCAAGAAACGTTTGTATCTGCCCCTAAGTCTTGTATGTCCAACAAAAAAAATACAAAATTAAACAAAATACCACAACGTGTTAGTCTGACCTGAAGGAGTCGTGCTCAGCTGTGTGACTGTTGTCATGGGTGTAACACACACGCTGGGCCGCCACGTCCAGCTGGGAGAATCTGAGGAACGGCATTCCGGGACGCTGGACGGCGTGGACGTGTCCGTGTTTGGGCGGGATGGACACGGTGTAGAGCACCTCCCCCGGTCTGGCAGCCCCGTCCGTAGCCAGTAGGATGTCTGTGGTCAGGATGAGCCGCTCTCCCTCCATCAGGGTGACCGGCCTGGTGACCAGCACTATGTCACCTGGACACAGGAGAATAGTCATTTAGGTCAAGCAATAGCAGTTTTTTGTATCTATTATACTGTTAAATGTATCAAGGCTTCATTTTTTACTTTCTGAGTTTAAAGATCGATAAAAAGTGTATTTTAAACATCAAATAAAGCATGTTAGTGCCCGATATCAGGGACTATCAGCTTATCTTAGTTGCACTTGCTTCGATAGGCTAGCACAATATGAACTGGACCAAAAACCTGTACGAATGGTATGTTTTCAATAATAGCCTGGCAGTGACTTGAGCGAGCAATGATGACGACAACACAACAACAAGAGAACCGCAGAGGCAACCAAAACTCTACGCCTGTTCACTCCCTACATCCTTCAATTATTCACGTTCCGAGGTGGCTCTTCCTGCGGTGCCGAGTGTGTGGGCTTTTCTCACCTTCGCTCCTCCAGGATCAGAGGGCACCGAGCCAAGAGGGCCAAGCGCACCCCTGATTGCACTCCCTCTCCTCAACTCTCTTCGCTTCTCTCCGCCTCGCATGTCATGCTCACCCAACTGGAAAAGCTGGCCTGGCTATAGGGAAAGCCACCTATTCAATTATACATGGCCAAGATGCAGCGGCTGGAGAAAGTTTGTTTTGGGACGTTGCTGATGCATGTGTGGTGCGTTGAGGCACAAAATGGCTGCCGTGCCGTGCTCCACCCAGGTTGTTGTGTCTTGGTGGGTTAACAAGGTGTACTGTTGTGGTATACTGTTGGGTAGTGCTGTAGCTGAGTGCTGTAACCTGTCTAGGAAAAGTTCAGTGACTGAATTTACCTATTTATTTACCTTTTTCAAGTACTACGTAATGCTAGATCTATAGACAATACGCGACTATGTGTTATGTGATTGATAAAGTAGTTACATTATGCTGATAAGAGCAGGCTCCTCCAGAGAGGAAGAGATGGTCCACCTCAAAATGTTAAAGACAAATTTCCTGAAAAAAAACGTGTGTGCTTGTTTGTCTTAAAGTATTTAAGCAAGAACTCTAATCATAATAATGAAACTGTGCCCATGTGGCTGTCCTGTCCTCACCCTTCTGGATGGTGCGTACTGAGATGAAGAAGCTCTGAGGAGGGGACTCGTTGTCTAGGTCACTGAGGGTGAAACGGATGCTGTCATGACCTTTGAACCCGGTGCCAGTAGTGTGGGCGTACCACAAGCGGTTAAACTCCACATCCTCCTGGGTGAAGTTCTGACCCGCCCCAATGTCTGTCCAGCCAGCTTCTGTCTGCACAAAGGGAAGAGGATACACAAACACACTCAAATTTTACTTTTACACTTGGTCAGATGTAGGTCAGGAGGGTAACATCAGATGTATCTGCGCATGCTATAGTGGTTCTTCCTTTAAAAGTTACGTCATACAAGTCACGTCATACTGCAGCACAGCTTGCGGGCTGCCGCAGATTTCTATGGCACATTATTTAAGTGTCAGCCATTGTTGCCAATAATGCTAGTTTGTGCTAGTTAGACCCCCAGAGAGCATCTTTGAGAAGCATTTGACTGTTTTTAATATTGTCTGTACTAGAGAATTTTTTATATTTTTTAAGAACATAGTATATGGAATTGATTTTAAGAATTTTTGCTTAATTAATTTGATTAATATTATGGTGTTTCTATTCCAAGAAAAACGAAAATCAAAACAGTCAAGGTTTCCATTAGGAAAATATGGCGCTGTACAACGTGACAGGCCGGGAGTAGGCTACTAAGTGACTGCGAGTGAAGAGCAAAATAATCCTAACATTTCCACACCCTAATTGTAGGCTAACCAATACCCAAATGGAGATTCAGTGAAAATAAAAATCTCATTGATTTATCAAGTCCAGTCCCCATGCTTGTCTCAGAGCAGCGCGAAACGGTGATGAAATAGTTGACCACACGCGGGTAGGCTATTGCTTCAAATTCTATTATAACAATTGGATGACTTTGGGTGATCCATTAAGCAACAATTTGTTGCCTTCATTAGCCTACTTTATTCCAGTATTTCTGTCATTCAGTGATATTTATTCCCATAGGAATTCATTATGGATCCATCCAGATGTGGTTAGAAAGCAATGCATTTGGTGGACTTTGTAAGAATCTATTG
Source organism: Salvelinus alpinus (assembly GCF_045679555.1). NCBI lineage: Eukaryota > Metazoa > Chordata > Actinopteri > Salmoniformes > Salmonidae > Salvelinus > Salvelinus alpinus. The sequence goes on along the minus strand of NC_092101.1, from coordinate 10,372,062 downwards.
TCCTGCTGATAGCCCATCAAGGGTGCATGGCTTCTTTTGTATTCTTTAAAAAACTCCAGCACAGAGAAGAGAAAGGAGCCTTGAATAATTAAACATGTCGGTAAAATACTGTTAGACTTGGGGATTATGTTCACGGACAGTGCTATTCGCCTGTGTTACGCCAAATGCAAAAACCCAGGAAAATGAACAGGTATAGTAGACTACAATATTGTAAAGTAGGCCTAATAATGCTAAAAATAATGGTTAAATAAATTGACTGCTGGTCTTTACTGTATACTGCACATTTTTCCATTGTATTCCATTTCCAGCGAGACTATTCAAGCCATCGACTCACTGATGGTTGAAGATGATGGGTGATCGGCAAAGGCAATCTGGAATCTGCTGGCATCACCGCACAACATCGCTCTAATCACAGTCAGAAGACAGTTGAAGAAACTTAAATAAGATCACCACTTTATTTTAAATGTCAGAATAATAGTAGAGAGAATGATTTATTTCAGCTTTTATTTCTTTCATCACATTCCCAGTGGGTCAGAAGTTTACATACACTCAATTAGTATTTGGTAGCATTGCCTTTAAATTGTTTAACTTGGATCAAACGTTTTGGGTAGCCTTCCACAAGCTTCCCACAATAAGATAGGTGAATTTTGACCCATTCCTCCTGACAGAGCTGGTGTAGCTTAGTCAGGTTTATCAGGCCTCCTCGCTCGCACACAAGTTTTCAGTTCTGCCCACACATTTTCTATAGGCTTGATGTCAGGGCTTGTGATGGCCACTCCAATACCTTGACTTTGTTGTCCTTAAGCCATTTTGCCACAACTTTGGAAGTATGCTTGGGGTCATTGTCCATTTGGAAGACCCATTTGCAACCAAGCTTTAACTTCCTGACTGATCCCCGTATCCCCATAATTTTCTGCCTCATGATGCCATCTATTTTGTGAAGTGCACCAGTCCCTCCTGCAGCAAAGCACCCCCACAACATGATGCTGCCACCCCGTGCTTCACGGTTGGGATGGTGTTCTTCGGCTTGCAAGCCTCCCCCTTTTTCCTCCAAACATAACGATGGTCATAATGGCCAAACAGTTCTATTTTTGTTTCATCAGACCAGAGGACATTTCTCCAAAAAGTACGATCTTTGTCCCCATGTGCAGTTGGCTTTTTTATGGCGGTTTTGGAGCAGTGGCGTCTTCCTTGCTGAGCGGCCTTTCAGGTTATGTTGATATAGGACTCGTGTTACTGTGGATATAGATACTTTTGTACCTGTTTCCTCCAGCATCTTCACAAGGTCCTTTGCTGTTGTTCTGGGATTGATTTGCACTTTTCGCACCAAAGTACGTTAATCTCTAGGAGATAGAACATGTCTCCTTCCTGAGTGGTATGACGGCTGCATGGTCCCATGGTGTTTATACTTGCGTACTATTATTTGTACAGATGAACGTGGTACCTTCAGGCGTTTGGAAATTGCTCCCAAGGATGAAGCAGAATTGTGGAGGTCTACAATTGTTTTTCTGAGGTCTTGGCTGATTTCTTTTGATTTTCCTATGATGTCAAGCAAAGAGGCACTAGGTTTGAAGGTAGGCCTTGAAATACATCCACAGGTACACCTCAATTTGACTCAAATTATGTCAATTAGCATATCAGAAGCTTCTAAAGCCATGACATCATTTTCTGGAATTTTCCAAACTGTTTAAAAGCGCAGTCAACTTAGTGTATATAAACTTCTGACCCACTGGAATTGTGATACAGTGTATTATAAGTGAAATAATCTGTCTGTAAACAATTGTTGGAAAAATGACTTGTGTAATTGTCACGCCCTGACCTTAGAGATCCTTTTTATGTCTCTATTTTTGGTTTGGTCAGGGCATGAGTTGGCGTGAGCATTCTATGTTGTGTGTTCTATGTTTTCTTTTTCTGTGTGTTTGGCCGGGTGTGGTTCTCAATCAGAGGCAGCTGTCTATCGTTGTCTCTGATTGAGAACCATACTTAGGTAGCTTGTTTCCACCTGTGTTTTGTGGGTAGTTGTTTTCTGTTTTGTGGTGTTTCACCTGACAGGACTGTTTTGTTTCTTACATTCTCTTTGTTATTTTGTTTCGTGTTCTGTTATAATAAATTAACATGGACACTTACCACGCTGTGTTTTGGTCCGATCCTGACTACTCTTCATCAGACGAAGAGGATCGTTACAGTAATGCACAAAGTAGATGTCCTAACCGACTTGCCAAAACTATAGTTTGTTAACAAAAAATGTGTGGAGTGGTTGAAAAACGAGTTTTAATGACTCCAACCTAAGTGTCTGTAAACTTCCAACTTCAACTCTATATATATATATATTTTGTACTGTTCTGTAGTTTCGACCCAATGATTCGTTGGACAAACAAAGAACTTTGCGTGCTGCAGGCCCAGGCATGGATCAAAGCTGGCGAGACATTAAATAACATCATCGAGAGATATGCTGTACCCAATGTCAGAGAGGTGTTTTTTGGACCACATCGTGTCTATTGTCCTGCTAATAGCCCTTGTGAAAAACAAGTGTTTGAAAACATGTTTTCAAAATGCCTCCAGGGCCGACAGACAAGCCCCTTTCCACTTGCCTCTTCCATTTTTGTGGTAATGGCTGCAATTAATTGGTTGTAATGTTGGGTAGAGCATACATTTCCATATATTTGTGTTAGCTGCATGTGTGACATAACTCCAACAGTCCTATTTATGATATAGTTTACAAAGATTACACCTTTTTCTATTTTTTTGGGCCGAAAAATAAAGGCTTTTTTATCAATTAGTATATTTGAGTTTAACCACAATATTTGTTGTATTATTTGTTCTGTCTTTTCTGGTGGATTAAACTGAAATTCCAACCAACTTTCTATGGCTTGTTTAAAAATAATTATATTTTGAAGATTATTTTGTTTTCAAATAACCGAAAGTTAGCGGTTGTAATCAATTAAAGGGAAAAAAGCCATTATTGAACATGGGGTGAGACATTCTTACTACTTTGCTAGAGAACCAGTTTGAATTTAAGTATACATTTTGTATGACTGACGCCTTTAGTGAGAGGTCTAATGCTTTAATATGTAATCATTTCTGCCCTCTGAATTCATATTCATTATATAAATAGGCCCATGTGCACCTTCATCAGATGAACCGCAACATGTCAGCTAAAGCAATTTAATTCATGAATATTCATGAACGTTTTTAATATTGTGATAGTGAAGAGCAAAATAATCCTAACATTTCCAAATAAAATCAAGACCAGTCCCCAAGACCAGTCCCCAAATTATCAAGACCAGTCCCCATGCTTCAGTGATATTTATTCCCATAGTAATTCGTTATGGACCCATGAATATATTTAAAGTCCCTAAACTCGAATAGAGTCTATTGTCCTGCTGATAGTTGAAATAAACATCTGCATTTTGAAATAGTATTTTTATGATTATTTTATTAACAGAAGCATAAAGATGTTGATGAAGAAATACTGTACAGTATTTGCTTTACTCAACATTTTGCAGTTGCATGATGTTTGTAGTTAGAAATTAAAAACTTTAGAGTACTTAATACATTGTAAATTGGGGGGATTTATTTCACACCTAGCCGAGCTATCATTTTGTAAAGGTTGAAGAGTGCTGCTAATAGCCCATCATGGAAACGTTGTTTGCCCCCTAGGTTTTAGGCCTGCGGTGGGTTATAATAATCCCTGCCTTCTGGGAATGTTTAAAAGTCCAAAAGTTATGGGTGGAGTTAGAATTTTGTCTGTCAGAAGTATTCAAATCAACCAATGTCAGCGTTTAAATGCTTTATTATCCAAATGTTTAAAGTACGTGTGGGCGACGGAGAGAAAGCATTTGACTGTTTTTAATATTAGGGCTTTCTGGAGGAACGGAACATTGCATGTCAATTCATAAACCATGTGCCATGGAATCGGTACATCGAAAATCTCTTCGCAACTATTTTGCAATCTATATGGCACAGCTGTCAATTTTACGAACAGATAGATTTTTTTTTGCCACAGTTTAGACTACCGATAGATCAGCGTTCTAACTCCCCCTTGTGGTAGTGTGGTGCAATGACAGAATGCCACCATCTACCACAAACGGTCGCGGCATAAGCTCAAAACTTTTAAAGGAAGAACCACTGTATATATAACGTTATACATATTTTGATATAAATATCTTCTGGGTATCATTTGAAGAGGGGCTTTGCTTTGCACTAACCTTGACCTGCAGCTTGCCAAACCTGGGCCCAGCATTGAGGATATAGTAGAGCTTACTGGTAGGAGTGTCTAGGTCTTCTGCCTCCAACACCACACTGGAGATCACTCTCCTGTCCATCCAGTCCACCTCCACTCCTGCATTTCTGACAGAGAAGATACACAATATGGTCAGGACCACAGAGACATTAAGAAACATACTAGGGGCTATTCAGAGACAGAGAAAGAGAAAGAGAAAGAGAGAAGAAAAGTGAGAGAGAGACATTATTAGAGAGTTCAATCCCCAGCAAAGACACTGAGGGCCACAGAGACATTGGGGACCAAAGGAGGGGAGGTATACAGTACCAGTCAATGTTTGGGTACACCTACTCATTCAAGGGTTTTTCTTTATTCTTTTACATTGTAGAATAATAGTGAAGACATCTACAGTAGACACATGCGGAGATAATCTGTTCACCTACTCTGCGTCTCACAAAGACACAGCGGTTGGAACCACAATATCTCAAATCAGACCAAAGGACAGATTTCCAATGGTCTAATGTCCATTGCTTGTGTTTCTTGGCCCAATCAGGTCTCTTCTTTTTATTGGTGTCCTTTAGTAATGTTGAAATGTTTCTGTTACTTGAACTCTGTGAAGCAGAGTTTATTTGGGCTGCAATTTCTGAGGCTGGTAACTCTAATGAACTTATCCTCTGCAGCAGAGGTAACTCTGGGACTTCCTTTCCTGTGGCGGTCCTCATGAGAGCCAGGTTCATCATAGCGCTGATGGTTTTTGCGATTGCACTTGAAGAAACTTTCAAAGTTCTTGAAATGTTCCGCATTGACTGACCTCCATGTCTTAAAGTAATGATGGACTGTCATTTCTCTTTGCTTATTTAAGCTGTTCTTGCCATAACATAGACTTCGTCTTTTACCAAATAGGGCTATCTTCCGTATACCACCCCTAACTTGTCACAACACAACTGATTGGCTCAAACGCATTAAGAAGGAAAGAAATTCCACAAATTAACTTTTAACAACGCACACCTGTTAATTAAAATGCATTCCAGTTGACTAACTCATGAAGCTGGTTGAGAGAATGCAAAGAGTGTGCAAAGCTGTCATCAAGGCAAAGGGTGGCTACTTTGAAGAATCTCAAATATAAGATACATTTTGATTTAACACTCTTTTGGTTACTACATGATTCCACGTGTGTTATTTCATAGTGTTGATGTCTTCACTATTATTCTGCAATAGTACAAATAAAGAAAAACCCTTGAATGAGTAGGTGTGTCCAACCTTTTGACTGGTACTGTACATGTAAGCAAAGTACCAGTTCCAACTCATATACAGCGACCTACAAGCAGTACCGACAAGCATCAGTCAACTGAGGAGCCCGAGCCCAGAGAGAAAAGGACAAACACTGTGGGCCACAGAGACAGACACATGCAGCTAGAGCCACAGAGCCCTTAACACCCTAGCCTCCCTAAACCTAGCACGCTCAGATGAGTCCTCATGCTGAACACTTGTCAACAACACCAGATCCCCTCCCTCCCCCTGCTGCCTGGCATGGAACAATGGGCCAGGCGAGCAGGAGAGACCTGTCAGAGCCATCCACCAGGGCACCGCAAACAAGGAAGTGGGCGTCTGCCAAAAAGCCACATTACTTCTGCCTATGCGGCCTTTATGGACTGCGACCCGTGCCAACGCACTGATTCAAAAAAAGTCCTGATCTAAGGAGAAATAGAGGAAAAACAGGAGGAGGAGGACAGAGGAGGACAGAGGAGGACCTATTCAAGGATGTAACCTGATTCCCAGTCACTCATTCGAGTGGGGGACACAGGGAGATTAAACATACTCCTGCACCCGCCACATGTGCTGTACAGGTTGTGTGTGTTGACCCCTGAGTACATACCCCCCACCCTCACCACCCCCCTTCTGTCACAATCCTCCACCTCCCCCATCCCCAACTTCCCTTCTCTCCCTCCCACTATTCATTCCACCCCTTCCTCCACCTCCCTTCCCTTTCTCACCCAACCCTCCCTTATCCCCTTCTTGGCTCTGAGTGTTCCTCCCAGGGCGTTCTTCTTATCCTTACTTTAGCAGCCGGGGCTTTTCATCGTTGACTGGTAGGACACGGAGGTGAGCGGTCCCCTGGATTGTGTGGCGGCCATCTGTCAGCTGCACAGTGAACGAGTCCTTCAGGGTTTCCGTGTCATCATGCATGTACATGATCCTCATTCCTGCAGATAGGGGCCAAGAGGGGAAGAGTCAGGGAGAGGATGGGAGAACGGTGGGAGAGGGTGAACGGGAGGACAGTTTGGTTGGGTTTTGGGCTGGGGTGTTCGGTCACATTGTAAATAGAGTAGCAACGTGTGTAAACGTGTGTTTTTAGGGTAGAGACATTGAAGTATTTCTACTAAAAACTTAAATGTGGTCGATATGAGAAACGGGCTTTTCCAAGAACTGTAATATGTTGTTGCGAAAAAGGAGTGCTCTCAGCGCATCACATATTCCACTCGTTTTTTCAACAAAATCTAATTGGGCTCATCACACAAACACACTGGCAATTTTCACTATTGCTACGGTCTTTGAAGAAGCCAAACCAAACAGATTGACCTAAAGCCTTGTTCACCTACAGAACCAATCAAAAGTTTGGACACACCTACTCATTCAAGGGTTCTTCTTTATCTTTATTATTTTCTACATTGTAGAATAATAATGAAGACATCAAAACTATGAAATGACACATATGGAATCATGTAGTAACCAAAAAAGTGTTAAACAAATTAAAATACATTTTATATTTGAGATTCTTCAAAGTAGCCACCCTTTGCCTTTGACAGCTTTGTACACTCTTGGTATTCTCTCAACCAGCTTCATGAGGTAGTCACCTGGAATGCATTTCAATTAACAGGTGTGCCTTGTTAATTTGTGGAATTTCTTTCCTTCTGAGCCAATCAGTTGAGTTGTGACAAGTTAGGGGTGTTATACAGAAGATAGCCCTATTTGGTGAAAGACCAAGTCCATATTATGGCAAGAACAGCTTGTAATAAGCAAAGAGAAATTACAGTCCATCATTACTTTAAGACATGAATGTCAGTCAATACGGAACATCTTAAGAACTTTGAAAGTTTCTTCAAGTGCTGTCCAAAAAACCATCAAGTGCTATGATGAAACTGGCTTTCATGTGGACCGCCACAGGAAAGGAAGACCCAGAGTTACCTCTGCTGCAGAGGAATGAATAGTGGGAGGGAGAGAATGGAAGTTGGGGATGGGTGAGGTGGACGATTGGGACAGAAGGGGGGTGGGTGAGGGTGGGGGGTATGGACTCAGGGGTCAACACACACAGCCTGTACAGCACATGTGGCGGGTGCAGGAGTATGTTTAATCTCCCTGTGTCCCCCACTCGAATGAGTGACTGGGAATCAGGTTACATCCTTGAATAGGTCCTCCTCTGTCCTCCTCTGTCCTCCTCCTCCTGTTTTTCCTCTATTTCTCCTTAGATCAGGACTTTTTTTGAATCAGTGCGTTGGCACGGGTCGCAGTCCATAAAGGCCTTATAGGCAGAAGTAATGTGGCTTTTTGGCAGACGCCCACTTCCTTGTTTGCGGTGCCCTGGTGGATGGCTCTGACAGGTCTCTCCTGCTCGCCTGGCCCATTGTCCATGCCAGGCAGCAGGGGGAGGGAGGGGATCTGGTGTTGTTGACAAGTGTTCAGCATGAGGACTCATCTGAGCGTGCTAGGTTTAGGGAGGCTAGGGTGTTAAGGGCTCTGTGGCCCTAGCTGCATGTGTCTGTCTCTGTGGCCCACAGTGTTTGTCCTTCTCTCTCTGAGCTGGGGCTCCTCAGTTGACTGATGCTTGTCGGTACTGTTTGTAGGGAGCTGTATATGAGTTGGAACTGGTACTTTGCTTACATGTACAGTACCAGTCAAAAGGTTGGACACACCTACTCATTCAAGGGTTTTTCTTTATTTGTACTATTGCAGAATAATAGTGAAGACATAAACACTATGAAATAACAGACATGGAATCATGTAGTAACCAAAAGAGTGTTAAATCAAAATGTATCTTATATTTGAGATTTTTCAAAGTAGCCACCCTTTGCCTTGATGACAGCTTTGCACACTCTTGGTATTCTCTCAACCAGCTTCATGAGTTAGTCACCTGGAATGCATTTCAATTAACAGGTGTGCCTTGATAAAAGTTAATTTGTGGAATTTCTTTCCTTCTTAATGCGTTTGAGCCAATCAGTTGTGTTGTGACATGGTAGGGGTGGTATACAGAAGATAGCTCTATTTGGTAAAATACCAAGTCCATATTATGGCAAGAACAGCTTAAATAAGCAAAGAGAAATAACAGTCCATCATTACTTTAAGACATGAAGGTCAGTCAGTACGGAACATCTTAAGAACTTTGAAAGTTTTTTAAAGTGCTGTCACAAAAACCATCAAGTGCTATGATGAAACTGGCTCTCATGTGGACTGCCACAGGAAACGAAGATGCAGAGTTACCTCTGTTGCAGAGCATAAGTTCATTAGAGTTACCAGCCTCAGAAATTGCAGCCCAAATAAATGCTTCAGAGTTCAAGTAACAGACACATCTCAACATTGACTGTCCAGAGGAGACTGCGTAAATCAGGCCTTCATGGTTGAATTGCTGCAAAGAAACCACTACTAAAGGACACCAATAATAATAAGAAGAGACATGCTTGGGCCAAGAAACACGAGCAATGGTCATTAGACCGGTGGAAATCTGTCCTTTGGTCTGATGAGTCCAAATTTGAGATTTTTGGTTCCAACAGTGGTGTGTCTTTGTTAGACACAGAGAAGGTGAACGGATGATCTCCGCATGTGTGGCTCCCACCGTGAAGCATGGAGGAGGTGGTGTGATGGTGTGGGTATGCTTTGCTGGTGACACTGTCTGTGATTTATTTAGAATTCAAGGCACACTTAACCAGCATGGCTACCACAGCATTCTGGAGCGATACGCCATCCCATCTGGTTGCGCTTAGTGGGACTATCATTTGTTTTTCAACAGGACAATGATCCGAAACACACCTCCAGGCTGTGTAAGGCCTATTTGACCAAGAAGGAGAGTGATGGTAGTGCTGCATCAGATTACCTGGCCTCCACAATCACTCGACCTCAACCCAATTGAGATGGTTTGGGATGAGTTGGACCGCAGAGTGAAGGAAAAGCAGCCAACAAGTGCTCAGCATATGTGGGAACTCTGTCAAGACCGTTGGAGAAGCATTCCAGGTGAAGCTGGTTGAAAAAAGGCCAAGAGTGTGCTAAGCTGTTATCAAGGTAAAGGGTGGCTACTTTGAATAATCTAAAATATAACATAGATTTTGATTTGCTCAACACTTTTTTGGTGTTTGTTTTGGTGTTTAAACATGTGTTATGTCAGAGTTTTGATGTCTTGATATTATTCTACCATGTAGAAAATCGTTTTTTTTTTAAGATGTCCAAGATTTTGACTGGTCCTGTATGTTTCCATGGGTCTGCTGCTTACAAGGAGTGTGTGTGTGTGTGTCTGTGCATGCTTGTGTACGTGTACGTGTGTGTACGCACTTGCATGTGTGTGTGCATGTATGTGTGTGTGCTCAGTGACTGAACAGAGTGCACAGTGGCTGTGAGGTAATTGTGCAGGCAGCAGCAGAGAGAGAGAGAGGGAGAGAGAGAGAGAGAGAGAGAGAGAGAGAGAGAGAGAGAGAGAGAGAGAGAGAGAGAGAGAGAGAGAGAGAGAGAGAGAGAGAGCGAGAGAGCGAGAGAGCGAGAGAGCGAGAGAGAGAGAGAGAGAGAGAGAGAGAGAGTTGGAAGGACAGTGTGCAGCGGAGGCAGCAGCAGCACCACGGGCGCTCTGCGACCTCTGTCTCGAGCATCTGTTCAGCAGGGGCCTGACCCCCGACAACGACGACAACACAACGCACAGCCCTTTGGAAGGAAAGCACAGCCCAGGCTGGGGGAACGGAGGGGGAGGAAGGGGCAGGCTGGCCTTGTAGTTGGATGTAATGCCTGTACCCCCCGAATAACAACCCAACAACCTCAAACTCAGAAAGGCATAGACTAACAAACGACACAAGTAAACATATGGCACTAAACCGAACGAAGACACAGTGATACATGAAGGCAACTGCTGCCCTACTATAGTTCAAAAACATGCACTTAACAAAGTGCACAACAATTCTTCCAGGTGCATGGAACAAAAGACAGGCCTACAGTAAGCCATACGCTCCTGTATAGTTTATGGAAATATTTCGACCATAAACTGTACAAGATTATTCAAATCAATTCTGTTTAAATCATTCTTAGTCCCCTAAGGGCAAATACTTTTTGGGCTACAGTGGTGCTTCAGACATATACATCAAAATCAAGTGTCTCACCTTGTTTGAGCTCCTCCATGGTGAAGGTGCGTACCATCAGGCTCTGCAGTAGTAGCTTGGGGCCCATGTTCTTATAGCGGCTCAACTCCGTTCCATAGATCCCGTTCAGCAGTGTCCCGTGGGCTGGGGGAACCAATACTGTGAAGGTCAAAATGTCCGCCGGGGCGTCCAAGTCCAACGCGTTCAAAATGGCCGGACTCAGCTCCTTTATCCCTCCCTCGATCACCTGGGGGGAAAAGAGGGATGAGGAAAAGGAGGATGAGACCGAAGGGAAAGAAAGAAAGGAAATTAAGCAGGTATGGCATGAGGAGAGGGAGGAGGCATCATAGGAAGAGAGGGAAGGCGCCGTTGCAGACCATGGACCTGTTTGAACACTTTGAACACTTCCTTCACTCCCTTCCTTGAGGTAATCACTGGTCTGACACGGTTGGAAATGCGAAAGCAAAGATTCCACTCCATAGCTTAGACCCATCAAGTCATGCCAGAGCAGTGGGATGACAGCAGGGTGCATTTTCCAAAGTATTTAAACATGGCCAAAGACTTAAAAGCGTTGGATGGATGGATGTGAGGCGACTTACAGTGAAGTTGCTAAGTGTCAGAGAGGGAGTCTCGTCGTTGGTGGGGTGGATGATGATGTAGAAGGGGATGGGGGGAGACTTGTGCCTCCCGTCGCTCACACTGATCACCAGCTGGTCCACGGTGGGCTCAGTCCCCTGGTGCTCCGCCTGGACGTAGTTGATGTATCCCGCTCTGAGGTGGAGCAGGCTGAATGAAACTGAACACACCACAACAACACAGCAGGGTATGAGTAGAAATGAATCTTTTCTCTTTGTACTCTTGTCGACTTAGAGTTAACTGCGTGCATGGTCCATACTGTCTGAGACTGAGTGCACAGAACACAACAGCAGTGTACGGGAGAAGAGTGGGCCTAGGCGGTACCTTATTCACGTCATTCAAATGTGGTAACAACACATTTTTCACAAAGCTTTACTGCCATATAAGCATGATATAACGTGTTAAAAAGGCCTATTGGTCCTTCGAGCCGTATATTGAATTACTTGTCCTTCGAGCCGGATTAATTTAAAAAAACATTTTTTTTAAACGGTCATAATAGTTTGTGTCGGTAGATATCAGCAAGATAACTAATGGCCAACTTTGAACTAACCATGGATAACTTTGAACTAACCATGGCTAACCTTTTGACTAAAAAGCTTAAAGGGATAGTTTATGCTAAATCTATATTTGGGTGGAATTCCCCTTACCTTGAGTTGTGTCTGAAGGCCTATATTGACGGAAACCACAAACAATCCATTGTTTACTTCTGCCACAGCCAGGAGTTAGAATAAAATTAGCATTTTCCAAATTCATTCATGTATTAGCGGTACCGACGTTAGCAAAGCTATATTGCAAGCCAAAACTTCTTCAAAAACACTTCAAACTGTTTGGTAGCGTCTGGTATGCTCGCAAAGACCCTGTCCATGTTTTCTTGCCCGCGAGAATGTAATTATTTTTGCAGTAATATTCCAATGCTCTGGTAGTTCCATCAAGCCTCTGGTGAGTTTGTTTACAGCTGGTTATCAATCCGAGTGCCCAATGGAATACAATGCAATACAATATACATTTATTGTCCATGTTACAGCAAACAGAAACAGTTGCGGCTTTGAGACTACTGTACACGTGGAAATAGTTCATGCTTAAATAATCCCTGCACCAACTAAGGAACTTAGTTTGAAGTGTTTTTGAGGAAGTTTCTGCTTGCAATGCAGCTTCGCTAACATCAGTACCGCTGTTAACATTCACGAATTTGGACGATGCTAATTATGCTAACTCCTAGAGGTGGCAGAAAAGAACAACGGATTATTGTTGATTCTGTCACTATGGGCCTTCAGACACAGGTCTGGGGACTTCCACCCAATTTGGCTATCACTCTTAAGGATCTGTGTGCCACTGACCCACTCTGAGGCCTGCGTTGCTCTTCTCGAAGCCTGGTGAGGGCAGGGTGTTCTCCAGGAAGCCCTGTAGGGGTGGGTTTTCCAGGAGGAAGAGGAGCTCTTCAGGGTACGTATCGGGGTCCTCGGCCCCCAGCACTCCCCCACATAGACAGGCTGAGGAGCCCTCGTCCACCACAAACATGTCACCTGACAGGGACATACAGAGCGAAATGACAGTGAAAGACACATGAAATGATGACATGAAATAATTGCCATGGAATTCTCTCTCGCAATTCTCTCACATTTTTAGTAATGGTTTCAGAAGCTTAGGAGACATGATAGAGAAAAACAGTAAATGTAAATGTATCCATCCATCCCTAAACATATGCCAATCTTCCCTCCCTCTCCTCTCTCACATTCTCTCTCTCTCTCTCTCTCTCTCTCTCTCTCTCTCTCTCTCTCTCTCTCTCTCTCTCTCTCTCTCTCTCTCTCTCTCTCTCTCTCTCTCTCTCTCTCTCTCTCTCGGCACTCGGCCAGCACGCTGCCACCTGGTTGCTGATAAAGCCATCATGCCCCTGCTCGCTGGCGTCTGCACCCATTTACAGCACTGATAAATAATGAATGAAGAATGGGCAATGGTGGGATGAAGGCTTGGATCAGGATCCACCCTGATCCAAGGGGGGATGAGGTGTGTGTGTGTGTAGTTAATGACCAAATGTCTGGGATACAGGTGATAAAAATAAAAAAAACATTGTCCACCAAACAAGGAAAGAGGCAAAGCCGGATTCCTTTTTGTTTCGCTCCGCTAATTCTCTGACGCGGTCTCTTTATTCAATGCAAATTAATTAGACCACTACATTTCCCCTGCAAACTACTCCGGATTTTGTGGGGCTGCTATGCGGCGGTGAAGATTAAGAATAAATATTCATTTTTTTCTTGGCTGGGATTAGCAAATTAGCTGATGATGGTGGAGATGGGGTATAGCAGGCCGGGATAGATAATCTTGGCAGCAAGAGGGGTAGCAGGGAGGCCTAACGTGTTTTCTTTTGTGAGCAAGGGATGCTCCTTTCTGTCTTTTGTTTGCTGAGGCCTTCATTGTCCGGTGGCTCTCGTGGGGAATTGGTGTCTGCTCGGCGCCCACCAGTTCGCTAACGTTAGCTCCCCTCCCCAACTCAGCAGAGGAATAATCCCGACCAGCTGTGTGTGTGCCCTCTGCACGCAATAACACACCACAACACCATGCAGTAATTCATAACAACACCCAGCAAGGGATTTCCATTAAATGCCCTAACAAACCCCTTTTTAACCTACAAACGCACGCACGCATGCGTGCACACACACACACAAAGAAACACACCACCAAACACATACACAACCTGCATGCACACACACACACACACACACACACACACACACACACACACACACACACACACACACACACACACACACACACACACACACACACACACACACACACACACACACACACACACACACACACACACACACACACACACACACACACACACACACCAGCCACCCTCAGTCTCTACTCCCCATCTCCTAACACCCTTCTTAGTCCTCTCATTCTCTCCCAATGGTCACTGTTCCCTATTGATAACCACAAAGTTGCCGGTCACACACAGGGGGCTTTATGGTCCAATCCCTCTTCTTGGCTCGGGCTCTAGCGAGAGACGTTCCCTTGCCGTCCCCAGGAATCCATGTGTGTTTTGTGTGTGTGTGTGTGTGTGGGGGGACACAATGCTCGCCCTGCTGCCTCTCCCAGTACAGAGTGTGTGTGCTCAGGCTGATTAAGAGATTCTCGCTAGCGCAATGCCTTCTACCACCTGCCACCGAGCTCCCCGCTTCAAAGCATAGGGCAGGCTGGGAAATTACTGAGCGTGTGTTTACCGGCATTGAGGGGATTGTGATTATCACAAAGTAGTTAAACCTTTACACAACAATAGAACTGATGTGATGGGGAATCTTGTCTTGTTCGATGCACCCAGCTCCCCATAGAGCGGCATTGACAAGACAAAGAAAGATGAGGTGTCTCTGGTATTCCCTTGTTTACACCTAGAGCAGAGGTGTCCAGGCTTCAACGTGGCCTGCGGGTGGTTGGAGTAAAAATACTACTAATAATTTTTTTTTAATACAAGATGTTCATTTTTTCTTTTTGGGGGAAAAGGAACTTAATATACTTTCAAATGACTGAAAAAAAAATAAAAATGTGGAGAACAATAATGGACCTACATTTATGCAGTTTCTTGTGGCCTCTAGCTTGCTAATAATCACCAAAATTAAAGCCAGCAGTCAGGGAGTATCAAAAATTCAGAAAATGATGGATAGACTATCTTTTGTATATTTTGACGGCGAGGAAATATAGCCAATTTTCAGTGCGGCCTTCCAGACCTCGTTAAAGACCCAATGCGGCCCCCTTAGGGCACAATTAGTTTGACCACCCTGATCTAGAGCCATATATAGAGTGTGTCTAAATATGTCTCTCTATGTTTCTATAAATGGCTCTCTTTAAAATGTCTTTATCTACAGCTTTATATGTCTTTTTCTATACAAGTATATACGGCTCATATGTTTCTCTCGATATAGAGTGTGTATCTATATAAACTCAGCAAAAAAAGAAACATCCCTTTTTCAGGACCCTGTCTTTCAAAGATAATTCGTAAAAATCCAAATAACTTCACAGATCTTCATTGAAAAGGGTTTTAACACTGTTTCCCATGCTTGTTCAATGAACCATAAACAATTAATGAACATGCACCTGTGGAACGGTCGTTAAGACACTAACAGCTTACAGACGGTAGGCAATTAAGGTCACAGTTATGAAAACTTAGGACACTAAAGAGGCCTTTCTACTGACTCTGAAAAACACCAAAAGAAAGATGCCCAGGGTCCCTGCTCATCTGCGTGAACGTGCTTTAGCATGCTGCAAGGAGGCATGAGGACTGCAGATGTGGCCAGGGCAATAAATTGCAATGTCCGTACTGTGAGACGCCTAAGACAGAGCTACAGGGAGACAGGACGGACAGCTGATCGTCCTCGCAGTGGCAGACCACGTGTAACAACACCTGCACAGGATCGGTACATCCGAACATCACACCTGCGGGACAGGTACAGGATGGCAACAACAACTGCCCGAGTTACACCAGGAACGCACAATCCCTCCATCAGTGATCAGACTGTCCGCAATAGGCTGAGAGAGGCTGGACTAAGGACTTGTTGGCCTGTTGTAAGGCAGGTCCTCACCAGACATCACTGGCAACAATATCGCCTATGACAGGACTGGCAAAAAGTCCTCTTCACTGACGAGTCGCGGTTTTGTCTCACCGGGGTGATGGTCGGATTCACATTTACCGTTGAAGGAATGAGCGTTACACCGAGGCCTGTACTCTGGGATCGATTTGGAGGTGGAGGGTCCATCATGGTCTGGGGCGGTGTGTCACAGCATCATCCGACTGAGCTTGTTGTCATTGCAGGCCATCTCAACGCTGTGCGTTACAGGGAAGACATCCTCCTCCCTCATGTGGTACCCTTCCTGCAGGCTCATCCTGACATGACCCTCCAGCATGACAATGCCACCAGCCATACTGCTCGTTCTGTGCATGATTTCCTGCAAGACAGGAATGTCAGTGTTCTGCCATGGCCAGCGAAGGGCCCAGGACACTATCCTGTCTCGGAGCACTATGGACAATTCATTTGACCTAATGGCTTGGTTTTTGACATGCACTGTCAACTGTGGGACTTTATATAAACAGGTGTGTGCCTTTCCAAATCATGCCCAATCAATTGAATTTACCACAGGTGTACTCCAATCAAGTTGTAGAAACGTCTCAAGGGTGATCAATGGAAACAAGATGCACCTGAACTCAATTTCAAGACTCATAGGAAAGGGTCTGAATACTTATATAAATAAGGTATTTCTGTTTTTTCTATTAACCTATTTTTGCTTTGTCATTATGGGGTAATGTGTATACAGTGAGGGAAAAAAGTATTTGATCCCCTGCTGATTTTGTACGTTTACCCACTGACAAAGAATTGATCAGTCTATACTTTTAATGGTAGGTTTATTTGAACAGTGAGAGACAGAATAACCACAAAAATATCCAGAAAAACGCATGTCAAAAATGTTATAAATTGATTTGCATTTTAATGAGGGAAATAAGTATTTGACCCCCTCTCAATCAGAAAGATTTCTGGCTCCCAGGTGTCTTTCATACAGGTAACGAGCTGAGATTAGGAGCACACTGTTAAAGGGAGTGCTCCTAATCTCAGTTTGTTACCTGTATAAAAGACACCTGTCCACAGAAGCAATCAATCAATCAGATTCTAAACTCTCCACCATGGCCAAGACCAAAGAGCTCTCCAAGGATGTCAGGGACAAGATTGTAGATCTACACAAGGCTGGAATGGGCTACAAGACCATTGCCAAGCAGCTTGGTGAGAAGGTGACAACAGTTGGTGCGATTATTCGCAAATGGAAGAAACACAAAATAACTGTCAAACTCCCTCGGCCTGGGACTCCATGCAAGATCTCACCTCGTGGAGTTGCAATGATCATGAGAACGGTGAGGAATCAGCCCAGAACTACACAGGAGGATCTTGTCAATGATCTCAAGGCAGCTGGGACCATAGTCACCAAGAAAACAATTGGTAACACACTACGCCGTGAAGGACTGAAATCCTGCAGCGTCCGCAAGGTCCCCCTGCTCAAGAAAGCACATATACATGTCCGTCTGAAGTTTGCCAATGAACATCTGAATGATTCAGAGGACAACTGGGTGAACGTGTTGTGGTCAGATGAGACCAAAATGGAGTTCTTTGGCATCAACTCAACTTGCCGTGTTTGGAGGAGGAGGAATGCTGCCTATGACCCCAAGAAACCATCCTCACCGTCAAACATGGAGGTGGAAACACTATGCTTTGGGGGTGTTTTTCTGCTAAGGGGACAGGACAACTTCACCGCATCAAAGGGACGATGGACAGGGCCATGTACCGTCAAATCTTGGGTGAAAACCTCCTTCCCTCAGCCAGGGTATTGAAAATGTGTCGTGGATGGGTATTCCAGCACGACAATGACCCAAAACACACGGCCAAGGCAACCAAGGAGTGGCTCAAGAAAAAGCACATTAAGGTCCTGGAGTGGCCTAGCCAGTCTCCAGACCTTAATCCCATAGAAAATCTGTGGAGGGAGCTGAAGGTTCGAGTTGCCAAATGTCAGCCTCGAAACGTTAATGACTTGAAGAAGATCTGCAAAGAGGAGTGGGACAAAATCCCTCCTGAGATGTGTGCAAACCTGGTGGCCAACTACAAGAAACATCTGACCTCTGTGATTGCCAACAAGGGTTTTGCCACCACGTACTAAGTCATGTTTTGCAGAGGGGGTCAAATACTTATTTCCCTCATTAAAATGCAAATCAATTTATAACATTTTTGACATGCGTTTTTCTGGATATTTTTGTTGATATTCTGTCTCTCACTGTTCAAATAAACCTACCATTAAAATTACAGACTGATCATTTCTTTGTCAGTGGGCAAACGTACAAAATCAGCAGGGGATCAAATACTTTTTTCCCTCACTGTAGATTGATGAGTAACATTTTTAATTCAATCAATTTTAGAATAAGGCTGTAAAGTAACAAAATCTGGAAAAGGGGAAGGGGTCTGAATACTTTCCGAATGCACTGTATGTCTCTATATATGTATCCATTTGAACCCATACCCCAGTATTGTCCCTTTCTGACATTGAAGTGAAAGTGTGTTACCCATGGTGATGACTGGGGCCTTGTTGTTGACAGGAAGCACCGTCACGTTGAGGTCGTAAACAGGAAGTGTCCCGTGGAGAGGTACGGGTGGTGGCAGGGCATCTCCATGGCAACAGCTGTCCATGCCCCCTGCTTCTCCGTCCGACACGATGAGAGTGACCGAGTCAGACACGGGACTGGCTCCAATCTCGCCCCCTATTAGTCAGAGGAAAACAGGAAGTTAACGTATGTAACAGTGTGTTAACTGGTTACTGGTTGATAGACCCATGAAGGGGATGATTAAGATCACTTTAGTTGTCAATTGTACACAAAGTCCAACCCAAATTTTACTTCTGCTTTATTTTAACCCAAAGACACACATACAGTTGAAGTCGGAAGTTTACATACACTTAGGTCGGAGTCATTAAAACTTGTTTTTCAACCACTCCACAAATTTCTTGTTAACAAACTATAGTTTTGGCAAGTTGGTTAGTACATCTACTTTGTGCATGACACAAGTAATTTTTCCAACAATTGTTTTACAGACAGATTATTTCTCTTATAATTCACTGCATCACAATTCCAGTGGGTCAGAAGTTTACATACACTAAGTTGACTGTGCCTTTAAGCAGCTTGGATAATTCCAGAAAATGATGTCATGGCTTTAGAAGCTTCTGATAGGCTAATTGACATCATTTGAGTCAATTGGAGGTGTACCTGTGGATGTATTTCAAGGCCTACCTTCAAACTCAGTGCCTCTTTGCTTGATATCATGGGAAAATCAAAAGAAATCAGCCAAGACCTCAGAACAAAATTGTAGACCTCCACAAGTCTGGTTCATCCTTGGAAGCAATTTCCAAACTCCTGAAGGTACCACGTTCATCTGTACAAACAATAGTACATAAGTATAAACACCATGGGACCACGCAGCCGTCATACCGCTCAGGAAGGAGACGCATTCTGTCCCCTAGAGATGAACATACTTTGGTGCGAAAAGTGCAAATCAATCCCAGAACAACAGCAAAGGACCTTGTGAAGATGCTGGAGGAAACAGGTACAAAAGTATCTATATCCACAGTAAAACGAGTCCTGTATCGACATAACCTGAAAGGCCGCTCAGCAAGGAAGAAGCCACTGCTCCAAACCCGCCATAAAAAAGCCAGACTATGGTTTGCAACTGCACATGGGGACAAAGATCGTACTTTTTGGAGAAATGTCCTCTGGTCTGATGAAACAAAAATAGAACTGTTTGGCCATAATGACCATCGTTGTGTTTGGAGGAAAAAGGGGGACGCTTGCAAGCCGAAGAACACCATCCCAACTGTGAAGCACGGGGGTGGCAGCATCATGTTGTGGGGGTGCTTTGCTGCAGGAGGGACTGATGCACTTCACAAAATACATGGCATCATGAGGCAGGAAAATTATGTGGATATATTGAAGCAACATCTCAAGACATCAGTCAGGAAGTTAAAGCTTGGTCGCAAATGGGTCTTCCAAATGGACAATGACCCCAAGCATACTTCCAAAGTTGTGGCAAAATAGCTTAAGGACAACAAAGTCAAGGTACTGGAGTGTCCATCACAAAGCCCTGACCTCAATCCTATAGAAAATGTGTGGGCAGAACTGAAAAAACGTGTGTGCGAGCAAGGAGGCCTACAAACCTGACTCAGCTACACCAGCTCTGTCAGGAGGAATGGGCCAAAATTCACCCAACTTATTGTGGGAAGCTTGTGGAAGGCTACCCGAAACGTTTGACCCAAGTTAAACAATTTAAAGGCAATGCTACCAAATACTAATTGAGTGTATGTAAACTTCTGACCCACTGGGAATGTGATGAAAGAAATAAAATCTGAAATAAATCATTCTCTCTACTATTATTCTGACATTTAACATTCTTAAAATAAAGCGGTGATCCTAACTGACCTAAGACAGGGCATTCTTTCTAGGAGTAAATGTCAGGAATTGTGAAAAACTGAGTATAAATGTATTTGGCTAAGGTGTATGTAAACTTCCGACTTCAACTGTACATGTGCAGGTTGGAGCAGGGGGCTGCCACACTGGGCGCCCGTGGAGCAGTTGTTGTGGGGTGTTAAGTGCTAAGATTTGATACCAGCAACCCTCCAGCTGCCAGCTCACTTCCCACCAGATTTGTCCTGTCAGACCCGGGATTCGAACGGGCAACCCTCTGGTTCCTGGCTTGCCTCTCTAACCTCTAGGAGTCAAAAGTTCAGTTGACTCTCAAACTCTTTCTCTTCTTTTGGAAGGCACTAGGTTAATTCAGCGGAGTCCATTGCAATTACATATGCCTTCTGGTTAAACCAGACTAAATGCTACGATCAAATCAGGCTACCTATGGATTGCGCTCATGGATAAAACATCTGGATTTTTAACAATTGTTTTCCCCAATGATCCACACCTAGCCTGGCCCCATATCTGTTTGTGCTGTCTTGTCGACTCCTATGGTCATTGTCCTATGGTCATTGTCCTAAGGTCAATGGCGAAACAGCAAAAACAGATCCGGGATCAAGCTAATCCTCACCTGTGTGTATGTAGTAGATGAGCCCCTGCAGGATGTCCTGTTGGGAGAACTTGTCCACAGTAACCCCCCCTCTCTGCAACTCCCCCCTGGCAGGGGTCCGGGCCAGCATGTAGATTAGCCTGGCATCATCACTGTCTGCGTCCGTGGCAAACAGGTACTCAGCTGTGACCTGAACCAGGCCCCCTTCCTCACAGGTCAGCCCCCCACGCAGCCCTGGTCCTAGTTGGGGGGGCTCGTCATTCACTGGTAGGATCTGTGTAGGGGGAGGGTGGGGAGAAGGCCACAATGGAGCAAGAGAAAGATGGCATTCGCACTTTCTACTTTTCCCTTACATTTTCCATTTTCCTTTCATACCTAGACTACACTAGCGTTCAAAAGTTTGGGGTCACTTAGAAATGTCCTTGTTATCCATGATAACATACATGAAATGAGTTGCAAAATGAATAATACATATAGTCAAAACGTTAACAAGGTTATAAATAATGATGTTTAATTTAAATAATAATTGTGTCCTTCAAACTTTGCTTTCGTCAAAGAATCCTCCATTTGCAGCAATTACAGCCTTGCAGACCTTTTGGCATTCTAGTTGTCAATTTGTTGAGGTAATCTGAAGAGATTTCAGCCCATGCTTCCTGATGCACCTCCCACAAGTTGGATTGGCTTGATGGGCACTTCTTACATACCATACGGTCAAGATGCTCCCACAACAGCTCAATAAGGTTGAGATCCGGTGACTGTGCTGGACGCTCCATTATAGACAGAATAACAGCTGACTGCTTCTTCTCTAAATAGTTCTTGCATAGTTTGGAGCTGTGCTTTGGGTCATTGTCCTGTTTTAGGAGGAAATTGGCTCCAATTAAGTGCCGTCCACAGGGAATGGCATGGCGTTGCAAAATGGAGTGATAGCCTTCCTTCTTCAAGATCCCTTTTACCCTGTACAAATCACCCACTTTACCACCACCAAAGCACCCCCAGACCATCACATTGCCTCCACCATGCTTGACAGATGGCATTAAGCACTCCTCCAGCATCTTTTATGCATCTCACGAATGTTCTTCTTTGTGATCCGAACACCTCAAATTTAGATTTGTCTGTCCATAACACTTTTTTCCAATCTTCCTCTGTCCAGTGTCTGTGTTCTTTTGCCCATCTTAATATTTTATTTTTATTGGCCAGTCTGCGATATGGCTTTTTCTTTGTAACTCTGCCTAGAAGGCCAGCACCCCGGAGTCACCTCTATACTGTTGACGTTGAGACTGGTGTTTTGCGGGTATGAAGCTGCCAGTTGACGACTTGTGAGGCGTCTTTTTCTCAAACTAGACGCTCTAATGTACTTGTCCTCTTGCTTAGTTGTGCACCGGGGCCTACCACTCCTCTTTCTATTCTGGTTAGAGTCGGTTTGCGCTGTTCTGTGAAGGGAGTAGTACCCAGCGTTGTACGAGATCTTCAGTTTCTTGGTAATTTCTCGCATGGAATAGCCTTCATTTCTCAGAACAAGAATAGACTGACGAGTTTCAGAAGAAAGTTCTTTGTTTCTGGCCATTTTGAGCCTGTAATCAAACCCACAAATGCTGATGCTCCAGATACTCAACTAGTCTAAAGACGGTCAGTTTTATTGCTTCTGTAATTTGAACAACAGTTTTCAGCTGGGCTAACATAATTGCAAAAGGGTTTTCTAATGATCAATTAGCTTTTTAAAATGATAAACTTGGATTAGCTAACACAACGTGCCATTGGAACACAGGAGTGATGGTTGCTGATAATGGGCCTCTGTACGCCTTTGTAGATATTCCATAAAAAATCTGCCGTTTCCAGCTACAATAGTCATTTACAACATTAACAATGTCGACACTGCATTTCCAATCAATGTGATGCTTTTTTAATGGACCAAAAAAAATCAATTTTCATTCAAAAACAAGGACATTCCTAAGTGACCCCAAACTTTTGAACGGTAGTGTATATAGCCTACTCACCTGGACTGGTAAGAACACATGAGCAGAGTTGACACCATCAGTTACTGTTAGACCAACAGTGTCCTCCACAGTCTCAGAGTCATCATGGATGTACCTGCAATGAGACATTTAGGATTTAAAAAAAAAATGGACATAGATTGGTTTACCGTGATTAACCTCAAACGAAACCAAATCCTTACACGGGCTGCCTCCCTCTATCGTCTAGCCCCCCTTATCGTGCCACTATATGTCCCACCTGACTCGGAGACCTCTCAGGTCTTGGAGGATGAAGGTGTCACCCTGGCGGAGCTCTCGCCCCTGCAGCTCCAGCTTCCCGTGGATGGGCGTAGTCTGCACCCCTACTCTGAGCTTGTCCTCCAAGCTGTCCCCGTCCCGCACCAACAGGTGCTCCTCCGTGAAGAAGGCCCCTCCTCCTTCCTCCACTCTCAGTAGGTTGGTGAACACCTGAGGAGGTCCAGGATAACGAGATGGAAATCGATGGAGGTGGAGATAGAAACAGAGTTGATAGAGAAAGAGAATGGTAACGGATTCGTTTGGTGCAGATACCGAGTGGAACGGATTTTCGCATTTGAAATGTTTCAATGTCTATGTCACGGTTCTAGACCGTCAATACCAAAGCAGTTCATAAAAGACACTGTTCACCTTCATGACTAGCATTTATCTTCTTTTTTCTTCCTCATGTAACATGGTGTTGTTAATAAATATTTCACTTGACCAGAGAACCCCCCCACCCACCCACCCACCTCGGGAGCCTGGTTGTCCACAGGAGTGACGGTGACGTTGAAGAGCAGATCAGTGGTGGTTCCACCGTGGTGGTCACTCACAGAGAACAAAAACTGGACAAACAGTGGCTCTGGACCGATGTCCTCGATGGGGGGCATGTACCCCACCTTCATGTGGTTGACTGCATGCTGACGGACACAACACATGTTGCTGCGTGAGGTTTAGTAATAATAGGCATTTGTAATCAAAATGAATATACCTGCACACTACATGCATGTCAGTGTATTGGCGCACTATATTGGTGAGCGTACCTGGGTGAATGACTTTAACACAGGGACCATTGGGTCTTTCTTCATGGAGTGGGTGCTGTCTGTGTAGAATAGTCGCCCTGCATCAGGTAGCCTGCAATCAGGGCCACAAACACACTCTGTTAGACGGTGCTAATAATTCCCATTTATTTAGGCTTGGGGCGTGATTGTGCTGGTACAAATCCAGCAAAACGAAAATTTTAGGATTTTCATTTTGAAGAGCATTTTCCCTTTAAACGTCATAAACCTCATGCATTAAACAATACATCTGAAACCATATTTATTCATATTTATTGGCCTCAGCTAAGCTGGTGACACAGCCACAGTAAAGTCCATGAAGTGAACAACCATGGTTGTGACTACGAGAGAGAGAGAGAGAGAGAGAGAGAGAGAGAGAGAGAGAGAGAGAGAGAGAGAGAGAGAGAGAGAGAGAGAGAGAGAGAGAGAGAGAGAGAGAGAGAGAGAGAGAGAGAGAGAAGTTGTACTGTACCCTGGCCGTGTGGGGCTGAAGCAGGGTGTGGTGATGAAGAAGGAGAGGTCCGTGTCTGGGTGCTCTGTGTCCCTGAAGTGGATGTGACTCTGGGTCAGGTAGACCACGTCAGTCTCCCTCACCGTAACCGAGCGAACGCTGCCAGACACCTCAACCGGAAGCTGGTCTTTGACTGGGAAAACGTGGATCACCACAGTCTGTGTTGTGGTTGGAGGGCACAGAGGACAGCACAATGGAATATGGAAAAAACGGAAAACAATGGAATATGGAAAATGGAACGTTTCAGACGAATAGATATTTAAAGGGGTTGTAATATAAACATATGATCCCCAAAATATTTTTTCTCCCAGATGATATTTTGGCCTTTCACTGTATTCACTGCCTTACCATCGACTTCTAGTTAAAATATCCCCAATTTCAAGTATTGCAACGTAACAGTAATGTGCCATATGGAATATCGGGTTTAGATCTTTGCACGCTTACGTGTCTGTGGGACAGGTTTGGGGGTTGATGGCTGTCTGAGAGGGTGAAGTCAAAGGTGTCCTCAAAAGACTCCTCTCCAGAGTGTCTGTAATAGATCAGCCCCATGAACAGATCCCTCTGCAGGAAACTCTTCACTGGCACGCCTATAGGAAATCACAACCCAGGCATCAACAGAGACATCGAATGCATAGAAGGGGAATTTCCTCAATGCAAGATAGTAGATACAGAAGGAGAGCAAACTACCCGTCTCATGTTTAAGGCCTCATCAGACCTCAACAAACACAATCAATGTAGTTCACACACAGGTTGAACCTAACTTGCTTAAATGCCAATTCTATGTGGTTGGACTATCAGCAACCAGGCAATAAAAGCAATCAAAAATGTATATACAATTTGTGATGATATCCTATTACCTGGCTGTTGTGGGTGGGCCTTCTTGACCACCTCTCCAGCGCGGGGGAAGGTGAGGAGCTGGTACAGGATGTAGTCATCACTCGAGTCCAGGTCGGAGGCCAGCAGCATGTACTCTTCCACCAGCACCTCGCCGCCCTCCTGCACTTCCAATGCCACATTGTTGATAAGGAACGGCGCCGTGTCATCCTTGGGCAGGATGTTGATGGGGAACTTGTGGCGGATGCTGTGGCGCCCGTCTGTGATGCGGAAGACAATGTGGTCGCGGGTGGTGTCGCTGTCCGAGTGATGGTAGACAACCACACCCTCTTGTAGGTCCCGTATCCGGAACATAAAGCCTTTACCACCTAGAAGGAGATGTTCGAATGAATGAATGAATGAATGAATGAATTAATGAACGAATGAATGAATTGGAAAGGTGACTTTTCTTTGGAGGATTTTTTTCTCATTTATGTAGGCCAGTGAGATTCAAATCAACTGATTTTGGAATGTATTTAACCCATGTTAAAATGTTGTTGTTTTTTAATGATATTTTTTGGGTTACAAATTTGGGTCACTATAGCATGTAGTATGTCCTCATGGTAACACTTTCTTTGACGCCCAGTGTCATAACACGTTATGACATGGTCATAATCATGTCATAATATTTCCTAACAGCTGACAAAACTTGTCATAACATGGTCGTAACACTCATGGCCCATATATTTACACGTGGTGACATATATTGTGTTATTCTATGGCTGGTTATGACACCTCCAGTTGAAGTTAGAAGTTTACTTACACCTTAGCCAAATACATTTAAACTAAGCTATTCACAATTCCTGACCTTTAATCTTAGTAAAAATGTCTGTCTTAAGTCAGTTAGGATCACCACTTTATTTTAAGAATGTGAAATGTCAGAATAATAGTAGAGAGAATTATTTATTTCAGCCTTTGTTTCTTTCATCACATTCCCAGTGAGTCAGAAGTTTACATACACTCAATTAGTATTTGGTAGCATTGCCTTTAAATTGTTTAACTTGGGTCAAACGTTTCAGGTAGCCTTCCAAAAGCTTCCCTCAATAAGTTGGGTGAATTTTGGCCCATTCCTCCTGACAGAGCTGGCGTAACTGAGTCAGGTTTGTACGCCTCCTTGCTCACACATGCTTTTTCACTTCTGCCCACACATTTTCTATAGGATTGAGGTCAGGGCTTTGTGATGGACACTCCAATACCTTGACTTTGTTGTCCTTAAGCCATTTTGCCACAACTTTGGAAGTATGCTTGGGGTCATTGTCCATTTGGAAGACCCATTTGCGACCAAGCTTTAACTTCCTGACTGATGTCTTGAGATGTTGCTTCAATATATCCACATAATTTCCCTGCCTCATGACGCCATCTATTTTGTGAAGTGCACCAGTCCCTCCTGCAGCAAAGCACCCCCACAACATGATGCTGCCACCCCCGTGCTTCACGGTTGGGATGGTGTTCTTCGGCTTGCAAGCCTCCTCCTTTTTCCTCCAAACATAACGATGGTCATTATGGTCAAACAGTTCTATTTTTGTTTCATCAGACCAGAGGACATTTCTCCAAAAAGTACGATCTTTGTTCCCATGTGCAGTTGCAAACCGTAATCTGGCTTTTTTATGGCGGTTTTGGTCCTTCCTTGCTGAGCGGCTTTTCAGGTTATGTTGATATAGGACTCATTTTACTGTGGATAGAGATACTTTTGTACCTGTTTCCTCCTGCATCTTCACAAGGTCCTTTGCTGTTGTTCTGGGATTGATTTGCACTTTTCGCACCAAAGTACATTAATCTCTAGGAGACAGAACGCGTCTCCTTCCTGAGCGGTATGACGGCTGTGTGGTCCCATGGTGTTTATACTTGCGTTCTATTGTTTGTACAGATGAACGTGGTACCTTCAAGCGTTTGGAAATTGCTCCCAAGGATGAACCAGACTTGTGGCGGTCTACAATTTTGTTTCTGAGGTCTTGGCTGATTTCTTTTGATTTTCCCATGATGACAAGCAAAGAGGCACTGAGTTTGAAGGTAGGCCTTGAAATACCTCCACAGGTACACCTTCAATTGACTCAAATTATGTTAATTAGCCTATCAGAAGCTTCTAAAGCATTACATAATTTTCTGGAATTTTCCAAGTTGTTTAAAGGCACAGTCTACTTAGTGTATGCAAACGTCTGACCCACTGGAATTGTGATACAGATTATTTAAAAAACCCACATTTATTCAATTATGTTTTTTCCCTGCCAAGAAGTTTCCTTTCATTTAAAAGTTTGTTTCCTAAGTTATTTGTTGTTGTTGTTAAAAAAAAAAAAACATCATATTTTAAATAACTTGCAGAAAATACACAGAAAATGACACTGTCATGAAGCATTATGACCATCATATCTGCTCCTGAAATCTGCTCCTGCATTCATCCCAGTCATCAACAACAGCGCATTGGGCTAGGTGCATGTCTGACATCAATATGTTCTGCAATTACAATGATCATTTAATATGGTTCATTTCAGAAAATTTTAAATAACAACCACACTGTTGACAAGTAGGCTACGGTGTAATGGGATGTTTTGCTGGTGTGGTAGGTTCTGGGGGTTCTGACACTCTTATGTAGGTGTCATAACCAGCCATAAAATAATGCAATATATGTCACAAAGGTCTAAATATAATGGTCATGACAGTGTTATGACCATATTATGACAGGTTATGACAAGTTATGTCAGCTGTTATGACATGGTTATCAAATCAAATCAAATGTATTTATATAGCCCTTCTTACATCAGCTGATATCTCAAAGTGCTGTACAGAAACCCAGCCTAAAACCCCAAACAGCAAGCAATGCAGGTGTAGAAGCACGGTGGCTAGGAAAAACTCCCTAGAAAGGCCAAAACCTAGGAAGAAACTTAGAGAGGAACCAGGCTATGAGGGGTGGCCAGTCCTCTTCTGGCTGTGCCGGGTGGAGATTATAACAAAACATGGCCAAGATTTTCAAATGTTCATAAATGACCAGCATGGTCAAATAATAATAATGACAGTGGTTGTCGAGGGTGCAGCAAGTCAGCACCTCAGGAGTAAATGTCAGTTGGCTTTTCATAGCCGATCATTAAGAGTATCTCTACCGCTCCTGCAGTCTCTAGAGAGTTGAAAACAGCAGTTCTGGGACAGGTAGCACGTCCGGTGACTGTATCATAACATGTTATGACGCTGGGTGTCAAGTAAAGTGTTACCGGCGCCATGTATTGTAAGTTAACACCACTACAGCATATTAAGGCTAACCATACAGTACATCAGGAAATTGGTTACTTGGATATTTGACATGGTGTTATGAGAAGCACCCTAAGGTGGACATCCCGCACTCTTGCCAAAGCCACTTCATGTTTTCATTTATTAATGATTTCTCACAAATAAGCATTTTTTATAATGTTGGATGCATATTGTCATTTGGAAATAACAAGTTTAGCTTTTGCCTAAAGGCACTACGCGCTGGCTCAGGCTTTTCCCTGTTGCTGAAAAACAGAGAGGGAAAGATGGCGTCCTTCCCAGGCTAGCGTGCTGTGGCGGCTGCCCAACGCGACGATGGCCCACTCCTGCTTGCCAGGGAGACAGAAGGGCAAGGTCACAAGACAGATTGAGTGATGAATGGTCGCGCACAAAACCTCATTAGCAGCAACTTTACTGCGGGGGAAATGGGGGAAACGGCTACAAGTCCAACGGAGAAACAACTTGGTAATTGGGCCCAAAGGTGGCAGTGGGCAGCAGGCCCAAAAACAAAACAAAAAACACAGGTTCCCAAGTCGGAGGACAGTGTGGAGTATGAAGAAACAGTCAGGCAGCTTTCCATTTGGCTGAAGGCGTTGGACCAAACGTGCTCTGACACTCCCCAGCGTCGACGTCCCGAGTCGGAGGTCAAGGGTGAGCAATTCCCTCTGCCCGCCAAGTCCTCCAGAGACACTGTATATTGGTGGGCCAGAACTCTCACTGAACTGAGTGGAGCCATGAAGAAAATTAGCAAACAGGTTCTGATAAGGGAGAACGGGAGCCAAAACTTTTGGTTCCGTTTTTTTCCCTCGCTCTCTATATATCACGGGGGGGGAGTCATCAATCAGTATGAAAACGACCCTCCCCCATCCAAATAACAACAACATAAACAGCAATTAAAGTGATAGCGGGATGGGTGTGGGTGGGACGGTTGTTTGAGCAGGTGCTGCTGTTCATCGGATGGCCCTACAGGAGGGAATGGGATGGAGTCAGTGGCCGATGGGAACTGAAGTTAGTCCAAACTGGAAACTACCGAACTGAAAGAAACCACCAGCTCAGCCTCTCTGTAAGGGACTAGCCTTCTACACAGCCCAGATTGACAGAGCAAAATGGTCCCTTATGAGTCGTTCAAAACAATAACCAAAGCCACCACTGTAACCGAACACGTCACCACTGTAACCTCAATAAAACCACACAAAGCATTTGCGCTTCTCTCTCACTGTCCAAAGTAGCCATGAAAGGTTACGTCCCTAGCCTTGTCTGTCGTCTTCTCTCTCTCTCTTAAAAAAAAAAAACAGGTCTGCGCTTGGGACAGCGCATCTGCTCTTTGTGCACAGTGGCATGAAATGACATAAGTCTCCCCAATCTGCTTCACTCAGGGCCTGTGCAAACAAAGGCCTGTCTCCCCGTGCGCTGGAGTGGAAGGACAGACGCCGGCACGCTGAAGACAGCTTTGTGTGCGAGGGCCCCTGGCGAAAGTGGCAACGGCCCATTTTACACCTGATTAGGAAACACATGCAGGCCACCTCACATATGCTTCGGGAGCCGCGCCGCCGTCCCCAACGGATGGGAAACACATGGAAGCAAAAGGGCGGAAAAGGGCAGGCGTTCCTGGGAATCTTCAGGGTGGCACTCCGGATACCAGCACAGAACTCCAAGGACGGGTTCAAAAATGTGTAATTATTTTCCTGAATGTTCTGTGATAAGGAAGTGCATCAACGATTCAACAAATGTTTTGGTTGTGCGTTCTTTTACTTTGTATTGTGACATTTTGTCATTTACTTTGAATAGTGACAATGTCTAGTTTTCATGTCTCATTTTCCATATGTGTCATATCAAGAAAGTTCTATGTTACAGTTCTATCTGCAATGTTCTGAAAGTCTCACCTAACTGAACCCACCCCATCTGACCTCTCACCTCTGACACTGAGTCGTCCATGCAGAGGTCCGTCCACGGCCACCAGGTAGACAGCATCAATGTTGTCACTGTCAACGATCTGGAGATCCTCCCAGGTGATTGGCCGAGACTGACCCTCCAACAGATCCAACCCTGCCAGGATAGGTTGGTATCAGCATCCTGTCTTTATCAGTGTATTTTTATTTTATTGATTTGATTTATTTGACCATTTAAAAACATAATTCAGCCACACAAGTGGATAAACTGAATGAACACCTTATTTCCATTGTGGACTCAATGTACTGATATGTCGGACATGCCACTATATACCACATACAGTAGCCTACAATACAGACATAAATACAAGCTCCTCAATGGGTTTGCATCATTCAATCTCTTATGATGGCAATTTTTTTGCAATTCAATGTGATGTTTTGATGTTTTGATACCCATGTTCCACGAGACTCTGGGTGCGTTTGTCTCAGCTGCTCTGATGGAGAAGTGAACCATAATGGGTGGGCTGGCTACATAGGAACCGTCAATAGCCTGGAACTCAACCTGCAGGAAATGGAATAGATATAGCATTAGTTTAATATTACGTTTCCACTCATTCTACAGCTACAATCTCTCTAAATGTGACTTTGAAGATGAAAAAGGCACTGGAAAGCATTTCTCATTAACCAGCAGGCCAGCTCAGTAGAAGCTTGGCTCAGCTCGACTTGTCTTAGCTTGGCTCAGTGGTGTGAAAAGGGCCCAAGAGCTCTATTGCTCCACCTCAGTACCTCATAGTTCCTCCTCCCTGTATGACTACTATTGGGCGGCTGGTAGGCTATCTTCATCTCGTGTAGGTCCTGCCAGATGAAGGAGTGGCAGGTTTTGGTGTGGTCGTCCAGGTGGGCGATGTAGCCCTGGGCGGGGGGCTTTGTCACGTTGAACACCAGGCGCTCCTGGGGGGTCTCTCCGTCCTTGGCGTCCAGCGTGGCCGTGGTCAGGGGGGTGAGGATGAACTGGTCCGCCTCCAGGATGAAGGAGGCCATGAAGGCGGCCTGCGGAGGCTGGTTCTGCATGGCCCCATGGATCAGCACGGGCAGCCACACCGCCTCCGTCTGGGGGACAGACAGAGGTTAGTGGCATTGAATAGGTTAAACACACCTTTCTTTTCTAATGAGATACTACTTAAAGCTGGAATTGAAGGGGGGAAATAGTGCCACTGGCCGCCACAGGCACATTTGTTATTGTTTTTGTTTAGTTGACAAAACGGAGGTGAGCAGCGACATTAATATCTTGTATTCTGAGAAGATGGCAGCCATGTTCTGTGTATGTTTGGTAGGACGTTGATGGAATATTCTCCTAACCCATAGAAAACTGGACATAGGAATGTTGTTGCAACCTTCCCATGAAACATGTCTAGAACATTAATATTGAATATTCTGAGAACACGGTAACCACGTTCTGGGTGATTTCTGTTTGACATTAAGTGAATGGGTCTCTTGGAAACGGTCCTTACACGTTACTGACCTAATGAGATTCTTAAGAGAACGTTCTCTAAAGTTGTGGGAACGCTTGTTGTTAGATGTGAAACGACTCATCCCATTCAGCATTGTGGTCTGTATCATCCAATCACAGAGCAGATACAAGTCATGTGACTTGCACTCATTCGCTAAATATCTTTAGGTCCCGCACCCCTTAGTGACTGTTGTTAGTCAAGCATGAGCCAAATCCCTGGATTCTACCACAACTACACAGAGAATTGCCACAAGAAATTGTATTATATCCCTAAAATAAACCATGAGATCTGTTAGCGAACAGATGGTGGCAGTCGATAGCACTGTCACAGGCGCAACCTGAACTTGTAGGTCCCGTTAGAACAGACCCAGGGCCTGTTTCTGTGCGCCAATCTTTTTTCTTGAGAGGATAGTTGTGGGGACAGAACATAATTATAAATAATTTTTACACTGCAAATTGTCTGCAAGAAGCCCAAAACAGATATAGTATTTGACAAAAACATAATCATTTTAAACCTTGATTACATTACGATTTAAGCGTGGGAATAGTTGGGAAAAGATTTAAAATAGCTTTGAGCTGATTTCCTGGTGATTTTTAAAATCAGCCGCGGGATGAATTTGGCTCGCGGGCCGACTATTGGGGAACCCTGCCATACAGTATGTTACAGTTACAGTAGTCTCTTACCTCCAGCAGTGCTCTGGAGGCCTGGTCCCGTAGCTCCACTCTGATAGGGATGTAGTCAATCTCCGGAGATGGGGGACTCAGGTGCTGGTACTTCAGAGCCAAGCTGAGGAACTCGTGGCAGGTGGCTTTGAGGAAACGCACCTCCTTGGTGCTATGGAGGCAGGGCTTGTTTCCTGGACAGGGGTCTCCAGTTTGTCTGCCTTGGGTGAATGATCGTTGGGAGACGTATGTCAATCAATGGAAGTTTACCTGAGGCTTGTTAAATATACAGAGCAACTACGGAGAAGAATCAAAGAGAGTGGCTTTGCAAAATCACGTTCAACACAAGGGACAAAAAAGTGAGTGACAGTGTTTGATTCCTTTGCTGTACATGTTCAGTAGTATCAATTATCTGACAGGACAAAAGCTCCCAGATGTGATGCCATACGAATGTAGGATCTTAATTTGAGCCAGTTTGCTACTGCAGGAAAATAATCCTGCAGCAACAGGAAATGTGAATTATTATGTGGATTATAATTAATGGATATTTTTGTAGGGGTTGATGCATTTTTCTTGAGGGAACATCAAATCTGCCATTTTGTTAATACATTTTAGGAAATTACAACCTTCAGATGCCTTTTTAAACCTCAAACACACTACAAGTTTTAAAGGTCCTGCTTTGCAGGAAAGTTCTCCTGCAACACGGTGATCAAATTACGATCCTACATCTGTAATGCCAGTCTGGATCTAGGCCAAATAATTATACAATAACTAAATCACTGTGTCTATAAGACTGCATTGATAATAGGGCTACTGATCCAAATTCTGCATTGGATCGTCCATCCCTGCCACGAGTGAACCGGGATTCGAACTCATGTTCACAACAACACAACATACTCACGAAGCACCTTCAATATCATTGCATTTCCAACGTGTTGACCAGTAGCGGGATATGGATGATGCCATGCTTTACCTTTCCTCAGCCCGGGGTCCTCCTCGGTCACCAGCTGCCCCAGGGAGGGTACACTGGTCTCTGGGGTGAGCAGCCGCACGGTGCAGGCCACGTCGGGCTGACTGCGGATGCTAAGGACGCCGCCGTCAATGGCGTTGGACAGGCCGTAGAACTGGGGGACCACCAGGGGAGTGCTGCCCAGCTCTACCAGGCTGCTCTCAGGTTCCACCACAATCATCCTCAACACCACCGTCTCCACCAAGGTGTCGGAGACTGTGAACCTGAAATAAGTTGGAGCATACTCATCTCGACTACTTTTGAGATCCGAAAACGTATTATGACAAACTTTGAATTTGGAGTGCAATCAATAAAACTCAAACAGCACCGTGTCTCAATGCATTTCTGGTGGGACCTCACTTTTTTGTTTAAGCCCAGCACTACCACTACCATCTATTTTCCAGCCTTGTTTTCATTCATCTCAGTTAACCAAGTGTGACGTGTGCTAAAAGCATTATAAATAAAGTTGGAATTTGAATGTGTGTGGTCCTACCTGTATACTCTCAACATGACCGTGTCTTCCTCCAGCAGGGGACTGCCATTATGGATGTACTTCACTTCGTCAGGCAGGAAATGGCAGTCAAACACCTGCAACAAAATCGGCCACGACACCGTTACACTTCACATAACTAGACAGCAACACACTGATATAGAGCACGCACAGCCACACAGTACAATACCCTGTTAAAATAGCTACACATTCTAATAATGTGTTGTAGTTCACATACACTGTTATAGCATGTCATACACCTGTGGATATATTCTGAAGACTGCAATAGGTAGCTAGTAAAGAAGCAGAAACAAAATGGCCGCTTTGCTTTAGATTTGCTTACATTTGTCATCATTGAAAAGTAACGGACTAGATCCTCTCACCTGAGGAGTGAGTTTCCCTACTCTCTGAGTCACCGGCTCATTGAGCACCACCTCCACCTTACAGTCTGATGTCTGGTCCACGTTGAACTGCAGCTCCTTGTCTGTCACAAACACAGACCTCCCCCGGCCAACCTGGACCCCTGAGTTCACCCGCACCAGACTCTGCTGGGCGCAGGCATGTGGTAGGACAGCCATCAGGGTCAACAACATCCAGGAATGGACCCCGGCCACCGCCATTTTGGCTCAATGTCTGTTGGTTGTATCAGGTGTTTTGATGGAGGCCTGAGAAAGGGTTTTATCACAAAACAATGAGCCAGATATTTCACCGGATGTATAAATGCGAAGCATCCGGTTGGCGTTTCCACTCACTACCAAATATGGTGATGAGAGGAAGCCCAGTGGCCGGCAGAGTGAGAAGATGGAGTGAGATGGACTTTGGCCGACATTCTGCAAATTTTCTCATTGATGAAACATTTGATCTCTATACAGTTTTCTGTTTGCAAAACTAAAATCTGTAACAAACAGAGTGGACTGCGTTTTTAAGACTTTATCCTTTGTCAAAATTCCCCAAAAACGGCATTGTTTAGAAGGAGTGCAAGGGCGAATTGAGTTATGGCACACACGCACTTCACAGAGTAGGCGTTCCTAAACAGAAATATGCAAATAAATGCTAGAACGAACCAATAGGATCTAACTAGCTAGTGCTTGGCTCTACCCACCTCCTTGCTTGTTCTGCCCACTATGATTAATTTGCTCCCATTGGAAACGACAGGCTCTGGTCTATCTTGGGTTAGTTATACAAATCTTTGGTTTTACGGTGGGGCTTGATGTATAGTAGACACAGAATGGACTCTACACAATCAGGCAGTTTCTCTAGTCTTTCAATGTCTCTCAGATACCTTTAAGACGATTGCCTCAGCAATGGCCGACTTTCTTGTTCCATCTCCATCTAATAGACAGCAAAACCTGAAGGAAAAAGATGAATAAAACTCTCCAACACAAAGTCTGTCTATAATCAGCCAGCAGTCAAACGCAGCCAGTAGTCTACTCTACAGGCGACTCGCTCCGGAAACGCCTTCATCCTCCATTTCACTTCAAAACAAGCCCCCATTGCAGGAAACAAGGGGTTAATCTGTGTGACCCCAGCGAGGTGCTGGAAATGGCATCGGGGGGGCGGAAGGATCAAAGGGGGGGGGGGGGGGGGCGAGGACTGGAGCCCGCGTGTGTCACTACCCATTCTGCCAGACGTACGTTACATCGTTAGCGTAGTGAAGGCTAGCAGCCTTTCATCTATCAGCCAGACAAAGGTAGGCTAGGACCATAGAAATAGAATGACTAGCGAGTCTATTTCTATGCTAGACTCAATTTCTAGACTTTGAGCAGAGACAACCAGCACAGTAAAGAGAACGAGTAGAAAGATTGCTGGTAGACTAGAATAGGTCTGTTAACATTTCGCCAGCTGTTTCTATTGTCTGTAATTAGTCACTGTAGCTAAATCGAAAACATATTTGTTTAGTTGGGCAATTGTTAGGCAAGCTAACAATGTAGCATACCTCCTCATAGCCCTCTAGAAGAAAAAAAAAGAAATGTATCTGGATATTTCTAAGAAGACACCTAGGCTAATTTATCGGGTGTGTGGTAGATTCCTCCAGTTTCATTATTGAGAGGGAGACAAACAAATAAAGTAGATCGACGCTTATCATTTCCCTGCCTATCTACGTGCACTTAACATTAACATGACATTAATAACAACTGGTTAACTTGAAGGGGAAGTCCAGGATTTTACAACTTAATGTAAGCACAGCGGAAACGGAAATGTTTGTGTTCCCGTGTGTTACTGCAGCAGTTAATGTCTAAACCATACATCCTTAGAGCAGAGTCATTAATGAAGAGTGGCGTGGCATTGTGCATCGACTTTTCCGTGCTCAAGAGATGGCAAAACCCTCCAGAGAACGTTTCCAGTAAACCTCCACTGCTCTAATTGTTAGTCGTAAGTGTTAGAAGCAGAAAAAAAGAGAGAGAGAATAAAAGAGAGCAATCCCTACTTTTACCGAAACTAGCCAGGAGGCAAGGCTCTTATCATAGTGCGACAAAGTGCTGGAAGTGTGTGTGTGTGTGTGTGTGATGCATGCAGCCGTTGGCACATACCTGCAGTTGGAGCTGTCCTAAAGGTCCCTTCTCCGGGAACCATCTGCACACGCTCAGAGAGGAGGGATCCTGTCAACTCACACACACACACACACACACACACACTCACAACCCTCCTGAAACCACGCCGTCACTGGGAAAACTCTGGCATCCCAACACAAAAAAAGGACCACAGCCGAGACAAAACACAGGGGAAAGACCTGTGAGATAGTGAGAACAAAAGCACACACACACAGGGTTCTCCACGTCTGTTAGAGGTCGTCTTCCTGCCAGACTGTTGGGAAGCACACAGAGAGCGTGAAAGAGAGGGAAAGAAAGAGGGAGAGAGGGAGAAGGGGAAAGGGAAGGGGGAGAGGGAAAAACTGCTTAACCTCAAAAACACAGGAAATGTGGGGAACAGTTCCAAGAGGTTTACTTCTCTATCGCTCTCTCCTGCACTCACAATCCCAGATGTTCTTATTCCCCAAAGAAGACAAACCTCAGACCCCACTGCAGTCAAAGAGAGCGAGAGAGAGAGGGGGAGAAGGTGAAAGAGAGAGGGGGAGTGAGCGGAGGAGAAAGATAGTGAGAGAAAGAGGGAGAGCTAGAGACGGAGAGAAAGGAGAAAGAGAGGCCCTGATTTGGTTAGAAGAAACTGTAGTTCTTCTGAAAGAGGGAAGAGCCAATAGCTTAGAAGTTAAAAGGTTTTTGTTGAGCCAACCTGTTTGCTGTGAAGCAGTAACTTTGATGTTTTATGGCATCACAGGCATCCTGGAAGGAGACTGGTGCTGCACAGAAAAGGAAAAGAAAGGAACAGAAACACAAAGGGTTTTCAGGAACCACACACTTTCTCTCCCTCTCCAGTTTACACTCACACCAATACTCTGCCTCGTTCTTGTTCACGTCTTTCTCTTTCACTCTTAAATGCGCGCTCGCGCATGCACACACACACGCGCATGCACACACACACACACACACACACACACACACACACACACACACACACACACACACACACACACACACACACACACACACACACACACACACACACACACACACACACACACACACACACACACACACACACACACACACGCCCCAGGCTGACCTGTGGGACAAAGACATACCACTCCCCCGCTGGGCTGCCTTTCTCAGTCGAATGAGGGGAGAAGAGTTGCCCTCTTCACCCAAGTCTGCACCCTCCCAACCTCTCTCTCTTTCTCTCTTGCTCTCTCTCTCGCTCTCTCTCCCGCTCTCTCTCTCGTTCACACACGCACACGCAAGCACACATCCCTACACCCCTCAGACCGAGCCCAGAGATCAGCAGCACCAGCAGTTCACTCACCCCACAACTCAACAGGTCATTATCCTATAGATGGATTCTGCAAGCGTGCATTGCATTGAGGACACTTAGGGAGCGTAACTAACGAGCACTTAACATATGGCTAAGTACATAAACACATCACTTCATAACGCTACGTAACACTGTCATAACATACAATATTTAATGAACAAATATGACAGCTTATGGCAATCGCCATTTCTCCTCTGCGACGACAGAAACCGTTACTTAGCTCGTTGGCTAAAGGTTTAGCCCTGTTATGACAGTGATGCAAGCTTCCTCTGATGGCTGAAGGTTGACAGGGTGTGCAGAAATCCAACCTGCCATTGTTGACATAGGCATTCCCATTCGTCCATAGCTTACAGGCAGAGGGGAAATGATGTGATTTCCTCAGGGAAACATTCTTGTCAGAATAGGGCTGTAAAGTAAGGGATATATCTTCAGACAAAAAAAACACTAGAAAGCACCATTTAGATTGACTTAGATAGTCTAGATGAGGAGAGACTATCTCGACAGGTTATCAAGGGGGGGGGGGGGGGGGGGCAGCAAAAAGAATAGTGTACAGCAGGGGTATTCAACTCTTGCCCTACGAGGTCCGGAGCCTGCTGGTTTTCTCTTCTGCCTGATCATTAAATTACACCCAGCTGATGTGCCCGGTCTAAAACAGTCCCTGACTAACCTATACGTACAGTCATTCCTGTGGTCTTCGATGGGCTCTGTATGGAACACCAGCAGCTAAAGTAAAACGGCAATATGTTAGAGCTGCAGCCATCCATTCATATCCCAGATAACTCCCTGGGTTTCCCTGAGTGATAAAACACATGTTGTGAGGAGAAAACAGAGGCTTCCTGACCTGGGCTACTTCAACTATAGGTTCACTGATGACAACTCCATTTGCGGACCGCTCCGGAAACGTCCGATTCCAGAAGTCCTTAAAATTGTAACCGTACAAAGTTATGGAGTAGGCTGTGGATAATTCAACTTGATAACTGGCGTAGGCCCATTGACTGAATACCACGAGCTGCATACGCACTGTTTTCTCCTAACCTGCTTAGATACAAATGCATGTACGCACGTACACATGAACCAACACACAACCCTAACCCTCAAGCCTAAAAAAAAGGCTTTTTCCATGTGGGGACCGGTGAAATGCCCACTTGTCCGAATGTTCTCTTTGTTTTACTATCCTTGTGAGGACTTCAAAAGCACACACACCCCACACAAACATACACACACTGGATGAGCAGTTTAAGTGCTCAGTGATTACTCGAGCAGATTCGGAGGCTGCACGCAGGCTGAGCTGAAGGCACAGAC
Source organism: Salvelinus alpinus (assembly GCF_045679555.1). Taxonomy (NCBI): domain Eukaryota; kingdom Metazoa; phylum Chordata; class Actinopteri; order Salmoniformes; family Salmonidae; genus Salvelinus; species Salvelinus alpinus. The sequence continues at coordinate 10,332,885 of NC_092101.1, read as the reverse complement.
CTGTCAGTCGTCGTTAAGTCGCCACTGCGTCCAATCAGGGGTGTGTTCAGGCGTGTTTAATGAGGGGCTGACACAAAACACGGCCACTTGTTCTCTGCCTTGATCGAGCCGCTGGCTCAAATAAGCCTCTCAATCTGGTCCCCTCAGATAAAAGCCTCTGAGATTCAGATGAGAACCTCTCCCTATAGTGTTTTGCAGTTTCACATAGTTGGCCATGATCTCCACTGCGCTCTTAAGAAGAATTATGAAATAACACGAGAGGACGATCATGTGAAATAATATTCTATTGAAAGTTTGGTATTTTTTTTTACAAATAATGTTCTGTTTTGTAGTGTTTAATATCAACTTATTTAGAAGCATTTGCTTGAGGATAGCTCAACTCTGGGACAGCGTGAAGTGAATCTAAATATTGACCATCATTTTCCTCAGTAAATCCCATTTTAGATCAATGGGAGAAAGTCAATGGGAGAAAGTGAAAGTTTGTAATCTAATTTGTTGTTATATCTACATTTGACATTGTTATATTTAATATCTACATTTGACATTGTGCAGAGTAGAGGCACTGCCAGAAACGATGCTGTAGCTAGTTTTGATTGCAATTGAATCAAGTGTCCAGTGAATGTTGATGAATTCTGACTCGTACCCTTTGCGTTGTGACTTTAGGAGCGTGGTGGCACAACACTGGCCCTATGCCCACCTGACCCTGCAGGGGCCTGTCACAGCTTGGCCACCACTTCTCCACTTGAAGTTAATTTCTGTCCACTATTGACCCATGATTAAATTCTGGAACGCTCTCCTCAGACTGAAATAATATTATTTTCGATTGAGTTAGCTGTTAGTTATCAGGGCACGAAGTTGAAAAACATATATATATATTTTTTTTTTAAACACTCTAAACTCTAAACAAATGTTCACAGAATCGTACGTTTGCCTGGGTGTGGAAATCCACCGAGCAGCTGCACTGAGAAAATGAGACTTGAGGCGCTCGCTCTTGACGAGAGATCCATTCTAACAGTTCCATTGGCTGGGAAGCTGCATATCTATCAGCACCATTAAAAAAAGACACCCGAGTTCCGTAATTATCAGGTATAAAACTGACACCCTCCAACGAAAAAGATCAGTTTTACAATGTGGTTCTGCTCCACGGCCGTGAATAAAGTCACTAAATTAAAGCAAAATCCGGCTCAATTCTTCAGAGAATCCTGCTACCGGTGGGTGAGGTTGGCAGCCGATGAAGCCTGGGAGGCTGATGGCAGAGATTGAGATGCATGGCACAGGACCATAGGTGCCGTCTTTCTTCCTTCCCAATCTCCCTCCACTGTAGCACGGTGAATTCAAAGTGCCTTTATTGGGATATCCGGGATAGCGTTCGCTTGTTGTGACATAGGCGAGTATTCCTGAATACATTGGTTCGTACATGCATTCATCATCAAAGTTGCTCAGATAGTTTGAAAACTTTGTATACTACAAACATACAGACCTGACTTATCTTCTAGAAATGAAGTTCTTGTCAAGTCCAGGATATTCAGTGAATGAGTTGTAGACACGAAAATGAATTGGAAGAGAATGAATGGACCATAAACTCGACGTATCGGATGGTCTTCGGGTTTGTTTAGAGTCTTGAGAACATTTGTCAAGTGACAAAGGCCATGGCGGTCAATCGTAATTTCTATATCAGTAGTCACTCTGTTGGTCACCTGTGGAGGTTAATCGGCATCATCACACAGTTACAACCTGTCACTGCAACTAAACTACCATCACTGACGCGTGATCCCCTACATCCCTTCTTTCTGGTCATGAGAAGATAGATGGATGAAGGAGGGAGGGATCGTGAGACGAGTAGAGAAATGGATCTGAGGGACAAGTCGCCCTGTCTGGCACCCACCCCATGGCAACCCATGGCCCCAGGCATCAGGTAGGGGTATATGTAGGGATAAAGGAGGATTAAAGGAGGGATGATCATCTTCTCCCAGGGAATCATGGGACAGAATGGTTGACCTTCACTAGCGGCAGTGGCGGCGGGATGGAGGGAGGAGGAGGAGTTGATCCTCCGATTATGCAAATGAGGCGGGCTTTGACGCAAAGCGCCCCAGACTGGTCACCAATGTTTCACGAGTCGTGAAAGGGCAAGGCTCCCTGGGAGAAATAAGGCACATTAGCTGAATGGGGAGATGAACATGGGTGCCGGGGAGAGGGAGATGAGTGAGAGCAGAGGAAGAAGAGAGGGAGGAGAAAGTAAGAAGGGAGGAGAGAGGGGTATAAGCTTGAGGTCCTAATGAGCTGGACCGGCGACTCCTCCAGCACAATACATTATCATATTTCCACGTAATTAGTTTGTTTTTCCACTTGAAATGAGTGAGCGGGTTGGCGGTGCATTCAGTGCCGCGGGGGGGGGGGGGGGCTGGCCTATCCCATCTCCCTCTCCACGATGACCCCTAACCCCCCTCTCGCATGACCACTCCTTCTCCCCATTCTCCTCATAGTAAACCCCTCATATCCACCCATCATATCCTGAGCTATTCTCACTTCGCTGTGGGAGATGAGAGAGGGGGTCCTGGCTATAGATCTCATGAATAGTGTATGTATGTATATGGGGGGGGGGCCAACGTTGGAAGTGTTTTGGTAAGGTGAGAGGATCTGTGGCGGAGAGACACGAGCAGATGACTGGTGGCAATGTGGCTCTCTGTCAGGGACCTGGGGAGCCTCAGGGGCCCACACTGCCACCGCACTGGGCTCCTGGGTGACAGACCACTACTATCAATTATCAACACATTCTTCAAGGAACGGTTTCAATATGTCTGCTTATTGCTGCAGGGCAGTGCCCTATGATACTGTACAGGATGTTACCAACTGTAAGGCCAAAGTACTTGGGCTCTATGGTGCGGGCAACTCGAGGGCGAACCTCTTGGTTCTTTCAAATTGTGTGAATTTAAAAAAACATGTAATAGAAATACGAAGGTGGAGATGCTCCACTCAAACATGAGATTTGATCTAAAAAGTGTTTAGATAATCATATGGCATGACTAATACTATAACTAGTTCCTCTACCAATGCCTCACTAGACACTCAGGCTATCCGGAAGGCCAAAGTTAGTTACTTTTATGGAGCAGTTCTCTCTCTGTGGGTATAACCCCAAGAAGTTCTGGAAAAAAGTAAATAAATAAATAATAAACCCTCCTCCTCACAGCTGCCCATGTCCCTAACCTCTTGAAACTAGGGGTCAGTTTTTTGTTTTTTTAAATAACGTTCCCAAGGTAAACGGACTATTTCTCAGGTCCAGATCGTAGAATATGCATATCATTTACAGATTAGGGTAGAAAACACTCCAAAGTTTCCAAAACTGTCAAAATATTGTCTGTGAGTATAACAAAACTGATTCTGCAGGCGAAAACCTGAGAAAATCTAACCCGGAAGTGATATATTTTTTTTTAAATCTGTGTTTCCTGGCCAGTCTTTCTTCCATTTAAAGGGGTATCAACCAGATTCCTTTTCCAATGGCTTCCTCAGGCTGTGACCAGGCTTTAGACATAGTTTCAGGCTTTTATTTTGAAAAATGAACGAGATTTTTCAAAAGTAGTCAGGTGTCCTCTGAATAGTACCTGCGCGCGAGAGGGGAGCTCTCCATTTTCCTTTTCTCTCTTATTGAATAGGTTACGGTCCGGTTGAAATATTATCGATTACGTTTGTTAAAAACAACCTAAGGATTGATTATAAAAAACATTTGACATGTTTCTACGACCATTACGGATACTTTTTGGAATTTTCGTCGAACGGAACGAGGCTGTAGTTTTCTGAACATAACGCGCTACCCAAATGGCGTTTTTTTCTTATAAAAGTAATATTTATCGAACAAAAATAACATTTGTTGTGTAACTGGGAGTCTCGTGAGTGCAAACATCCGAAGATTATCAAAGGTAAGCGATTCATTTTATTGCTTTTCTGACTTTCGTGACCAAGCTAACCAAGCTAATATAAGGCTAACTGTTCTAGCATTGATTGATACACTCACAAAAGCTTAGATTGCTTTCGTTGCAAAGCATATTTTCAAAATCTGACACGATAGGTGGATTAACAACAAGCTAAACTGTGTTTTGGTATATTTCACTTGTGATTGCATGATTATAAATATTTTTTGTAATATTTTTGTATCTGATACGTTTGGGAATTTTCTTCTGCCTTTCAGCACCGGAACGAGGCTGTGGTTTTCTGAACATAATGCGCAACCCAAATGGCGTTTTTTTATCGAACAAAAATAACATTTATTGTGTAACTGGGAGTCTCGTGAGTGCAAACATCTGAAGATTATCAAAGGTAAGCGATTCATTTTATTGCTTTTCTGACTTTTCGTGACCATGCTAATTTGGGGCTAGCTGTTCTAGCATTGATTGATACACTCACAAAAGCTTGGATTTCTTTCTCTGTAAAGCATATTTTCAAAATCTGACACGATAGGTGGATTAACAACAAGCTAAGCTGTGTTTTGGTATATTTCACTTGTGATTGCATGATTATAAATATTTTTTGTAATATTTTGCGCCCTGCAATTCAGCGGTTGTTTAGGAAAATGATCCCATAAAAGGGATCCGTAGCGCAGAGAAGTTCATGTTGATAATGTGGTTGTTACTGACAAGGAGCACATGGCTGAGCTCTTTAATCACCACTTCATTAAGTCAGGATTACTATTTGACTCAGTCATGCCTCCTTGCCCGTCCAACATTTCCTAATCTCCCACCCCTTCTAATGCGACTAGCCCTGATACTCCTCCCTATTTTTCCCCTGCCCCTCTATAAAGTTTCTCCCTGCAGGCGGTCACTATCATTGCCAAGCCTGTCTCTCCTCTCTGGGGAGGTTCCCATTGCTTGGATGGCAGCCACGGTGTGTCCTTTATTTAAAGGGGGAGATCAAGCTGATCCTAACTATTTCTATTTTGTCCTGTTTATCAAAAGTGTTGGAAAAACTTGTCAATAATCAACTGACTGGCTTTCTTGATGTCTATAGTATTCTCTCTGGTATGTAATCTGGTTTCTGCTCAGGTTATGGATGTGTCACTGCAACCTTAAAGGTCCTCAATGATGTCACCATTGCCCTTGATTCTAAGCAACAACAAAAAAACTTTTGATACGATGGACCATTCCATTCTTGTGGGCCAAAGCTTTTGATACGGTAGAACATTCCATTCTATGGAGTATTGGTGTCTCTGAGGGGTCTTTGGCCTGGTTTTCTAACTACCTCTCTCAAAGAGTGCATTGTATAAAGTCAGAACATCTGCTGTCTCAGCTACTGCCTATGACCAAGGGAGTACCCCAAGGCTCAATCCTATGCCCCACACTCTACTCAATTTACATCAACAACATAGCTCAGGCAGTAGGAAGCTCCCTCATACATTTATATGCAGATGATACAGTCTTATACTCAGCTGGCCCCTCCCCGGATTTTGTGTTAAACGCTCTACAACAAAGCTTTCTTAGTGTCCAACAAGCTTTCTCTGCCCTTAACCTTGTTTTGAACACCTCCACTGGTGTGTTTACTACCCCTGAGGGTTTAGAGCTTGAAGTAGTCACCTCATACAAATACTTGGAAGTATGGCTAGACGGTGCACTGTCCTTCTCTCAGCACATATCAAAGCTGCAGGCTAAGGTTTAATCTAGACTTTGTTTCCTCTATCGTAATCGCTCCTCTTTCACCCCAGCTGCCAAACAAACCCTGATTCAGATGACCATCCTACCCATGCTAGAATACCGAGACCTAATTTATATATCATCAGGTAAGGGTGCTCTCGGCTAGATGTTCTTTACCATTCGGCCATCAGATTTGCCACCAATGCTCCTTATAGGACACATCACTGCACTCTATACTCCTCTGTAAACTGGTCATCTCTGTATACCCGTCGTAAGACCCACTGGTTGATACTTATTCACTCCCCCCTATCTGAGATATCTTCTGCAGCCCTCATCCTCCACATACAACACCCGTTCTGCCAGTCACATTCTGTTAAAGGTCCACAAAGCACACACATCCCTGGGTCGCTCCTCTTCTCAGTTTGCTGCAGCTAGTGACTGGAACGAGCTGAAAAAAACAAACACTCAAACTGGACATTTTTATCTCAATCTCTTCATTCAAAGACTCAATCATGGACACTCTTACTGACAGTTGTGGCTGCTTTACGTGATGTATTGTTGTCTGTGCCCAAAAATGTTTGTACCCTGTTTTGTGCTGCTACCATGTTGTTCTGTTGCCATGTTGTGATGCTACCATGTTTTTGTCATGTTGTGTTGCTACCATGCTGTGTTGTTATATGTTGCTGCCATAAGTCTCTCTTTATGTAGTGTTGTGGTGTCTCTCGTCATGATGTGTGTTTTGTCCTTACATGGTTATTCTATTTTTTTTTTTTTATCCCAGCCCCGGTCCCCGCAGGAGGCCTTTTGGTAGGCCGTCATTGTAAATAAGAATTTGTTCTTAACTGACTGGCCAAGTTAAATAAAGGTTAAATAAAGGTTAAATAAAGAAATACAGAAATAGACTACATAGTTTCAGCTGTTCATCTGTCAACAGGACTAACGAGCGGTAAGATCAATCAATGCTATTAGGAACCAATGCTTCACAGTAACACATTTACCCACACAGTCAAGCCAAGTTCTTCAGCTTGTGACAACATGACACATGACATCTCCTCCTACTCCGGTTGTCCTGGCGGGCCTGCTGAGGAGATGCCAATTTGCTTTGGGTGGTGTAGGCTGTTTTGCGGCTGCCTCTGCGCTGGGCTTTGACCTGGTGTGACATGGCTATGCAGCAGGCAGGCAGGAGGACTGACCGATGGCTACGGCTAGGCCACGTTAGCGTGTCTCCTCCGAAGCTCAGTCAAGCAGCAGCGGTAGCAGCAGTAGCTTTGCATTAGGAGCACAGGCTGGAGTGGACTTGGCCACCGTCATGGCTTCATGCTTCATCACATACTGTCCACAGGGTGGAAAGCTTCTATCTTGGGTGCTCTACTGTGTTGCAGTTTGGATTCTCTCTCTGATGTGGATTTGAAATCCATTTTTTAATGGGCATAGCCTGACTGGCTGAAGGGACATTATACATGAGAATCGTGATAGAGGTTCACTGTACAGATATGCTATCTTAATTCGATCACTCTGTTGTCACAGATAATTTTCCTGTGCAGCAGGAAATGCAAATTAAGATAGTACACCTGTATAGCAGCCAATGTCAGCCCACTGCTACTGTTTGGGACTCAACAATTGATTAAGCAAGTAACTGAATATTTAATGTCTGAACTCTGGAGAATTAAAAGGAAGTTTGAATGCAGTGGAGACGCATCCTTCTCTTTCCAGTATGTGTACGATAAAAAACATTTAGAAAAATGTTGACATGATGGAGGTAGGTCACACATCTTGTCCCTCTTTGGATCTTAGTTTCTGTTCTATTTTTGCAGTGAGTTGGTGTAATGATTCAAAGTAAAAAAGAGAGGGTATACTCTTTGAAGCACTCAAACACAGACACTCATATGCACGCACACACTCTGTCTTTCTCTCTCCCTCCTCTAACCCCTCCCCCACCCACCCTCCATACACACAAACAACCCACCATCCCAGTGGTTTTCATGTGTACTTGGGCAGCGGCTCCACCTCAGCTGCAGCAGCAGGCTGGGTCTGGTCTCAGCAGAGACAATCTTGGCTGGCCGGTGTGCCCAGACAGGGGCAGCATGGCGGGGCTCCAGTGCTCTGGCCGGGGCCCAGTTGGTGCTTAATCACAGTGAGCGGTCAGCCTGCCTGTGCGGCCCTCCTTCGCCTTTCACAGCCAGCTGACATCACAAATACAGGGGGAGAGTCAGGGGAGTGGTGCTGGCTCACTCCTTCTATCCTCCCTCCCTCCTCTCTCTTTCAGCATGATCCACACCAACCGTGCAGGTGTGTAATCTTGAGCCAGGGACAGCGGCGGCTGGTGGCCCCAAATTGTGGGGAGGGGAGGGGGTTTGGATGTAAAGGGAAAGGGACTGGTGGATGAGGGGCAGGAGGGGGGTCAGGGGGACCTGCCAAGACCATGAGCACAGATCGTGTTGGAGAGCCAAGGCTGGAGCCTGCCAAAAGCTGGGTGACCAAGTCGCTCTCCAGACCGGCCGCATCTCTGTCACCAATGTGCCACTGTGGGTTGTGTGTGTGTGTGTGTGTGTGTGTGTGTGTGTGTGTGTGTGTGTGTGTGTGTGTGTGTGTGTGTGTGTGTGTGTGTGTGTGTGTGTGTGTGTGTGTGTGTGTGTGTGTGTGTGTGTGTGTGTGTGTGTGTGTGTGTGTGTGTGTGTGTGTGTGTATCATGTTGATGTAGGTATAAACAGAAATTGGGACAGAACCTTGTAAAGTGCCTCAGCAAGCACATGACAACTTGGCTGGGAAAGTAGCTATAACATAACAACCATCTTGGCTGACAGAAATGTGATCGCCTCAACTATTGTACTAATAGCTTGGGCTACACTGTGACACACACAACATTAGACAAGTAAGACAACACTAAATGTCTATAGCCTATGTATTACAATTTTTGGGACGAGACTACTGCTGAAAGTGCACGAATAAAAATGGGGCACCAATGGGACACAATAGAAACAAATCAAGTAGGTTGTAGAGCCTGGCAGATAACGCCTTAGATTAAGGGACACCAGTGATCTCCAACCTTTCCTGACTTAAGATCACTTTGAGTCAAAATGCAAGCCGAGATCTACCCCTCAGATTTGTTTTGAAACATGACTTTAAAAAACGTAAGCCTATTCATCTTGAACCAGTTAAAAACAGTTCTGTAGCAATGAGGTTTGTGCAGTAGACTATAGGCCCAGTACATCACCACTACATACTGGCTATGCTTGAATTGCTCTGCCAACTTTGTTATTCTCAGACCATTTTGAAATTCTATATTTTTTTAAAGCTAGGTACAGTATATGATCCCACTGGCAATAGATCATTTGTTGTATTACTTGTGAGACACAGCTGAGTGAGCATCATCATTTGATTGTATTGTATTTTTACTGGACTGATGGCCTGCATCTGATGGTCAGTCTGAGGGGAGGGACGGAGCAGAGGTGGGGCTGCCTCTCACCCGACTCACCGTCCCTCCGCTCTCCCTCCCTCCGCTGAGAAAAGGGGACACAGTCTTCCAGCTGATGGCGAAACTCAAGTCGCACTGGATTATTTCTGCCTCATGCACCAATTCATGCTGTTACTCCTATATGTACACGCACACCTCGATAATAAAAAATATACACACCGGTATTAATAACAACGCAAGCTTATCGGAACACTTTGCTACTCCTTCATTCCAGCTGAAGTGCTGGTTGTAGCGTGTGGAAGTAGGAAGAACGTGCGTTTTATGACAGTGCTGAATAACGACTTAAACATTCATTTACTCATAGAAACAGCAGCTCTTTGCTTGTGTTCGTTTCGTCTTTTTTTTCTCACAGTATCAACTTTGCTGTGCATTCGAGGCTTCTTTTTACAGTCTATAGGGGTCTACAGAGAATATGCAAACAGGGCAGAGGAAACCGCACAGTGATCTGAGCCTTCTGGGCCTGCCAGGTAAGCCGAGTTCTAACTTCAAACACATGAAATGGTTCAAAATGGGAACACTTTGCCTTTCCGGAGCTAGGGCTGCTTTTAAATCAAGTGGAATGAAAAAATATATATAGGAACGCAAGGCTTTATCTTTGGGTTTTTTACAGAAATGTTTGGTGATCGACTAGGAATGCCTTGGAGACCACTGAGTTACACTTTCTAAATGGTTTGTCACTGAATGATTAGTTCATATACTTAGATTAGTTAGTATTAATCAGCTGTAAACATTCATTCATTTGTGTCATTTTAATGCCATTTGGTAATTTGGTCAAAGAACAATTCATGTCAAAATGCTACAGTACATATAGCCAAGCATTATCAATCAATACTTAGAGCAACAAAGAATATAAAAACACAATGTACATTTATTTGAATTCAAACTGAAAATGATATAGCTCCAAACTAACCATTTGGGTATGAATATTTTTTTGATTTTTTTTTTACAGATTGTAGTCTCAAACTTTCACAGAGACAACTGAACCAGGCATAAGGACATTATACGCCTATCATCAACATGAGCAGCACAGCGGTCATGAGCATGGGCATGTTTACTGCACTTATTTTTCATACTGCACGGTTGTGTCGATTAGATCTCATTGTATCACAATGCCGTTCAAGACAAAACATTAGGGAATGAGGTCTACTTTGAAATATTGGTCCTCTTCTGATTGAGTTTGCCTGGGATTTAAAATGGTGGAGCTACTGTTTGTAACACAAGGTGATGTGGCAAAGGCCATCGTGATGAAGAACCCTCGTGTCATGTCATAGTGATATAGTCCACAGCTGTGCCTTACTCTCCATGCTCTGGGGGCAGGCAGGAACCCAGAGCAAGGGATTCTGGGTAGGCAGAAGGAGGGCCCTGGCCGAGAGACGTTATCGCCCTGTCAACACGGGAAGATTGATCTAAGGCCGGACAGCCTCACATCAAACCACCTCTCATAAGCTCCAAAACAGACGGGTGGGGAAAGACGAGGGACGATCTGAACAACCCAAGAGCCCTTTAACTCTACTAAACCGGGAGGATAAAAAAAAGAAGAGGAGAATAATTAAAGAAAAAAAAAACATTCATGTGTACATATGCAAATTAGTTTGGAAATGTCAAATTTGCATACATTTTCGTTGACCCCCGTTGCAGTCTCCCTCCCAGCGAAGGCTGGCTGCACCGATGACAGCTCGGCCATTGTCCAGACGCCCTGCTTTACATATCATAGTGGCCTCCCATCACCGCGGGTTACCCACGCCGCCCATCAGCGCCTGTCGTCACGGAAACAGAGCCTGATGTGAAGTGACAGCGGAGACAGCCCCGAATGACTGACTGACTGACTGACTGACCACGCAGGGAGAGAGAGGGAAGGAAGGAGAGGAAGAGAAGCAGAGGAGAGGGGATATGCTCAGGGCTTAGCTGAACTACACAATACAAAACATTTGATTTATGCTAACTTATTCATTAATTTAATCAATTAGTTGTTGACTGTTTATCAAAATAATACTGTATGGGTGTGGCCTGGAGCTGGGGTTGTTTTTGCGTGAGACTGTCTTCTTTGTCATATGTTTGTCTTGTCTGACTTCTGATGAGAGGTTGAACTCATGCATTGTTGACAGTGAGGGCTAAAACAAATATTGTCAAGCTAATATTTTAGACAGAGTGACAGATAATGTACCATGTACTGTGTCATGACATGTAAATAGTGCAAGTATAGAGCAACTGAAATGGTTGAGACCAAAACAGTGACTAATAATAGGTAAAATATTATATATATATATATATATATATATAGTGAGCATACTAAATGGGAGTTTGATTTGAAAAGTATACATTTTAATTTACATTTAAGTATCCAAGTATACAGGTAAGCGATGCAGTACCTGTATGAATAATCGACACAATTATAATCATATGCAAAAATAAACCGGTTAGAAAATGTGATTTGATTGATACAGCTTCTAAATTCTGTTCAGATACTGATGGCATGCGGTCTACCTTCAAGACCAGCAATGAACTGTAGGTTTCCCCCTGCTGGTGAGGATATAGAAGGCAGCAGCAGCACATTTTCCCAGCTTCAACAAACGTGAACAAATGAAAATAGCATTTGCAGATTCCTGTGGAGAAATCTGCAGTATGAGAAAACTTTGATATATGGATGTATACATTCCAAGCCTCTGACCCTTACTTAATTTAACAGAAAATATTATTTGTTCCCAAGTAAGTACTTTAAAATGTATGAGAAGAGATGTAGCCACAGCATTTGTAATTTAGATTTGATTAAATAAGTCCACATACATTTTAACCCTCCAACTCAGAGGCAGAGAATTTATCATCACAATTATTACATTTATTTGATTGTGCTTTTTGCCCCACCTCACATCACCAAAGTTAATTTAGGTCACGACATACCCGAGGACATAGAATTTGAACGCTCCAAATAGTTTAATAATGTTAAACTGCCATCCGACACAATCATTTGGCCCACCAGCATATCATCTTATTTAATGAGATGCCAAAAGGGTTCATTAGATTCAACCATGATATTTTATCATATATTATGACATTATAGGATATAGTAGTATAGTAGCCTGCCCTACACTCTATGTATTTGATACGTACCCCATTGATGAGGTTACAGAACTGTGAAACTGTTGTTCAGGTTTTCTGCTTATTTCTACTAATCTAAAAAAGGTTTAAATTAACAAATCACGTTATTTTTTATTTAAACATGAGATGGATTTTGTAATTTAATATTAAACATCAAAAAATATATATTTACAGTTAAAACATATATCTTTTTTGTAATATTTGTTAAATCTAACCATTCTTTAGATTCACAACAGTATGCTGTTATTCAAAACACAAAAACTATTTCCACAAATATAGCCCTAATGCCATTCTACTGTATACGTACCACAATAGATCCATAACATCAGAACCATTACCCATCAGCCTTCGCTATTCTTCTTCTTCTCTCTGGTGTGGCTGCGAGGTTGGGAGGAGGAAGTGAAGAGAGCGAAGGTAATTGTTCCTGACTGCTGCTGTGCTCACCTGAGGCTCGAGTCACTACTCGACATACTGAGCGTTTAGCAAGACTAACACATCTATTATACATACATGGAACTTAACAGGGAGATTGGGCACAGATGTTGCCAAAGATGCAGGTTAGTTTGTCAGTTGAATAGGCAGGTTATCTTAAAAGGACCAAACACCTTTATTTATTTATTTCTTAATTGGGCGTATTTTTGTGGCAGCTGCATATGGATATTGAAATCACACAAGCGCATACATTCACGCACAGCAAACACACACACACAAAGCAGTGTCCAGTATCTGGCAGTGAGATGCAGAGGGAGCCCAGGAGGGTCTGAGATGCAGCGGGAGCCGGACGAGGCCTGGATGGGGGATTGGAGGCTGAGGAGGATCCAGAGCTGTTGGCTGCAGTTGAAGACCTGGCTGTGAGCAGGGGAGGACAGAGACTAGATCTCACTGCACAAACACAGCCCCTCTCAGCTAGAGATGCACACACACATGCACTCACACGCACACTCATGCGCATGAGCGTGAATGGGCACTCACACATGCACACGCACACACACAGAGGGAGCTCCCTGCCAACCGCTCGCCACTGCCAGCCTGTCTGGCCACACTCACTCAAAGCCATTTTGTTTGTTGTTGTCACGTCACCATTTAAAAAATGGAACAGGAAGGAGGTTTTATGGGGGCATATCCCCCCCCCCCCCCCACACACACACACACACGGGCAAGGAGCTTAGCTGACACAAGCTGGGCAGGTTCCCCCCCTGTCATATGGCACTTCCGCACAAAGCACATGTTTTTCTGAGAGACCAACAGTCACAACAACTCCACAGCCAAAGACGGGGCGCACGTCTTGAGTGGCGTTCAGAGCTCCTGCCATGTCATCTGGGTTTGACATGATGCGCAGAGGTGTCCCCTTTCACCGCAACCCCCTCCCTACACCCCCCCACTAAAGTTGGGGTCACCCATCTCACCCGTGCTCCCATTCACACCAGCGCCCGTATAATATGATGCCCACTACGATTGTTATGGATAATCTACTTGTAATCTACTATATGTCAAAATTGCCATCTTTTCATTACAGACATATCAATCATTGCATAAACCAATGAGAAAGTATATTAGGTTGTAGATATAATGTGCACATATTAGATACATGCAATAATAGTATACTGTACTGGTATTGACCCCCAGACATCATATGTAAGTGTTAATTTTTGTAATATGAAATATCAGCCATTTTTAATTACTTGAGCCAAGGACATCAATAATTTAAAAGGTCTGATAAATGTCTGATAAGACAGATGCTCACACACACACCAAGAGCCATTAATCAGAGCCTTAAGTAGACACATTATATTCAGTCCCCTAATCTGTCTACCTGTCTATCTTTTCTGTCAATCTGTCTTTCTTTCTCTCTGTCCAGACGCTCCACCATGCTTCCCCTGTGCACCAGATTGCCAGGTCCCCTCTCTCTGCCACACATCAGTACCCAGCCTGCTGCCTGCTCCCCCAAGGATGGACCAACACCTGCTGTTGGCAGACACTACCCCCCCCCCCTTCCCTGAACCCCCCTTGCACCCCATCCCAGCCCCCCTTGCACTGTCTGTGAGCCACACAGCTCCAGGGTGAGCCACCGAGGGAGGGAGATGGGACACGGGAGAGACCCCCATCCCCTCACCTCCTTTTTCAGCTCAACTGGCTCAAGGTTCTTCCTCTTCGTTGCCTGAAGCCCCCAGTGTTCCGTCCATATGGTTGGTGTTGCTTTATTTTTTGTTGTCATGTTGGAATTACGGGCAGTCTGACCTGACCTGCATGCATTTGGGTGAAAGAGGTGAAACCAACCAGAGAAAAGAGAAAGGGGAAGAATAAACAGGGCATGTGGTGAAGACTCATCCATGCGCAGCAGTCAATGATCCCATCCCCTCATTGACTAATGGGACACATTATGGTGTAATAAGGCACCCATTAAGTGGGTTGAAGTTAAGAGTGAAGGCATGCTTGTCACTTAAAAGTAGCTGACCCAAGTTAGTTCTAACAGTTAAAGTATTTTAAGTCCCACGGGGTGTTGAAGTATTTTACTGGGACAAAGTAACCCACTGGTCCTATAGGGTGATGGAAGGAAAATAAACGCTACCGCAATTCTTGTGTCCTTTTTAAACTAGGAGACAGGCAAGTGAGAGTTATCTTTCCTAATGAGAGCCTTGTTCTATGAATTGCCGGGAGGAAGGAATGAAAAGTCACCCTCATATTATTATTCTTTTAATAATTCATACTATATTGCTGCCACTGAATCAATTTCGGGACGTGAGGTATACTGCTGTCAATATTACCCACTCACTCGCAGTGTGTGTGTCCAAGACAGAATTATGGCTCAAGCTCTGTTAGGGGTGGGTCCTGTTTAGAGCTGGTGTCCAACGTGGATCTGTCAATCAAATGAAGCCCCTCTGGAAGCATGACCAAAGCAAGGGTTGTGGTCCAAGTCTAGCCCAGCAGGGAAGAGTGGTCAAGGACACAAGATCGGGGCCCGTGCCTCTTCACTGTACCAGCTTAAATACTTCTGCATCACTAATCCTCAAGCCGTCCGTCTCTGAACGTTTCTGTGAAAAAATCCAAAAGTGGAGGAAAAATATGTATCCGTTTTTGACAGGGACTTGACAGGGTTTTAGGAAGTTACAACTTGAGTCATTCTCTTCCAGAATTTGCTGAAAAGACAACCTTGCTGAGCAAATCTAAAGCGAAATTCTCTCCTGTCCAGGTGCACCGTTGCTCACTGTGTGCAGGAGTCCTGGGTTTGTGTTTATGTGCACACAGAAGCAATATGACCAGCCACACACTACCAAATAAGGAGAACTCAGACCTCTCTGGTTCTATTCTATTTTGGAGATCCCGAGTGGTGCAGCGATCTAAGGCACTGCATCTCAGTGCTAGAGGCATCACTAAAGACCCTGGTTCGATCCCGGGCTGTATCACAACCGGCCGTGATTGGGAGTTCCATAGGGCGGCACACAATTGGCCCAGCATCGTCCGGGTTAGGGGAGGGTTTGTAAATTGTAAATAAGAATTTGTTCTGCACTGACTTGCCTAGTTAAATAAAGGTAAAAAAATAAATAATAATAATATAAAAAAGATTCAGTGCTTAGTGTATGGAAGTGAGGCAAAAGAACATAGCCACTACATCCTTACTAAAGTCAATCGTAAAACACCCCACTAAGTGTGTAAGTCTCTTAAGGGCCAACATACCAGGAATTAAAGGTGCAATATGCAGAAATCACTCTGCCATTTCCTCAAATTCATATAGTTTGCCTAATTTCAGTTTATGTGACATTCTATCATCTAAACCGCTGTGAAATACATTTTCAAAACCCAAAACATTGTATTTTCAGCTGTTTGACGCTGGTGTAAAAACTGAAAGTAAAAGACCCAAAAACAAAACTTAAGAATGGGAAGCATAGAAATAGCGTACATAGAACAAATATACTGTTTCTTAGACTTGCTTTCAATGAGAATGACAGCTCTATAACTGACATTTCTTTGTTAATTTGGTATAGAGCCAACTAAAAATATATATATATATTTTTTAATTTAACATCTATTTAACTAGGCAAGTCAGTTGAGAACAAATTCTTATTTACAATGACTGCCTACCAAAAGGCAAAAGGCCTAATGCGAGGACGGGGGCTGAGATTAAAAAAATACAAATTTAATATAGGACAAAAACACACATCACGACAACAGAGACAACACAACACACTACATAAAGAGAGACCTAAGACAACAACATAGCAAGGCAGCAGCACATGACAACACAGCATAGAAGCAACACAACATGACAACAACATGGAAGCAACACAACATGGTAGCAGCACAAAACATGGTACAAACATTTTTGGGCACAGTCAACAGCACAAAGGGCAAGAAGGTAGAGACAACAATACATCACACAAAGCAGCCACAACTGTCAGTAAGAGTGTCCATGATTGAGTCTTTGAATGAAGAGATTGAGATAAAAATGTCCAGTTTGAGTGTTTGTTGCAGCTCGTTCCAGTCACTAGCTGCAGTGAACTGAAAAGAGGAGCAACCCAGGGATGTGTGTGCTTTGGGGACCTTTAACAGAATGTGACTGGCAGAACGGGTGTTGTATGTGGAGGATGAGGGCTGCAGAAGATATCTCAGATAGGGGGGAGTGAATAAGTATCAACCAGTGGGTCTTACGACGGGTATACAGAGATGACCAGGTTACAGAGGAGTATAGAGTGCAGTGATGTGTCCTATAAGGAGCATTGGTGGCAAATCTGATGGCCGAATGGTAAAGAACATCTAGCCGAGAGCACCCTTACCTGATGATATATAAATTAGGTCTCGGTATTCTAGCATGGGTAGGATGGTCATCTGAATCAGGGTTTGTTTGGCAGCTGGGGTGAAAGAGGAGCGATTACGATAGAGGAAACCAAGTTTAGATTTAACCTGCAGCTTTGATATGTGCTGAGAGAAGGACAGTGCACCGTCTAGCCATACTCCCAAGTACTTGTATGAGGTGACTACCTCAAGCTCTAAACCCTCAGAGGTAGTAATCACACCTGTGGGGAGAGGGGAATTCTTCTTACCAAACCACATGACCTTTGTTTTGGAGGTGTTCAGAACAAGGTTAAGGGTAGAGAAAGCTTGTTGAACACTAAGAAAGCTTTGTTGTAGAACATTTAACACAAAATCCGGGCAGGGGCCAGCTGAGTATAAGACTGTATCATCTGCATATAAATGGATGAGAGCTTCCTACTGCCTGAGCTATGTTGTTGATGTAAATTGAGAAGAGCGTGGGGCCTAGGATTTAGCCTTGGGGAACTCCCTTGTTGACAGGCAGTGGCTGAGACAACAGATTTTCTGACTTAAGACACTCGATACACACACTAAAAAGACAGAAAATACCTGTATAAATAACACTATAAAAGGTCTGGACAACGATCCCAAAAATTAAAAGGCATCCAAACAGACCTGATCTCCCTGCAAGAAATCGTAATAGGCGGTGACTGTAAACCAAGTATGATTGGTTATACATTTAAATTATGGGCTGACAAAGGACTGACCGGGTATCATCAGATGTTCACAGACAAGGGGATAGACATGTCAGAATCTATCAAAAAACACAACCTCCAGAATGCTCAGTTTTACAATTACTTACAAGTAAGAAGTTCCTACTAAAGCAGTGGGACCTAATAAAACGCTTAATGACATACATCCTTTGATAAGATATGTAACAAAGTCATATAACAAGGTAAATGCCAACAATGTGCTGGGCCACATATGAAGGAGAAACAAAAGATGAAAATAGTATAGCAGTAACCAATTGGGAAGATGATCTGCAAAGAGTAATAAGGATGGAGGACATATCTAGAAACATGTCCAAGACAACCAAGTCTACTCTGGAGGGAATACTCTTCGAAAATTCTGTCAAGATTTAACACCTATAATACAATCAAAGTTTAACCATGACATCACACCAAGTTACTAGCGTAACTGTGGGGAGAGCAGGGCTAACCATACCCACGTACTATATTCCTGCCCAGTCCTCAATCATTTCTGGACCGAAGTATACAAAGTATTGGATGATAAGTTTTAACGCTCACTTTCTCTAAATCCAGAAAACATACTCCTGGGGAGAACCCCTCGTGCACTGGTCCTCCACTCTGATAAGTACCTCTTCAAAATTCTGAGAATAACAGCACTTGAACAGAGAGTGGCTTAAAACCACAAATAAGCAATTGGAATAAGCAATTAATCTATATAGTAATAACTCATAGAATAAGAAACCAAATGACTCTATTTGAGATATGATGGGAAAACGTAATACAAAACAAATTGACAATATATTCTGAAATATTTATAGGCCCTAACAGGAAATGTGTATATTATGTATACTGTACATACATATACATCTCTACAGTGCATTCGGAAAGTATTCAGACCCCTTGACTTTTTCAAAATTTTGTTACGTTACAGTGTTATTCTCAAATGGATTAAATAGTTTTGTTTTTCTCATCAATCTGCACACAATACCCCATAATAACAAAGCAAAAATAGATTTTTTTTGCAAATGTATTTTAGCAAAAATATGACATTTGCATAAGTATTCAGACCCTTTACTGAGTAATTTGTTGAAGCACCTTTGGCAGCGATTACAGCCTCAAGTCTTCTTGGGTATGACGCTACAAGCTTGGCACACCTGTATTTGGGGAGTTTCCACATTCTTCTCTGATCCTTTCAAGCTTTGGCAGGTTGGATGGGGAAGGTCTCTGCACAACTATTTTCAGGTCTCTCCAGAGATGTTCGATCGGGTTCAAGTCCAGGCTCTGGCTGGGCCACTCAAGGACATTCAGAAACTTGTCCCAAAGCCACTCCTGCGTTGTCTTGGCTGTGTGCTTAGGGTCGTTGTCCTGTTGGAAGGTGAACCTTCACCCCAGTCTGAGATCCTGAGCACTCTGGAGCAGGTTTTCATCAAGGATCTCTCTGTACTTTGCTCTGTTCATCGTTCCCTCGATCCCGACTAGTCTCCCAGTCCCTGCCGCTGAAAAACATCCCCACAGCATGATGTTGCCACCACCATGCTTCATCGTAGGGATAGTGCCAGGTTTCCTCCAGACGTGACGCTTGGCATTCAGGCCAAAGAGTTCAATCTTGGTATCATCAGACCAGAGAATCTTGTTTCCCATGGTCTGGGAGTCTTTAGGTGCCTTTTGGCAAACTCGATGCGGGCTGTCATGTGCCTTTTACTAAGGAGTGGCTTCCGTCTGGCCACTCTACCATAAAGGCCTAATTGGTGGAGTGCTGCAGAGATGGTTGTCCTTCTGGAAGGTTCAGCCATCTCCACAGAGGAACTCTAGAGCTCTGTCAGAGTGACCATCAGCTCTAGGAAGAGTCTTGGTGGTTCCAAACTTCTTTCATTTAAGAATGCTGGAGGCCAATGTGTTCTTGGGGACCTTCAACGCTGCAGAATATTTTTGGTACCCTTCCCCAGATCTGTGCCTTGACATAATCCTGTCTCGGAGCTCTACGGACAATTCCTTCAACCTCAAGGCTTGGTTTTTGCTCTGACGTGCACTGTCAACTGTGGGACCTTACATAGACAAGTGTGTGCCTTTCCAAATCATATCCAATCAAAGTTTTCGCTTTGTCATTATGGGGTATTGTGTGTAGAATAAGGCTGCAACGTAACAAAATGTGGAAAAAGTCAAGTGGTCTGAATACTTTCCGAATGCACTGTACACACACACACACACACACACACACACACACACACACACACACACACACACACACACACACACACACACACACACACACACACACACACACACAGTCTTGTACAGCTAACCTTGTGGGGACATACAATTCAGTTCCATTCAAAATCCTATTTTCCCTAACCCCTAACCCTAAACCTAACCCTAATCCTAACCCGTACTCTTACCCTAACCCTAACCCTAACCCTAACCCTAACCTAACCCAAAAACCTCAACTTTATCCTAACCCTAAACCTAACCCTAGCTCCTAACCCTAACCCTACAACTAACCCTCCTAACCTTAATATTTAACTTAATTCTAACCCTAACACTAATTCTAACCTTAACCCTAAACCCCCTAGAAATAGCATTTGACCTTGTGGGGACTAACAAAATGTCCCCAGCTGGTCAACTTTTTGTTCGTTTACTATTCTTGTAGGGACTTCTGGTCCCCACAAGAATAGTTAAACACGTCCACACACACACACACACACACACACAGACACAGACACAGACACAGACACAGACACAGACACAGACACAGACACAGACACAGACACAGACACAGACACAGACACAGACACAGACACAGACACAGACACAGACACAGACACACACACACACACACACACACACACACACACACACACACACACACACACACACACACACACACACACACACACACACACACACACACACACACACACACACACACACACACACACACACTGAAGAAAAATATATAGTAATAGTTCTTCCATGGCCTGCATACTCACCAGACATGTTCCCCATTGAGCATGGCGGGAACTGGACAGCGTGTTCCAGTTCCCGCCTGTGTCTCGCAACTTCTCACAGCCATTGAAGAGGAGTAGGACAACTTTTCACAGGCCACAATCAACAGCCTGATGAACTCTATGCGAAGGAGATGTTTCTTGCTGAATGAGGCAAATGGTGGTCACACCAAATACTGCCGGGTTTTCTGATCCATGGCCCCTACCTTTGGTTTTTAAAGGTATCTGTGACCAACAGATGCATATCTGTATTCCCAGTCATGTGAATTCCATAGATTAGGGCCTAATACATTTCTTTCAATTGACTGATTTTCTTATGTGAACACTAACTCAGTAAATCTTAGAAATTGTTGCATGAGGCGTTTATTTTTGTTCAGTATACACACACACACACACACACACACACACACACACACACACACACACACACACACACACACACACACACACACACACACACACACACACACACACACACACACACTGAACAAAAATTTAGCTGGGCCTGAACAGTCACAGTACATTGATTGGGCACAGATATCTTCATGTCACTTGTCCAGATATATCATTGTATCATATAAATTATACAAATGTTTTGTGTTGAGGTTGCTTAAAAAATGTTCAGAGCCAAGGGGACTTAAAAAACATTTTTTTTTAGCTCAGATTTTTTTTTAAGCTACCTAAAAAGAAAGGATAATTGATGGTATACAATGATATATCTGGACAAGTGGCATGAAGATATCTGTGCCCAATCAATGTACTGTAACTGTTCAAGGCAGCTAAATGGCTGACCCCACTAACACAGTAATGTGTCCCGTATAAAGAGAGCTATGAGGAGTGTAGTTCTGATAGTGCTGATCCATGCTAATGTGAGTGCCAAGGCCTGTAGAACCCTATGGTAGAACCAGAGGGACAGCTACAGTCCAAAGCTGAGGCTAATAGAGCAAACTACTGCAGTTCCACTTGACAGCGCTCGTTAATTATCTTGTTTAAACACTTATTACCCAGCATCTGTCTGTCTACATACGCGCACACCCTCCCAGCAACAGGGGGGCACCGAGAACAAAAAGAGTTCCTCCTTCGGTAAAGCCCGTTCTCATTTATGCCTTTATAGCACTGCAACGCCACATTACATGGTTTGGATACGAGAACAATCAGGAGTTATGTTTTTTGGTTCGATATCTGATGTGTAACACTGAGTGTACGATTTGAATTGTTTTCAACGTGCCACTCATTTTGAAGGCGTTGTCACAGAAGGAGAGGCGTGGATATGAGATGGACTGCTTAGAGAGGACAAGCTTGGGCTAATGAGTGTAATTAAAAGGACATACTAATGACTGTGTGTCCTCCGGTGACACAGCGGAAGTCCCCAGGTCCATTAATGACTATTAATCTCTGGTAATCAGCGCTGCCGTCGCAGAGGCCAGGACAGCCCCTGTGCAGCCTATTCTCGCAGCAGTTAGCTAGCACAGCTAAGCATGGAGGAGGCCATATTGGAGTCCCCACCAAACAGGAGGTGCAAACCAAAGCACAGGGCCCTTATTCTACATGTCAGAGAGGCATGTTTGTTCTACATTATATATTTCTATCTGAATGTTCCACAACGTTGTGGCCTGCTGAATAGGCCCTTCCTGGTTTTACTCCCAACTGTATTCATTTACATTTTAAACATGCATGACCTGGAATGGACGTGGACGGGGTGTTAACCGTAGAGCTACAGAGCACAGTCTGGAGGGCAGGCAGGGGCTCGGACCATTTTGAATACAACTGCTCGTGGCTCGGTTCCAGGTCTCATGAAAACAGCCGTGTCTATACAGCATACCAACGAACAGCCTTGGGCCACAATGGCTGTACTGTACATGGTCAATGGGTGAACTATCCTCTGTGACGGTGTTTTTAACATAGCTACATCTTAATATGATCATCTACAATGACTTTAACTTGCACCTTTGATGTAGAGAATGTGTATTTCTGTATGTACTTGCTGTATTATGTGTATTAAAGAAACAAAGTACATTGGCCAAAGATATTATACAACTGCACATTTTGGACTATGTTCTTTCTTTTGATATGAGAAGGAGCTGTAGACCAGTGTTGCAACTGGACTCCAATTCAGTCCCTTGTGTGTCCTTCTGGAATAGACAAATAATGTTGTATGTCAACCACACCAAGAAAACACATCCTCACTGCACTGCCCTGACCACTGTAACACTGGCATGACATCAACGCCTCACATTAACATTTGGCATTCTGGCACTGTTTATATGGGGTAAACAGAAACATGGCTGGCGAGAGAGGATCTTAAGGATCAGATTTCAGGACTTGGGCTGGCACTGGCCCTCATTAGACCCTGGCTCTGGTCCTCCCACCCTGGCCTGGTCCAGCACCCACCACCCTCGACCCTCCCACCCAGCCTCCTGCCCTCAGACCTCGAAGGCCTCCAGGAGAAGTCAGCCAGGCTCTAGGGAAACTCTCCAGGCCTCCTGGACCGAGCCAAGGGTTCTTTCAGGCCACTGACCCTGAACTGTACAGTATGTAGCCAACAACCAGCACGAGAACATTCACAGTGCACACTAGTTTCGCCTTACCCTGTTGTGTCTGGGCTTCATCTCTTCTCATTGACTCATCCATATACTCTTCCTATTTGTCTTATTGGCATTCACATTGGGGTAAAAACAGTGACATTGAAGAAATATGTGAATGACAAAAATGACAATGAACGGCACCGAATGGAAAAATGCAAATGCAGAGGTACAATATGTTGGCGGATCGGATTAAGAAGCGGAATCAGGCAGAAAGAGGAGAAAGAGTTGCCAGAACAAGCTTTATGAACATTTCTAAAAATGGGACAATGGTGGCCCTTACCAGGCGATATTAGGACTACTTCATCCTCTGGGTTTTGGATGTGAAAAGGTGTTTTGTGTAACAGTCGCAGTATCAGGGCATGCAGAGGGCTCTGTAATTCCCTCTCGAGGGACGTCGCTTTCCCCGGCTCCGGCAAGGCCAGCGTGACTGCCAGACTGCTCGGCTTGTCTGTTAATCTCCGCTCACTGGAAAGGGAATGGTATGGACCACGCTGCCAACACACAAGGCAGGCTGCAGATGGCAACACTTTCACGAGACATCTTCTGTTTCTTCTTTTTGGCCCGCTCTTCTCCAAACTCACACTGTCTTGGTTATTTACATTGAGAGCTACAATGCTGTGCCATTTCCATATCACGCTACACTCTCCACAGAGAATATTTATGCTATTGAGGGAGTTGTGCCTGAGTGGTTACGTGTGTGTTCGCGCACACTAGTGTATATATATATATACATGAGTCTGTGTGTGCGAAAATCACCACTCCAAACTAAGAAAACAATAAGGACATCAATAAAAAGGTAGAGCTAAAGAGAGATGTTAGCCCAAGAGAGACCACGCCGATGGTCGGCCAACACAAAGAAGTTGCTGAAGCTTGCATGCCTCTACTGGGCGTAAGTCGGAGCCTGGAGAAGGACATCTGCTGGGTTTGGTGAACATATGTTTCCATGGTTCTGTGTTTCCTAAATGAAAAAAAGTGATGTCCCTCCAATTGTACGCATAGAAAAGACACGGCATAAAAATACTTTTCCTGTTTTGTGTTTCATATTTTGATATGATAACCAAGCCCTTCCAAAAACGGAACTTCTCAGAAGGGGAGAACATACTGTTAGGAGGATGAGGCTTGGCTGGGGATACACATGTGCTGGTTTCTCGCACAATTATCTCCCACAATCATCTGGAATCACCTCAACATTTTGTTCAGTACTAGTCAAAATGCAATTGTACTGCAAATTAATATTTAATATGCTTATTGAGAACGGTCTGTGACTTACATACAAGAATTCGGTATGACATTTTACTCTTAAAATGATAACACTATTAGTTCATTAATTACTAATCCTGAAGCTAAAAATAATATAATGATAAACACATGATCAGAATTCTAATTACTTTAGAATGTTATCGAAGCAATGCTTAGAATATTCTGTGATCATCTAAATTACAATGATACCAGCCTGGATAATGACATCAACCCCAATTCAGAGCACAGAACCTGTTTCTATCAGAGTGCATCTTTGGGTTATGTTTACCTCCAGCACACAGTGGTTGGCCACAGTGTCCAGCCAGTGCAGCGTGAAGTCCCTCGCTAAAGTGGTTAGCACGCCGATGTGATTCGCAATGGCAGAAGGCATGGGAGCGCTGAGCCTTACTATAGGCAGATCAAATTAATTATGCTAAACAGCAGTAACGGGAGATGGGCACAGCAGCATTGTTTCCTTCTGATAGCCAGGCGCTGGGGGTCGGGCCAGGGGAGCTGCTCAGGCGGACCATGGGGCGCTGGATAATTTAGAGTGTGTGTCAAATCAAAATCATCAAATAACATTTTATTTGTCACATGCCTTGTAAATAACAGGTGTAGACTCTCAGTGAAATGCTGAGACGGGCCCTTCCCAACAATGCAGAGTCTGCGCCTAGGAAAGGGACCTGCACTGCCACTTCACTCTCATAGACCAACCTAAGGGTTACTGAGATGTCAGTGTCATGGCCAAAGATGAGACACTGGGATGGGACGCTTGAAAAACATGCAAACGATGTAAAAATGTCAAGGTAGAGCCACAAACTTCCTCCAATACGCATTTCTCATGTCATGTGATTATGTGGAGGGGCCTTCAAAGTAAGGACCTATCTCCACTATTTTATTACTTACAGTAAGCGGTATTACCTGTTTATGTAGCTTAGTTCTTGGCTTCATTTTGGGCTTGCATGAGCGAGAAGAAAGAAATAGAGAGATCACCTTCAATCCCCCACATTGTCCTTTGTGTCCCTGTCCTACTACTCCCTCCCTCAAGTCTCTCTTTTTCCTCACTTACAGCCCATTTTTCTTTCAGCACTTAATCTCGCTGGCAATGCCCACAGCCAAAACCTTATATCACGTTGTGCTCCTATAGTGGGGATTTTCAGTTAATGTCCCCATTCATCAAGTCAGTATGGTGTAATTCTGGATGTCCCTGTTCTAAGGGGGGAATCATTCTCAAGTAGTGATTTATGGTCACCACGTTGTTTTCTTGCTTACCTTTCAACACCTATGCATTGTCTGAATACCAAATACACAAACCCACCTTAGTAAAGCAATGCAATCTCTAATGTATATCAACAAAAATTGTAATAAAGTTATTTCAACAATCAATGACTGGTCCGATAACAAAAGACGATTTCTCTGTATTGTCACAGAGACGGACAGGCTAATTTGGTCTGCTGAACATAAGCCATACCTCTAAATGTAAATGAAAGCCACCTGGTCAGACTAACCATTGAAGCAGCCTTGAGAGAGGATTTCAAAGGTAGGAGGAATAAATGCAAGCTTTCATGTAACTGACTCAAGGGAGTGCAGGTATTTTGTGAAGTTCAGTTTCAGTCACTAATCTGCAGTCACAACAATGGGGCCATTATGTGAGAAGGGGGAACTTTAATAAGCAACCCTCAACCCCCCCCCCCCCCCCCCCCCCTCCAAAAAAAGGCATAGATGTAATAATTATTGGCTTCTTCATTAAAGGAGATATAAAGTTGTCCAATTATTTTCATTATGACCAATAGTAACCTATGCCTTACCCTACTTCCCTTTCCTGTGCTCTATTCAGTTATATTATGATGGACGCAAGAAGATGCCAGCATACTGAATGATAATGATGTATTTCAGATTAAAGGGATTTTTATACAATATTTTTTTAGAAATACATGCAATTTAAATTCAATCAGTATTACCAAGGTAAATAAGAAATAGCCTAATATTTTTATAATAATTGTATTTTATCATGTTAATTACTTTTAGATGTTCGTCTGATTGCCCCCCACCTGTGTAGTTTCTGTTTCTCGCCGTAGTTGTACGAGGCCTAAAACATTCGACTGTATAGTTATTTTGCCAATATTTTCATTGAAATAACACACCAATTTTAAACGATTTAGATTGGCCTATATTAAACAAGTAAACGGTTAGTAATGGGCGACCGAAATGTGATGAGCTTCGATGACGAAGACGACACGGGCTACAAACAAGGTAGACCAACAGGTGGGACTAGCCCAGCATTTTCTAAGTCGGTAAAGTCATAGAAATCGCATTTTCTTCATCCCAATCAATAGACACATTTGGTAAAGACTTGTTTAATTATATTGTAAAACTCTTAATTAGGCGACAAATATCAAGCCCATGCTTGCTATGGCACTTACTAAAAAAGCTGTAAAAACGTTTTTTTTTCCTGAATATAGTTTATGGAGACTACAATTCAATTCACAAGTTTAATATAATTTGTATAAGTTAAACTTGTGTTGAGGGCAGTTTGGGTGAGAAAAAACCATTGCTATTGATAGAAACCCGGCGCCTTGTGATAGGCCTATATGGGGCGTTCACATGCTGTCGGAAGTTTGGCGTTCTGACTGGGAAATTTGACTTGAGCAACCCTCCAAGTCTTATGCCGCGTTCAAGACAACTCGGAAATTCCCAACTTGGAAGCTCGTTGTAGAAAGATGAGCTCAGAGTTTTCCACATGGAACGTATCTGAATCAACCATTAGGAAGCTGTAGCAAATTTGAACTCATCCCAGGTGTCTTGAAAACACCAGTAATTCCGAGTTGGAAACTCAGAGAAAATGTTATGTCATATGTAATGAATAGAACCCAGGTCCTTACCTGTTTTGTTCCGTTTGCATCTGTTTGGTTTCTAGCGTAAACGTTTGTTGCAAAACTTGTAACAGATCAGTGCTAATTTTTAGCATGTAAATCTTGGTGGGGCAAAAAATATATATTTGTGGAATGCATGCCAGCAAAGCCACTACACAACACTAACCAATACATTAATTGAACTATAACGGTGACAAACGGTGCCCACAAACTGTTAGGGCCGACATAAAGCTGTCCCAACACCTTACCACTGCTACACCTGGCTATCAGCGGAGCCTTGTCTGGCAGCAACTAGTTAATTCAGCCTCATTTACTGCCTTAAAAACAGCTGATATTGCTGACTTGATTAAACAAATGTGGTTTCTACTGACAATTGAGATGTACAAACTATGGCATAAGGGGACGACAAGCACATAAGAGGCAATCTGTCATTTCGATTAAGACATTGAGTGAGCTAGGACGGACCTAGTCAATATAGCTATATGTTCAGCACTTTCTAAATGTACAGCGACATAATTCAGAACATGGGCCGTTCTTAGTGTTCTCCCTGTATACCAAGTCAGAACCGTAGGATAAATAAAGGGGGCATATAAGCAGACAATGAAAGCTCTTAAAATATTCAGTGATTACATTTATCAAAAACAGGTTATAGGCTACATGTGCACCACCAAGTCAGAACAGTAGGCAAAATTAAGTGGAGAAAATAGACCGAATTATTAGGGTGAGGCACATGGGCCACTAACAGCTTACTACACAACAAACACTTAGTATTACTATGTTAGCTACAGTATACATATCTCCCTGGCATATTACATCATTTATGCAGCAGCATACAAGACACTTTTGGACTCACCTTGTTGTGCTGTGCTCACTTGAACAGGAAGGTGGCACGGCGGTCCTTCGTGGGCAAATTTTGTCATCAAAGTCCGGCATCCTTTGGATTTATGGTGCTTTCAAGACAACTGGGAACTGGTTGAATCATGATGACTTCAGTGATCTTCAGGTCGTAGCTCTAGAAAGAGGCCAGAGTTCCCGATTTTACAAGTTCGAGTTGGATAAAAGTTCAACACGTATTTTCCCAGTCGTAGCTCATTTTTCCCAGAGTTCCCAGTTGTCTTGAACTCACTAAAGTCAGATTTTACATTTCCGAGTTTCTTCATTGACAGCATGGCCAATGTTGAATGGTTATCATTTTAAACTAGGAAAAGAGACCCTTAATCTTAGACTTGGGACCACACAGCCACTCCACTGAATAGCAGGCTAATGATTGCTTTGCAATGCTTGCAGTTAGCCACTAATTTCTTCCAAACCACTCATTGTTGAATTTGCGATTTCCAACTTGTTGTGTAATGTTTATGTCCAATGGCCGATGAGCACCGATAAGTTTTAACTATAATTTCTCTTCATTATTTCTCTTCATATGACAAGGATTAAAAATGATTTGCCAGTAGATTGTTGACTTCATTCATGATGATGACTGCTAGCTAAGATTTTGAAAGTAAAAGCTACTGTAGATATAATGTGATTTGACGTAATTTTATCTGTGGCCAATGACCTTGAGCATTCTTGTATGGGCACTTCTAATGTAACTCTATGGCGGCACCCAAGGGACTTGAATGTTCGAGCTGTACCTTTAGACATGGTGGTGACGTGGTGTCCCCATGAGTAACAGAACACTGAGCCAATCACGGCGCAACGCTCCATATTTTCTGCTGGCTTGCCCCACCACAACAGAAAGCACTGAGCTAGGCTGAAACGCCTGCATTTTGGAGCTTTCTTACTCAAGAAAACAAAACAGAGACCATGTTTGTATACGGCTTTATTAACTCATTTCTATATATATTTTTTACATTGTTTGCAAAGGGATATGTGATAGGTATTAATGCCAAAAAAGCACACACACAAAAAAATTGTTGCAAAAAGATGTGGGGCTCTAAACATCCTATGAATGACGGACCACCACTGACTGCAACAGAAGAAACGGAATCTGACTAATGAATTGTTGACTTGTGACGTTTCGCCGCAGGTTTTTCTCCTTTGGGTGATTCCTCACAAAACAACAACAATTTTATTTTATTTTTTACATTTTATCCACAGGTCTTTTTGAAGGAAGGAATGTGTATGTATATACTTTTGACATGTATCTAACGCATAATTAAGAAATAATTAAATAATGAATTACAAAGCAAATATTGGTGTAATATGAAGCTTTAACACTTGTTCTGTAATATGAGTATTTTGATTTCAATAACAATTGTCTGACATTCATTTATGAATATAGAAAAATATAAAGATGAATATTGAAAATATAACATTTTTGATTTGGCTAATCTTCAATATATTGTTAAAGATAATATACTCTAGGGCAGTGGTCACCAACCAACCTTTTCTGAGTCAAAATGCAAGCTGAGATTTTTTTTTAACGTGACTTAAAAAAACATAAGCCTATGCAACATTAACCTATTAAAAACAGTACTGTAGCAATGAGGTTTGTGCAGTAGGATATAGGCCCAATATATTATCACCACATATTGGCTTTGCTTGAATTTGCCCTGCCAATGCATTGTTTTTGGACCATGTTTTTAAATTATTTCACTATTTGAGGTAGGCTATATGATCACACCAGTAATAGATCAGTTGTATTACTTGACAGGCACAGCTGACGTGAGCTACATTTACATATTTTACTGGTGCCTGCATCTGATGGTCAGTCTCAGTGGAGGCAGAGATCAGGAGGAAAATGGGGTCCGCCTCTCAATGTCCCTCTGCTGACACTGACCAAAAAGGGACACCGTCATCCAGCTGATGGCATAACTTGAGTCACACCACATTATTTCCGCCTCATGCACAAATTCATGTTATTATTCCTATGAACAGAAAAAGTGAAATATTTATTGGTATTAAAAAAGACCCAAGCCGCTAATAATAACGCAAGCCTATCAATACACTTTCCTAATCATTCATTACAGCTGCAGTGTTGGTTGTAGCGCGAGTGGAAGTAGGAAGAACATGTTTTTTATAACCTATAAAAGTGTTGAATACAAAGTGTTGACAGTGCTGAGTAAGAACTTAAACATGAACTCAATCGTAAAAACAGCAGCTCTTTGCTGTATTCGTTGACAGTCTCTCTCTAGTCATGGTTTTAAACGTTTTGAAATCTCACAGTATCAACTTCGCTGTAGATTTCTTTTATGCCTGCTACGTTACTGCAGACACGATAATCTGAGCCATCTGATTGGCCAGCGGTAGACCTATAGTGCACTTGATTTGCTCTCCGGTCCCGCCGGGAAAGCAGAATTTGAATCTTCAGACTTAAGAAATGGTTCAAAATGGGAACATTTCCCCTACCCGGTGCACAGGGCAGCTGAATCAAGTGCACCTACCACCAACAGCGCGAGACAAATAAAAAAATAGTAGGAATGCAAGGCTTTATCTTTGGGGTTTTTACAGAAATATTTGGCGATCGACTAGGAATGCCTTGGAGATTGACGATTGGTTGGTGACCACGGCATATCAAAGTTCCAGAGTGGGAATTTTAATTAATTATTTCTCAGTTTTGCTTTAAAAAAAGTTTTAGAACACCTACTCATTCAAGGGTTTTTCTTTGTTTTTACTATTTTCTACATTGTAAAATAATAGTGAAGACATAAACTATGAAATAACACATATGGAATCATGCAGTAACCAAAACAGTGTTAAGCAAATCAATATATATTTTATATTTGAGGTTCTTCAAGTAGCCACACTTTGCCTTGACAGCTTTGCACACTCTTGGCATTCTCTCAGTCAGCTTCATGAGGTAGTCACCTGGAATGCATTTCAATTAACAGGTGTGCCTTCTTTAAAGTTCATTTGTGGAATTTAATGTGTTTGAGCCAATCAGTTGTGTTGTGACAAGTTAGGGGTGTTATACAGAAGACCTATTTGGTAAAAGACCAAGTCCATATTATGGCAAGAACCGCTCAAATAAGCAAAGAGAAAAGACAGTCCATTACTTTAAGACATGAAGGTCAGTCAATACGGAACATGTCAAGAACTTTGAAAGTTTCTTCAAGTGCAGTCACAAAAACCATCAAGCGTTATGATGAAACTGGCTCTCATGAGGACCGCCACAGGAATGGAAGACCCTGAGTTACCTCTTCTGCAGAGGATAAGTTCATTAGAGTTACCAGCCTCAGAAATTGCAGCCCAAATAAATGCTTCACAGAGTTCAAGTAACAGATACATCTCAACATCAACTGTTCAGAGTAGACTGTGTGAATCAGGCCTTCATAATCGAATTGCTTCAAATAAACCACTACTAAAGGACACTAAAAAGAAGAGACTTGCTTGGACCAAGAAACACAAGCAATGGACATTAGACCGTTGGAAATTTGTCCTTTGGTCTGAGGTGTCCAACCGCTGTGTCTTTGTGAGACGTGGTGTGGGTGAACGGATGATCTCCGCATGTGTATTTCCCACTGTAAAGCATGGAGGAGGAGGTGTGACGGTGTGAGTGTGCTTTGCTGGTGACGCTGTCGTGATTTATTTAGAATTCAAGGGACGCTTAACCAGCATGGCTACCACAACATTCTGCAGTGATACGCCATCCCATCTGGTTTGCTCTTAGTGGGACTATCATTTGTTCTTCAACAGGACAATGACCCAACACACCTCCAGGCTGTGTAAGGGCTATTTGACCAAGAAGGAGAGTGATGGAGTGCTGCATCAGATGACCTGGCCTCCACAATCCCCCGACCTCAACCAAATTGAGATGGGTTGGGATGTTGGACCGCAGAGTGAAGAAAAAGCGGCCAACAAGTGCTCAGCATATGTGAAACTCCTTCAAGACTGCTGGAAAAGCATTCCAGGTGAAGCTGGTTTAGAGAATGCCAAGAGTGTGCAAAGCTGTCAAGACAAAGGGTGGCTATTTGAAGAATCTCAAATAGAAAATATATTTTGATTTGTTTAACACTTTTTTGTGTACTACATGATTCCATGTGTTATTTCATAGTTTTGATGTCTTCACTGTTATTCTACAATGTAGAAAATAGTAAAAAATTAAAACCTTGAATGAGTAGGTGTTCTAAAACGTTTGACCGGTAGTGTATGTCAACAATCCTTCCTCCAAATGACCCTTCTATGGATGTTTTTCATGAAAATCTCCCAAAATGTTTTTGTTCTTGTTTCGTGAGGAATCACCCCTTTTCAAACAAAAGATGACGACAAATCCGTTTTTTGACATGTACAAACTTATCAAAATGGACCATGTTGTCAATGTTAAGCATGCTAGCTAACTTTAATATTAGCAACATTAGCTAGCTAGCTAAAATCTTAACGGTTAAAGAATTGTTCTGACTTCAAATCACTTTAACACAATCATATCAGACTTACGACCTCCTTATTGGTAGTCTCCACATCCAACGAGCATGTGAACGCTGTCAGAAGCCTATAGAATGTTCCACAATGCTGTATCTTTGGATGTGATTCTGTTAAAATCCCAAAGATTAGAAAGGAGTTCTGTTCACTGCTGGTGCTGCTAGTGTTGTCACAATACCAGAATTTTGACTTCGATGCCAGGTTTAGTATCACGATACCATCATGATACTTGATACCAAAAAGGTACCACAGCAAAAAATTGCATATTAGCTAAAGTCACAGAATGGCACTTAATCCAGACAGATCTTTTGAGTTCAATATCTTTCCATTAAAAATGTTTGCTTTTTGAATGTATGCATTAATGAATAAATTATACAATCATACATTCAATTTGTTTATTTGCCAATCTAACTACATAGCAACATAATGGGAATTATTTATTTGAATGGTACATCTCTATTGATATACTGGGTAAATCAAGATGTCGCCTACGCCTATTCACAGTACAGGTGAATGCATATTCAGTCGGAGTGTGTGCATGCATTGAGTTATTAATCAGCTCGTTTTGGCTGATTTCAAGAGGCTACAGATGAAAAACAATCTCTTTACCCTCCATTTGGGACTTATTTTATCGAACTGAATACTAATCAGCAACATTTGCATGGAAGAAGGAATCTTTTCTTCAAGTGTGTGTGCCGTCTCGTTATTCACGCACAAAGTACTTTCCAGTCTGGAACAAAGATTATCTTAACTGGGAGAAACATCAGGTGGGGGAGACTAAGTGAATTAATACCGCTTTTGGTGACAATCAGCATTGTAATCAGCAATATTTAGCATTATGGTTGGCATATTACCACAAACAAGGTAGTGAAACGTTGTTGGCTTCGTGTCTGTGTCCTAACACAGCGGGTGTCTGAGTAAAATTACAACAACAACAAAAATATTGTGGGAAAAGAAAATGACATGAAGTTACTCCAGTCTGAACTTAAACTGCTTCAACCAGGTAGAAAGTGTGTTGAAATGATAATGAACTACCTTGAAGAAAACATTTACAAGGATGAAATACTTTTTTAAAATCACAGTATTTTCAATATAAAGCAATTAGCAGCACTATTTTGATTGATAGTGTAGTCTCAAACCAGTGAGTTTATTAACCTTCATCAAGAATATAGGTGACATTTAATTATTGACAATGAGAGGTGGGAATGTTGTTCCCTTGTCATATAATTGCTACATTTACTATCAATATAGCATTAAAAATAGTTTTCCAGATTGTATTTTGGCGATTCTTCTTTGAGACGACCTGGTTCAGGTCCCAAGGCAAAACCAGTTGAGTACCACTGTTCTGCCTGCAGTGAACTTTGTTTTGGGAACTATAATTGGCCGTTTCAAAAAATATGACCACACGTAGTGGTTCTTAGTCGGCAGACCTAGACATAATAATTACCCCACAACATGGACATTTCGTCTGGGACTGCGAAGTCGTGGCATAAGACTGACGAAATTGTACAGCCTGTGCGGGCCTTTATGGTAGTATAGCCTAAGGTTTGTGTGAAAATCTCAATTCTAGGCTGACTTAGACGGTCATACCTCTTCACTTCCTGAGTGCGCCAGTTTATATTGGGATGCAAATTAATGAAGAGTTTGCAATTGTGTAGCAATCTTCCTTCTCTTGTGGATAGGCCTACGCTTCCCAGGGTTTGTACCAGTGCAAAAGTCCCACCACTGTAAGCTCAAATTGGTTAGATTGTAAAATCTATAAATCATTTAGAAAACTATTAATCAAATGTGTACTCTTTAACAGTGCATAATCATCTGTGTGTAGGCGATGGCATGGAATGTTCTAAAAGTAGGTTTTGATTGGATTGTGGGCTCACTGCCGGGCAGCCGGGCGGGGACAAGGTGGCATGGGCCGCCAGCAAGCCATGGGATGAGTGAAGGTCAGAGGAGCAGAGCGTGGGTTGCTGCTGGCTGACATAGGACATCAGGATGACAGCTTTGGCCGCCACGCATCGCCACTCT
Organism: Salvelinus alpinus; assembly: GCF_045679555.1. NCBI lineage: Eukaryota > Metazoa > Chordata > Actinopteri > Salmoniformes > Salmonidae > Salvelinus > Salvelinus alpinus. Next base: position 10,298,119 of record NC_092101.1, on the reverse strand, counting down.
TTCTGATTCAGAATGATGTGCCAAGATGGACATCAACGCAGCGGGCACGTCTCAGGGTAACAGCCCCGCCTAGCATGTAGTGCCTGTCGACTTTAAATGGCACAACTGCACAATATCTTGTTCTGGGGAAGATGTAGCGCTTTGGCATTTGTCATTCCTCGACATCATTTGGCTACAATTCCAAGTGTCTGCAGGGCCCTCAGGAGAGAACAGGGCTCCTGTTTATATTTGTCACTAAGGCAAACAAATATAGAGACATAAATGGAATTCCTCCAAAGTTGTATATTTCTGCCAACTTGACCATCAACTCTCACCCTCCAAAATTGATGAGTCCAACCTGATGATCCATTAAGACATGGCTAAATGTCCCAGGGTATAAATAGCCTTCAAGGGCACCAGGCGATTGTTTTCTGAGGAAAATAAAACCAGGGAGAGGTCGTGCACGCTAGCCAGTAATTCATCTGTAGTTGTTGGGGGTGGGGGGGGGGGTCACTCAAGTTTGTGTTTGCTTGCTAAGCTTCTACTTTCTTGGATGTTTTTGTGACATTTGAAAGATTCCTTGTCTGTGTTGTATTTTTATTTTTTACTAATTAACCATTCCATTAAAAAGTAGCATACTGCAAATGCTGGAAAGATTGAAAGGCCACAACTTAAATTAAAGTATTTGTGTACAATCATTGGCCTTGACACTAATAATTTCCCTTGGCGTCAAAGGCACAAATAGATTCATTCCAAGTCGACATGTAAAACAGCAGATCCCACAATATCATTGGACATAGTTAAACTCTGAAAGCACACGGCAGTAAGCAAGCACATTTTAAATCTCCCGTTTAGGAGAGCCATTGACCGCACGTCTTGGCTCTGTCAGCATTGGAGAGGCAGATGGTACTCATGGCCCTTCCTTTCCTATACTTCCCCCTCCCTCTATTGTAGCCCGTATCTGCCAGCCCTCTGGGCTCTGTGGCCGGGTGTAGACTCAGTATTCTGTGTGTTTGGACACACACACACACACACACACACAAATGTATATAGGACCAGGTGGTTGTAATGTAAGGTGTCAGGTCTGGAGGGTGTGTACTGGACACACTACCTGCATTTATTAACCTTATGCGTTTTGCTGTCTCACATACTCTTTTGTGACATCCATTATTCATACTCTGATTCTCTTGTCCTTGTCTTTCAGTGGGTTTGATCGGAATAATTGGCTTGATTTGATTTACACAGATTCATATTTGTGAGACGTGGACAACACGGTTCGCCTGACTGTTTGGAGGACTTGAGATGCATTGTTGTTTTGCACTATAGTTGAAGTTCTGTGTGTATCCCGAGTAAGAATTCTGCCCTTGGAGCGTAGGTGGTATAACATGTGAGTTGGCGATGTTTTGTGTGAGTGTTGTTTTACGTATATTTTCTTCTGCGTTTTAAATAGAGACATATACTGTAGATGGTGTGCTGGATTCAACTCCGTTGATTCCAGGGGGATTTAAAAATGTGTTGCTCTGGGAACACAATGGATTCATTATGGAATGGTTTTCCTCTGGCGTCCTCTGGCAAATTGACCCATTTTGTAGTGCACTGAAGCAGATGCCTGGACAAGGAAGTGAGGCCCGTGTGTGTGTGTGTGTGTGTGTGTGTGTGTGTGTGTGTGTGTGTGTGTGTGTGTGTGTGTGTGTGTGTGTGTGTGTGTGTGTGTGTGTGTGTGTGTGTGTGTGTGTGTGTGTGTGTGTGTGTGTGTGGTGTGTTACTAATCGCTGGAGCACACGTGCAGCAGGTCCCCATTACTGTCCTCACTCCGCATCCTCGCTCAGAAGAGACTCCAGCCAAGTCCCAAACGCATCAGGCCTGTCGCACTGAAGAGCTTGGGTCCAGGCAGCTGCTTTTTCACTCGCTCCTAAATGCCACAATGTTTGGGAAATGAATGCGAGGAATCTTCACTGGCACGGCACTGCTGATGTGTGATGTCACGGCCGACGGCCCTGATAGAGCCATTAGGTTAATCATTTCCTGCAGTTGAAGTTAAAAGACGTTTATGGATCATACCGTATATAATATATACATAGACAATTCTATAATAAATATGGTTTATTTTGCTGCATGCTTTCCCCTCTGCAGTTTTAACAACCTGGAACACAAAGGCATCTGACAACAATCAGAGAGGAAAAATGCATGAAAATAAACACCCTTGTTTGGAGTAAAGCTTCCTGGGTTTTGTGAAATGCTTCACTGAGTGCTTCTTATGTTCTGCAAGTGCCAATAAGGCAGATAAAAACAGGGGAAAAGGTGCCCAGGAAGAAGTTTCCAAGACTGTTCAACTTAGCTATTAGAATGTGTTTCTACTGCAGGATACTTGTTTCGGAGTTGGGTTAATCGGTCTACCTGATTAATCCCCCCCCCCCCCCCCGGAAGCAATAAGGTTACTCCGGGACAGCTTAGTTCCCTCCACCTCAAGTCCTCGTATGGACACATCATACAGAATACTGGCGCTGACTGTTCCTCTGGTTTCAGCGAGCTTCACTGAGCAGAGTGCCGGGACAGCGCTGGGTGGCAGGACGCTGGCCTGCCTAGGGGTACAGCCATGTTCCACAAAGAGGAAAAGCAAAACACATGTTGACAATCATGTTTTTTTTCCTCAGCATTTTGAATTATGGTTAGCAAGAGGAAGTAACTTAACGTGATTGGATTTGGTGATACATTGGAAAAATGTGCACGAGCGTTCTCCCTTTTCCAGGTTTCAGTTTAGAACTGTTAAAAAGTACAGTTACGTACTATGACTTAGCTTGCTTATCTTCTTTTTTTTTTTTTTTACATACATTTTCAAAAGTTAGGTGGTAGTTAGGCACCAATGTGTCACTTAACAGTGACCATATTGGGTCAACTGAAAATATTAAAATCACGGTTACCACATCCTTCTGACGCTGAGCCGCCAAAATGAATGATGCCTATTGTTCATCCTCTCAGAATGAACACACATTTTTTTCTCCAACTTTTATTCTCAAACAACATATCTGCCAGGCATTAGTAGTGCGTTCAGTTTTATATACTGAAATTTCATAATGCACATCATATGTAAATCAATTCAGCACGTCTGCCTCCCAAGTGTGTAGTGACACAGAACTAAGTCGATTTTTTTATACCATTTGTCTTATTTGCAATTTCTTTTTGTTTTGCCATGGTGTTGTATGATTCAAGGGACGTTTTGTAAGAGACCACCAATCGGGCAGCTCCATTATATTTGTATAATGAATATATTTTATGTGCGGCCTAATTTACATGATTTAGTAAACCGTTGGTTAAAATAAAGGTGTCCGTGTAAAAATAATATGGGAATTGGCATTGATGCTCTCTCATTTTTTTTATTGCAGAAATGAATGTGTGGAGGACTTCTGACAGTAAATTGCGCTGTTGATGACATTACATACTCCGAAAACGGTAAGCAAGAGAGAATTAAAAGTATTTTTTTTTATAGCATGTAAATGGAACAGAGAATGTGATTGTCAATCTTAACTTGTAAAAACTTCATCGAACTGTGAAGTACTCTGACAGTAAAGCCCATCAGTGCAACACTGCCTTCTACTGGTCAGCTGACAGAATTGACTTTCTGCTTTCACTCTTTTGCTCTGTTTTCGTATCCTCAAATGTTTTAAGTGTTTTCCTTGCAAGGCTCTCCCAACGCATCATCGGGGGCAAGCTACCTGCCCTCCAGGACACCTACAGCACCCAATGTCACAGGACGGCCTAAAAGATCATCAAGGACAACAACCACCCGAGCCACTGCCTGTTCCCCCTGCTATCATCCGGAAGGCGAGGTCAGTACAGGTGCATCAAAGCTGGGACCGAGAGACTGAAAAACGGCTTCTATCTCAAGGCCATCAGGCTGTTAAATAGCCATCACTAGCACATTAGAGGCTGCTGCCCTATATACATCAACTTGAAATCACTGGCCACTTTAATAATAGAACACTAATCACTTTAATAATGTTACATATTTTGCATTACTCATCTCATATTATAAATATATATATATATATACTGTATTCTATCTTATTCTACTGTATCTTAGTCTATGCCGCTCTGACATTGCTCGTCCCAAATATATATATTCTTAATTCTATTCCTTTACTTTAGATTGTGTGTATTGTTAAATATTACTTGTTATATATTACTGCGCTGTTGGAGCTAGAAACACAAGCATTTCGCTACACCCTCAATAACATTAGCTAAACACGTGACAAATAATACAGTACCATATCATACAAGGGGATAACAGTTCACATCTATTCACCTCAGTGACAATAGTCAGTAGCAACCTAATGTGATCGTATTCTTATTATTCAACTTTTATCAAATCTACATATTTCATCTTTTTATTTTTCAAATGTGTTTTTGAGGCGGAAATGTCAACATTTTTGCTGAATTAATTATCGTATATGATGCAGACCTCAGAGCCTTGTCTGTGCGGGTATGTGTCCTTAACTAATTTGTCTGTCAAACTGTAACCCAAGGTGCAAAGGGTTGTAATGAAGCTTTACAATTTGCGTTGCAAGTGATCATGGTGTAGACTGTAGAGGCTGTCTGGCCGCTGCTGACCTGGTGTGTACAGTGAACAGCCCCTCGCTGGCCGCGTCACGCGGCTTCCATCCCCTCTTTCACTCTCACACACACACACACACATACACAACAAGTAACCAATTGGAACTTCACACAGCTCTGGTCTTTGCAAACAATCATCACCACTAAATGTAACAGCAAAATGACTTACAATGCCAACCGTGGTCAGCTATGCAAAACGAAAATAGGAGGTATTATTTTACTTGTGATTATATTCAAGAAAATCTTAACCTCTTGACTTTTAATTCTATAATACAGCTTGCATTGATATCCAGAAATAAACTGGACTGATCATTACAGAACAAAATTTTAAAAATCTAATTTATGGTGAAAAGTAGTCATTTAGAGAAAATGTTCCCTGAAATCAAAAGTTCAATGAAATAGCATGTTGCGCATTTAATATTGAGATGCATTGTAATATATTGCCTGACTTTATTGTCGCGATATCTTCATTGGAGATGATACATTTCTTTTAATTAGATAATTTTAATGAAGAATCCATATTTGTAAGGTTAAATCAGAATCCCCATACTTATAGTTTTTGCGTCACCATTCTAGCCGTACATCTCAGCCATTCTGAGAAAGGTCGGGAACATTTAATTTCTTAACTTATTGGTGAACATAGTGCACTAGAAAGTTTTAAAAAGTTGTCACTTTGTCAAAAGGTGAAATGAGGATTACCTCCCTCCAAAACCACTCAGTGCGGTCTTTGGTCTTCAGTGTACCTGTGCACTTCTGCTCCCCTCCCCAAAGCGCTCTCCATATCTCTGGCGGAATCAAATTCCATAGCTGCTATGCTACAATGGGAGAACTGTTTGATGGACGCTCTGTCTCCTTCTCCCTCCCCCGGTTCAGGTATTCCCCCTGATGAGGAACCTGAGCTTCAGAGAGCACCGGCCGGGCACCACCTCTCATGGCCCTCCAGCCCTGCTCAATGCACGCAACGACTCCGAAAAGAGAAAGCAGAGTATTACTGTACATTATATTTGTTACGACATACAAAAGTGGGATGAAATCATTTTTTTTATGTAATCAAATTTTAGATAGTGTTGATTGTACTACATGCAATGGAGAACGTGGTTATGTACTCAAATCAAGATGAACATTTAACATTTCTAAAGATGTATATAGAATATCTTCTGTAATAGTACTCAACATTTTTTATGTTCAGCACTTTACACTCAAAGTAAAGTGGTTTGGTTACTTACGTATCCATTTTTAAAGGTGTGAAGTGTCTTCTGGACAGCATTGCTACACGCAGCCTTGAATTCCTCCACATAATGTCCGGACTCTGTCTAGATCAATTAATATTAGCAGTGTAAAGTAAGGCAGCCTGTAAAATGTAGCACCCCCATGTCCATTTTTTATGGGCTTTAGTGGATCCTATTGTCTGGAGGTATTTATGCCAAAAGATAGACATTTGCCAGGAGAGGGAAAAGAGGGGGGGGGGAGCCCAAAACCAAACATCGCATGATAGTCTTTAAGCAGTTCCATCTGTCCGGCAGAAATTTCAGGCTAATAGCCTGTAGCGCTTCAGCCCACTGCCCTCACTCTCTCTCTCTACCTGACTCTGTCCTATTAAATCTCTCCACTCCTCAACAAAAAAAAAAAGATCAGAAAGTCAGGAAAAAAATAAGAACTTGTGCAGACCCAAGTCAACAGGGCTAGTGGTGGGGTGGTGATAATGAAGAACAAGCCCTAATTACAGAGGGAGAAATAAATGACCCCAAGAACTCGGTGATGTGGAAAAAAAGCTCATCATTCTGGTGTGTGTTTTTTTTTGAAAGACTGCGCGCTCTGTGAGCAGATGACTGCCGCTCACCTTGCCACGGGGTCTGCTTGAGATTGGTTCATTGTCAAGGATTTTTTTTTTTTTTTTTTTACCCATGATTCCATATGGTATGGAGCGGGCTACATGTTGCCCAACATGCCAGTGCAAATGTTTTCTCAATTAGTTATCTTATCTCCGGTGAGTGCACCAGCATCAGATGAAGCTTGCTGACAGCGTAATGGCAGGCAAAACCACGGAAGGCTCCATCAAATGGCAGCTCTGCTACGACATCTCAGCCAGGACTTGGTGGATGGTAAGTTGGCAGCAACCGAAGCTGTTTTTTTTCTTCTGCGTTCTTTCCCCATTTGTTCTTTTAAAAAGACCTCCCTGTTCTTTAGATCCTTTAAAAAAAGACACAAAAGCTTCTTCTTCTTTTTTACTCCATTCTTCAACTTCACACTGAGTGGATTTTAAAATAGTGGATGGTTTGTTTTTGTGTCTGTTGTCAATGTCAGTCCTCTCTGTAGGAGCCTTGTCACTCATGTCCCCTTGTTTTAGTTTTTTCCCAAGTCTCTTGTCGTCTCAGTTCAGTATGTCAGTTCTGAAGTATTGTTCTGCCGGCGCTGTACTTATTTGTTCTGGTTCAGTGATTAACTTTAGTTTGGCTTCAGGAAAATAAATACCCATTTGTGGAATAAATATTTTGTTCACAAAAAACTATTAATCTGCTGACTGTAATTCAACTTTTCTGCAGTGCACAGATGAGTCAGCCCTTGCCATAAGTAAACCAATATTTTGCCAGCGTCGGCTCGTCTCATCTAGTTACGGAAGGTTGAGTGAAGGCGTTGAAAAAAGGACCAAAAAGTGTTGCACCGTTTCTGTCAGACCTCTAGTTCATTCTAGTTTACCGAGTGTGTGGAGCATCGCACTCCGCTCCTGAGCTCTGACACGCAGCGCCGGCAATTAAAGCGCACAGAAGAAGAAAAAAAAAAACCATGCCCTGGGACGAGTCGGACCCAGCGCCGGGGCAGATTAACTTGCTTGTTGTGGTCAGCGAGGCCAGACAACCTTTGACAGCCCTGTCGCTCCAGCAGCGATGGGGAGAGGTTAAAGTGGAAGGAGGGAGAGCGAAGGAGAAAAAAAGACGAGTGGAATTTGTAGACTTTGCTGAGAGACGAGGAGGGGTAGGGGGATTCACAATAGTCTATTGTGGCCAGTAGATACAAATGAGCCCAGTCGGGCTGGATAAAAGGGCTTTGAAACTTCCAGTGCCCTGTGTTCATTAGGGGATGACTCGTTATCCCCGGCATCGTTATATTACTATTATCTTTATTATTGCCAGTGTAATTAGAATCATTATTTTTGGAAGGGGGAGTGTGGTGGTGAGCACTGGTCCTTTTCTCCACTGCAGGTCCCTTGCCAGATTGTATAAAATAAGGTAGTTGTATTGCCAAGAGACAATGGCTGTATTCTTCCTCTGTAAGAAGACCATGAACTTTAGAATTCTGTCTCCGCTGTCCCCTTCTCTCTGCCTCCCCCGCCCTCCTCGCCCATGCCACCTCGTCCACAGCGGCAGTCAGCAAGCAGCGCTCCATGCCTGTGTGTAGGGAACTGATGAGGGGCAGAAGGAGAGAAACAGGAGCCTTTCTCTGCCTGTCACTTTCATTCGGAGTCCCAGTGAAATTGGTTTTAGACCTTCACTACAGAGGGGGACATGTCACAGAGGGGAAAGAGGTGGTAGGTAGTGGTGGTTTAGTTTTTGTACGGAAAGGGGTAGAGATGTGTGGGCATTCCTCACTGTCACTTTCTCCCCCTCTCTCTGGGGCCATGGGGCTGAAGACTGGATGTGCGGGAATGTTCCCCAGTTCGTGGACTTGCTCATTTTGAGTAATCTCTTGCTGCTTTTTTAAAAACGTTTATCCTCTAAAAGAAAATGAAGCTTTCAGTTGGTCTCTTGCACGTGTTCTTACAAAAATGTAATTAAAGTTGATTTACTTGTTAAAAAGTCGCCTCATGAGATATGGTAGTTATGTGTATGTATGTGTGAGTATGTCAAATCACCTGTACAATCCACCATGCAACGCAGGGATATATATATCAAAATGTGTATTCCTGCGTTGCATGGTGGATTGTACAGGTGATTTTGTGAGCTGTAATTGCACACTAATGAATCAGTATTGTGTTTAAAGCAGTATAAGACCTGAAGAGCTTTGAATTCATTTAGTTATCAGTCAATAGACATTTGTCAATACATAATCTGGTGTTGAATTTCAAAGATGCTACCTTGCATTTATCTAATGTAAAATAAATAATTGAGTGTTTTGACATCTAAATTCTATAAAACACAATGTCTTTTCTGTGAATGTTTATATTGATATGTTGGTAAATGTAGTGAAGTAATGTTGCATGAGTGTTGCAATTCATTATTGATTTACTCTGAAAATGTGATTTATAGGTTTCTACAACCACTGTTTATTGTATTGGGAAAAATGTATACACAACACCATATTTGTTTCCAAATCAGTAGCTCACTTGGAAAATGTCCTATCTTGTGGCAACACTAAAAATCTACTTAAAAAATGTGGAATGTTAAATGTATTAAGGTGGTTGACCAAGGAAACTGAGATGGCGTTTCTTCAAATGGATCGTGTCCTCGCTGTATTAATAAAGAGTCAAAGGTTCACAATGACATGGTTATCATGGGAATGCTGCGAGATGGTTTCCAGTTTAGAAGAGGAGGAGTGGAAGCTGTTTTTATTAATTACCATCCATGCGCTCCCATTCACTTGAATTAGTCAACAGTTGCTTCGACTAATTTAATCCCTCTGAAATGTTATATCAGATTTTTGAATGGCGCTGGAGGTTAAATTAGGTTACAGCGGAAAGAGGATTATATGCTTAATTTCAGAGCCACAGCTCTAGTAATTATTTCAGATGATTAGCACAGACTGTGTGGAATTCATCAGTTTTATTTGAGTTCAAATGTTTCAACTGTTATTTGGCATTCATCCTATTTAATGGAAGTAGGTCTGACCATTTTGCCAGTCTCTGCTCTCTTTATAATAATTCAAAATGGATATAATTTGCTTCAAGGTTTGCCACATTATGACCATTGCAAGTTACCCGTCTTGTAATTGATAGGGCAAAACCCTCATCGCCCACATTGTAAATATAAGTCCACATTTTCCAATTAGTAATCCATTGAGCTTTGTTTTCTAGCTTTGTCAGTTATCGGACTTGCTACATCAACTGCTGAATGTTCTATGTGATCTGTTGTATACCTACATTTGTATTATTTCATGTTCATTTTAGTGAGCATTTCACCTCGGCCGTGGTTTCCACACATTTGCCGCTATCTCGTTAAATATAGGGGATGTAGACTCCATCCTCTACTTTTTTTCACTGACTACACTGGCAAAATGGACAGATTTTACACTTAAGTAATCTCGTACAACTTGCTTATTTGAAATGCATTTCAGAATTAAGAGGTATGACACGGGCTCTTTTAGTGGGCCATCTTGTAAATTAATTTATATTTCATGAGTTTCGTCATTGTAAGGTTTGTTCATAAAGGGGCTTTCATGATGAGCAGTTCAAATGCACATCAGAAGTGCGTGCCTCCCCGGCTCAGTCAGTTCTGGTCGAGCTACGCTCTTGTAACATACTCTAAGTACATCCAAATGATACTAGTCATAAGTGTTGCCCTTTCAGTCTGCGCACCTCACCTCCTGTGTGACTACTTTTCTACTGAACTTGCTTGGTTTGTCTCTCTTCATACTTCACGCTATGGTCTGTTTAAAGTAACCGTTCCTGTCTTTTAAAATTTGGTTATATTCTCCATTATTTGGAAATATTGTCCAGTAGCAGGCATCAAAGAAATATGACCTTTTTCTGACATTGATATTATTCTATTTTCCATGTGCACTGTACATTTCACGTGTTACTCATCATTTAGCCTTTTGAGAGGTGGCGGGGGCCGGGGCTCTCTGTGTGCCATGGCTGTGCCGAGCAGCCCTATGTGATAAAGGCTTTGTTTGAAGTCGGCCACTCTAATTAACCCTGTTTGTGACTGAGCCATGGGGGCTGCGGGCTGACCCGCCAGTGTGTTAACGCTGCACTCATGTCATATTTCACCACCGGAGGGGCTAATGGGATTTTAGCTGCACTACAAGTGCCGCTCCTATAATCCATTTGTCAGTGAGCAGACCCCCCCACCCCCACCAGGCAAATGTGCACAGTGTGTGTACAGTATTCACTCCTACTGTAAGTAGTGGGCATATGAGTGTGTGAGAGCCAGTGGCAGAGAGCGGGCGGGGGTATGGCATGAGGGAATAAAATAATGACCATAGTCATTTACCACCACCCCCAACTGCCCCCCTAACCCTGCAACTATAGCTATCCTATTTATTTGGAGTGGGGGGGAAATCATGCCCTGCACCTGATCTGTCACTTTCAAATAACTGGGAATTAGTGTCTCATCACCTTTATTATGTGTTGCTTCTAAATGAAGCTCAAAGCTAAAAAGGGAGAAAATGAGCCTGAGATCCCTGCGCTGGAAAAAAGAACAAACTGTCACCTACTTGTTGCAGCAGATGTTCTTCATAATTGGTGTTCATTATTTTGTCGTCTAACTGCAATTGTTTATTCAGGAATCAAATGATTCAATTGAATTGCTCTCCTGGGGCACCGGAGATCAAACTCTGATTTGCCAACTTGATGAATCAGGCTTTGTGTCCGTAAAGATGCAGCGGCATTGTCTTTGTTCTGTGTGAAGTCGTGTTCATTAGCCAGCCCTCACATCTATTCTGATAACATGGGACCATTGCATCCAGAGTCACAGGTTAAAGGGATACTTCAGAATTGAGGCCCTTTATCAGATGAACTCGTGGATAGCATTTTTAAGTCTCTGTGTGCTGTTTGAAGGATGTTGCTAACTAACTCTCGTGCAATTGCTAACTAGCGTTAGCGCAATGACTGGAAGTCTATGGGTATCTGCTAGTATCCATAAACTTCCAGTCATTCCGCCAACGCCAGTTAGCATTAACTCGTGAATCTACCTGTAACTTCCTTCATACTGGACATATAGATACAATTTTTGTGTCTACAAATTCATCGGACTCTGGGGAAGTATACTGAACCAAAAAATAAAATGCAACATGTAAAGTGTTGGAGCTGAAATACGCTGGAGAAGTGTGCTCTTCAAGGATGAATCCCGGTTTCAACTGTACCAGGCAGATGGCAGACAGAGTGTATGGAGGCTGAAGACATCCTACAGTAGTTCTTCCATGGCCTGCATACTCACCAGACATGTCACCAACCATTGAGCATGTTTGTGATGCTCTGGATTGACGTGTACGACAACGGCGTGTTCCAGTTCCCGCCAATATCTAGAAACTTTGCACAGCCGTTGAGGAGGAGTGGGACAATGTTCCATAGGCCACAATCAACAGACTGATCAACTCATGAGAAGGAGATGTGTCGTGCTGCAGGAGGCGAATGGTGGTCACTCCAGATACTGACTGGTTTTCTGATCCACGCCCCTACCTTTTTTTGAAGGTGTCCGACCAACAGATGCATATCTGTATTCCCAGTCATGTGAAATCCGTAGATTAGGGCCTAATGAACGTATTTCAATTGAATTATTTCCTCATGAACTGTAACTCAATCAAATCTTTGAAATTGTTCCATGTTGCGTTTTATATTTGTGTTCAGTGTAGATAAAGGGCCTCAATGCCAAAATCCCGAAGTATCCCTTTAAGGCTGAATCTACGGGTGCCCAAAACAAGTCTAGATAGTGTAAAATCACCAGAAGTCCATGTGGCTGTATGATAAATCGAGTTAGCACAGTAAGAAAGAAGATGATGTTTCCAGATTGCTTATGACAGCGTCCCATATTTGAAAAAAACTCATTATTGCAGAAGTGAGCAGTTTGGGGTTTTAATGTTCGCCTTTATGCTAATTTAAAATGCTTAAACGTCCATATTGTATTACTCCACCCGACCGGAGATGGCGATGAGCAGTTTGGCGCAATTTAGAAACTCAATTTATCTACCGTTCCACCATGTTACCGTCACAAAAGACATGAAACTGTCAGTGTTTGGGCCGTGTTCGTGCTACCTGTGCGTTGCCCATGTGGTGCAGTTACAGTGTCCGCGGCATATTGTGCACAAGATGTTTCCAATTTGGTCTCTTCTATGGACTGGAGAGAGATGATTAGAGGGGAGGAAATTGGAGGATTAAAATTGTCTGCTTGAACTTCCTGAACACTGCATGCTTGCTCTCCTTCACTCCCGCTCTCTCGCTGCCTGAGCAGCCATAGGCCCTACAGCCTGGGAAATTATCTACCGGTTCACATAGACTTCCAGACTAGGTGTGTGTGTGCGTTCACCGGGTGGTGCACAGTGTAAGATAGCTCCCAGTGTGCGTCAGGCTGTCAGCTGGGTCTGTATCAACGGCCTGATATGAGTCACTTCTCTCCCAGGGTAATGGTGGGAATTGGTCATTGTGTGACGCTGCTAGACGCTAGCGGGCAGGTACTGTATGTATGGCCACAATAAGATTAGGAATGTTAGTAGTTTGTCCTCTAGAATAGGTTATGTCAAGGAGGTTTTAATGAAAACGTGTACTCGTTTTTCTACATTCACACTGAACTAGGAAGTAAAAATGTTGCCGTTTATATATTGTTGCAAATGATCGTATTCTGTATAGTTGTGTTTGGTGCTATAATTTCTAATCTTGGTAAATTAGCTCATCTTTGTTGATCTACCGCTACAGTGGCCTGTGCAAGTTGAGGAATAGTGTTTATTTTGAGTTACTATTTGAATTTCTAGTCTGGATGGGATTTTAGGCTCTTCGGCTTCTTTTTGCAATATAGTATTGGAACATTCTGAATGGCTAGCAGAAGGCCGTAATATCCGTTCATATGTTGAGTGTCTCAGGCAGAAACCCATGCCTCAGGGTGTCTTGGCTTTCTTTGTGTTGCGACGTATATCTGAAGCGAAAGACCATAGGAGACAAGTAACATTTAGAATCGAGTGCTCATGTTGCCACTTCATGTACTTGGCCTTTTGTTACACTACATTTCGAATATGCTTATTTCTGGTAATATGACAAATTTGGTATCGGAGAATTCTCACCCCTAGTGACAATCTGACGCTGTTCTTGGATACAGGCGGATCTTGAGGAGGCTGAGTGGAGGGCTGCTCTCATTTGGCACCTGGTGATGTTGTTGGCTTGTGAACAGGGGAAGAGCAGGAAGGAGAAAATCGGCTTTGGGTCGAGCGTGCATGTTAAAATAGACACGAACTGAGGTTGAGACGTTTGGGATTCAGCCCAGGCTATTTGACAAAGCATTCATACCTTATTTGATCTTATTGTTTATATCATCATTTCTTATAGATTATCACGGTCTTATCCACAAAGCACATGAGTACAGTTTTTAAATATTTTTTTTAGGGGATAGATCAGCTATGAAATTAGCAGAGAGACTTGAAGTCTATCAAATAACATTACTTCATACATAATTTCTAATCCACTTATTATGCCCCAACTCCCCTGGTTGGAGGACTAGGTGGAAAACTTTAAAATTCTCTCTTTTTTCTCTCTCTCTCTCGCTGTCTGTCTCTCTACACACACACACAAAAGAACGTGGACACCCCTTCCAAATAGTGGATTTGGCTATTACAGCCACACCCGTTGCTGACAGGTGCATAAAATCGAGCGCACAGCCATGTAATCTCCATAGACAAACGTTGGCAGTAGAATGGCCTTACTGAAGAGCTCAGTGACTTTCAACATGGCACCGTCATAGGGTGCCACCTTTCCAACAAGTCAGCTCGTCAAATGTCTGCCCTGCTAGAGCTGCCCCGGTCAACTAAGTGCTGTTATTGTGAAGTGGAAAAGTCTAGGAGCAACAATGGCTCAGCCGCAAAGTGGTAGGCCACACAAGCTCACAGAACGGGAGTGCTGAAGCGCGTAACGCATAAAAATCCTCTGTCCTCGGTTGCAACACTCACTACTGAGTTCCAAACTGCCTCTGGAAGCAACGTCAGCATAATAACTATTATTCAGGAGCTTCATGAAATGGGTTTCCATGGCCGAGCAGCCGCAAATAAGCCTAAGATCACCATGCGCAGTGCCAAGTGTCGGCTGGAGTGGCATAAAGCTCACCGCCATCTGACTCTGGAGCAGTGGAAAGGTGTTCTCTGGAGTCCGACAGACAAATCTGGGTTTGGCAGATGCCAGGAGAACGCTACCTGCCCGAAAGCATAGTGCCAACTGTAAAGTTTGGTGGAGGAGGAATAATGGTCTGGGGCTGTTTTTCATGATTCGGGCTAGGCCCCTTAGTTCCAGTGATTCTGTGCTTCCAACTTTGTGGCAACTGTTTGGGGAAGGTCCTTTCCTGTTTCAGCATGACAATGCCCCTGTGCACAAAGCGAGGGCCATACAGAAATGGTTTGTCGAGATCGGTGTGGAAGAACTTGACTGGCCTTCACAGAGCCCTGACCTCAACCCCATCGTACACCTTTGGGCTGAATTGGAACGCCGACTGCAAGCCAGGCCTAATCGCGCAACATCAGTGCACCACCTCACTAATGCTGTATATCTGTCTGTCATTTCTTTGCTAATCGCACTTGGAATCGAGTGTATCAGCCAATCACTCCAACCTTAATTGCAACCCTCAGGTGTCCACAGACTAACCAATCTTTCCCCGTACACTACCATTTTACGATTTCTATGTCTTACAAGGGTCTTGAACCTCTCTGTACAATTGCCCTAAAAATAAGTACTTGACCTAAGAGTATAATCATATTTCTCTTTGATTGATCGTGGTTTTTCAGATCTCGTAAAAGGACTGTTTGTAGGTCCATCTGAACACATTATTATTTAACAACCACTCCTGGACCTGACTCCAAAAGCGAGCCACCCATGGACAGTACCCAAAGAGATGGATCTATTGATTCGCTTTCCTCGTGGCAGTCTGCACAGGGCTGACTGTTCAGTGCCCCATATATTGAGCGTTCTTTTTGTGGCAAGAATTGTATTTAATAGATTCAATTGAAAACGGAGTGATGCGTCAATTGTTTTGTACATCAATTCATAAATCCGATGCCATGGTATTTGGACATGAAAAAATCTGTAAGCAACTGTCTTCAATTTTATACGGCGTAGTTATTAAACTGATCCATTTTACGATTTATACTAGTCATTTTAATAAGCTATGCATGGTTTTCCATTGGAGACAGACAAATCAATTAATTATTTTCTCTTTTGAGTAATTGCCATCTTCCAGTTTTGTGGCAAAGCGGTGATGAGTTGGTTTTACTTTTGTATTGAGCAAATATCTCCACTAGCCTTTGTTAATTGCTTGCATGACAATTTGACTGTCCTTATTTACAATGTCATTCATCAACATGATACCTTCCTTATATCTTTTCCAAGAAAATGTCTCTTTCCTATGTCAGTACATTGGAGTTTAGCCATATTATTTGCTGTAATATTTGAAATTGGAGTTGTAACCAACTCTGTATGGCTTCATTTAAAAAGGAGGATACTTTAAACAGGGATCAATTGTCAATCCCCCGGAAATGGTTGGTTTTAATCTGGATAACGGCAATAAGACCGCTTTTGACATTGAATGTGCTTCTCTTTGTAGCCTGCTGGAAAACCAGTTTGGAAACAAAATTATTTTACGATCGTCAAGTTCTGAACAGAACCGTAATTTTTTCCCCCTCTGTTCCACTGTTCTGACCAGCAAGATAAAGTTCTGAATGGTTTATATTGTTCCTTTTTCAATTAGAGGTCGACTGATTTATGATTTTTCAACACTGATACCGATTTATTGGAGGACCAAAAAAAGCCGATACCGATTAATCGGTCGATCTTTACATATATATTTGTAATAATGACAATTAAAACAATACTAAATGAACACTTATTTTTACTTAATATAATACATAAATAAAAATCTATTTAGTCTCAAATAAATAATCAAACATGTTCAATTTGGTTTAAATAATGCAAAAACACAGTGTTGGAGAAGAAAGTAAAAGTGGAATATGTGCCATGTAAAAAAGCACTTAAGTTCCTTGCTCAGAACATGAGAACATATGAAAGCTGGTGGTTCCTTTTAACATAAGTCTTCAATATTGCCAGTTAAGAAGTTTTAGGTTGCAGTTATTATCGGAATTATAGGATTTTTTCTCTCTATACCATTTGTATTTCATATACATTTGACTATTGGATGTTCATATAGGCACTATAGTATTGCCAGCCTAATCTCGGGAGTTGATAGGCTTGAAGTCATAAACAGCGCTGTGCTTCAAGCATTGCGAAGAGCTGCTGGCAAACGCAGGAAAGTGCTGTTTGAATGAATGCTTACGAGCCTGCTGCTGCCTACCACCGCTCAGTCAGACTGCTCTATCAAATATCAAATCATAGACTTAATTATAATATAATAAACACACAGAAATACGAGCCGTAGGTCATTAATATGGTCAAATCCGGAAACTATAATTTAGAAAACAAAAAGGTTTATTCTTTCAGTGAAATACGGAACCGTTCCGTATTTTATCGAACAGGTGGCATCCATAAGTCTAAATATGCTGTTACACTGCACAACCTTCAATGTTATGTCATAATTTTGTAAAATTCTGGCAAATTAATTATGGTCTTTGTTAGAAAGAAATGGTCTTCACACAGTTCGCAACGAGCCAGGCGGCCCAAACTGCTGCATATACCCTGACTCTGCTTGCACAGAACGCAAGAGAAGTGACATAATTTCCCTAGTTAATATTGTCTGCTAACATTAATTTATTTTATCTAAATATGCAGGTTTAAAAATATATACTTGTGTATTGATTTTAAGAAAGGCATTGATGTTTATGGTTAGGTACATTGGTGCAACGACAGTGCTTTTTTCGCGAATGCGCTTGTTAAATCATCACCCGTTTGGCTGTTATTCAGTGATAAATTAACAGGCACCACATTGATTATTTGCAACGCAGGAAAAGCTAGTTAAACTTGTAATATCATCAACCATGTGTAGTTAACTAGTGATTTTGTGAAGATTGATTGTTTTTTTTATAAGATAAGTTTAATGTTAGCTAGCAACTTAACTTGGCTCCTTGCTGCACTCGCGTAGCAGGTGGTCAGCCTGCCACGCAGTCTCCTCGTGGAATGCAAAATAATCGGCCATAATCGGCATCCAAAAATGGCGATTACCGATTATGAAAACTTGAAATCGGCCCTAATTAATCGACCATGCCGATTAATCGGTCGACCTCTATTTTAAACCTCTGAAATAATGTTTTTTTTTTATACATTTAGCGCAATATTAAATTACTATCTGCACAATCAGTGCAGATAGAGCAGCTTGCTATGGAGTGGGCAAGCTATTTACATGCGTTGGACAGACAAGTGTAGGGCATGAGATACGACAAATATTTGCAGGTGGGGAGAGAGCGAGAGAGGGTGGAGGAGGCTTAGCTTGAAGTGCTGGGCATCTTGTTGTTATGACATGAGGACTTGAGAGACCTTGAATCATCTCACACATATATACTTTAGTCTCTAATCCATAATTGTTTTGCCCCTTAATGTTATCATTAGATCAGATTTGTATAGCTAATAGTTCAATGGCCATAATAAATAAGTACGGTGACATCGGGCAACCTTATTTTATACCTCTTGAAAATGCAAAGCTCTTAGAAGTTACTGTTTTATTATAATTTTTTTCTTTTTTCAAAACCGCCCTGTTTGAGTACCGATTTCTTTATCTTCCGCCCTGTTTTAAGTGGTACCACTTTGGTGAATATATATTTATTATGGAAGTGTTAAAGGCTCACAATGCTTTTTTTTACAGCCATTTTTATTTAATGTTGATATTGATCTGGTGTTTTTTAATTGGTCAGTGGAGCAGTACCAGCTCCTAAAGAGTCTTAAGATGTATCAATTAAACCCTCACCTCGTGACCTTCGCTACGATCAGCTTCCAAATGTAGGCGGGAGGGAAACAAGACTCCACCTTAGACTGCCCATACTGTAACGTGCTGCATCACTAATTCATATATTTTGTCATTCAAATGGAAGACTTAAGGTACATCTGATTTTAAATTAGTTGAAGTGTTTCGAAAGCTTCACTGGTGTCAAAATGATGTCGCCCCCCCTCTCTTTCTTTTTCAACCTGTCTCCCTCTCTCTTGCTCTGTCTAAGCCACACTCCTCTCTGCTGTAGAATGAAGGGATCAATTGTGTGGAAGAGATGCGTGTGAAATCCCTCATGTCTGGGCCTGGGATGGGGGGTGGTTGGTTGAGGGAGGGGGGTGTGGGTCATGGGTCACTGTGTGAGAAAAAGGCCCCCTTTCTATTCTTGGCATGGCTCTGCAAGGAACGCCACCCACCCCCCCTCCTTCCCTCTATATGTTCATCCCACCCTCCACTTCCAGCCCACCCCGTTCCCCTACCCCCCCCCCCCCTCTCTCTCGCTATACCCGTCTCTATGTCCCTCCCCAGAGAACGATGGCTACTGGCCAAGACAGCTGGTTCTTTGGGCCAGTCTGGTGCCGTTTTCCAAGGCTTGGATTGTTGGGGGCTTGTCTTGCTGCGGGGGACGGGACAATGGGAGTTGAAGAAGATGCTCCCACTCCCACTCCCACTCCGTGTGCCCATGATGGGCCTGAGACTCACAGAAACCAACCTCTCCTGCCGCAACTACGCTGAACAAAAATAGAAACACCGTAAAGTGTTGGTCCTATGTTTCATGAGCTGAAATAAAAGACCCATATGCACAAAAATATATATTTCTGTACAATTTTATGCACTCATTTGTTTACATCCCTGTTAGTGAGCTATTTCACCTTTGCCAAGATAATCCATCCACCTGACAGGTGGATATCTGGCATATCAAGATATCTTGGCATATCAAGAAGCTGATTAAACAGCATGACCATTACACAGGTGCTCCTTGTGCTGGGGACAATAAAATGCCACTCTAATAGGTGCAGTTTTGTCACACAACACAATGCTACATATGTGTTTTGAGTGGGCATGGAGTTGGCATGCTGATGGCAGGAATGTCCACCAGAGCTGTTGCCAGATAATTACATGTTCATACCATTTAGGGAATTTAGGAGTACGTCCAACTAGCCTCACTACCGCAGACCACGTGTGTGGCGTCGTGTGGGCGAGCGGTTTGCTGATGTCAACGTTGTAAGCAGAGTGCCCCATGGTGGCGGTGGGGTTGTAGTATTGGTAGGCATAAGCTACGCACAACGAACCCAATTGCATTTTATCGATGGCAATTTGAATGCACAGAGATACCGTGACGAGATCTTGAGGCCCATTATCATGCCATTCATCCGCCGCCATCACCTCAGTTTCAGCATGATAATGCACAGCCTCATGTCGCAAGGATCTGAACACAATTCCTGGTAGCTGAAAATATCACAGTTTTTCCACAGCCTGCACACTCACCAGACATGTCACCCATTGAGCATGTTTGGGATGCCCTGGATCGACGTGTATGACAGCTTGTTCCAGTTCCCGCCAATATCCAGCAACTTCGCACAGCCATTCCACAGAAAAGCATTCCACAGGTCACAATCAACAGCCTGATCAACTCTATGCGAAAGAGATGTGTCGCGCTGAATGAGGGAAATGGACTGACTGGTTTTCTGATCCACGCCCCTACTTTTTTTTAAGGTATCTGTGACCAAAATATGCATATCTGTATTCCCAGTCATGTGAAATTCATAGATTAGGGCTTCATTTATTTATTTCAATTGACTGATTTCCTTAATATGAACTTTAACTCAGTAAAATCTTTGCAATTGTTGCATGTTGTGTTTATATTTTTGTTCAGTATATATCAGTGACTGACCCACTGCAATTTCCGCTCTGGGAGATCGTTGATTTAACTCAAAGCCAAGGGAAGGATTTATGTTAGTCGGTTAGTTACGTGTTACACATGTTGGATCTTAATTTGAGCCAGTTTGCTACAGCAGGAAAGGGTTGGAGTTGATCCATTTTTCGTTACGGAAAATTAAGTCTGAAATTGCTGTGGCAATTACAAACTTCGGAAGCCTTTTTCAACCTCAAATAAACAACTAGTTTTAAATCTCATGCATTCTCCTGCAACAGGGTGATCAAATTAAGGGTGATCAAATTACACTACACTCGTAACGTGTCGAATTGTTCATCTTCACATTCTTACTGTCGATGGGCTGGCTTCTTTCATTATCCCCCAGTGCATTAGTGTTTAGCTTAGTGGCAGGTGTATGAGTGGAAACACAGCCTCTGTAGCTCTCTACCACACTGTGCTTAGTGCTGGGTAGCTCACTTTGGTAGAGTGGGATGGCGTATGTGAGTGGTGTCACTCACCAGGGATCCAGACTGCCTCTGTCTTTCTCCCTCACTCTCTTTTTCTGCCTCCCCCCCCCCCCTCCCCTCCCTAGGAGGAGAGCGGTAAACCTGAGGGGAGGGGGTGCTAAACAAAGTGAGGATTGTTTTTCCCTCTGCCATGGCTCTGTGCCACTCAAGGCACAATATCAAACAATCATGGACACTGGCTCCTGCGTATGCTCTCTCCCACAGTTTGGTTACGCTCTATTTTCCAGCCCTGGCTGATTCCCTGCCTCCAACCAGCTCCTTTGTTTGTTTACAGAGTTTACTGAACCTCTAGCCGTAATAAAACCTAGAAGCCAATAAGCTTTTAACGTCTCTGTTACTGTATATATACTCGTGTATGACTGGTATTGACTTGAAAAAGTGTGTTCTTTTGGGAGTTTTCCTTTTGTAATGGTCCCAGAAAAAAAGGAAAAGGATTCCAGAAATGCCATCTGGTATTTGGAAGAGGTGTGTGTGTGTGTGTGTGTGTGTGTGTGTGTGTGTGTGTGTGTGTGTGTGTGTGTGTGTGTGTGTGTGTGTGTGTGTGTGTGTGTGTGTGTGTGTGTGTGTGTGTGTGTGTGTGTGTGTGTGTGTGTGTGTGTGTGTGTGTGTGTGTGTGTGTGTGTGTGTGTGTGTGTGTGTGTATATATATAAATATATATAGTGTGTGTACGTGTCGAAAAGTGATCATTTTCTCTCCATACCTCTCCTCTTGGTCTCTAGCCACCCGCCACTTTGCTGCCAAAAAAAGGTGTCAGTCTCTCCAGTAAAAGGGAGGTAGGGGGGTGTTTGGTGTGCGTGAGGGAGAGATGGTTTATTGGCATATCTGGATCGTTGCCAGTATTTATTAACTCTGCTCTTGCCACTCTCTCCATCTTCCTCTAACATGTCATTTCCCAAGTTTGAACTGAAGGCGTGATACAGTTGGGAATATTGTCAATGTCCACGCTTTCCCTATTTCATAATGTGGAATCACAGTCATGAGCCATTAGGAGGACTGTAAATGTTATGCAGGTGGTGCATTAACGCGGAGATGTCTACCCCTAACTCCCATCTCTTTCTTTTCATTACAATCAGAGATGTGACATCTCCCTGTGTCAGTAGTTGTAAATGAGGAATTGGCTGCAGAAACCTCCCCGCGGTTGAAATATTAGACCTCGTATTTCACTGTTTTGGCCTTACACCCCTGTGTATAATGGTCCCTGTGACTTGGCATAGTGACATGAGTAATTCCATCTGATTGTAGGCTCTGTGAAGTCCCAGTGTTGCCCTGCTTCAAGCCTGTCTCACTAACTGACATGTGAAAGGGGTAATCCTCTCTGTTTGGCCCCCAGACCCAATTCATTCCGAAAGGCATGAAATATGAACTGTGGGGTGCACAGCTGGTTAAGCTCAGGGTAATGTGTGTGTGTTTGTGTGTGTGTGTGTGAAGGAGAGATCTCTCGTCTAAACATGATACGGCATAATGGTTTCATCTCAATAATTGTTGATCATTTTTTTATCAAAGCCTCAGTTATATATTTCAGATTTTTCTCTTCACACACCAGTACCAAGCCATTAGCATCTTCTTTTCAATGATTGCTAATGCATCCACTGTGTGGCTGTAGCTATTGCTGACCCATTAAGACTTTAAAACCAATCACGCTGATTACCGGAAAAGCCCACTAACAATTTCACAAATGAGCTGGCCATTCCAGCAAATAAAATCAAGATTGCTACTTAGTTCATTAAAAGTGGCGGGGCTAGATTAGGTGAGCTAATGCGGGCGGTGATTTGGGGCTTTGACTGTTCGGTGGCTGGGTGGCAATGCTGCGGGGACACACAGAGGACAGCGGCGGAAGCGGACAGATGTCACCGGGTCGGAAATCTGATTTAAAACGAGAAGAGCCCCTCCCTAATGATTACTGTGACACAGTGGCCAACGCGTCACACGGTATCAGAGTTGGCCTAATTACCAGAGGTCACGGAAGTGCCACTCTCATGCAACCCTCTCTGCCTTAAATGTAGCGGATGGGCCTTGCTCCCCCCTAGAACCCGGCCGATATGTTTTTTTTTAGGTCCGATTCCCAATTCTTTGGGGGGGTTGACAAAACGTAACGATTTTATTTCTGCCGATATACTGTTTTACGCTGGGAAAATGAAAAAGTTGAATTGTAGTTGAATTGTTCCATACTGAAATCTCATAAATTGACATCCAAAGCAGCGATTGTCCCAAAAACACACTTCAAATGTTGATTTCTTACATTGTGCGTGACACATCATCACCATTGTGCTTGACACATCATCACCATTGTGCTTGACACATCATCACCATTGTGCTTGACACATCATTTCTTACATTGTGCTTGACACATCATCACCATTGTGCTTGACACATCATCACCATTGTGCTTGACACATCATCACCATTGTGCTTGACACATCATCACCATTGTGCTTGACACATCATGGGAATGGCCGCAAGCGTTCAGATCAGCATGAGAATTTAAAAAAATCCTATTTATGGAATATTGCTTATCGATGGAATTATCGGCCGACGCCGATAGTGTTAAAAGGCCCCTATCTGCCGACAATATCGGTGAACCGATATATCGGTCGGGCTCTACTCACCCTGACACATTGGTGAAGTATCTAAACAAAGTGTTTTTACATCTGGAGTTTAACTAGCAGGGGATCACAGAATGACTTCTCATTTGTTGTGGAAGCATCTGTCTATTGCCTATTTCACTTAGCTAAAACCCTGCAGGTTCAGCTTCTACTCTGAAGTCTAAACTGTGCCTGGTCATCTGATGGGAGTAAAAATATGCTTGGAGGAGTTTCTCAGCATCCCAAATCATGCAGGGTCAGCTAATTCCCCATCAGCGCTAATGTAGAATGATCATCCTTTTTATCTGCGTGTGTAAAACTCCTACTCCGTTTTGTCCCGTGGCAAGCCTGTCACCCCCCTTCCTCCTATCTAATTAAGTTGATTCAGAGCGGTGCCTGTTTAGGCGCTGGGCCCCATTACTTATGGCTGTCCAGCCAGGGGCACCCGCTGACCCCACCGAGCCTGTCGCCCATGTTCCACACGCCGCCGACGGGGAGCCGCCGACCCCCTCAACCCAGGGGAGGGCAAGCAGCTGGTGGGGGCATCTCCAGGGGCCGCTGTCCTCCCCTCAACTCTCAACCCACCCGCCCCTCTCCTCACAAAAAGACAGGAAGTTCTCACAGGGGGGACTGTCCTTGTTTACTCTCTACTCATAGTGAGCAGAGCCATGGAGAACAGCTCTGTAGTTGCTCCTCACTCTGATCTCAGCGCAGTGGTAGGTGGAGTGAGAGGGAGATGGTGAAGTGGTGGCCGTAAAAGTGGAGGTTGACTGTAAGGGATCCAGAGGACTGGCTGGCTGGCCCCTCTCCTCCCCCCGTGGCGGATTAAGCTGGCAGCTAGCTGCAGCCGGGGGACAGGCTGCCACTGGCCACTCCAAGGTGACCCCTGGCAAAGCTGGCAGCACATCTGTAGCCCTGCCTGGCACATCCAGGAGCTCCAGGCCCCCACACTGGCTGTCCGGGCCGGCTGGCAGGGAGTCTTAGCAGGGGGCCGGCTGTCCTCCTGCTGCCTGGCATGGGGGTAGAGGGTAGGACACAGAATGTGGTTGGGGTACGGAGCACATACTGGGAAGTCAGGGAGTTAGGACAGCAAGGAGATGGTGGAGAACTGGGGTAGATGCAAAAAAATAATTTTAAAAAACCTGACAGTCCATTATTTCCAAATATCAGATCCTAGATGGACGGATGCAGACAGACCAACACAGAGGTCAAGGAAAGACCTTACAGCCGAGAGTAATACTGATGCTTTCTCTCTTTCTACATTTAGATCTCACTGTGAGCGTGTGAGTACATATTAGTGTTGTTTTTGGATGATGAAAGGAAAACCACAGCAACATATCTGTTTACCATTGGGTGGTAGTGATGATGGTGGTGGGGGAGCCAGCGAAGGCAGCCATCTGTTCAGAGGAGCAAGGTGACCCACTGGGCTGGCAGACAAGGCAGGCAGGTGTCCACACATTACAGCCACATGGGCTCCCTTTACAGGGTCTACAGTATGTACAACAACAATATGCTCTATGTTTTCTTTGAGCACACTGGGGAGAAAATGGTGGTCAGCTAAGCTGAATCCACACCGGTACAGTCAGTGTAGTTATGGCACGACGGGCCCTTCCTCCCAGCCCCTCAACCTCCACTGTGGCCTGGAGAAAGTGAGAGAGGCGGCCTGCCTCCTAAAGTGGATACATCCTCCTGCAATCAGTGGGCCCGGCCGCGATCCTCCTCGCCCCAAATCCAAGCCATCCGCCGGTGAACGCAGAGCAGGTCCTCCTTAACTCTAATTGTTTCCATCTTCCCGCTGAATGAGTTGTGGTACTGTGGCCACAGCCTGCCTGCTCCGGCCACCTCCTCTCCTCTTGGCCCTTGTCACTGACTATTTTTAGATATTTGTTGCATAGCTGTTATATTTAGCTACCTGAATCCAACTGCTTTATCAGCCGTGTATTGCTATTAAAAGCAGCCCGTTTTGCTTAGGTAAGCGGTGGCCATACCTGTGATCAGTGGCTGAAGGTTTTCCAAAAAACTGCCAATGAGCTTTTTAAAACATTAGGGTTATTTTTCAGAGCCAGTGTAAAGTACAGTACCTGTTAAATTGGATGAATCTTTCTGAGTGTACTCTATCCTATTTGGAGTTAGTGGGCCAGCCAGGTATTGGCCCAGGTGCCTGGGCTGTAGAGAGTTTGAAACCAGACAAGGCTGTGGGAGCCCAGGACTGATGGTTGACTGGGAGAATTAATGAACCAGATTAGGTGTCCCAGGCCAGCCACAAGCTGCAGGGAGGGGGAGAAAAAGAGTGGGGGGGAACCCACATCCTTGTCCTACCCGGGCCACCCGTCCCAGACAGTCCCGGTTGGAGTTTGTTTTAGACCCCACACTCCTCATCCTCGCCGAGCGAATAAAAGGGCTCATTTGGGGTGAATGAAAAGGCTCATTAAAAAAGTGGAACAATGAAATGGGAGAAAGGCGGGTGCAGAGGCCTTAATTAAGCCTGTAAATGACTGTAGATGGAGTACAGCCCAGCTGAAGATCTATGTTATTCCTGGCTCTATGTGGTCAGTATTAATATCACTGGAGCTGTGGGGATGGCCCTCTGGCTCAGTTTACACACCTCACTGTGGGAACCACTGGTCAGCCAGACCTCATAGCCCAGGATACCCCCTGCTGGTGGGGTTGTGGTGGCAGAGGATTATTTATCTTCAAGGAGAAGTTCACTTTTTTACAACCAAATCTCAGTTTTAAGTAAATTCTCTGTTATAGAAGGTTCCAGACAATTTTTGGGCGATTTTGCTTGGTTTTGAGAAACTTACCCCACTCGCGATACACTTCCTCATTGCTTGTTCTGCAGTATGGGGCCGCAGATAAACATGAGCAAAGGCTCCAAAAACACCGAAGACTACCTTTTTAAAAACGACAAAGCTCTCAGTATATTGATGTAGGTCTTAAGATGTTGTACGCATTAAAATGTAATTCCGCAACATTATATTCTATTGTTGTGACGTGACCGATGCCTCTGTCCATTCTATAATGAACAAAAATATAAACGCAACATTCAACTATTTCATTGATTTGACTGAGTTACCGTTCATATCAGGAAATCGGTCAATTGAAATAAATTCACTAGGTCCTAATCTATGGATTTAACATGACTGCAAATACAGATATGCATCTGTTGGTCACAGATAGCTTAAACAAAGGGGCCTTACAATGGGCCTCAGGATCTCCTCACCGTATTTTTGTGCATCAAGTTGCCATCAATAAAATGCAATTGTGTTCGTTACCCGAAGCTTATGCCTGCCCATACCATAACCCCACTGCCATCATGGGGCACTCTGTTAACAATGTTGACATCAGCAAACTGCTCGCCCACACGACGCCATGCAAATGGTCTGAGGTTGTGAGGCTGGTTGGCCGTACTGCCAAGTTCTCTAAAATGACGTTGGAGGCGGCTTATGGTAGAGAAATTGACATTCAATTCTCTGGCAACAGCTCTGGTGGACATTCCTGCAGTCAGCATGCAAATTACACGTTCCCTCAAAACTTGAGAGACATCTGTGGCATTGTGTTGTGTGACAAAACTGCACATTTTAATGGCCTTTTATTGTTCCCGGCACAAGGTGCACCTGTGTAATGATCATGCTGTTTAATCAGATTCTTGATATGCCACACCTGTCAGGTGGATGGATTATCTTGGCAAAGGTGAAATGCTCACTAACAAGGATGTAAACAAATTTGTGCACAACAGTTTAGAGAAATAAGCTTTTTGTGTGTATAGAACATTTCTGGGATCTTTTATTTCAGCTCATGAAACATGGGAGCAACACTACATGTTTATGTTTTTGTTCAGTGTAGCAGCAGGCTACAATGAGAATGGAACAGCTGCATAGGGGAAACTGTTTGAGTCACACAAAATGGTATATAACTTTGCGGCTAAAGTTCGGAATGACATTTTCATGTGTACAACGTCTAAAGACTTGCATCACTATACTGAGAGCGCTTTCATTTCTAAAAGGAGTATTTGGGTGTTTTTGGAGCCTTTCAATGTTTTCGGGCTCCCCCATACTGCGCAACGATGATGAGGTAGCGTATCACTGGTTGGCGTAAGTTTCTCAAAAACAACAATTTGCACAAAAAAGAAACTGTCTGGACACAACTATAACATGCCATTTTACATCCAAAATACAGATTTGGTTTAAAAAAGTAACTTTTCTTTAAACAGAGAAAAACCTACACTTTGATTTGATAAATGAAAGACCTATTCACTTTAAATAAGCTCTCAGGCTGATTATATACAGTAGGTGAATAACAGATGATGGAATCCACGATGGAGCTTCTTCAAAACCCTGGAACTCTGTGACTTTGACCTCTGTGTTTCGCATGCACTACGCTAGGGTTGAGCTCATAAGAGACAGTGACGTCACCACGGCTGACCCTCGCGTGGCCCGGCCTCTCCTCTGACTGACTGACTTTGCAACTTTGCAGCACTTGCTCCCTGCTACCCAAACCTGGCCGTCTGCACCCTGCACTCTCGTCTACTTCGTCCGGCTTCCTGTACTACCAAAGCTCCCTTCTCCCTCCCTCCACCACTCCCTCCCTTTCTAAAGTGGTGTCAGGTAGACACTGTAAAAGAGGTGCAATGGATATCTTTTCACCTGCTCCTATGGGTCCCCCACTGAGAGCAAGCTGTTGTTTCACTGGCTTCCTCAGCCAAGCTCAGCCCTGCACACCTGTCCTCCCGTGCCTTTTGCCATTTTCAGGTGCATGCTGATTGTCAATTATTGATGAGGCTTAAAGAATGCATGCAGAAGAGGGTGGCAATTTATTTTAGCGGCGACGTTCCAACTCTCAAAGATGCTTTGCATTAAGTCAAGCCAGTTTGGTTCTTGTTCATTTCGTCTGGAAGAATTCTGACAGCGTCCGTCTAAATGTATGGTAGAGATGTCTGTGACTGTTTTGGATATGCTGTGGAGGCCAGAGACCCACTGTGGGAGCATCACACGTGCAGGGGCAGAGTGAGGGGGGAGAGCGACTCATTGTTTGGTATCTCTACAGGACTGTAGCTAATAAAACTAAACTGGACCTGAGGGGAAGCAGCTGAACTTCCTGTAGAGGGTCCGTTTCAGGTCTCCAGAGCCGCCCGTAAACAAAGAGCTTTCCTCCACTCCAGATTGCCTATTTTACTCTTATTTATTTATAATTCCCTGAAACCACTCTGTGTTGTAACCCGATCGCTGTGAGCTGGTGAAAACGCCGGTTTCATTGAGATTCTGTAAAAATAAGTACTCCCCTGTCCCTCTTTTTCCCCCTTTCTTTCTTTAATTCCGGCCCTTGGCCACTCACGCAAATAAATACCTTTCTACTTAAACATACATGGGCTAATTAATTTATCCCATCTGTTCTCCTCTACGCATCACTTCCATGACACAAGTTTCCGAAACAGATTTGGCTCGTATTGCATTGATAACTGAGACACCGAGAAAAAAACAAGGATGTTCAACATAATTGAAATAAACAAAAACTATAAATTAAATAATGTAGTCCTCCATTTCACACTTTTGAAAGCGGAGAGGGTGGTAGAGTAACTTCAGTGGAGTTTTGGGTCAAATTTCTTGGCAGATACACAAGGCCAGTCTAGAAATAGATTAGCATTTCAATCATAGGAGCTTGTTGTCAATGTACATTTCATTTTTTTTTAACTAAGTATTTTTGCAAATGGAAAAGTTTTGAACTGACTTAATGCAAAATAGCTGGTGCAGGTCGAAGCTTCACCTGGATCTGTAAGCCTGTCATAGATTTTTGATCCAATTTGAAGTGGACTTTATTTCATGTATATCAGTATCTCTGCCTGTCTTATCGTGGTGGCATTGTTTTTCTGTTGTTGCGAACAGATGAATCACATGTGATCAGGGTGGCTCTCCTGAGAAGCAGCAGCTTTAACAGACAGTTGTTGCTTGTTGCTCAAACATCTGGACAACCCAAATGAGAATTTGTCTTTATTCCCCGGGCGGAGGAGCCAACGTTATAATTGTAATATTTAGGGGAAAAGTTTGGGAGGGAACTTGATTTAACCCCGAAACACACGGTTTGGAAACTGCCCCCAGGGCAAGCAGCGCAGAATTCCCAGAACATGACAAAAGAATAGTCTGAAGAAAGGAAGTAGTTGTTGCTGTAAGGAAATGACATCTGATTCACTTTAACATCTGATCTAGATGGGAGACTACATGGGGCTACAGATAGTTCAACCAGGGAACTAAAGGAAAATGGTAATGTACTCACTTGTGGTTCTCACCTATATTTAATGGCCCTTTATCCATGGAACTACTCCCCATGCACTATCCATTGGATTATATGATCATTTGTTATACCGAACCAAAATATAAAACACAACATGTAAAGTGTTGGTCCCATGTTTCATGAGCTGAAATAAAAGATCCCAGAAATGTTACATACGCACCAAAAATTATTTCTCTCATTCTGTGCACAAATTTGCTTACATCCATGTTAGTGAGCATTCCTCCGTTGCCAAGATAATCCATCCACCTGACAGGTGTGGCATATCAAGAATCTGATTACACAGCATGATCATTACACAGGTGCACCTTGTGCTGAGGATAATAAAAGGCCACTAAAATGTGCAGTGTTGTCAGACACGCAATGCCACAGATGTCTCATGTTTTGAGGAAACATGCAGTTGGCATGCTGACTGCAGGAATGTCCACCAGAGCTGTTGCCAGAGAATTGAATGTTAATTTCTGTACCATAAGCCACCTCCAATGTCGTTTTAGAGAATTTGGCAGTACATCCAACCGGCTTCACAATCTCAAACCATGTAACCAAGCCAGTCCATGACCTCCACATCCGGCTTCTTCACCTGCGGGATCGTCTGAGACCAGCCACCCGGACATCGGATGAAACTGTGGGTTTACACAACCAAATCATTTCTGCACAAACTGTCAGAAACTGTCTCAGGGAAGCTCATCTGCATGCTCGTCATCCTCACCAGGGTCTTGACCTGACTACAATTTGGCATCGTAACTGACTTCAGTGGGCAAATGTTCACCTTCAATGGCCACTGGCACGCTGGAGAAGTGTGCTTTTCATGGACGAATCCTGGTTTCAACTGTACCGGGCAGATGGCAGATAGCGTCATGTGGGCGAGCTGTTTGCTGATGTCAACGTTGTGAACAGAGTTCCCCATGCTGGCAGTGGGGTTATGGTATGGAAACTGATCACGCTGTCGACGTGTACGACAGCGTGTTCCAGTTCCCGCCAATATCCAGCAACTTCACACAGCCCACAGGCCACAATCAACAGCCTGATTAACTCTATGTGAAGGCGATGTGTTGCGCTGCACGAGACAAATGACGGTTACACCAGATACTGACTCGTTTTTGGATTCACACCCCTACCTTTTTTTAAAGGTATCTGTGACCAACAAGCATATCTGTATTCCCAGTCATGTGAAATCCATAGATTAGGGCCTAATGAATTTATTTAAATTGATCGCTTTCCTTACATGAACTGTAACTTACATTTTTGTTCAGTGTATATAACATCAACTAAGGCTGAAATATAGGTTGTGACAGTCCTGTGTTTTGCAATGCTGTGAAAACCTCAATAGTTCTCTCATTACTGCTAGGGTGAGCTAATGTTCTCTATGTCCACACTTCAGGTGTCTGAGCAGAGACTGAAGTGGTGGTGCTTTCGTAGTCTAAGATTCTGTTCTACATACAGCCCAGTACCTAATTGTAGTACAGTAAAATATTGTGGTCTGTGGTCTCTACCAAGGTTGTTAGAGAGTCAGTGAACAATCAGGCGTCCCTCCACCTGCTGCTGCCGAGTCTGCAGTTAGCATTGCCTGTGCTGTAATTAAACAAAAGAACAGAACCCAGATTGTCTGTGTAGTAGGGGCTCTCCTCTGTTGTCTCAAAGCTGTTCCTCCTAATAATCCGGTCCCTACAGCAGGACCAGGATGTGGCCTTAAACAACTGTCTGGGGCCATGTGACTCGCTATCTCGTGCTTTTTTTTCTTTCTCTCAATCCCTTTTTCTCCTTTTCTCTCTCGCCCTTCTCCCTCTTTCTCACTTCTCTCCCTCTCACTCCTTCGTTCTCTCTCTTTCACTCCTTTCTCGGTCTTTCTCTCTCTGCCTCTCGGCCTCTGTCTCTCTCTGCCTCTCGGTCTCTGTCTCGCTCTCCATCTCTCTCTTTCTGGCAGCTGTTTCATCCAGAGGCTCCACCTGAATATTCATGATGCACCTATTCCCAGGGACACCAGTCTGCAGCTGTCCCACGTGCACGCACACGCTTGCGTGCACACACACACACACACGCAATGACCAACATACACCGAAGAGGAAAGAGAGATCCACCCAGTCTCTCACACACATTGAGAAGTGAGGGGGAAAAATGCAATAAAGTTAGGTCTACGGTACATGTCAGGACTGGTCTATCGCCGATGTCCACGTGTCCGCGGTCGTTTGCTTTGGCAACGTGCCTGTCTTGTATGTGTTCTCTGTCTTGCGTGAGTATTTCTGTGATGGTGACCCACCTTGGAGTTTTCAAAGGCAGCCTGTTGAAAAGGTGGACACAGAAGCGTGTTTCTGTGCTGTAAGGTCCATTTTGGAGACGATTTTTTGGCTCATGTGCGCCCCTAGAGGCCAGTCTCAAATAAATCATACAGTGCACCTTTAAGGCGGTGGCCATGTCCTTCAGTGCAACTCTCTGGCTCTGCCAGGTACACTGAGTGGATAAATAAGAGGCGGGGAAGTTTTAGCAGGAGGCCATGGGCTGGAGCCATCGCATGACTGATGGAACCATGGCCCTGACAGATGGGCATGGAGCTCTAGTCAGACGTGCTGCATCCCTCACAAACACACTGCCCCCTTGGCCCTGCCACACACACAAACACATATTTACAGCAGGTGAACAACAATCGTGACCAGATACAATTCCACTCATTGAACATAGCATGCCACAGGAACGCGGCTGGTAGCCTAATAGTTAAGAGCATTGGGCCAGTAACTGAAAGGCCGCCGGTTCAAACTTAACCCTAATTGCTCCTGTAAGTTGCTCTGGATAAGACCGCCTGCTAAATGACTAAAATGTTAACATAAAATGTAACTGACGCAGCCAGAATGTGTGGGTGGGTCTGTACAAAACTGCGTACAGCTAGTTTCTTTGCCATTAGCGATGACCGTCTCAGCAAGAGAAGCCAGCTTTGTGCTGTAAAGGAACAAGACAGATCCTTTACCATATCCCACTGGTGCTTTGGGTGGGTATCTGATTCGTCTACCTTAACCTCGCTGCCTCCCTCCCACGGGGCTGATCATCTAGGTCAGTCAGGTTTGGGGGGTAACCCCCGCGGCCCCACGGCGTGGTGGACAGCATGTGAAAGTAGGGGGGGTTACTGAGCAGACCGTGGCCGTGTGCTTCTCATTAAGCCGTGCGGAAATAAGGGCTGACCCTCTCGCTCACCAGGGCACATCTATTTAATGCTGTGGTGCCAAGAATTAGGGGGGGAGAGACTGACACAGAGAGCCAGAGGGAGACAGGAAACAATAGGAAGATACATATTTGGAGATAGACAGGCAGGCAGACAGAGGTGTATTGAAAGTGAGTCAGAAATCTAAACACTTGGCCTGGCCCCCCTCTCTAGTTTGTCTCGTCTCTGTGTGGTCCTGAAGCCCTCCACCACCATCCCCTGGTCTCCAGATGAGCCAGCCTGAGCTATCACGCCCCCCGGGAGGGAGGCAACGATGTGAAGGTAGAAGAATCAGAACCCCCCCCCCCCAAAAACACCAGGGGGATAGTACTGGACAAAGACTAATAAAAACACACCTGAGAGCAGGAGAGGATCTTGCCCTCCACTGTTGCATCTCCCCTACCCCTCACTGGGTGGGAGTGAGGGCAGGGCCAGTGAGTGATGGTGTGTGTCTGTCTTCTACCTGCAGCATCCTTCATCCCCACTCTGAGGCATGTACCTACGGCCCTTTACCCCTGCCATGCTCATCACTCACCCCACCTGGCAGGCTAGGGTCTTGTTCATTAGTGCAGGCTGTAACGAAACATTTTGCAATCAAAACAAACGTTTATTGGACAAGTTCAGGTGGTCCGAGGATCAGTCTTACGAGTGTTTTTCACAATGCGCGTTTCTAAAACATCTCAAGATGTAGGCCGAACACGCCTTTCCCTAAACGCCACGCAGAGAGAACGTTTGCTAAGTACGTCTTTGAGGCATCTGCCCAAGCTGATAGAATCAAAAGAAAAACAGCACTGCTCTCCGATCAACATAATCCCTTTCAAATCCTACCTTAACATTAGAATTGTTCCGCATTACTAACGACGGAACAGCTCTTAGAAATACATGATCACCTATGGCTACATATTGAGGCAGCTTATTCTGATACTTACCCTTATGGTAATGCACTAAACCAAGATTTGGCACGTTAGGCTACACATCATGAACTATATTGAGACAAATTACAGACATTAGCTGACAAGTAGCAAAATAGAACTCACTTGATTTGAATATGAAATGTATTTCAATATGATTGAAACAGGCCTATAGCCTACTGTATTTATGTTTTGATGCAGTCATTTCGTTTTAATTTGAAGCATCTCTTTATACGATGCTGGTATATCAATGTAAAGACATTGACAACTTTGTGGCCTTTTTGTAGTCAACTTTGTTCTGAAGTTACCTGCGGTCACAGGGAGGCTGATGAACCATGTGATTCTATGTTTAGCGTATATATTCTATGTTTAACGTGATGCGGGAGAGCAAAAAAGAACCTAACAACGCACTTAGGTTTTCTACGAGTGGTCTGCGGCAGGCGTTAGATTACGAGCGTTTTCAAGTGCAACGTTAATAACGATGGTTTTGGGAAACAGCTCAAAATTGAACGAGGCTCCTAGAAGGTTATAATGATTCATTTAGCCTGCATATGCTTTTGGGAAACTGGGCTCTCTACTTTTTTCACAATGTACTGTTTTTAACACAAGGTGGCGTGTTTCTCTCGGGTTCAGCATTAGAAATTAATATTGGCTCTTCTATCCACAACAAATGAAGTGCCAATTAAAAAATCACGACTTAATTTCCCTTTTTGGATAATTTTGCTGTGGTATACCGGTACCTACTTCTCAAGGGTCTGTAATTGTAATGAAAGTGATCCATTTAGACTCTTATATTCAGGGTTCAGTCATAGTGATGCTGTATCTGGTCCTGAGGTTTTGTCCCAAATGGCACCCTATTCCCTTTATAGTGCACTACTTTTCACCAGGGCCTGTAGGTAATACGGTGTCCTTTGGGATGCATGCTGACATGCATATCTCTGTGGGACAGAGACAGTGTACTGTTTCTAGCACCGGGGCCTATAGAAACATAGGGACTTGCCTTGCTTTCTCTGGGAGCTGGTTCAGTTCATTCTGCCTCTCCAAGCAGGCCACGGGATACTGAGAAAGGGAGAACAATAGGAAGAGGAAAGGAGGGCAGATTAAGCTTGGTAGTCTGCTATCTTATTAGAATTCCACGTAGCCACAACCACATCTGGTTCTCTGAGCCAGCCGCTTCTTGCCCTTTTCAAAACCAATTTCTGGGGAGAGTGTAAGCTGGGGGGGTTTTACACCGGGACTGAGGGGGATAACTTTTCTCTGACCTTGTGGTGGAAACCCCTGCCCAGGTTCTGAGAGAGAGAGGCTTGCCTGTCCAGGGGACTGGACAATTCCAAAGTCATTTTCTCTTCTAGTCGCTATGGGATTGTTGTGTAATATATGGCATATGATGTAAAAAGTAGGCCTATGCCCCAAACAGTGTGTACTTGTGTTGTCAACCCCGTGTTGTTTGATGCAGGGATGCACTGGGTTTCATTGAGTCACTAATTAACTCAAAGCTGTGCACTGGCAGTCAATAGCCACCAGGGGGAGACATTACTCCAAGACTGGAGCTGCTTTGAGAGCAGGTGCCCCTCAGACATGCTTGAAATTTCCTTTCGGTTAAGGATTTTATATTCCGATTTTCTTTGTTTGCTTCAGTTTTTGCTGTTTTATTTTTCAGATATTTCCTTGAAAGCATTTATTTTATGTGACCTTTTTTTATGATTATTTAATTTGTTATGATTATTATTTAATTTGAACAGGAATCCTTTTGAGTGCCCTTTCATGGGAGAAAAGGGGATGTAGCATACATTATTTTTATGAATTCATCAATAGAATCCATTCAATGTGCTACTTATTTATGGTGAAACAGTTCGTCTCACAGCACAGCAAAGATTAATATGAATTTGCAAAGATCAAAGCTTTCCCAGCAGCAGCTATACATTTAAGGTAGAGCCATAATGTAGTGATGAATTACTCATCTGTTCTGAATCCCACCTCCCCTCGTCTCAAGAGAAATGTGTATGGAAAATGAAGACATTAAAGGGGAGCGCGGGAGCGCATCAAGAGGATTTAGGTTCTCAATAAGGGATTTGGGCAGCCCCGGCCTGACAGAAGCACATGTTGTGGGAAGATAGTGGGCCCACAACAAAAGCGGCCTTGAACCGAGCCGAGTGGCGCGAGCTCGCTGGCAGGGCTGCTGTCCTCTCCTGCCTTGGCACTGTCGCCCCACGTTAGTCACACCCCAGGAGAGGGGCCCGAGCCGGGTTCTCCAAGCCGCTCCACGGAGAGAAGCCAGAAAGTCCCACCACTGCTACTGCCACCGTCTACAGTGCCGCTATATAGCTCACAGCAGACACCTCGCCTGTACACGGGATATGAATGAATGAATATACAAAAGACAGTAGGCCCCAGTCTACAGTCTACCCCCACATACTGAAAGTATAGGATGGTGGTATTTCAATTAAAAAAGCATTAAATGATTACGCTATAGTGACTATTCATAAGTAAAGTATGTAGGAGAAGCTTAGTGTAGTGTAGTCGTCGGGAATGAGTGGGAACTACATTATTTTTTTACCTTTTAATTACTACCATCGACTTGCGAGCCGTTGGGGCCCATCTTTGAACCGGTGTGTCTGTCACTAGGGTTAGCGCAGTGCGAGCCAACCATTTCTCTGTCTCCTCGCTCTCATCTCTCCCATCTGCGTTCAAAAAGCCTGGGTATGTTAGTTGCTAAAGGCTCTCTCTCTCACTCTCTCCCTCTCCGCCATAATGAACGGCTGTAATTAGCGGATTGCCTCTGAATCCTCCCTTTTTAGTTAATTTTATCCCACTCACCTGACAATTACACCGCCATGCTGTGGGGGAGATGTGCATGGAGGGAAGGGAGGGAGTGTGTGTGTGAGGGGGAGGGGTGGGGGGGTGGGTGGGTGGGAGGGAGGGTATGGTCTCCACATCCAGCTGTGTGTGCAGATCTCCTGTTTTTTTTTTTTGGGGGGGGGAGAACAGCTGGCAGATGTCTTATGATGTTTTTATATTGAGTTGGGGGGCTGTGTGTGGGGGGGGGGGGGTGTGAGTCTGTACATCTGTTTGTGTGTGTGT
Source organism: Salvelinus alpinus (assembly GCF_045679555.1). Lineage (NCBI taxonomy): Eukaryota > Metazoa > Chordata > Actinopteri > Salmoniformes > Salmonidae > Salvelinus > Salvelinus alpinus. The sequence goes on along the minus strand of NC_092101.1, from coordinate 10,261,307 downwards.
GTGTGTGTGTGTGTGTGTGTGTGTGTGTGTGTGTGTGTGTGTGTGTGTGTGTGTGTGTGTGTGTGTGTGTGTGTGTGTGTGTGTGTGTGTGTGTGTGTGTGTGTGCCTCTGTGTGTCTAGTCTATCAGTGGAGCTCTCTGTGGAGCGAAAGCCACTGCACAGCCACACACACAAAGGCCCTAAACTACAGTCGTCTCTGCAAGCTGAGACATCTTATATAATGTCATAGGCCAATAAGGCCATACAGGTCTGTACTCCGTTATGCAGTGAGTCGCAACTTATGGGGCAGTTTTCCAGGCACAGATAAAGCATAGTCCTGAACTATACAGCAAGCTCAATGGACACTTTTTAGTCCAGGTCTAGATTTAATCTGTGCGCTGAAACCCGCCTCTATATGTCTTGTAAAGAGCTGGGTGTACTTATCAATATCAAGACACGTGGTTGGACGTCAGCCATCCACAATATTGGCACTACAGTACTTCTGTACACGGCCGAACTCACATGAGGCAAATGACAGCAAACATTTTCAGACGTTGTGCCACACTTCTTTTTTCTTACAGGACACCCTGTATCCTTTATAGTCATTGTGATAATGGTTTGAATTGTGGTGGATTTATTTTGAATCCAGCCCTGGTGTCGTGAAAAGAGCAGGGCACATCCATGCTAGTTTGCTGCAGGCAGCTACTCCCAGGCCCTGCCTGCCTGCCTAGTAGACAGAAGGAGTGAGGGGAAGGGGAGTTGTGTGAGCGAGACCCAGCATATGTCTGGCAATGCCAACAGCTTGCGTATGTTAAAAACTTGCCTGCAGGCCTCTTTTAAAGGGGGCAGTGCTGTTAAAAATGAGATTGTCCATGATATTTCCACACTGAGGTTGAAATAACACTCAGAAATTGTGAAAATGATGTCATTTTTGTGTAAGAGCTGTTAGGAGAAAAAATGCCTGGAATATCAACCTGTTCAGGTAGGAATGGGATGGAGTTTTTGGCCCATATCATCACAATCTGATCTGATTATTCTGACCAATGACCAATCATATTTTATTTACATATGTATCCTCCTACTATGAAGGGGTGATCGGGTCGGCTCTAGTCTAGACGATCCTGTCCGCCAATCAGGGCTGTGAATGTAAATCTATTTAAATTTGTGTCGCCACACAATCAGACTGACCGTTTCAATGGCAAACGGAGGCTGAGGGAAATAAATGAAACATATATTCAAAGTTATTTTCATGAAATAAATAGTGATTTATTAGACATTCAGTATAGTCATGATTTAAAAATAACATGAAAAAGACTGCATGGGGGCTTTAAAGAGTAAATGTTAGGCTCCTTGTCAGGCTGGGCCACACCAAACCTGGCATGCGTCTGCAATCTGTTGGAGGGAAGCATTAAAGAGTGTGTGTGTGTGTGTGTGTGTGTGTGTGTGTGTGTGTGTGTGTGTGTGTGTGTGTGTGTGTGTGTGTGTGTGTGTGTGTGTGTGTGTGTGTGTGTGTGTGTGTGTGTGTGTGTGTGTGTGTGTGTGTGTGTGTGTATTCGTGTGTCAGTGTTTTTCTGAGGTAAAGAAGGGAAGAAATGTACTTCTTGATCTCCAACTGTCCTGCACATACCACTATTTTCTGACCCCTCCCCATACAAGCTCTAGCTGCTTGTATTCTTCCAGGGAGGGATGCTGAGGGTGAATCCTGAGCTATTGTATATTTCCACATGGCGGAGGCATACCTTTTTGACACGTCCCTCCCTGTGCATGATGTATCAGTTGGATTCTGCTCCGCTGCTGACTTGGCGACTCCACTACAGTCCAGCCCAGCACCGCTGCAGGTCACGCCGCCTTGACACATCCTATATCCTCCATTATGACGGCAATCACTGTCTGGAACGTGAAGGTGCCGGGGCTTCTGCAGTGTATCAGAGAAGCCTGGTAAATGTAAATGAGGTCGTGGTTTTGGTGTTTAGCAGAGAGAGGCCTCATCGAAGTAGATGAGGTCGTGGTTTTGGAGTGTTTCAGCCTTCGTCGTGACGGATGTAGTTGTGGTCACTGCTGGTTGTTCGCTGTGTTGAGCGAGGAGCCAGCCAGTGGCAGGCAGGTGGCACCGGCTGGCTGTCATTACCTCACTCTGTCACAGCTGCAGCTGGAGAGTGAAAAGGCCAGAGTGTGTGGAGTTCTGTTTAAAGAGGACCAGCTCATTAAAGCCATTGCAGAGGCACTCTTATCTGTGTTTTGCACACACACACACACACAGACACACACACAGTGGTGCAGGTTTCGGGTCTTCCCAGAGCCCATCTGTTCGCCCAGCCTCTCCTTTCATAGCACAACTGGCTTCCCCTTTTATCAGGGCTTCTGTTAGCATGCCGCACCGTACCCCTCTGGTCCGCGCTAGGCTTTCAGGCTACAGGCCCAGCCCAGGCTCTGCTGCTGCTCAGCCGTTCAGCAAATAGTGGAGCAGCTTGTTCGGGCCGAGATGATACAAGGTCTTCTTTTTAATGGGCCAACGCCGAGGGACAAATGGGCTTTGTTTTCAAATGCCAAGTGGAACGTGGTCCAAATCCACACAATCCTTTTAAGGGCACTTCCAACCAACTTTACCTGTCTTGAGAATGTTTAGAGCATTTAATTCATTCATTCTGGGCCATTTAGAGATGTATGTGCAGGCTGTAAACATAGCACTCTTGTGTTCTTTTTTTTTTTGTGGCGTCCATCTTTTCTTATCATACCTAATTGATAGAGAGAGGACTTTTATTGGTTTGTAATGGTTAGATTTTTGGCACTGGGACAGGATGTTGGTGAATGAGTGAGTGATCTGGGAGTAAGCCCCAGATCACACAGCCCCCCCCCCCCCCCCCCCCTTCTCTCGCTCTGTGTGAATGTGTGGGCTGAGGAGGAGGAGGCTGAGCTGTGGACTGGTCTTGGCCAACCTCCAGTGTTGGCAGCTCAATGGCAGCAGGTGGAGCCAACAGGGTCCAAACCGCCCAGTAACCCCCTTCCTTTTCCCTCTCTTTCTTTCTTTCTTTCTTTCTTTCTTTCTCTCTTTCTCTCTTTCTCTCTCGTTGTGCTGTTATGGGTTGAAAATGTCCATATTGCCCTCCCATCCATTTGGGTCATTTGAATCTAGTGTTGGTGCCGGTTGTTGAGTGGAATCGTTGGGTAATGTACGCTGGTGCCACGGCTTCTCTGGAGGGCACAGTAGGGTTACAGTAGAGTAAGGGGATCCACAGACGTGCTCCTTGTTTATTAATAAGGCCCCGCTATGGAAGGGCCTCGGAGGCAAGCTGCTTCAGAACTGGATAGTGTAATTACCCTGGGGCTCAGAGCGTTAACACACACACACACACACACTCCTCCACTCCCCCAAAGTGCCATTTCACAGCCATCGTGAACCAGGTGGACATATTGGGGGGAATGTTCTATTTACTGAGGCAGTGGTCTTTTGTGTGTGGAGTACGCCTTGTATGTGCGCCAGAAACTAATTATGACTACAGAGCATCGCTCTCTCATTGTGCAATGTTCATACAAGCTTTTTACGAGTGCAATGTTCATACAAGCTTTTTACTTTCATGTTTTTTGTTTGTTTGTCACACACAGACACACAGAAAGTTTATTCAATAGCGCTGGGCGCTGGAAGAGAAAACACTTCTAATGTTTTCAATGTAACAGTTGAGTAAAATATGTTTTCCTAGAATTTGCATGATCTCATGAATAAATAGTCTGTCAGTTCACTGTTGAGTGGTAGAGATAGCTTTCTGGTGTCGCAAGGAAAGTCCTCCTTGCCTCCGAATTGTAATGTTGGAGATTGAACATTGAAATACCTCCCCCTTGTGGTAAAAGTGTGAATTGTCAAGAGGAGTGGAACCGCGCGTTTATCAGGCATTCAGTGCACCATTACGTGGGTTGCAGTTTAGCGGGTATGTTATTCTCGTCAAGATCATATTTACAGCCAGACCACCTTATATCAACCAAAGGTCTTGAAAATAGAACGTTGCTTGTGAATAATAGATGGTATCGAAAATCGACTAATCGAATTCATTCATATGAAGACCTCTTTAGAATTTAAGGCATATATTTTCAAAGCTATTTTATTTCATATTTTTAGTTTATTTTCAGACTATAATGTAATGTATGCATTGAATAATAGCAAACTATTAATAATCCTTACTATCAAAAACGGTATTATAGGGTTATTGTTAAACGTTTTTTTTTATGTAAATAATCTATTTGAGAGAATAACAGGAAAAGAAGTTCACATCCCGAAAGTAGTGAATTGTTTTTTTTGTCTATGGACTCTATTTGTCTATTTTTATAATTATATTTGTGTGAATGTATTATTTATTTGACTTCATCCAGACAGAGGTAGCTTCAAATATAAATGTATTTGGTTAAAAATGATATCACTATGTTTTAAGAATTAAATCCATTACGAGGAAGACCTCTGATCTTTGTAAAGCACATTTTTCTCAAATAATATCAGACCCCCCTCCCTCACCCGTTGATGCTTAATTAATGCAGTGAATATTCAGACAGTTGAATTGATCGAGGCATTAGGAGTATAGTGTTAGTTTCCCACGTGTATCCTACTTTCATGAGGTCCTATTTTAGATATATTATTTTATGTCATAGCGTGCCCTACAGCGTCAACCATATGGGTTGTTGAGTACTTATATTATGAGTACATCTATCGACACTGTTTTGGGGCCAAATCTGTTCGTAGATGAAACGTGCATACATAACCCCTTACCGGTTTGAAACTACAGTACTATCAGTTGTGTCTAACTGATAGAACTTCAGATCATGTAGTTTCGATCAGGAACCTCTAGATGGAGTGTCGACCTGCTTTAATGTGCGGAGGGAATTCATTTGAAGTAGGCACCGAAATATATTTACATTTGTGAACGACTCATCTTTGGCATTCAAATAAACGGGGAAAAATCCCGCTGTCATTAAAAACCTTAACAGTAACATGCTTTTCTTGATATTAGTAGTTTACAAATTATATTTGTATTGACAAATAAATAGTTCTTTAACTTAATGGTTACAAAATATTTGTTGAATATAGGCATGTTTAATTAATACGTCATCAATTCTGACTAATAGAAATTAAATCAATAGCTCCATAAATCAACCAAACACCTTCATTTCATTACTAGATTATCCTGTCAGCTGTATCCCTTTTTCTTATTCTGCTATAATTTAAGTTAATGTCAATGATATTACAAGACTTCTACAATCATCCTTTCTACTGTCATGCTGAACGACCAATACACCACTATTTATGCCGTCACCGCCTGTAATTTAGGCAGCTTCACAATTGATGAAAAACTATAAAACGAATGAAAAAACAATGATGACTTCTTAATGACAGCATACCTCGGGATGAACAATCTAGCATAGTAAACTGCATGCATTATAGCCTACTAGTTGCCCAGACACTTGGTTCAGCATTTTTTAAATGTTTTGTTAATTTCTTGAAGTTTTTTATTTCTATATCTGGGAAATTATTATGATTTTCTCATGTTGGATTCTGAACTTTCATGAGATGATTACCTTAGTATCATGTTTTATTCTAAGAAAATAGGCTTTAGCAACATTTATTGTTGTGTTATAGACCTAACATTACTTTGGTGTTTTGTTTCCATGTTTTCCGTAGGCCCTATTTTTCAATTCCAGACACCTTTATTCACAGTTCATTCACAGGTAGACCTATATTTGAACAAAATATAATGCTGAAATCACTTACAATATATGGTAGCCTTATAGTAGGATATTTTAAGATGAAGGGTTTCATTTTTGCACATAACCCATCCAAATGAATTATTTCCATAGATAGCTGTGTGCGTGTGTAAGCAGTATGAGTGGTATACCTTTACCTCAAAGCAGAATTTATATTTACTAATTTAGCCTAAAAGTTGTCAAGATGGATACGGTGTTTGTCTTGCCCGCCATGTGTGATTTAAGGTTATATTTGCCTATAATGTCCTCACTGTATCTTATAAAACTAACCTGGAATAGGAAGGAGATGTTCTACATCACACAACAACAACAAACAGTCTAATCACCATTTAGCGTAAAGTTGACCTTTCAGTGACGCGTTTGCAGCAGGTGGTCAAACGTCTTTAAAATGTTTGTGTTGAAACCGTCAAGTTTAGATTTTCACACATTCTCATCACTATCGTTTACAAACTTAGAGAAACGGTGGTTTCTTTTACGTACCGAAGAAGGTGGTACATAGCCTACATCAATACTTTTCCAGCATTGAACGAAGACAAGTTTTTCCAAATATATTTGAGTCTGTGACCATAACCTTCGAATGTCGTGATTTTTGGCCAGTGTCAATGTGTTTTAGTCATGAGTTATTCTTCAAGAAATAGTGTCCTGGAGAATCGCCTACGACCGCGTAACTTTTACTGCACTGTTCCAACAAACTAACGCAAACTACAAAAAAACAAAACATGCTTATTACGAAGATCATTAACTATTTGAATCAATTCTGGATCAAGTTAAGTCACATGCTTGGTTGGATTGATCTGCCAGTTTTGAAATGGCCAACGACTCTTTATATACTGTATCTATTCAAGTTTGCACCCACTCTCTTTTGATAGATTTCAGATCAAATGTTCGGAGCTCCGAAAATAACTGTTCTGGTAGCTCACGTCCGACAGTTGCCGACAATGTTGGTGACAATGGGTAGGCTACATGTGTGTAGGCACTTCTTCCTCTTTAATCTGTATTCGCAAACGCGCACATGACAGTCAAATGACTTGCAATATTTCACTTCAAGAATAGCCCTGTAATCACCTTTGATATGTCTTAGTTTATGATCCTCCAAACGTGCTTTACCTTGCAGTCGCAGAAGCTTTCGGAGGGGCAGTACAGACTCCATAGACCATCATGTAGTTTTGTGGCGTTCCAACTCATCCTTAAAGTTCCGATGTCTAATAAGCTTGAAAACCTATTTACATATTCGACTTGATCGTTCCAGTATTTGCTATTCATAAGATGTTGTAACTGCGCACAGCCCCCTGCCGCTTCTTGCTTGGGCATAGTACAGTATATTGGCAGCCCTGGCATGGTTGCTGGGGCTTTGGGCATTTTTGTGTGCAGAACTTGGCAGAAAATACTATAAAGGCGTCTCGAGCCACCATGTCAACGGGTTTTTGATAAGAACTGGATCGATCTTACCAGATAAAACAAGTAGCAATAAAAAGCATGATATGCTCATTGCATTGGTTTCATTTGGAACTAGAATACATGTATATGAATTATACATTTACGCATAACTTTGCCTTTACAGCACCGACCTTTGATTTTTGCGGGAGGTTAATTAATAGTCTACATAAACCACGTTATATGTGATTTCAAAATATATGTGACTGTAAGTATTGAGAATTGTGGATAGGCCTAAAGCATACCCGCGCACCCTTCAAAGCTGTTTGTGAGCCACCCAAACCTTGTCCAGTCCGTGCATACATCTCAGATTTATTGTGAACTCTTTGCGGAACGTTTGACAACGTTGCCAAGTTGGTCATTTCTCAGTTGTGTCTGAAATCAATGATGTGATTTAAATGAGACAGATTCGAACACAAAATATCAAACTTGAGTAAAAACCCAATTAATATTGGCATTCAGTTGATGGATGATTTTCTTCAGGGCACCTTAACAGTCAGCCTGACTTTGATTTAACAGGAGATCTCGTTTGTAGTCTAATATGTAACGTATGCTTATTAGCCAAAAAATAATAATTTACTGAATCAGTTATATTTAACTTGATAGTCACTTTGATTGAACGATTCTAGTTTTATTATGACAGATATGACATGGCTGTTGTAAGATGTGAACTGTAAAGAGAAGTGGTAAAAGTACAGTGTAACCAGTGAACGTTCCTCTGTGGCGAATAGCGACACTAAAAGAAGTAGTGGCCGTTTTGACACTCCTTCGTGCGAACCTGTATGATTATTGGGTGCAGGCGCACAACTTGCACCATAACAGGATATATATACCCTCTGAGCCAGGAGAAAACGATTCACGATGACGTCACATACTGTCAATCAGCGACAAACATGTTTAAATTACTTTATTTGTATTTTTATGATAGTATTAAATAAAACTTGTCTGGATTTATTAGATGCTCAATATCTGAGTTCACATCGTAGGCCTATGTAGGGCTGCTTGTCTTTTTTATATTTTGTTTTGTTTTTCGTGGGACCACTTCTATTTTTTTACACTTTGAATTCAAGAGTGAAGAGGCAGGTGGTTCCCACCTACATAACTGCATTCATTAGTTGGTCCTGAAATGGAACTTGATCAAGCACGATAGGGAATTGACACATACCAAACATTGCTTGTAGGTCTGCAATTGACCATTAAGAAGTCATTTGGAAAAATGGGCAATTGGCTTATGCCGATTTATGGAACATAATTGGGCATGAAGATGTGGTCATGATTTTTATTGCGAAAATATCAAACAACCATTTTAATATAAGCTATAGGCGACTTCAATAGTAGGATACCGAATGTGAAAACGGAGGGTACGCGCTGTTCGAGCCTGCCTCATTGAAATTAGCGTTACAGAAGGTTATAGTGTAGGCAGGACTATGTTCAGCACGTCCCAATACACAACATGCGTTTTGACATACATGAGTCAGCATCTGTGGGAACAATCGCCCCACATTTCTCAAAATAATGTTCTTCAATAGTAGGCGTTTGACCTCAGAGGGACACTCGTTGGATTTGCATGGAATGTCACCTCTGGTCGCGCAAACAGGCTACTTCATATAACCTACAACAAGCAAACACCACATTGTCGTTTACAAATTGAGTTTATTTGGCTATTTGAGGAAATAATCAACACCACCATTTCGTGTCATGTCCATTGTAAAATGTATAGCTGAATACTCTTTCACACAATATATCTAACTGCAGTCAACCGCAAGGGCAAAATCAACACCGGAATAAATACAGCCCACCAACGGTTCAATCCTGTATGAACACGTATAAATCGAATATAGCCTAACAATACACTCCCACTTTATGCACAAATAGAATGTAGAAGCGTTCAATACGAATATTTTATGACATGATGATGCATGCCTTCTAAATCAATACGACCCCTCCGTACACTATGGGTGACCTTTTACGATATCTCCATGGGGACGCAGTAGAAAATCCGCTGAAAAGATTTGGTGTTAATTTTTTGGTCGACCAGCCATAAACGTGCACCTTCAGTGGAGTTCGCAGATCCTCATTGTAATAGTATAACATTGCTTAGATGTCCAGCATTGCAACAATGCTCTGGTGTTAAAGGTTTAAGCAGCAATAATGCACTAGACTTGTACCAAAAGGCTACGGTTTTTCGATCGCAATAGGCGCCGCGGCGTTCCTCCCTCTGTCCCATGCGCGCCGTAAACGTATAGGAAGGGCTGAGAGAGTGCGGTATGCAGCAATATATAGGTGGGAAAATGTAGGTTTTCCATGCGGGAGCAAAACGCAGACTGTGTGGTCTGACTGGCACGCGACTCCGGATCGTTTGCCAGTATGTGACTCCTCGAGGGGAGGACATGGTGAGTGAGAAGTGGCGTTCCGTTGCCGCCCGGGTCCTGCGTGGTTACTATGCAAAGCGATTGCGGAAATAAAAAAGTGGGACTCGCTCAATCGATTGCAACTTCTGCACAAAGTCTAACAAACCAAGCAGAGATAGGCAGAGTGTGTGTCGCGAGCCAGTCAGCTTTGCCAAGCTTGGACCGCAGTCAAATATCAAGGAGTAAAGAAGGCTCACTGCTATATATTTTTCTTTTTGGGATTAATACAAGAACCGTTTCCCCTTGTGCTTTATCATACTGTATTTCTTCGGTGTAAAATGCACACAACGGCAGCAAGTTAATACTTTTTGAATTAAACAGACTACAACAAAAGGTGGCTGAAAATGAAGCACTTCGTCTCAGTGTAAAGTTTCTCACGTACACGTTACATTGCAATGGTACGTGCAAACACCTCTTACCATCTCTTTTTACCCTGAGAAGTTATAGACATGTGCATGTGGTGTGTATGACCTGTACACAGGTTAAAATGTAGCCTAAAATGTCGGTCTTTGCTTTTGTACAGGGATTTGAGAATAGTCCGTATCAATTGGATCTGTGTTGCCAGCGAGGTATGCCAATGCGGATATCTTTATCGCCAAATAACTTTGGTATTGGAACAAAACAGAGCCTGCACTCTCCGTGTTGCCTTCTGACAAAAGGGCATCGTAGTGACCAGATTGAGAAAAGCATTGTTTCGTTATGTGGTAACTAGTTGTTCTGCAGAGTAAACGAGCGATTGCAGAAAAACGCTTTCTCGACAAAATCCTTGTGACATGAGTTTTGTCCAATAAGATGGATGCTGGGCTTCAAATCCTGGAGTTTAGTCCAATCAAAGGACGGAGCTCTAGCATTGCACGGACGATATGGATACCGGAAGGCTGGCCAAATAGCGATAGCATGTTAGCCTATTGCCCTAATCTCAATAGAGGTTCTATGCGCTGCAACATGAGAAAATACAGTGTACGTCTCCTGAATTTATTGTCCGGCCAAGCACATGAACTATATGGGTAGACCATTTTCCCTTTTCCGCCCTCATATTGAGTGGCGCAATGGTCTGTGGCTTGTATTTATTTGCTCCTAGACAATTATTCAAATGAATTACTTGAGCAACATTTTATTTACAATGTTGAGCAACACATGATCTATAGTCACATAGTGAATAATCACTTCAGTTGGGTATAGGCTAACGATTGTGTCAAATCCCATTCGTTGTGAGTGCTTTCGGGAATTCAAGCAGCCTATGCTCCAATATTATATTATTAGGCTATGCTGTAACAACAATAACCTAGTAGCAATAGCAGTTGCAAGTCCACCTTTAGCCTTGACGGTATGTCAATGAAACTTTAGACTGTGAATAAGCATGCATCTGGTGTTGCTGGATCTCGCTGTCTCGGTGCAGGTGTGTGTGTATATAGTGGTCAGATGTAGCTACGTAGCAGAACTACACACTCCACTTGTGGTCGCTTCCCTGGCCATTTCCTAGAGGGCGCACAACTGACTTCTCCCTCTGGCCAGAAGTTGTTCACTGAAAACAAATTCGAGCAGCCCATACAGAATCAGTGGACCAAGAGTGTGTGGGTGACTCATGTCGGGCCAATCTAATATTTGAACAGAAATCCGTCAAAATACTAAGTCACACCAATGTTGAACGCCTCCAGGCGTACTGTAGGCTAATTATGCTATAGGCAAGTCCTGTTTAAATGTGTTTAAGTGTATTGGTTTTACTTTTGTTTACCACTAAATGGGTGTTTCTTTATTGCCATTATTTTGATTAATATTAACCATTACTTGTCTGCAAGGGCAGGTGAAGCACCCAAAAGGCTACCAATGCTAACCCTGGGCGTTTGGGATGTATAGGCTATACAACAATATTAGCCTAATTTAGGAGTATGACATATTGTAAAATGTTGCTCAGTCTTTTGATATAGGCGCTATACCAAAGTTATTACGCATGCTTTACGCATGTAGTTTTCACTATTGCCAAGTATACCGTTTGTTTGAGGCTTTTTGGGGAGGTTTTGTCCACGTGATATTTCATTAGAATTCATTCTTTGTCTAGACGGTAATGATTGAAACTCAATGCATTAAGTTTCAAGTATGCAGTGATCTGTAGAGCGTGCGTAAATTCTGGAGTTGCACGATGCTTTGGTTTTGGATAATAGGCCTGTCGGTGTTAGGAGGGCACCGTGACCATGCTTACATAATGACATGTGAGTTAGGAAAATTATTGGTAATCTTGTCTCTCGAATGGCCCTCGCTCGTTTATATTATATAATTATCAGGGGAGATACTTGGTTTTGGGTTATGTAAAGTTTAATGCACTTCATTGAATTGTTAGATTCTGCTCTCGTTGTTCCACCCCTCATAGGAAATGTGTTGTGCAAATTGACATAAATTGGCTAGTATGCCATGAACAGATAGATAGGTCATGCATTGATTTGCATGTAATGTATGTCAATTATCATCCGCAATAATAATAGGCCAATACCAATAGGCTAAAAGCCTAGTAATAGCTTAATAATAACAATGAACAATAATACAAATAAGTATAATTATAACTTGTTGTAAATATGGATAGGGGTCGAAAAAATAATATGGAATACCGAAAAGCCTGTTACTTTGTCCGACGAATTTGAAAGTTAAGCATTTGTTCAAAAGGGGCGGTATATCCCTTATATAGTGTGTGGTGATCTCTTGAGCCCACTCTTCACGGCCATACACGGTCTAATTTGCGTTAAACATCATATAAGAACATTTATTTAGCAGTGGTGGTGTGGCAGTTTTGCACGAGTCCTGCTCTTGATTGAAATTGATAGGTTTGCGTTGTTTGAAAAGCCATTTCATTCCGGGGCTAATGGGCTCAAGTAGACAGGATAAGGCAGCCTATAATTTGAACATTTAAATATATATATATATATATCATATATATATCATATATTTCTGTTCTACATGTTCATTGTATTTATGTTGGTCTCATTACTTCCCATAAACCGTGTATACTTTGGGAGCTATGCTGAGAGGGGAGTACAAGAGTTTGTCCTTCAGGCACTGTGGACAAAAGTGAACTGTATGTATCTGTATGGAACTCGGTGCAGGCGGTTGTGGCTCCTGTCGCCGTAGACAGAACAGACGCAACACGGATTCACTTTATCGTCTGCTGTTAGAGATCATTTTCTAAACGGAAACCAGCTGTCGGGCTTCAGCAACAAGCAATTGTTTGGGTGTTCAGGGATATTATCACCTTCATTAACTACCGCACCCTCCTTGTTCGTAAATCCGACAGACTCATTTCGGAGTTCGCTCCACCGTGAAGCCAGCCGCACCACATGCCTTCAATGCTTTCGGTTGTTGCGAGATTTGTTTTGTCTCTTCGAGAAACCGGAGTGAATGGGAGAACTCATATCGAGTTCAGAAGAACGAACGTATGACAATCAGCATTTTTTTTGTAATGGTATTAGTATGAGAACAAGATTAGCACTGTCCGAAGATGACTTATTTTCTTCCTATTTCCCGTGATTTTTAACCTCTCCGCTGCAGCTAGTCTGCCTTTGGACTTTTTCTTTTATGGTGAAAGTTTTGAGTTATCCAACGAAGGGACTGCTCTACGGCTTTTACTGCACTGTACAATAGATGAGTGCGGAAAGTGGAAGCAGTGTAACTCGAGGCGGGGTTAAAGTTCAGCTCTATGGGGTGGTGAAGCGTTGGTTGCAGTTCGCAGAGTTGGAAATGTGAAAGCAAGAGGCAGGCTTTATTTTTTCCCTCTCTCTCCCTTCTGTCTCTCCTTTTTTTTCTTTTCAAAACACGGACACAGCCATCACGGACACAGCCATCACGCATACACGGGCAAACACGGACACACACCCACACATAATTCACACATACACACACACTCACTCACACACCATCACACACATAAACACGCAGACCCGTTCGTGTAACCCAAACACACACACATACATACACCCTCCACATCCAAGATTAGATACAACAGATATGTATTCTCCGCTATGCCTAACACAGGTAAGTGAGCCTTTCGTCTGTGTTTAACCATTTTTGTTGCATTTATGCTTTCTTCCTCAGGGACAGGGCGAAATGGACTGACGTTGCTCAAGACAAGTAACTTTGTGTGCAGTAGCATTCCTGGTTTGTCAGAGCCATCTGAACTAAATAACACATGGCGGATGGCGCCTATCTCCTACATATGTACACATATACATGCATGTCTATTTTAGTTCATATTAGACCTATATCGATGTCGAGCGCGCTTTCACGTGGACTTCTTTTTGAGTTACAGTCCTAAAATGAAGATGGCCTTTCCTATAAGTTACATGTGCACGCTATCATCTTCCCACATATTTGATATGAATGAATGCACACAATGTTATTTTACAAAAGGTGGCAACATCATTTTCCAATGCTCCCCTGGACGGCGTCCTATAGGTCTCTGCACTTGGAGTCATTAACATGCATGCAATTGTCACTTTGTATTGATTACTGCTAAAACGCGATATTTAAAAGGTAGCATTTTGCTGGGTCTAACTTGTATCCCAAAAGTTTCAAACTTAGAATCAGTGTTGTAAGCGTTCGATTTTAGCTTGTTCTTTGGCAGCAGTAACTTTTATGAATTTAAAATGTTGCTGTGTTTCTTTACACCTCTTCCACTGAATCGAGTCGCCGCCACTCTCGGGCATTGAACTTTGTCATGATCAATGTGCACGGGGAAAGCACAAGTTAGGACATTACACGTTTCAAGGCTACTGTTCTATTCGCTGGATAATGTTTTTTTATTTTATTTTTTTGCGCACTACGGCTATGACTGACACTATGTAGCATGCTCAATAACTAAGATGATCGTTTAGACTTACTAACAACTTTCTGTTCCCGAAGATAGTTGCGTTTTCTTGAACTTGATTCTTGTTCGAGTTTGATTACCCGAAATATGGTGGTTTGTAGGCCTAATCAAAAGGTGGTCGAGGTGGGAACGTTACATAGGTTGAATAGCTTGCTAAATGGTCAGTTGCATATCCATGTGGTTGGTGTTTAAAACCATTATCGGCTTACCTAAAATGTGTAAAAATAAATAAAATTAAAATAATGTATCAAATGTATCATGATACAGTTTTGGGTTTGTTTAAGATTTGACAAGATGTATTTGTTTTTGAAATTGATTTATTATTGACCACCAACAGGCATATTGGCCTCGTCTCATGTCAGTTATATTTAACTATCAACATAATTTAAGTTTGAAATGATCTTAAAATACGATTATGATTTTTCCCTAAGTTGATTTCATGTTCTCATATATTTTAATTGTAATTTTTGGGATATACTTTTTCCCCCCAAACATTTTGTCACTATGACCACGTTATTGGTTGTAAATGTATGTAAACGACAAACACCTGACTTGATATCAATGATGGGTTCTCGTCCTGGACTTGCCAACCTTTACAATGGAAACCAATACTGCTCCAATACCTCTAGTGCCAAGCATAACTAATACGTCCTGAATATTTATCTATAATTATGTGATAAGAATGTACAGTGCATCTTTGAGGCAAGACCGAAATGGGCCTAAAGGAGAACTGAAACCTGATATTAGTTGGACACAAACTTGAGAAGGGACATTTACAGAAATGGCTCGCTTGAGTATGTCAAATATTAATTCATACAAATTTTGCCTGGATATGTTTTTTAATTTCTTAAAATGAGACTGAATTCACATGCAATACAATTCATCTCAACTGTATAAAGCAGAATCTGCACTAATTGGCTAATTAAGTATAAGTATTCAGAGTTGAATGATATACAAAGATACTTTGTGTGTGTGTGTGTGTGTTGTCCTCTTATCCATTCAGTTAGGGCAAAAAGTGTTTCATCAAGTCTAAAATCTTTTAAGTCAGGATCACTCCATAATCAAAGGCTTTCGATTGATTCAATTATATTTGGCTTTTTGGGGGGAGAAGGGCCTAAATAACTTCCATATGTTTTGTTCACTGCAAAGGATAGAATATTTAACCTAGAATTGAAAATTTAACATTTGCATTCTTTGTGCATTTATAGAAAAAAATATTGATAATTCCCAGAATTTGCCTTTGCATCCTGTCTTTGAGGCACATGGTACCGTTTTGTGTAGTCGTGGAGGAGATGCAGGGATAGAAACAGTTGTGTACATTGCATGGGTTTGGGGAAACACTTACAAGTATACATGCCCCTTACGGCCTACGTGAGGCTGTTTGAGTCCGCTGCAACTTTGTAAAAGCAGGAAGATTTGCCTTTGTGTAATTGCTCCAATTTGATTAACAATGGTGAGGCGTCCGCTCTGTTTAAGTACATTTACTGTTGTGGGCAGGAAGAGGCGAGAGTAAGCTCGGCGACACACTGTCATAATTGCCTCTGTGTTGTGGTGTGGGTAGCGTGGGTGTCAATAGGAGGAGATTACCAACATTGCTTTTCTAAATTACAGTTATTCATGAGTTGTTGCTACAGGCCTGCTCTTTGCAAACATTAGATTTGTCACCAAGGTGTACAGAAAGAAAAAAAACTTCACAGCTGGAGGTTTCGTACTTAACAATTCTCCTGACACGCTTTTAGTAGTGAATATACTATTTTCTAGGGTTTTGTTAATGGAATTGCCGTGGATGATATATATTGAAATGTGGCCTACATAAAATAGTTGTGTCACGTGTACGTTTTGTGTGTGTGTGTGTGTGTCATTAATGTTGTGAAGAAGCAAAAAAACAAATATAGACTATGCAGGTATTGTTCAAATGGCCCGGAGACAGGGGAGAACTATATTATATACAGAAACCACAAATAACAATGCATAATATCAGCCATTGAGGAGTGATATTTCATAGCACATTGGCTGAAGTTACTCAGAGTGTCGCTGAAGGCAGTTGGATAAGCCATTTACTGGATTTTACCCAAGCTCAAACAATACAATTTTCATGCCTATGAGGCAAGGGCGTAAAAGTATTTTTGAAATTCGAGGAATAGTGTGGCGTCATTGTATATGGTTGTATTATATTTGAATTCAGCTGTATTCTTGATGATTATTCTTGCGTTTGCGCTCGCGAACTTGTGTTAGAACATGTATTAGTGACCACATGCCATCCCAGACAGAGGTTTCCGCACGTGTCAAGATTTGTTCAAAGATCTTTTATCTTTGAATAGTTGAGTACATTTTGCGTGGCCGGGGTGGTAAGATGGCCTGAGGTGAAGCCAAGACCCACCCTGGGTTTCCAAACTGGCCTCATATCAGAAGCATATCTCCTTGTACTCCGACCACTCACTACATCACTGCCAACCTCTACTGAGAGTGTTTGGGAAATGAAAATACGTCCCTGTTGTAAATTGCAAATTGGAGTGGTGGTTTGTCATTGTTTATTTAATTTGATTGGATTTGATTGGTGCTTTTAAAAATATAACTGTTAGTTCTGTGCCTAGCCTAGCTTGCCCTCTGTAGGACACAGTCCAGACAAGCTATGTACTCTACTCACTGTATATATGCATGTAAACACTCGACCTAGAAGAGCTGCATATCTGCTCTGGTGCTTCATGTAGCATACCGTTTTATAGCATGATCTAGCGTGGCATACTTGTACAAAATTGAGGCTGAGTATTTGGATTTGGCACACTTACTAGTTTTAGTTCAAATGTTGTATCCGTATGCCCTGAGGTATTTGTTTTATATAAAGGCAAAGATTTTATTATCTCATTCGGTTATAAACGCTTTTAGTACATATTCCTGATTTTTTTAGAATCAGTTATTTTAAAGGAGTAGGCACCTTTCATCTCTTTGGTAACTCTGTTCTTTTTCTTTTTTTAAATACTGTAATTGTTTAAAATGTCCGTCAAATGGGAACAGACTAACAGTAACCATGATCGTCGGTTCAGTAGATTTAATGGTAGTAGTCATTAATCCATGGAAATGTCTTTGTCCCTCAAAAGTATTCTTGTGAATTTTCAGATGCGAGACTAGTTTAAATATGAAAGAGTTGTTCTGAGGTTGTTTGCCTTGTTGCGTTGTGTTGCTTCGTTTAGCTCTAATGTCGTGCTGTAACATTTCCACTGCCTGTTTTAGGCCAGATTATGAGAGGGAGCAGATTCTCAGCGAAAGCCCCAGTGTGTGACTGCTAGTAGCAGGTGTAACCAACCAAAATTGGGACTGATCCACAACATGCCATCTATCCACATTCTTGCTGTAATAGCTGTACAGGGAGCTGTCCCTGGTAAAAGCCCACACAGTCTTTGAACCGTTTCAGAGTGAAATGTTTGTGCCTGTACATATTGCATGCCTGTGTGTGTGTGTCTCTTTGTGTGTGTATGTGCGCAA
This sequence comes from Salvelinus alpinus, assembly GCF_045679555.1. Lineage (NCBI taxonomy): Eukaryota > Metazoa > Chordata > Actinopteri > Salmoniformes > Salmonidae > Salvelinus > Salvelinus alpinus. The sequence goes on along the minus strand of NC_092101.1, from coordinate 10,243,403 downwards.
GTATATATATGTTTGCATGGCGAACAGTTATAAATAGACTTTCTGCTTTCCCGCTCGGCTGTTGCTTTTTCTCTGTCCTCTCTGGCAGACCCCCACAGACCCACATTCTTGCCAAAGAGCCAAGACACGGCCTAGACAGGCCTTATTTCACACTGCTCCCTCCGTACGGCCTAGAGAAACTCCTCCATTAGCCCGCTCTGCTAATGCTAATGGCACGGGCCCAAGTGCTGCAAATAAAAATGACATAAATACTCATAAATATAAATGTGGCAGACAGTGCATATTATTCTGAAATGGACAATGTTTGTTCTCTGAAAAGTCCCGCCTGGAATTATATTTTATCTAATAGTAGTACTGTATGTTATTCTGTGCAATTCCTTGATTGCCGAGTATTTCAAATGAGTCGATTAGTGTTTACTGAAGGCACATCTGATTTCACAAGATTAATTGTAATGACCGCTTTTGGTCTTTTTATTTAATGGATTCTGTACTTTGTTTCCACAAAAAGTGTTGTACTATGAATGTGTTGCCACCAAATCATTCATCATTCCCCCCCCCCCCCTGTGTTCCTCTCTACCACAGGATGAATTCCATCCTTTCATCGAAGCACTGCTGCCCCACGTGCGAGCGTTTGCCTACACATGGTTCAACCTGCAGGCCCGCAAGAGAAAGTACTTCAAGAAGCACGAGAAGCGCATGTCTAAGGAAGAGGAGCGCGCGGTGAAGGACGAGCTGCTCAGCGAGAAGCCCGAGGTCAAGCAGAAGTGGGCATCGCGCCTTCTGGCCAAGCTCCGCAAGGACATCCGGCCCGAGTTCCGGGAGGATTTTGTGCTCACCGTCACCGGGAAGAAGCCCCCGTGCTGCGTGCTGTCCAACCCCGACCAGAAGGGTAAGATGAGGAGGATCGACTGCCTGCGTCAAGCAGACAAAGTCTGGAGGTTGGACCTGGTCATGGTCATTTTATTCAAAGGTATTCCCCTCGAAAGTACTGATGGCGAAAGGCTGGTAAAGTCCCCACAGTGCTCGAACCCAGGGCTGTGTGTGCAGCCTCATCACATTGGAGTTTCTGTGAAGGAGCTCGACCTCTACTTGGCCTACTTTGTGCACGCAGGTAAAGTCCCTCTTTTTGTATCTCAACTCTCTATAAACACGTCAACGTTTGTTTGAAATTGGAGTTACATGAATGTTGACCTCACTCTGCTTAGTGATAGGACATGGAATGTGGGATAATGTTGTCCAGTGAATCGAAGACAAAAACACTCGGATGGGTTTCGAGGGTCGAGTCAATCTTGTCACTGAGCGCATGCCAATGTACTGTACATACAGTACCAGTCAAAAGTTTGGACACACCTACTCATTCAAGTATTGTAGAACAATAGTGAAGACATTACAACTATGAAATAACACATATGGAATCATGTAGTAACCAAAACAGTGTTAAACAAATCAAAATATGCTTTATATTTTAGATTCTTCAAAGTAGCCACCCTTTGCCTTGATGACAGCTTCGCACACTCTTTGCATTCTCTCAACCAGCTTCACCTGGAATGCTTTTCCAACAGTCTTGAAGGAGTTCCCACATATGCAGAGCACTTGTTGGCTGCATTTCCTTCACTCTGTGGTCCAACTCATCCCCAACCATCTCAATTGGGTTGAGATCGGGTGATTGTGGAGGCCAGGTCATCTGACACAGCACTCCATCAATCTCATTTGTGGTTAAATAGCCCTTACACAGCCTGGAGGTGTGTTGGGTCATTGTCCTGTTGAAAAACAAATTATAGTCCCACTAAGCGCAAACCAGATGGGATGGCGTATTGCTGCAGAAAGCTGCGGTTGCCATGCTGGTTAAGTGTTCCTTGAATTCGAAATATATCACAGACCGTGTCACCAGCAAAGCACCATCACACCTCCTCCTCCATGCTTCACAGTGGGAAACGCACATGCAGAAATCATCCGTTCACCTACTCTGCATCTCAGAAAGACACGGCGGTTGGAACCAAAAATCTAAAATTTGGACTCATCAGACCAAAGGACAGATTTCCACCGGTCTAATGTCCATTGCTCGTGTTTCTTGGCCCAAGCAAATCTCTTCTTCTCATTGGTGTCCTTTAGTAATAGTTTCTTTGCAGCAATTCGACGATAAAGGCCTGATTCACGTAGTTTCCTCTGAACAGTTGATGTTGAGATGTGAACTTGAACTGTTCTGTTACTTGAACTCTGAAGCATTTATTTGGGCTGTAATTTTTGAGGCTGATAACTCGAATGACCTTATCCTCTGTAGCAGAGGTAACTCTGGGTCTTCCATTCCTGTGGCGGTCCTCGTGAGAGTCAGTTTCATCATAGCGCTTGGTTTTTAAAACTGCACTTGAAGAAACTTTAAAAGTTCTTGACATTTTCTGTATTGACTGACCTTCATGTCTTAAAGTAATGATGGACTGTCATTTCTCTTTGCTTATTTGAGCTGTTCTTGCCATAATATGGACTTGGTCTTTTACCAAATAGGGCTACTGACCTTCATGTCTTAAAGTAATGATGGACTGTCATTTCTCTTTGCTTATTTGAGCTGTTCTTGCCATAATATGGACTTGGTCTTTTACCAAATAGGGCTATCTTCTGTATAACACCCCTACCTTGTTACAACACAACTAATTGGCTCAAACGCATAAAGAAGCAAAGAAATTCCACAGATTAACAAGGCACACCTGTTAATTGAAATGCATTCCAAGTGACTACCTCATGAAGCTGGTTGAGAGAATGCCAAGAGTGTGCAAAGCTGTCATCAAGGCAAAGGGTGGCTACTTTGAAGAATCTCAAATATAAAATATATTTTTATTTGTATAACACTTTTTTGGTTACTACATGATTCCACATGTGTTATTTCATAGTTTTGATGTCTTCGATATTATTCTACAATGTAGAAAATAGTACAAATAAAGAAAAACCCTGCAATGGGTAGGTGTGTCCAAACTTTTGACTCGTACTGTAGTTGGCATCAAGAATCACTCTTTCAACGAACAATCACAGGCCACTCACCAAGTAATCACCCAACCAAAATAAAGTTCAATTTCTTTTTTTTTAGGACTTGCCCCCAGTAAAAGCAGACACTCCACCGCACAGCACCTTCCCGTCTCTGTATGCAGACACAAATGTTATCTGTAGCAGACACCCATAATTTCATCAGTGGTCAATAAAGCAGTAGTCTGGGAAAACCGGGACAACTCTGCCAAATTTCTCGCACTGGCCCGTCCCTTCGCTGTTTTAAGATGGGCCAGATTTTGGGGAAGCTCGCACTGCGAGACGACAGAGTCAGTTGCCTAAAAAAACAATTATCTCCATCACGATTGCTCAGCACGTTTTCTATTTCAGACTAATTCAACATGGGCTGCTGTTGGGGTGAGATATCACTTGAATTATTTTCCTGTTTTCTGTGCGCAACAGTGTAGTAGCATATTCATATAGGTGTTTGGCAGTTGAATGAAAAACTTGGCATGGAGCAATTTTTTATGTTTTCAGAGCTTCTGAACCCCTTAGAAATTAGGAAGCAGTCTTATAAATACACAAGAAAATTAACTATTTGGTAAATATAAAAACCTCCACATGATATCAAATTTAGGGCTGTATATTTTATTCCTCTCCTGTAAATAATTCATGTATTCGAAAGCTTTGATTAAACCGTGGAAAATACATAATAATTAATTAACTAATGAATTTGACATGGTTTTATGTTTTTTCCCCTTGAGCTGAATCCTAATCTAGAAAAACAAATTTTGCAATTTAACAAAATATTCTTGATGCCTTTCCACAGTTTGGAAAATCTTGTGTACGTTTTCACCATGATATTAGTAGTGCTTGTTCGATGAAAACTGACCCTGAGAGTGAAGTCCAGTGCAAATAACCAATAGAGAAATTGTTAATTGGCAAGAGGCAGCAGGGGCTCGTTCCTCCACTGGCAGCAACACAAACACCAGCTATCACGGTTTGGAGAGAGCTCTGTTTCACCAGGCAAACCGAGCACCTTAATTACAATCATTTCCTCTGTACAACAAATGGTTTTGCTGAAGCCTAAGTGAGCTAGGCATGATATTTGCCCACATTGACATTCTTATAGCGACATATTTTGTAGACTGTTTTCATAGCTTTTGTACATTTTTTTTTGTACATTTTTACGTTAACAGTACTGCAATCTCAGTTCAAAATGTTGAGGAAGGTTATGTAGTGATTTTGGCCAATCTGAATAAAAACGTGTGTGATTAAAATGAGCCTATAGGGTTGGTTACCTTGAGAGCTGTGCAGTACTACAATTTAGTCTGGCTGGAATGGGAGCTCATTTTAACTTAGGCCAGTCACAAAAGTATCAGCCTTTAGAGGGGTTTTGTCAAAATAAGGCATGATGGGCCTCATTATGAATTCCACAACCAGCTTAGTCAACGATGTTATAATTGGACAGAAATAAATCCCTGATTAGCAATATGCTAAGTACATAAAAAAGGAAACTATTTTTAGACGAGACACTGACCCTCATTTCAATGTTTTGGGGACAGTATACTTACTATATGCTAGTCTCAAATAAAAGTTGCTGATGCCCATTGTGGCTAAAATGTTATCCCCCCCGCTGCCAAATCCTGAGTTTTGATGTTTTGTAAGCCTATTCATGGGCGCTTTGCTCCCGCCAGCATTCTTATAGCTGAAGTTAGATTATTTTTTTTTCACCGGGCTTGATTGTGAATGAGGTGTCAGCGAGTGAACAAGAGGGAGAAGAAAGAGACAGAGTGCCCACAGAGCATGGAGGTCTGCCTATAGTGGAGTTAAGTCCGCAGTGTGCTCGCTTGCTCCTTCGTCTCCTCGTCCCACAGGATCGGGTTTCTTCCTCGGTCTCATTTAAAGCAGTGGAGCATTTCTAAAGCGTCGTTGATTAAAAGCCATCTGAAGAGAGGCTGACCTCATGCACGGATGCCGAAGTTGAGGTTTTTGAGGACAGCTGAAGTCCGTAATTAAATGTATCCCCCACTGCTGCAAGGGCAAGGGGTGGTAGAAGAGACTTGTCCCCCCGTGCTAACACTATCCTGCCACCAACCTATTTAACAGCAAACATAGTAGAGCACTGTTATTAGCTGGGTGTCACAATTCTCAAAAACAACTCTTGTGAAACTTCTTGCCGACTGTTTGTACTTGCAAAGTTTACAATTTAATTTGCCTTTAATTATCTATCTTTAGGCTTACTTGTTGGTGAATTATTTTGCAATCTGTTAAATTCTTGGGAGAGTTTTATGATGTAGTGCCACATGCCTAACCCTACTTAGTTGTGAGTGTGTGTGTGTGTGGGGGGGGGGGCTGGCATATCAGTCTTTAACCAGGGCTTTCCCAGCGTTGTTCAACAGTCACAAGCTAGCATCGTTTGTCATCTTTAGGAACAATGTGGTGTCAGAGGGCGGGCCCCCCTTTTGACTCCAGAGCAGGCAGCGTGGCCAGGGCTAATTTAGGGCTCGCTCTCACCCCGGCAACGGGTGTCACTATCACAGGAGCACTCAACACGTGAGAGAGGTCATGGCTTAAGATGTTAGAGTTTTGACCCTATCTTCTAGGCGTTTGACCCCCCTCGTTAGCAGCCAGTCAAGCGGATGGATTGCTCTGGCTTTGGAGGAATCCGTGACCTCTTGTTAAAGCAGCCCACTTTTACTTTGTTTGGGACAGCTTGGCCAGTCGGTTAAAATTAGCCGGCATAGACTGAAGAAACTGTTTCAGGCCATTTTTTTGAATGGAAACTAAACAGTATCAGTAATTCTGCAAGCCAAATAGCAGGGTTCTCCAAACCCTGTGCCTGGAGAGATACCCTCCTGTAGGTTTTCACTCCAACCCCAGTCGTAACTTACCTGGTTCAGCTTTTCAACCAGCTAATTATTAGAATCAGGTGTGGTAGATTAAGGTTGGAGTGAAAACCTACAGGACGGTAGCTCTCCAAGAACAGGTTTGGATAGCCCTGGAGTATAAGTTTGTTTAGTAGCTATTTAAGGCATAGGCCATAATAGTTTGGAAGTTGTTGGGTAATTAACCATTTCATTGATGGTTAATGTCGTAAAAATGATATGCTATGGTATTTTTGGAACAGAAAATGTACAAAACTGGATGAAAGACAAGTGTTGAGTGAGACTAGTAGTCCCAAAATAATTGAAAATCAATAGTTGTCTCTTGGCTAGCTTGCAGACTTTTTAATGTCTTTGCTTCCACTTAACGTTATATGTGGTCAGACTGAATGCTATATAAAGTCTGCTAACCACGACTTCATGCCACTTCTGGACAAGTTTAAGTAGACTGAAGGGTATTGGAAACCTGTCTGGTGGACAACTGTCTGATAATGTAAATAGGATAGAAACTCTTGATAAGACTCTGGGCCTTTGATGCAAACAGAATGTGTTTTCTCTAGTGAGGGTGAGGGACAGTGAAGGCCTTACTGTGGATGGTTTGGGGGATCTTTATCTCCTCGGGGTCGGCTAACCTGGCAACACCTACTTACTGGCAGGGAAGACCCTGGCTAGGAAAGCAGGGGGAAAAAGGAGAAAGACATTGATGGTTGGGTTGTGGTGTCAGAAAAGTGACAAGACATGGAAATCCAGGCGTCAGTGACGCAATGCAGAATATTCGTCTATAGTACTGGAACTTTTTTTTGTTTGGAGTCGAGTCCTTTTATGGCTACAGCAACTGGTTAGCCTAAATGCCGGCGGTAATATCGCTAGCAATGTGGCAGTAAAGAAAGCAGCCCGTAGATTGGCGGAGAGGAATGTGGTTCAAATAGAAAATAAACTCGGCCATGCTTATTAAACCCCATTTTCATCTCACCTTCTCTGTTTTCGCTGTGCGCAACACAATTGAAGGATATCACTGGCTGGAAGAGATAACATGCCACTGAGTGGACCTATGTGAATATGTCCAGGGCCTCTGATATTTTTTATTGCCGCTTTGCCTTCTATGACCCCGGTGGTAGAGATGAACAAACTGTTTTCGTGTGTCGAATGTCTGTAAGGACGTCTGACCTATTTCCCGCTAAGCTCTTAAAGAGATTTGCGCTGCGTCTCTCTAAACTAGTTAGCTTTGACGATGCATCCTCGAGGCACTGTTACTTTTAGGTTCTGCTCAAAAGTAAAGAGTAAACCCATTTGTTTTACTGGCCTGGAACTCCAAGTGTCCATGGAGGTTTTGCGCTACCCTAGTCTACAGGTTGTGTGAATAGGGATTTTGAAAGGACTTGACCTTACACAGCACACCAGGCTAGTTTGCTGCCAGTTTAGATCATCAGCCTGCTGTAAACCAAGGTGCAGAGAAAGGTAAAAGACACCAGCCGTTCCTTTGTATCGGTGCTCACACAAAGATGGCGGTTTGCTGTCTTGCCCGGGGGGGGGTTCTCTGAGAGTAACAAAATCTGTCAATATCTACCAGCTGACTTTTGGCTTGTCATGTTACAGCCGTTTTAGATTTCATTTCCCTTCCACAGGCTGAGGAATGACAATAATCTTTAGCTATTTAAGGTGGTTGTGGGATAAACCACAGCCTTTTCTTGTGGTTACTGCAGTACACATGGTGGGTTAGGTCCACCACCACCCACCCACTCACCGCGGTTCCCCCCCCCCACCACCTAAATCCCTGTAACCACACGACTGCCATAGCTATGACTACAACAATGACTTTGTCACCACGCTCTCACAAGTACAGCGGTACAGAAACGCATACACACAAGCACACACTGTACCATTCATTGTAATTGAGGTTGGGGCCCATTCATAAAAATGCTTCATTGTCATAGCATTTGATATCGGCGAGTAATAATGTGGCTGCTATGCAGATGCCCTACTAGAAACATCCCACAGCTGGCATGGTCCACTGTGCCAAAGGAGTAGCCCAGGCCGGGATCAGATGATCTGATACAATGTACTGTTTTTTTAATATCACTGGATATGGCCTTACTTTGAACCATTTTCGCTGGCGTTTTATTGGATTAAACAAAGCAGATAAGGTTCTCAGATGGAGAAACGTTGTAAGATTTCTGTCAAACAGCGTCCCCCCTCCGTGGGCAAATATCTCATAAACCTGATTGCACGGCAAATTCAGGTAATCCGTTTTAAAGTGCATTGTCAACGCTGAGCTCTCCCGAAATCCTTACTAATGTACAGATTTGGAACATATTGTCTGGTTTAAGTTGAGGATTTTGAGGCACGAACGATCACAAAGCAAACAAAAACAATTGCGGTGGCTCTCTTTGTCGTCTTGACCGTTTTAAGGACCTTCTATCCCTCCGCCTTTGTCTATTTCTTTGTCCTTCATTTGATGACTAAAAACACACTCTCTCTCAAAGCATTTGAGAGTGGTTTCAGAATGGGCAATGTCACAATATTTGAAATCTTAATACCCTTTTCAATAGGCAAAACATAAAAGAGATTAGTTCATTTCAAAATCTCGTATTTTGGACCGAACCTTTTTAAACGAGACAATGCCATGTTTTAGCGGCGGGGGCTAGGCTACGTAGCGCTAGCGTGGCATAGTGAGCAGTGGTCTGGCATGTGTATAGAGTCGGGCACCTGGATGTGGTGGGGGACTAACTGCTTTATCCCAGTGGGGCGGACAGACAGACGGATGGGGAGATTGGCACTGGGGAAGTTGGGCTAATTAATTCTGCATTAATGCCCAGGTCCGCCCAGGACGTTCCCAGCAGCAAACCGCTAGCAGAGAGGGGGAGACCGAGGCATGTGCCAAGCTTTCTGAAGCTCGCCGTTTCTTTCTTTCTTCAATCCGGAGGGCTGTCCATGAGATACGGCGGCTGTGTATGTGTATGAGACCTAGGCTGACAGGAAGCTGTGGGCCTCAGTCTACAGGAGTGCTATTTTCTCCTCTCCTCCATGTTAGATATTTGCTGTCCTTTGTCAGTTTCTTAGGGCCTGTCTGGTTCCAAAGGACTTAAAGCCTAGGAACTGCATGAGTTGAACCATAGCTCTCCCTAACGGCTCAGACCATTCAGCACTTACACAGGCACTAGCTTTGGCTAACTTCTGAGAATGCCTTCTTTGTACCCACACGCCATTCAACAAGAGTCCCATTGTCTTTAGCTCCCCGCTAGCCTCTGCGCTAGTCATTGCTCAGTGTTTATTGTGTGTACTTTGATTGTATTAGGACTTGATGAGGACTTCATTTGAATGGTGGGCAGACAGCTCATGTGCTGTTCGGTCCCGAGCGGGGGGGAAACTGTGCTAATCATCTTATTACAGAGGGACAACTTTTTTTGAGGACAGGGAGCGAGCACTAGCTGCACATGGTCGAAGCGCACACCCAGCAATGAGGTAGAAACAAGTCATTCTTCTTGCTGCCTGTCTCGGAACATTCCACTTGTTGTCCTGCGCATTGATTTGCCATGCCACATGACTGTGTGTCGGTGGCGCGGACTACAGGATGTTTCGAACCGCACAGATAGAAACACACACAGCCGAACGATTGTGGCAGCGAGGGAGAGGGTAGGAAAGGGGGGGAGAGACAAAAGGGTCTGGGGCCGGCGATGTGCTCAGGCCTAGGATCTCAGGATTCACTGCGTTTAAATGTCAGCTCCTCTCCCGTCTTTGTGGAGGGAGCTACAGGAATGTGCTGCAGCTGGTGAGTTGTGCCAGTCAGTAGTAAAAGAGAGTAACTGTCTTTATGGGGGATCTTAGCAACTGAGAGAGGCTCCTCTCCCGCCACTCAGTGCCCTAGCTCTCTCACTTCAAATCAAATTTTATTTGTCACATGCGCCGAATACAACATTCCGTGAAATGCTTACTTCCAAACCCTTAGCCATTAATGCAGTTCAAGAAATAGAGTTAAGAAAATATTTACTTAATAAATAAAGTAAAAAATATAAAGTAAAAAGTAACAATAAAATAACAATAACGAAGCTATAACGAGGGGTACAGGTTAGTCGAGGTAATTTGTACATGTAGTTAGGGGTTTACAGCCGGTTCAGTGTTGACGCATGCCGACTCTAAAAGGAAGTCTTGCCTGACCCCACAACACGCCAGGCAACAGAATCGACATCTGAGCTTCGTTTCTCCAACACTTACGTGGATAAGATGTATTATTCTTCTGAAGAAGACTGTCTCAGGGGGAGAGTAGCATAGCCACATGGCTAGCTACATGCTCAGCGGGTGAGCATTGGGGTCCAAAGTACAGTCAGAGAATTGGCAGAGTGGACACCGGAGGATGAGGATGGAAAGCGATTTCCAGCATTACAAATGCATTCCCAGAATTGTATGTTTTTCTTACTATCTGTTACGGTGGGGTCACTACTGTCCATTATCTTGAAAAGGACTGGCTCGTTGAGACGCTGTGATCCACCAACGATCCACTATTGTGTGATGAACCCATTTGGGATGGCATATAAAAAGGGCCCGCAGACATGAAACAGGACAGCTGTGGCCGTCTGTAGGGGAATGTTGCTACAGATGGTGAAGAAGTGAAAAATAAACTACCGTATGGCTGGTAAAATATAGAAGAAAGACTAGGGGTTTGCTGAACTGGTTCCTCTCGCATCCTCTGTGTATACGTGTTTGCATGTCTTAGTGAGTGTGATCACGTGTTGTTTTAGCTCTTGCGTTATAGCAGATAGTATGTTTCCTGAATCACTACTCTGTCCTTATACCCTTTCTGCCCATCTGTTGTACAGTGCCAGGAAGATTTATTTCCTCTGTGCTCCAGCTGACACGTTTACTCCTTTTCAAAATATATATATATATATTTTTTACGTTATCCCCATTATATTCACTTGAATGGTCAAAGTATAATTTCTATTCATTATAAGAATTGTTGATTAAAATGCGGCGGTGGACCTTTTGGGGGGGGGGGGGCGAGGTGTGTGTATTGTGTTTAAAGGAGAACTCAAGCAAAAACTAGATTTTGGTATTTGTTTTATTAGTCCATCGTGCATCATATGATGTAAAATGCTTCATACCGGCATTATTTCTGTATTTAGAAAAATATACATCTTGAAAACTTGATTGCTGAGATGCAAAACATTTTGGGACTATACCAACAGTGGACTAATGAAACAAATGCCAACATATTTTTTCCTTTGAGCTCAGAATTTGGCATGGGCACTCAGATCCTTAAAGTTCTATAGCTGCACCATTGAGAGCATCTTGATTGGCTGCATCACCACTTGGTATGGCAACTGCTTGGCAACTGGCTGCAAGGCGCTACAGAGGGTAGTGTGGATGGCCCAGTACGTCTCTGGGGCCGAGCTCCCTGCCATCCAGGACCTCTATACCAGGCGGTGTCAGAGGGAGGCCCTAAAAATTGTCAAAGACTCCAGCCATCCAAGTCATAGACTGTTCTCTCTGCTGCTGCGCAGCAAGCGATACCGATGCACCAAGTCTGGAACCCCCAAGCCATAGGACTGCTAAATAGTTATTCCGGGTATTTAACTATCTGCTTTTACCCTCTTTGGACTAACTACTCTATTTTGACTCATCACATACGCTGCTGCTACTGTTTATTATCTGTCACTTTATTCCTAGTTATATGTACATATCTACCTCAATTACCTCATACCCCTGCACATCGACTCCCTTGTATATAGCCAAGTTATCGTTACTTGTTGTGTATCTACACGGAGTGTACAAAACATTAGGAACACCTGGTCTTTCCATGACATAGACTGACCAGGTGAATCCAGGTGAAAGCTATGATCCCTTATTGATGTTACCTGTTAAATCCACTTCAGTCAGTGTAGATGAAGGGGAGGAGACAGGTTCAATTCTTTTTAAGCCAATTAAGACGTGGATTGTGTGCCATTCAGAGGGTGAATGGGCAAGACAAAATATTTAAGTGCCTTTGAACTGGGTATGGTAGTAGGTGCCAGGCGCACCAGTTTGAGTGTTTCATGAATTGCAACGCTGCTGGGTTTTTCACACACAACAGTTGCCAGTGTGTATCAAGAACGGTCCACCACCAAAAGAACATAAGACCAACTTGATACAGCTGTGGGAAGCATTGGAGTCAACATGGGCCAGCATCCCTGTGGAACGCTTCCGACACCTTGTAGAGTCTATTCCCCCATGAATGGAGGCTGTTCTGAGGGCAAAAAGGGGTGCAACTCAATATTAGGAAGGTGCTCCTAATGTTGTGTACACTCAGTGTATATTACTTTTATTATTACGTGTTTTACTTTTCTATAATTTCTCTATTTTCTTTCTCTGCATTGTTGAGAAGGGCCCGTAAGTAAGAATTTCACTGTTAGTCCACACCTGTGTTTACGAAGCATGTGACGAATAACATTTGATTAGTGTGTGTAGTCTGTGTAGTCAAATCAAAATCTAAAATGTTTTGTCACGTACACAGTTTACTATGTGTAATAATAATATTAGTCAAATATTGAGTAATATAATAGGTATTGTGCATAGTAAGAGCCTGATATGTACACAATAGGATATACACTCAGTGACCAGTTTATTAGGTACACCACCCCGTGACCATGAGTTCTGAGGCCGTGGCTTGCTATATGAAGCAGGCAGACGGGCATCGAGGCATTCCGTGACTGTTCGATTGAAGAATGGGCAAACCAAGTGACCTAAGCGACTTTGAGCGTGCTATGATCGTCATTGCCAGGCGCGCCGGTTCCAGTATCTCGGAAACGGCCGGCCTCTTGGGCATTTCACGCATGACAGTGTCTAGGGTTTACCGAGAAGGGAGCGACAAACAGCTTGTTGATGAGAGGTCGAACGAGAATGGCGAGAATCGTGCAAACTAACTGGTGGGCCACAAACTTGTTAATACCGGCGCAGGGCAACGGTGTGCAGAACGGTATCTCGGAACGCACAACTCGTCGGTCCTTGTCACGGATGGGCTAATGCAGCAGACGACCAGAACCGGGTTCCACTTATATCAGCTAAAAACAACAAGAAGCGGCTCCAGTGGGCCCGATATCACCAACACTGGACAACTGAGGAGTGGAAAAACATTGCCTGGTCCGATGAATCCCGGTTCATGTTGCTTCATGCTGATGGCAGAGTCAGGATTTGGCGTAAGCAGCACGAGTCCATGGACCCATCCTGCCTGGTGACTTTGGTACAGGCTGATGGTGTAATGGTGTGGCAAATGTTTTCCTGGCAGGCAGTTCTGAAGGTAAAGGGCGGGTCTGTCCCGGTACTAGATGGGTGTACCTAATAAACTGGCCTTTGAAGGTGCAGTATAGATAATAAATGTGTTTTGTCAAGTATTACAGTATTGGGTAGTGTCTTGGGTGTGTCTGTGTGCTTGTGTAAGGGTTGGATGTGTTGAGAGTCAGTGCAAATAGTCAGTTGAATAAATACTGTATAATAGGACAGTTGTGTGTTTATTGATGTGTGTGTGCTTTTGTGGAAAGGTTTGACGTGTCAAGAGCTAGTGCAAATAGTCTCTAAGGTGCAAATAGTCTCTAAGGTGCAGGTCTGTGCAGGGATTCCGGTACCACTTGCCAGATTATAACAAAGTGAACAGTCCGTGGCTCGGGTGACTGGAGTTCTTGATGATCTTCTGGGCCTTCCTCAAAGACCCGCCTGGTGTAGATGTCCTGGAGTGCAGGGAGCTTGCCCCCAGTGATTTATTGGGCTGTCCGCTCCACCCTCTGTAGAGCCTTGCGGTTGAGCCAGATGCAGTTGCCTTACCAGTCGTTTCTGCAGCCGGTCAAGATGCTCTCGGTGGTGCAGCTGTAGAACTTCTTGAGGATCTGAGGGCCCATTCCGAATTTCTTCAGTCGCCTGAGGTTGAAGAGGCGCTGTTGTACCTTCTTCACCATAGTGTCGGTGTGATTGGTTCATGTTAGGTCCTCTGTGATGTGAACGTCGAGGAACTCGGAAGCTTTTGACCCTCCACTACAGCCCTGAATGTGGATGGGGCGTGCTCCCTCCTGTTTCCTGTAGTCCACGATCATCTCCTTGGTTTTGCTGACATTAAGGACGAGGCTGATTTCGGGGCACCACTCTGCCAGGCCTCTAACCTCCTCCCTATTATGCCGTCTCGTCGGCGATCATGCCCACCACCATTGTGTAGTCGGAAAACTAAATGATGGTGTTGGAGTAGTGCGTGGCCACGCAGGCGTGGGTGTACTAGGAGTACAGGAGGGGGCTGAACACACACCCATGGGGGGGGCGCACGTGTTGAGAGTCAATGTGGCGGAGGTGTTGTTGCATACCCTCACCACCTGGGGTCTGCCTGTTGGGAAGTCCAGGATCTAGTTGCAGAGGGAGATGTTCATACCCAGGGCTTGGAGGGGACTAGGGTGTTGAAAGCTGAGCTGTAGTCAAACATTCTCACATAGGTTTTCCTCTTGTCCAGGTGGGATAGGGCAATGTGCAGAGCAGTGATGATTGTGTTATCCGTGGATCTGTTGGGTCGATATGCAAATTGTGTGTGTGTGTGCGTGTGCGTGTAGACTAGTGCAGGTCCTGTCTCTGTAGTTAAGTCAGGCCAGCCGTCTGCCAGTGGGTCCCCGCTCTGCCTCTGCTCTGCTCACCCTGTATTGAATAAACGGCGAGTGAATGACCTGCTCCTGCTCGTGACGCACTGGGTAGAGGGGGCAAATCCATCTCTCGCCTTCTTCCAGCCTGGGAAGTATCAATCTGGATCACTGTGTCTACTGTTTCAATCTCCCCCAGCTTCCCCCCAAAACAACTGCAGTTGGGTTACAGGGCCAGAGATGTGGAGACGGCTGGGCATGCGGTTATTACGTAACGAAGAGCCAGGCAAACTCCGAAGTCACTCTAACCGTGATTGATGAGGACCGCAATCGTTATGTTGACGAGACTACTGTGTTTGGTCGGTGAGTTAAAGGGATACTCCGGGATTTATCAACTTCCCTAGAGTCAGATGAACTCGTGGATACGAGCAGATACCCATAGACTTCCAGTCGTTGCACTAAGACTAGTTAACATTGGCTCGCAAAATACTGGACACGGAGACATAGAAATGGTGGAAGCAGATAAAGGGCCTCATTGCCAACGTACCGTGCGTCCACTTTGGACACCATCCTGGGGGTAAAAGCCATACGATGCGCCCAATTTGTCGCCGTGGGTACGCATGCATTTCATCTCTTTGTTGTCGTTTTATTCTCTTGTTTGGTTTGCGTTCATATTGTCAGATGTTAGTTTTTAAATGAATGAGAAGTGAAGAGTGCGGGGGTGTTGGGGAGGGCACGTTTGGGGAGGGGGGGGTGTGCATGAGTGTGGAGTGTTTTTTACATTTTTTATTATCGAACCATTTCTCCACCAGCACTGCCCTCGGTCCCTCCATCTGTGTATGCGGAGCAGGGCAATATAAATAAATAAATCAATGGGGATAACAGGGCTGTGGCGCTACAGCGTGCCAAGCCACAAGGCCCTGGCACAGCTCACACTGAATCCCCTTATTTATTTCAGCTGCGAGGATGGGCGCTCCTTCAAGAAAACATTGAGCAACCACCCAACACATTAGTAATTACGTTCCCCTGGCTTGCGTCGGGAGCAAAATACACATCGTTTCTCCTGGCATGCCAGGTCAAAACCACCAGCTCGGGATGGGAAACGCTCCACCCTGCTCAAGCGACCTTCATTTTTTTTTGGAAAGAAAATGAATCAGAAAAGAGAACCAGGGGAAGTTTGGATATTTTTCCGTTCCTGAAGTGCTTCCTAGCCAAGGCAAATTAGATGATAAGAGGAGCGAGAAAGATGCAGATTATTTGGGTCTGTATTCTGTGTCCTTTGTGTGGGCTAATGAGGAAACTCCTCCGACACAGTGATTTCACCGAGAAGCTTCCAACTCTGCCATGAATGAGCGACAGACACCCCCCCCACCCATGGATCCACATGGTGCGTTTGTGGGGGGGGGGGCTAATTGATATGACACCTTTTATGAGGTACCTTGCAACTGTATGTACTCTCCCAGATATGCTGCTTGTTAGTTTTGTTGGACCGGTATGTCTTGACACAAGTGCATTCTCAACGGCCAGGCATTACGGCCCTCGTTTATTTGTGCACTTCAAGCATAAAACTGTTTTCAGACTGGAGACAAAAGTGGCACTTGATTAGTCGCGAAACCGTCTGGGAACGAGGCGCTGGGCGACCAAGCTAATTGGTCCAAATTTCCAAACTAGAAAGGAAACACTCATCCTGTATACACACAATTAAATTAAGGCCTTTTTCTCTCTGCCGGTTCTCTCCCCGCCGTGTGTGCATCTGTGTGTGTTATTTAGTCTCCATCGCCAGCCTCAACCCCTGAACCCAAATGTATAGTATGGGAACTGAGGGGGGCCTCCTCCTCCTAATGGACGGCTCATATTACTTCACACCGACGGAGAAGGCCTCTGGCCCCGGAGAACTCGGCGTTCTGTCATGAAATATTGAATATTGTTTCGAGATTCCTTTTGTTCGGGTTTGGGAGTGGGGGATGACGGCTGTCGAGAGGCGCCAACAGAATTTGGGTCGGAGGCTGCCAAGGCTGGGCTCCCCCTGCAGGCCGGAGCCATGCAACGCAGTCGAAAGAACAAAAGGCAAAGAAGTCACTAAGTTCAGAGTCTTCTTCCAGACCATACGGCCACCATCATTAGGGCTAACCTCAGTAAGTTGTCCTAAGCCAAGGTGTCTGCGGTCTACTTCCTCTGATTTTTGTTTTGAGTTCTCATTTGAGTGCTTATCTAATGGCTAATTAACACACACGGCCAGAAAGCGTATCACGCCGTCGTCAAGCCAAAGGGCACCGAGTCAATATTCCCTGAAACGTTACAGGTGGGTAGTCTTCCTAGAAAGTCGGGACCTGCTGTGAGTCAAGCCAAATACCCCCCCCCCCCCCCATCCGGTGGCTGCGGATAACAAGTGGCGGTAGCCCTCGGCTGGGAGCTGAGTGAGAGGGTGGAGGGTACGGTTCAAAGTCAGATATACTGAGATAAGGCAACAATCAATCATAGCAACTCTGTGCCATGTGACCAGCGGAAACGGCGCTGCCTGTGACCAGGCAGGCAAAAGTCAGTCCTTCTCTCTCCTCCCATTCTCTCTCTCTCTCTCTCTCTCTCCCAAGCATATAATTCCCCCCTCCCTTTTCGCTCTCCCCTCTCTCTCTCTCGCTCTGCATGGTGCAGGTGGAATAGTTGTCTGGTTAGTGAGAGCTATTTTCTGTTGATGTCCCGTGGCTGAACTCTGTTGGAGCAAGGAGGCCCTGAGGGTCTATACTAGTCTACTAGCCGTACCCGTGTCACTCCATTTCGTCTCCACCTCGCCACAAACGACAGTGTGTAGAGGCCAATGCCAGAATTGAAATGTTTGCATGGGGGAAAAACAAATATGCGCCTATAGCAGCAGGGATAGAATCAGCTGGGGTTAAGAAATGCCGGTGGAGTGACGAGACAGAGGACGGTGGCTGGGGAGTATCACCTCTATGGTACTGTGAAGTCGCACACATTCTTTCTTCCTCTCGCTCTCACCCGCACGTGCACGCGCACACACACACTGCTCCCTTTCTCTTAGTCCTGGGGAATCTTCAGCCCCCCACTCTGCGGCTTCCTGCTAATTAAATTCCTGCGCTGTCCATTAGACGGATCGAGTGAGCGGACTGCTGACTCAACACAGGTAGGGCGGCCCGCTCTAATGGCTGGGAGAGCTCAAGTGCCCAAGCAATTCATTTGGCCCCCATTTTAAACATCCCTGGGTCACCACATGCTTTCAAGGGTGCAGAGGAGGAGAGAGAGGAGCGAGGGAGGGATAAGCTAATACCTTCAAAATGCTTTCATTCTAAAACGGACACTCCACAAGGCTGCGTCCTCTAAAATGTACTGACGTGCGCTTACACGAGCACCTCGCTTTTGCCACCTGGAGCAAAGTAACAAGTAGTCCAGTGTTGTATTGGCTTGTCGTTCTTTTGAACTACTTCACTAGGCTTCATTAGTGTCATGTAACTGAAATCATCTTGTAATTGCTGTGTTCAAATCTAGACAGGGCGACTCCTTTTCAAAAAGGTTTGGGGTATTTCCCTTTCATGCCACAAAGACGACTTAACCTCGACGTTGAGATGTCAGCAGAATTCTCTCCTGAACTAGTGGCAGGTGAAACCGTCAACGCTAGCACGGGGCTGCCGCCGATAGGTTGGACAGGTCGACGAAGTTGTCTCTTTGCAAAGCATTTGTCAAGTTTTCGTTCTTTGTTCCACTTCAGCTTGTGGTGTCACACCTACCTTCCTCCCAGAGGGATGCGACAGTATGCAAGTCACGGCACACATTATTGGGGATCTGACAGCCAATAAACAATGAAGAATTTACACCTCCGCCCACAGCCCTTGAACACCGCGTGTACGAGATTGAAGTGTTCCTAAATCCTTATTGACCGTGGTAAGCATACGGTCAGCGTTCTTTGAGGAAATATATAGCTGTGAAAAATACTTTGACAGCTATCTACAGTGACACTGTCTCCTGTGTCTTGGTTAGAAACCCTAACCATATTGATAATCCAACTGCCATGTCAACGGAGAAGATGTTCAGGCATCACTTTGAACCCTAATGGATCTAATAGCACTAAAGATATGTGAATAGGTGTTGATAATTGACTTTGAATTGCATGCACCATCAATGATATTTTTTCACATGCTCTGTCGTCTCAAGTCGTTACGGTCTGAAAGGTTCCCATCGTTGTTCCCCACCTCCTCTGAAAGAGAAACGGCATCTCATGAGTCCTCAGTGGCATTTTTACAGCCTCCCACTATGTATACACGCACAGAGAGGGAACAAGAGGGAGCTCCTCGAATCCCCTCAGTCCCCCGGCGATACCCTCAGTCACCCCCCCCCCACCAGACCAACAGACCAACAGACCAACAGACCAACAGACCAACAGACCAACAGACCAAGCAGACGAAGAACCAACAAGAAATTAGAAAAAACTAAACTCTCCAGTTGCCTCCTCTTCTTTACTCATTAGCATGTGAATCGCTATTCATCCATTTAGGGTCCATCAGAACCTCATAAGCACCCAGTTTCCATGGGTTCCTCACAGCCAAAGCCTGCAAAGAGAAACTGCAAAGAGCAGGGCCTTATCTACCCCTACCAATGACTGTCCATACAAAATAGTCAGACACTGAATGGTATGTGTTGGTGTGTCCCAGTCAGGTGTAGCGGATAGAAACTGCGAGAGAAGGAAGTGATGCATAGACGAGTGGAGGGTGGGAGGGGGGTCAACACGGTGGCAAGGGGTGCAGCTGGCTCATACAGACACCCTATTCCCACACTCCCCATTCCAATGGGCTGGTTTGTACTGGTCTAGTCTTAATTCACCATTTGCCTGATTAACATCTCATCTGCATAGCTTGTTGCGGCCCCCCACTCCTCCCCGCTCCCCCCCTCTGCCGAAACAATGCCGGCCCACTGAAGAGACTTAATCCTAAAGCGTCTCTGGTTAAGATCAAAGCGATCTGCACTCTAACGACTCTTGCCTTTCTCGTCAGCAATTACAACGCCTTTCGGCTTTGGCGCCCACGGTTTTATGTGGAACCCGGGGCTTTCAAGATGCACCACATAGGCTGCCGTATGTATTTTGAGGTCACGGTATTGATTGTGAGTTGAATTCCAAAAGGTCTACAATTCTAGTTGGGAAAACCTAAATCCTTTGTGAGCTTGACAAATATTTTCGAGGATGTATGGGTCATGCTAGCAATACTTTAAAATACTTTATCCTAAAATACTTTGTTTGTCCTTTGGATGCTTTGGGTTTATGAGGTCGTGTGAAGCAACACGGTTAAGGAATTTAGGGAATTTTTGTTTCTCCAATGAATCTAACTCACAATATAAATCACATGTAAGCCCACTCTTATGTTAGAGCATGGCTGATAAGAATCACAGCATATACCCCGACAGAATATACACAAGCTCTTTTCCTGCAGACACTGAATCTGAAGTGGTCCGCTCGAACTGTGCGAAAAGTATGCAGAGGCGGAGAGAGAGAGAGAGAGAGAAGTGGTTCTCTTGCTCTCCTCGCCTGGAGATGTAAACCAGATGTCGAGCGCTGGGCTTGTTGGCGTGTTGTCATATCCCGCGCCGACGCGTCAGGACCACGGTGACAGGGTGGCCCGCTCGCCCCGGCCCCAAGGTCACAGCCCAATTCACGCGTCTTTACTCTCGCTCACTTCCTGTGCACAAAATGGCTGTCTGAATGCCTGAGGTCGACCTTCGTAGCCACCTTTCTCTCACTTATCAGGACAAAGACTGAACATCGTAAATCGGGTGCTCGAGATCAGCCTTTGGTGCTAGGGTTGATTACAGGACACAGATAACATTCTTGCTAAGCCAGCACTGTGCTGAGCTTGCACTTGATCTTATTTTATGCAGTCGATTCCCAGACTATCTGCTTTAAAACCCAAATACACTCGTTCCTGGGTCTTAATTAATTTTTTTATTGGAGAATGCTGTCCAAAAAGCTCCAGATGCTTGAGGTTTTGGAACTGAACGGGAGATGACTGGCGAGGTTTAGCTCTGGGTTGCATTGGTTTGTGTAGCGGGGCCTGCCCTGCAGATGCCAGCCCTGCAGATGCCAGCCACCACCATGTGCCTCGCTGCTGCCACCACAAACAAACTACGCACAAGTGTTGTGACCAGGCACTCTCCATTTCTCCTTGCTTTCCTCTGTCTCACACTCACGTTCTCTCCCTCCCACGCCGCCTCCTCATTCTCTCTTCCTCGTTCTCGATCCCTCTCTCACTCCCTCCGTCTTTCTCCCTTTCTCCTCCCTCTTCCTCTCCTCTCCCTCATTTCCCAGGATGATTCAGCATGCAGCAGTGAGAGTCAGGTTTTTTTCGGGGTGGGGGAAGGCTGGAGAGGGAAAGTGATATTTCTATTTTGTGTGCCTGCCCTGCGCTGCGCCGGCTCTGAAATGACAGGCTATGGGGTGTATTATT
Organism: Salvelinus alpinus; assembly: GCF_045679555.1. Lineage (NCBI taxonomy): Eukaryota > Metazoa > Chordata > Actinopteri > Salmoniformes > Salmonidae > Salvelinus > Salvelinus alpinus. Next base: position 10,222,514 of record NC_092101.1, on the reverse strand, counting down.
ACCCCTGTAGCACGCCTCCCTCCCCGATCAGACCCGAATGCTCTCTGCGGAGGGAGAGGAGGATCCTTTGTGTGGCCGCGGCCAAAACCTGCTCTCGCCTCACCCCAAGCATAACTCGTAGCAGTGAGTGTCTTTTTTGGTTTGTTTCTCTGCGTTGGAGCGAGAGAGACACCCTTTTTTATTTTTCTCCTGGCTAAACCAAGTTCTCTCCTCTCTGGTGTTTTGTGAAGGTGTGATCAGCACTTAGGCCCTGTGTCAGCAGTAGCTAGCAGCGTCATCCTCCAGGTTCCAAGGGCTTTTGAGGGAGACGGTTTAGGTGCCACCGGAGCAATTAGCCGCGGGCTCTATTAAATAGCCAGCCCTCCTCCCCGACCAGCACTTAAATCACAGCATAGACAGCTTCTTTAAAGTGGCAGCCCCTGCCTGCCTGCCTGCCTGCTCTCCAGCTTGCTCAGTACCATTGCACTGTAGTCAAACCCAAGAAGAGGCCTGGCATTTTTTTCTTTCTTGCTTTGCACTAACAAGCGTTAAGCTAATTCTGTTCAGTCATTTTCAGTTGTGTGGTGGAATCTGTAAGACATCTGTCGAAATGACTTGTTTGTCTGTACGCTGTCGAGGTTCGCAACTTGCTGCAATTAAATAAGTACTTTAGGTTGAAGTGCATAGACTTTCAAGGGGAATTCTCCCACTTAAGGTTAAAAAGTGGTGGAATTCCCCTTTAAAACATGGCTGCTAGGGTTGAAGTGCAACATTCTAGTGACTAGTCCTTCCCTCTCCAAATGGCTGCGGGTCCTTACAGAGAAATCAATGGTATGATGGAGCATACGGGTAATGGGAATTCATCAGAACAGCATGGGGCATTGATCTGTTTATGGCTATCCCTATTGGGTGAATACACACTCGGCTAAAGACTCGAGTACACACACACACACACACATACATGCGCGTACACACACACACACACACACATCCATGGGGAAGGGCAAGGGAGAGGGATGTCCCAACATTACAGGGAACATGTCATGTCTGTCACCACAGGGAAATACTGTGTGCTTTGTTGTTCCAGCGAGTGAATATTAGTGAGGATGGCGAATGAGAGAATCCATGGGAGAGGTCAAAGTTGAGGAATGTCATTACACACAGTGAGATTTGACAAAGAAAATATTGTTCGTTTTTTTTTTTGATTGCATAGACAGATGGAAGTCCTTTTGAATGGACTACTCTCCAACTTCCGAGGCTGCTGTCACTGCATGTAGGTTAAACGGATGCGCGTTGGTCGGTATGCAAAGAATGCGGCACCGTGTCTACATTAACGAATGCACAGTGTCCTCATTCAAAGCTCGTGGAGCTGGCGCTCTGATTAATACGTGACGTTCCTGCAATTCTGTTTTCCGAGCGCCCGGAAGCAGTTGTGCCATTTTACAGATTACTTCATTGTAAATAACTTAATTGACCCTATTAAGCGTTCTCCGGGGGAGTGACGCTCAATTTCACAGCCACGCGCGAGACAAACACTGTCATTAACATGGAAACAACTAAACGCAATAAAAAGAGACGGATTGGATTCGGTCATCCCGTCACAATATTGGGCTCTGGCGCATCTCGGCGATGTCTGACATGTCCAGTGGGGTAAGAGGGAGTGGGCCGGGGCTATGTTGGAGGTAGAGAGGGGAGGCACGGCGAGAGGAAACAATGGAACAGCCGAGGAGGAGAGGGAATCAAGAGAAAGGAGGGAAGAGAAAGTGGGGAAGGAAGGAGGATGCAGAGCGATGGGGGAAGAAAAGGGAGTGGAAAAAGAAGCAAAGGAAGAGACAGCGAGGGGGAAAGAAACGGGGGGAAAAGCGAGAGATGGAAAGAGACAGGAGTGAGAGGGGAGTGAGCAGAACCTTGCCTCCATGGCTTCGACCCACCGCCAGACTTTTCCAGCACAGGGCATCAAGCTGGCACAATGTCAATGGCGTCTACATGGAAAGAGAGAGGGAGGGATAAAAAAAAAAAGCCATGTCTTTTCCCATCCCATTACCATCCTAGTCCATGCTATTTGCTGTGGAAACTGCGAATGATCTTCTCGTTCTCTCTCTCCGTCCGTTCTCCATGCGTGGCGTGGCACATTATATTTAATCTGTCATCTTTGTTTTCAACGAACACGGCGAAAGCTGTTGCTGGCAGGACCATGGGGCTCAGGGCCCATCTGGAAACCAAACTGTGTGTGAGGGAATTAGAGGGGGGGGATTTAAGTAGGTGTTTGCCTTGCCCAGGGAGAGAAGAGGGAGAGCATGGACTGATAACGGCCCCTGCCAGCCCCATGTCCTGTTTGCATTCGCTGCCTAACGTGGCTGCTCTGCTCTTCCCCCTAATCTGCCGATGCATAATTTATGTTCCGGCATTAGACGTTACACAAGGCGGTGGGGTTTGTGGACATGGCGGACTTGCAGTTTTTTGTGTGTGGGGGGGGGGGGGGGGGGGGGGTATTCTGATGAAAGCGGGGATAGTGCAGGAGTCCCCCACCTCCCTCTCTTCATCCTTCTCCTTCACTTACCGCTCTCTGGGTCATCTCTTTGAATGGCTCAGAGAAGAGCCACAGGGACTCTACAGCTGCATCACACACACACACACACACATCACACACATCACAAACACTCAATGGCAGCTTTATGCGGTCAGAGACCCACTGTGATCTCTCTTCAATTTTAAGGCCTTACACTGCAAGTGGGAGGATATGAGGTGTGTGTGTGTGTGTGTGTGTGTGTGTGTGTGTGTGTGTGTGTGTGTGTGTGTGTGTGTGTGTGTGTGTGTGTGTGTGTGTGTGTGTGGAACAGGGGAAACCCAGCCTGCTGTGGGATTGATCAGAGGGGATTGGATTTCCGTGTCTGTCTCTACCTCCTCCCTCTCTCTCTCTCTCTCTCTCTCTCTCTCTCTCTCTCTCTCTCTCTCTCTCTCTCTCTCTCTCTCTCTCTCTCTCTCTCTCTCTCTCTCTCTCTCTCTCTCTCTCTCTCTCTCTCTCTCTCTCTCTCTCTCTCTCTCTCTCTCTCTCTGCCTTCTCTCTCTCTGCCTTCTCTCTCTCTGCCCTCTCTCTCTCTGCCTTCTCTCTCGCTCTCGTTCTTTCTCTGCCCGCTCTCTGCCCTCTCACCTGTAATTAACATGACACGCTAACGGCTGTCATTAATGCCATCCTACCAACTGATGGTGGCAGCGTTTAACGGACCCGGGGTTTAGTTGATTAAAAATGATTACGTTTGGATTTGTTAAAATTGATTGGAAATGAAACAAAACTGATTGCGAGCTCCGAAGCCCCACTGAGTTCAAATAAAGCCACGAGGGCCCCGGTTCACACCATAAGTGCCCTAATCAGTCGGAGAAGGGGGATTCAAGTATTTGATTTGAACATCTGTCTGCAATGGGGCTTTAATTGTCTCGTGCCCGTTTCCCTATGTTTTCTCTTACTGTACTGTAGCCTCACAGTGGCCCTACAATGCTCCTCTCTGAGCTGTAAACCAATCAGCTGTTTGGGTTAGGCGTAAGAGCCTATGGCACACAAAAGGGGCTCCAGCTAATTGAATAACTCCACTGCACAATTGAACATGTCCCAATAAGCCATAATAAGATAATTATTTAATAAGTTGACATAAAAAAAATCAAATTGTGAGCTATATTTGTTGGACGAGGTACAAATGAAAAGCCATAATGTGTTTAAAGCAATTTCTTTCTGTTGCTAACCCCCAGGCCAAGCTGCTTTTGTCTCACCAGTGTATACCAGTGCCAAGTCCAACCAGCTGCATTATTCCCTTGTGTGTGTGTGTGTGTGTGTGTGTGTGTGTGTGTGTGTGTGTGTGTGTGTGTGTGTGTGTGTGTGTGTGTGTGTGTGTGTGTGTTTGCTCCGGGCCCACTGGCTGAGCCGGGTCATTATAGACGCCTTTCAGCTGAGTGGCACACACACACACACACACACAGCTTCATTAAAAAACGCTCCGGGTTCTTTGTGAAATGTTTAGATAGCGACGCCTTAATTCATCAGTCCTAATCACCGCACCGCTCATGTCGGCATGCAGATGCCTCTGGATGTACCAGACTTCCACAGGTATTTATTACCAGGCTACCAACACCTGAGAAACCCACCTACATCCCGAGTGCGTCCCAAATGGCACCCTCTTCCCTATTTAGTGCACTACGTTGGGCTCTGGTGGAAAGCAGTGCACTATGTATTGTAGGTAATAGGGTGCTATTTGGGACATTGCCCGTCATCGGCATCCCACGTCTTCGGCGCCCAGGGAACAGTGGGTTAACTGCTTTGCTCAGGAGCAGAACGACTGATTTTTACCTTGTCAGCTCGGCGATTCGATCCAGCAACCTTTCGGTTACTGGCCCAACGCTCCTACCAGCCAGGCTACCTGCCGCCCCATACTGTAAAATGATGAAATGCTTGCTAAATGATTAAAATGTTGAACGTGAACACCAGTCTTTACATTATGATGTTCTAGGGACATTGGTTCATATTGGATTCAAAGCCACAAGAGAGTTGTAATAACGTGACTTTTGTGTAGGTTTGCTGTAGTATAGGATTCCAGTTCATGGCTAGTGTATGGTTTGTGTTTGCTGGTGTTCTGCATCTAAGGCCATGTCCCCCCCCCCCCCCTTGAGTGGCTGTGAAACCTGTGTCTGGAGCCTAGCCGTGGCTGCAGTGTGAAGTGACAGAGACCAGGGCCCCAGGGCTAGAGCAGGATTAGACCTTACTGTGCAGAGAACCCTGCTGGGCTGTGAAACTTAAGAGGCATACGTGACAACTCCCCTAACCGTCTCTCTCTCACTTGTACACACACACACACACACACACTATCCCAGCTTCACTGCCCCGCTCCTCCTCCTCGGAGTTGGAGATTAGCGTGTGCAGCAGCAGCGGACCAGTGCAGTCTGTCTGTCCCACCGTGGAAGACAAGATGTTTCTCATCCCCTCCAGCCTGGGAAAGTGTCTGCCAGGCCATGGCCAGGGAGCACAGGGCCTGCACTTGTGTGTGTGTGTATGTCTCTCCCTCCCTCTCTCTTTCTCTCTCTCCATAGCCCGCCCCTCTCTCCCCCCTCTCTCTCACTCCCATAGCCTGACCCTTACCCTCCCTCTTTCTCTCTCTGTCCAAAGCATATGCACTCTGCTGGAATAAGCTCAACAGTTTTTCCCTTTCCACCAACAGCTAAGGCGGCCTGGGACTTGAGGCCTGTCTGTCTTTGTCTGTCACACGTTGTGCGTGGATATGTCTTTTATAAGATTTCACCCCAACAGTTTTCATCCCACTCCTATGTCTGATGGCGCCGACAGATATGACAGCTCTGCTTCTAGCTCCTAAGCAACTTTGCAGTTTTTCGTTTTTTTGTGTTATTTCTTACATTATTAGCCCAGAATTATTTTTGTGTATACAATACAGCCTGAAAGAACTTTTAGATATCAGAGCGGCGGTAACTTACCAGCATTACGACCAGGAATACGACTTTCCCAAATTGGATCCTTTGTTCGTACCCCCCCAGGGCAATTTAACTTATTCCAGAGTCTGCTCAAATACACCGCTGGCGGAGTAGAGGTATTCTGAGTGGACATCTAGTCCGACTCAGGAGGCGTGCACACCATCCACTGCTTCTGGGTTCTCAGTACATCGCGCAGACAGGAATAAAGAACTCTCCGGGAAGAAGAAAGGCGGAGGTGTATTTCATGATTAACTACTCATGGTGTGATTGTGATAACATACAGAAACTCAAGTCCTTTTGTTCACCCGACCTCAAATACCTCACAATCAAATGCCGACCGTATTACCTCCCAAGATAATTTTCTTCGGTTATAGTCACAGCCGATACCACAACGGCCCTCAAAGAACTATACTAGACTTTATGCAAACTGGAAACCACATATCCTGAGGCTGCATTTATTGTAGCTGGGGATTTTAACAAAGCAAATTTGAGGAAAACGCTACCAAAGTTCGACCAACACATTGACTGTAGTACTCGCGCTGGTGAAACATTGGACCAGTGCTACTCCACTTTTCAAAATGCCTGCACGGCCCTCCACTGCCCTCCCTTCGGCAAATCTGATCACGACTCCGCTTTGCCCCTCCCTTCCTATAGGCAGAAACTCAAACAGGAAGTATCCATGATAAGGTCTATTCAACGCTGGTCTGACCAATCGGAATCCATGCTTCAAGATTGCGCGAACTACCACATTTAACCATGGCAAGGTGACTGGGAATATGGCCAAATACAGACAGTGTAGTTATTCCCTCCGTAAGACAATCAAACAGGCAAAACATCAGTACAGAGACAAAGTGGAGTCACAATTCAACGGCTCAGAAACGAGAGGTATGTGACAGGGTCTACAGACAATCACGGACTACAAAGGGAAACCCAGCCACGTCGTAGACACCGTCTTGCTTCCGGACAAGCTAAACACCTTCTTTGGACTGTGGGCTCTCCTTCTCCATGGCCGACGTGAGTAAGACATTTCAGCGTGTTAACCCTCGCAAGACTGCCGGCCCAGACGGCATCCCTAGTCGCGTCCCCAGAGCATGTGCAGACCAGCTGGCTGGTGTGTTTACGGACATATTCAATCTCTCCCTATCCCAGTCTGCTGTCCCCACTTGCTTCAAGATGTCCACCATTGTTCCTGTACCCAAGTAAGCTAAGGTAACTGAACCAAATGACTATCGCCCCGTAGCACTCACTTCTGTCATCATGAAGTGCTTTGAGAGGCTAGTTAAGGATCAAATCACCTCCACCCTACCTGACACCCTAGACCCACTTCAATTTGCTAACCGCCCCAATAGATGAACAGACGATGCAATCGCCATTGCACTGCACACTGCCCTATCCCATCTGAACAAGAGGAATACCTATGTAGCTCAGCATTCAACACCATAGTACCCTCCAAGCTCATCATTAAGCTTGGGGCCTGGGTCTGAAGCCCGCCCTGTGCAACTGGTCCTGGACTTCCTGACGGGCCGCCCCAGGTGGTGAAGGTAGGAAGCAACACCTCCACTTTGCTGATCCTCAAGACAGGGGCCCCACAAGGGTGTGTGCTCAGCCCCCTCCTGTACTCCCTGTTCACCCATGACTGCTTGACCACACACGCCTCCAACTCAATCATCAAGTTTGCAGACGACGCAACAGTAGTAGACCTAATTACCAACAATGACGAGACAGCCTACAGGGAGGAGGTGAGGGCCCTGGCGGGGTGGTGCCAGGAAAATAACCGCTCCCTCAACGTCAACAAAACAAAGGAGCTGATCGTGAACTTTAGGAAACAGCAGAGGGAGCACGCCCCTATCCACATCGACAGGACCGCAGTGGAGAAAATGAAAAGTTACTCGGTGTACACATCATTGACGATCTGAAATGGTCCACCAACACAGACACAGACCAACACAGTGTGGTGAAGAAGGTGCAACAGTGCCTCTTCAACCACAGGAGGCTAAAGAAATTTGGCTTGGTCCCTAAAACCCTCACAAACTTTTACAGATGCACTATTGAGAACACACTGTCGGGCTGTATCACCACCTGGTAAGGCAACTGCAGGGCTCTCCAGAGGGTGGTGCGGTCTGCCCAACGCATCACTGGGGGCAAACTACCTGCCCTCCAGGACACCTACAGCACCTGATGTCACAGGAAGGCCAACAAGATCCTCAAGGACATCAAGCACCCGAGCCACGGCCTGTTTACCCCGCTATCATCCAGAAGGCGAGGTCAGTACAGGTGCATCAGAGCTGGGACCGAGAGACTGAAAAACAGCTTCTATCTTAAGGCCATTAGATTGTTAAATAGCCATCACTAGCCGGCTTCCACCCGGTTACGCTACCCTGCACCTTAGTCTGCTGCCCTATATACATAGACTTGGAATCACTGGCCACTTTAATCATGTTTAAATAATGTTTACGTATTGCCTTACTCATCTCATATGTATATACTGTATTCTATTCTACTGTATTCTAGTCAATGCCACTCCGACATTACTCAATCTAATATTTATATATTTCTTAATTCCATTCTTTTACTTTTAGATTTGTGTGTATAAGTTGTAAATTGTTAGATACTACTGCACTGTTGGAGCAAGGAACACAAGAATTTCGATACACCTGCAATAACATTTGCTAAATATGTGTATATGACCAATAAAATACATTTGATTTTACCAACAGCTTTTGCTGTTGTATCCCAAGCAGTCTCCCTGCACAGTTAGTGGAGACCAGGCTGTGTATTCTAAAAGTGTTTCAGAATAGGAGTGCTGGTCTAGGATCACGTCCCCCCCTGTCCATATAATTTTATGAATTATGATCTAAAAGTCCAAACTGCTCCTAGATCAGTCAGTTGGTCATTGTTTCTCTGGCAAACGGCGGTGAGGAGGAAGCAGGGGGAGAAAACAAGGTCTGAAGCCCTAGTAGAAGCCCAGATGAGTGGAGAGGAAGAGTGAAGTACAGAGAAAGGGAACAAGGGAGAAGTGAGGACAGCCCAAAGGCAGTAGCAAACTGGCCAGACAGTCCTAGCCATCACTTTCCTCATTGATCACTGTTAGTTTGTGCTTCACGTATGCATCTTTCATTTGACAATCGCCCATCCCCTTCATTCATGAATGAAAAACCTGTAGAAAATCTCCAGTTGATTTTGCCATTGACCTTTCTATTATCTGTAAAGTTGTCATGTCCTGCCGATGTAGGTGGGAGGCCTTCCTTCCCGAAGGTGTTAGGAGGCAGAGGCGGTACTCCACATCTGGCGTGCAATATCGCCACTCTGTGTGACTTTGAAGCTGCAGCTCCACTTTCAGTCAGACCCGTCCCCCCATCCGAAACGGAATCCCCCTGTTCCCATTCAGATCAGACCAAAGATAAATCCGCATTAAGGACACCTTAAAGATACCTTGCAATGAGCTGTAGCCTAAAATGGGCTCGACTGTAAGCCCTAACACTCTTAAGTCTAAGGCATAGCTGACGTATGTTAGGATAAGTGTCACCCCCTCCCCAATTAATACACGCACACCTCATAAGGAGCTTGGATAAGCAGGGGAGCAGAGGTGGGTAGGGTGGTGTTGGGAGGGGGCACGAACAGCATGCCGAGTCTGCCGCCCGATTGACATTAACCATCAACAGATGCCGCACACATATTGCGGGTGAGATGGTCGCCCCCCTCTCACAGAAGCCGTTTTTGAAATGCTAAAACAATAAAACAAAAATGAAAAAAGGAGAGTCGAACCCAAACCGAACCAACCCCCCGTCAACTCCCTGAACCAGCCCCCCCAACTCCCTGAACCAACCCCCCCAACTCCCTGAACCAACCCCCCCAACTCCTTGAACCAGCCCCCCTCAACTCCCTGAACCAACCCCCCCAACTCCCTGAACCAGCCCCCCTCAACTCCCTGAACCAACCCCCCCAACTCCTTGAACCAACCCCCCCAACTCCCTGAACCAACCCCCCTCAACTCCCTGAACCAACCCCCCTCAACTCCCTGAACCAACCCCCCCAACTCCCTGAACCAGCCCCCCTCAACTCCCTGAACCAACCCCCCTCAACTCCCTGAACCAGCCCCCCTCAACTCCCTGAACCAGCCCCCCAACTCCCTGAACCAACCTCCCCTCAACTCCCTGAACCATACACACACACACACACACACACACACACACACACACACACACACACACACACACACACACACACACACACACACACACACACACACACACACACACACACACACACACACACACACACACCATGGTAAGAAAGTGTCTCAAGCCCACCAGCCCGCCAGCTTGCTGTTTGTTAGAAAGCAACGTGTTTATTTTAGATTCCAGTGGCAACTCCCTACCAGCCTGCCTCCCCTCCACCGCCCGGATCCCCTTGCAGAAGACCTCAGAGCGATAAATGTGATGTCTTATTCCGCCGTCTTTCTTAATGTCAAGGAACAGCACTAGGGCTGGGAGCGAGAGAGCAGGGAAGTTAAAGAGCGGGAGCGAGAGGTGTGGCTTTGAGAGGAATTGGAAAGTGAGGCAGACTCATGTAGAACTAGAGTGAGCGTAGAGAGACAAAGGCTGCATCTCAATAGTGTGAAGTGACTACCTTCTATGTTCTAAACTCAATGATCTCTTCTGGGACATGGCTTATCAGGTTCAAAAAAATGGTGAAGCCGATCCAATCTTTTCACCTGCTTGTGGTAATAAAGGAAAGGAGAAGAGGAGCCACTTTAGTGTGTTGAGATGGTCCGTCACCGGCTCTGTTCGTGGCTCCATGGCAGCATACAACACACACAGCTCAAATAGTGCTCTCTTAGAAGTGTGCTCATCGAAATCATATGTCATAATGTTCTCCAATCTCTCTGTACCCGGTCTCTTTATACTGCGTAAATTTGAGACGTTTGTGTGTGTAGGTGTGGGATATCTATTAACACGTTGTCTCACACACACACACCCACACACACACACACACACACACACACACACACACACACACACACACACACACACACACACACACACACACACACACACACACACACACACACACACACACACACACACACAGGCGTCTCCCCGTGTTGAACTCGCGGAGCCCGTCGCTGCCCTTCACGGTGCGGCATTGTGGCGGTCGAGGGGGTTTGCGTCTGGGCCGCAGAAATGATTCCGCTCCATCTTGCTTTTAAACAATAGCATCCCCAGCAACCGTCCCAGTGTTTCGCCCATAAATGCTAATGTCAGGGCTTATACACATCATCCATTATTAAGGAGGCAAGGAGCAGGGCTGCAGCCACAACGGCTAGCTGCATTGCCTAGCATTCACAAATAGTGTGCCAGCTCCGGTCAGCCGGACGGCATAAATCAAGGGCCAGCCACAGGGACATGCATTCCCCAGTAACAGTAACGCTAGCAGTCTCCCCACAGGGACCAGAGGTATAAATCTCCCCCTCACAGACGCTGCAGGCTGCAGTGGCAGAGCTCTGCTTTCCCATAGGCCTCCTGAGACGCTGTTCCTGACCAAGGAGAATATACACAGCACACGTCCCCAGGGGGACACCAAGGCCTTTGGAGACTGAGTCGGAGAGAGGGGAGTGTGGCGAAGTGGGACTGTCCTGGTGGGGTTATAGGGCCGTAACATGGTTAGATTACCCCCCCCCCCGCGCATATGTATGTAGCTAGTGGAGATTGAGATGAGGTTTTTCCAGTGTGGTGGAGGGATTACAGTAGACGTGTACACTGTGAGAAAACAGAACCGTGTTTGGGAGAGGATAAGGTGGGAGGAAGAGGAGCAGGGTCAGGGCATGTTTTTCAGCAGAACTCTGCAATATCCAAAAACCCACTATCTGTGCACCGAGCACAAGCTGCCGCACATACGCTTCCTCATTATTCACTCTCTCTGCATACAGTATCTGAGTATTTACATTACCACCAAAGCTGTGGTGAATAATAGCATTTAACACTTGTCAAATCCTCAATTTCAAGTGGTTCCTCAACATATTATTTCAGTAAAAAGAAAATATGTCAGAATAAGAATCGAGCAACAAACAAAAAACCACCACAAAGAATAAATAAATAGTTAAAGCGCTTAGGAAGGGGAAAAAAAGCCCGGGCTCCTCAGAGGAGGGCCCCGGCTGACCTCTTTGCATCGCTGCGGTCGGTTTCACCCCCTCAACAGATGCAATAAGGAGCCTTTATCTGAGCAGCGCCCCGAGCCACAGCGGCAGGGAGCTGGGGAACCTCTGCACCAGGAAATGCTTTAGGGATCTGCTCTCTCGCACAGCGCAGCCCAGCACAGCCCCTAGTCTCCCACGGACTAGCAGGAGACTGTTTTATCTCCAGTTGCTAGGATAACAACTCTTAAGCTTCCAGCAGTCATAAGTCCTGCTGGGCCCTTTTCACTCTGCTTTTTCCCTCCGACAGAAAGAATGCCTCTCCTCTCGTTTTTTTATATTTTTCTTTCACTTATATAAAAAAAAAAATACATTCTGGAAAGCCCATCCAGAATTCTGCCGTTTGTTTAAGTGTTTCTCCCCCTCCCTCAAAAAATATATTTGTCTTTTATGTTGGGGGGGGGTGAGGCGTGGATGGTGGCGGCAGGGAGGTATTTTATTTGCCCAAAGATTTTCCAGCCAAAGTGCCCCTTTGCTTCTGACGGACCCTGCCTGCACGCACGTTTGATTGCAGGGATTAATAAGACAAAGCGCGGTGGCGAGTTGTGGCTGAGGAGTGGCGTTCCTAATGAAATGGTAAAATAGATAAATGAGAGTGGTGGTGTGCTCCTGCTCAGAGTGACTGCCCCCCACCAGGATTAAGTGGACTCCTCCTGTTCCTTTGTGCCAGTTTCCCAGCAGCACAATCGGCCCAGAGTCAGCAGCACAAGTGGCGCGCAGCAGCCCCCCTTCGCTCTCTCTCACTCTCTTGTCCCCCGTTCCAACTCCAATGCCCCCCCCCCATCTTAGGCCCGCAATTACCAGAGCACTCATTCAGCACACCTCTTCTCAGACAGACACCCCCCCCCTCTAAAATACTCCCACTCCCCTCCAAATACAACAGGAGTAACATTTACATTTGAGTCATCTAGCAGACACTCTTATCCAGAGAAACTTACAATTAGTCCTCCTAACATACTCTCAGGTTCTTCCGACTACCACAGTTTCCACAAACTGCTCTGAAGAGTTGATCCTGTAGAAATAAATGGCCCTTTATAGTTTAAGCTCATCTCCCTCCCCGTTTGTTTTCAATGTTTGACTCCCCCCGCGTGGAAAGGTTCAAAAAAGAACTTCAACCTACAGAAAGAGTTCAGAGTTGGGGGCAGGATGGATGGGGGCATTGGAGTGCAGAGATAACAGGATTTTATTATTTTTGGTCATCTGCTTTAGTTAGATTTTGCCGTAATGCCCTGGCTTGTCCTCTTGATTCGATTTGGAAGGGGAGGGGGGGTTGTGCAGTTTGTTTGTTTGCTGTGAGAGAGCCCGTGGGGGTACAGTAATCTAATGGGAGCAGCCAGCAGCACATGAAGTGACTGACCAGGTCAGTATGTCACACGCCTGCTGCCTGCCTGCCCCAGCCTGTCCAGCCCGTCTCAGTGCCCTAAATACTCCCTCATGCCCAGTCACATTACTGACCTCAACTGACACTCTCTCTCCACTCAATGCCCTCTCTCCTTCCACCCATCCGCCACAGACTGAACTTGAGCTCTGAATGGAACAAACTCTGATTAGCACTGAGTAGTCAAGCCATTATCAGTGCTCAGTGCTGCTCGCACATCAGGAGCAAATCTGTAGCATTATGCTTTAATCTCTCGCTAATCTCATATTCTGTAGGAAGAGAGAGAGGGGGGGGGGTCACTGTGTAACATAATGCCAGCTTTGTGGGAATGTGGTGGGAACGGTGCAGTTGTCCAACTCTGCTGGAGCACCACTTATAACCGTCTAGCCGTCGGGCCTCGTCTCCTCCTCTCTGATTCCTCCTAACGGAGGAGGGCTCCTCTGGGCCTGGGATGGGGGGGGGGGGATTCTGAGGTCGGACAGGAGCAGACGGGAGGAACACAATTTTGTGGGGGTGGGCTTTAAGGAGGGAGGGGGAGAGTTGGGGGCACAAGGGCAGAGCTGGGGGAAGATGTAAGGATCCGCCACAGGCTGACAGCACAGCCACACAGGAAGGAGATCACAGCCGAACCACCCCCGGTTCAACATCCACCCCCCCCTCCGCTGGCTCCACAGCCTCCGGCCCCCTGCTGGACCCCTCTTCCTGGGAGGCCTGTGCACTGTGCTCTCCCCTCTGAATCAAAGGGGGGGGGGGGTAAAAAATAAATATATGGAGGGGAGAAAAAGCAGCAGAGCCTTATTTCGACTCCCATTGTCTCCTATTCAGACACCGGGAACGTCTTGAAATCGACATCTTAAACGTAACCTCTAACCCCTTTCCCAGTTTCGACTTGGGAATCCGCCTATGGTGTTGTTTTTATTAGCTGTATTTTTGGTTTGTTCCTCGTTGACGGGATAATCCAGAAATAGGAATGGAGGGAGGGATGGATGGATGGCGAGTAAGAGAGAGCCCCAGACTGAGCTGTTATCCTGGGACCAGGGCGCTCGCTCTCCCCTCTTTCCGATTGTTGGCTCTGGGTCTGGGACTGGCCTTTGTTCAGCCATAATCTGCAAGTTGCTTAAAAGTAAACAGGAGATTTGCTGGCATCCACAGCCCGTGCCTGGTTTGTCTCCAGAGCAGATAACGCGGCGGGCCCTCGTGTCAGGCAAGCCTCTTCCTCCTCCACCTCCCTCCACACACGCCACGGACAACAACCTGGCATTGCAGCAAATCAACGAAATGAGCCTGAAGTTGGACATTCTTTTTTTTTGTAATGGAGGCTGTTCTATCATTGGGAATCCAACAAACCTGTCACTTTCATGACCATTTGCTCCTCGTGTGCAGACGAGTTGTTTTAGTCAGTCTGTACAAGAAATGAACCTGAGTGGTATGGTGTATTGCATGAACCCGTAGCGTTTATTTTTCACTTTTAATTTAACCTTTATTTATCTAGGTGTCAGAGCCAGTTCACTGCTCCAGGCAGGTTTAAATTGTATACATTTTTTTATCGTGCAAAGGCTCTTGGAGATATTATTTCCCATTCAAAGAAACAACAGCTTGTTGCTCTCACTGCGGCCCGACTCCTCTAGCTCCCACTGTAATGCGATTTTGAGTAGGAGTCGTTGGAAACCACTCAGTTGTTATTTAATACATTTAGGGTGGTTTTCTCCCTGTCCTTCCCTGTGGTTTGCCCGGCAACAGAGAGCCAGGGTTCTGCTGCCACTGATGAAGGCAGTCCTCACTGTTGGCTGACACTAGGGGAGTATATTTTGGCCGACAGGATCGGGAGCGGTAAAAATAGCTGCTGGCTGTTGATAGAGCCCTGCCTGTCCGTCTAAGAGTTCAAAATCCCATAATGCGCCATCGACCACCTTAACCTCCCCTCCTCCTCTAACCATCCCTCCCTCCCTAGACTCTTATCACCTCTGGGCTGGGCCAGTGTGTTCCCTACTCCCTTCGTCTGGTGGAGGAGCTCTAGTCTGGCCCCTGTCAACCGTCTCAGTCCCCCTAGTCAGAGTAATTAGGCTGAAACATGTGCTGGGGAATGTCAGCTGTTGTTTGTGGTTGTTTGGGTTCCTGCTCCAGTTGGAAATGGTTGCATAAAGGCAGTGGGGCATAGTAAATAATCTCCCGGGGGGTTGAACCAGAACCCAAGGTTAACGCAGCGCCCACACCGCCTGTGAGAGCTGCTACTAATAGGCAGGGGGCCTCAAAGGAGATGTGTTTTACGGCTCCAGTCATGCTTAAAAGGCAAAGGTCACCGGAGGGGTCGGCGGGGTCAGCCCAGGGTTTAGGGCAACCTGCTGTGGCGGCAATCCAGGTCAACGTTCGTCTGAGGGAACGAGGTGTGTAACAGGTGGCTCACTCTGACACTTCAAATAAACTGGCCAACCAGGATTTGTCAGATTGATGCAGTCGCTGCCAACCAGAGAACATTGCCTATGTGGAGACTACACACTGCCACCTCATCTTTCTCCAGTGCAGAAAAAACGCCTTGGTCACTGTTTAAATGATCATTTTTTAATTACTATTAGTACAATGCTGTTCCCGGGCAGTTTAGAGAGCCAAATAATTGGCCGGAAGTAGGAGGAGGGGGGTTGTCGTGAACGTCGAGCCTGAGTCAGGCTTGGCTTGACGAACAGCAACAAACCCAAGTCTTGGAAAGGTACACTGTCCACATTTGAGTGGAGTTCTAGTTGGCTCCTACTCGCGCGGCACCCGTGGTAGATTTGATAGCGAGCCCTGGGCCGGCAGCCATACCGACTGGGCTTGAGCAGAGCAGGGGCTTGTGTTGTGTGAGAGGGAAACAGCTGAGAGGAGCGCGACAGTCGGGACATTTCCCTGGGCAGCAACACGAGGGGGCCCCCCCTGACAGTGGTAGATCCAGGGTCCACACTCACCCGTGGATGTGTTCTTCATCTGTTGCATGTACTGCTTTGTGGTCAGTGTGTCATGTACTGCTTTGTGGTCAGTGTGTCATGTACTGCTTTGTGGTCAGTGTGTCATGTACTGCTTTGTGGTCAGTGTGTCATGTACTGCTTTGTGGTCAGTGTGTCACATACAGTAGCAACGGCTGGCCTGACCATTGTGATCAACTTTCTTCTGGGGCGGCAGGTAGCCTAGTGGTTAGAGCTGACGAGGTAAAAATCTGTCGTTCTGCCCCTGAACAAGGCAGTTAACCCACTGTTCCCTGATAGGTGGTCATTGTAAATAAGAATTTGTTCTTAACTGACTTGCCTAGTTAAATAAAGGTTAAATAACATGACAATTTTTTTTTTTAAATGTAGCCTGCCAACTGTTGACCCCTTTGCCCCAATGCTTGAATGCTTGCAATAGACATTAAGTACGGTACCGTCCATCCCATGTCCCGTTAGTGTATTCTTATGTGGCTTAACCTTTTGTGGAGATGGTCCAGACCAAGCTGTGTGTATGTGTGTTCATTTGTGTGTCAAGGCGCTTACCTCAGGACGATCAGTCAATAGACTCTCATTAACTTCACATGCACTCTGGCTGGATAATAAGATGACTGTTGTGCAGTCTGAAATCAGAGCCTCTCGCCTTACCCACCTATTCCTCCCCAGCAACACAGACTGGGATTTATTTTTGTCCCGGTCCCTCTACATGTTATGGGGGGGGGACACAGACAATGCCTCCTTCATTCAGCAAGGAGTCACGGAGAGATCATCTTTGCCCCACCCCCCCTTTCTTGTATCCGCGGATGCGTCATTCATTTGTGTGCAATCACCAACGATCAGTCGTAGATTTTTTATTCTCTGTTTCTGATACACTTCAACACTGAGTCATTTGAAAAGCAGGGGTTGGAAACTAAATAATTTCGTTTTGAACATAATTATTTTTTTTTTGTTCCGTTCCACTGTTCCAAACAGCAAAAGAAAGTTTGAACCCTGAAAAACTATCGGTTTATATCATTCCTTTCAGTACATTTTTAAACCTCTGAAATATACAGTACCAGTGAAAAGTTTGGACACACCTACTTATTCCAGGGTTTTTCTTTATTTTTACTATTTTCTACATTGTAGAGTAATAGTGAAGACACAAAACTATTTAAAAAAAGTGTTTAACAAATCAAAATATATTTTATATTTGAGATTCTTCAAAGTTGCCACCCTTTGCCTTGATGATAGCTTTGAGGTAGTCACCTGGAATGCATTTCAATTAACAGGTGTGCCTTGTTAAAAGTTAATTTGTGGAGCCAATCAGTTGTGCTGTGACAAGGTAGGGGTGGTATACAGAAGATAGCTCTATTTGGTAAAAGGCCATATTATGGCAAGAACAGCTCAAATAAGCATAGAGAAATGACAGTCCATCATTACTTTAAGACATGAAGGTCAGTCAATCCGGAAAATTTCAAGAACTTTAAAATATTCTTTAAGTGCAGTCGCAAAAACCATTAAGTGCTATGATGAAACTGTCTCTCATGAGGACGGCCACAGGAATGGAAGACCTTCTACACCTACATTGCTTGCTGTTTGGGGTTTTAGGCTGGGTTTCTGTACAGCACTTTGAGATATCAGCTGATGTAAGAAGGGCTATATAAATACATTTGATTTTGATTTGATTTGACCCAGAGTTGCCTCTGCTGCAGAGGATAAGTTCATTAGCATTAACTTTGCCTCATAAATTGCAGCCCAAATAAATGCTTTCCACAGTTCAAGTAAAAGACAAATCTCAACATCAACTGTTCAGAGGAGACTGCGTGAATCAGGCCTTCACGGTCGAATTGCTGCAAAGAAACCACTACTAAAGGACACCATTAACAAGAAGAGACTTGCTTGGGCCAAGAAACACAAGCAATGGACATTAGACCGGTGGAAATCTGTCCTTTTGGTCTGATGAGTCCAAATTTGAGATTTTTGGTTCCATCCGCTGTGTCTTTGTGAGACGCAGAGTAGGGGAACGGATGATCTCAGCATGTGTGGCTCCCACCGTGAAGCATGGAGGAGGAAATGTGATGGTGTTTTGCTGGTGACACTGTCTGTGATTTATTTAGAATGTAAGGCACACTTAACCAGCATGGCTACCACAGCATTCTGCAGCGATACGCCATCCCATCTGGTTTGCTCTTAGTATCATTTGTTTTTCAACGGAGCAATAACCCAACACACCTCCAGGCTGGAAAATCAGCCAACAAGTGCTCACCATATGTGGGAACTCCTTCCAAGTATTCCAGGTGAAGCTGGTTGAGAGAACGCCAAGAGTGTGCAAACCTGTCATCAAGGCAAAGGGTGGCTACTGGAATACGTTTCTGAGTGACAGTGAGGGCTTTGTTTTGGCGCTTTGTTGGATTATTTGTGGGACTGAAAAAAAGCCTGTAACATAAAATACCGTTATTAACTCGTTACCATGCTTTTAAAATAAATATTTTTTTCCCCTCAAGTTTTCTGTTATGTTCCCTCAACCGGTTCCAAATCCTCATTGAAACTGAAATAAAATATGATAATAAACCTTTTCTAGCTTCTGTTATTTTTAAAATTCATTTTCCCCTATCAGATAACTCTCATTGGATGATTCATAAGAGCTGGAATCTCCAGGCACTTGGCTTTTAGCGCAAAGCCCTGTGAACTGCAGCTGTGAGTCTGTTTCTGCTGTCGTTTGGGCCAGAGTGTTATTTATTATTCAGTGAAAGCTATTACTGTGGATAAGAGGCTCCTCTCAGGCCTGTATCGATTGCTTTAATTGCCCCGAAAGATTGTCAACTCTTAAGATAGATATTAAAGGAAGCTGCCAGGATGCATGGCAATGGGGATGGAGGGAGGGATGAGGAGGGGTTGGCCCAAAGCAGGAGAAGGGCGAGAAATTTCCCTGACCTCCATGTAGCACTGATAGAGGAATCAATAATGTCTTGTGAATATCCCAGGCATTCGCTCACAGACGCAGGACGGTAAAACGTGGGGGAGAGGAGCAACATCCAGCCATCCTCACCCATCGATCAATACGTATGGGAGAAGAGCTTGAGGGAGCGAGCGAGAGAAGAGGGAGAGGGATGCCATTACTGTCATAGAGGAGTCCCAATTGTCAGCAAGGCACCGTGGGCTGACCTACAAAAGTAACACCAACGTCCCCCTCTCGAGGGGAGGCGACGTGGTCAACGCACACACACTACGGTAGGGATCACACATAGGAGTGTGAGATGTAATCCAACTGGTGGCGTTTGCTGCTTGGAGATGGATGGAACCCGCGATAGGAGGGAGGAAGGGGGAGAGGAGAGCTGCTGTGGCTACAGCTGCGAGCTGCTCTTTACAGACTCGGTTTCTGCTCTTGATTCTGATCTGATTTCCCCCCAACAGAAAGCGGTCATCTAAGGCGCCGTTCACTCACCACACCCAGTCTTTAGCCCACAGCATGGGCCCCCCTTTGACGGTCACGGATCTGACCAGCCACTTACTCTACTGTACTCCACCAAGTCAGCGTGGCCCTGGCCGCATGACCTAACCACTTCTCCACTCATCAGTACCAGGCTCAGCTATCCTAATAGCATCGTCAGTTAGAGTATTGTATGAGGTTGTCTTTATTACCCTAAGTAATACTACCTGTGGAAAAGGTACTGTGAACAAGTCAATTGATACATTAATAAACTCTTGATGCATTCCACCCAATCACTTGGCAAACTGAGTGACCCAGGAACCAGGAAAAGGTATCCCTGGAGAAAGATGTCGGTTAGGTCAAGATATTTTGTCTAAAACAGAGAAGTGAAGCTGAGCATTACCCCACAGGAGCTTTGAAACATCTCACCGTCACCCAGACCCGGGCCTTCTGACAGCCTTCGGCTGCATGGCACTGTCAGGACAGATGGAATGGATTACTCCATATGCAGTAAATAGCAGCTAAGTCTTTGGCCGGCCATCATTTTGATGTTAGGGATGCTGCTTTACGGTACTTAACCTAAATGCACATGCTTGTCAACCATTAGCAGATACTTCGACAGCAAAGTGTGACATTGCAGTTCGTTAAGCTATTACTTTGATAGGTTGAAGTCTAACTCTTGGCGGTTGTAAAAAAATAAATAATAATAATGTTATTGGGGTAGGGATTTTGAGTTGACTGTAACCTAGTGGGGTGGAGGGAAACAACTGTTTGACAAGGTACTGTACAAGGCCTTGGGACGCCTCAGGTCGTCCTCAAAGAGAGATCCTTAGGTCGTTCATTGTTTGGCAGTGCCGCGGGTTGGCAGACAAGCTGCTCTCCCAACTCTAGTTTCCCCTCTTGCCTAAAGCACACAGGTGCGATTAAGGAGGAAATCTAGCACTAATCTTGCAATCCTGTCTGATTTATAGCTATTAGCCTCAGCATGACAGAAGGAAGAACGAAAGGGTGGAGGTGGACGCTCCACTTCACCCAAAAGAGTGACGGGGGATTCCTCATCTTGTTAGGGTGACGTCATTGTCACCGCCTACCCAACCTCCTGCCACTCAAACTTGTCACACTCGCCCATTCCCTCCCTCCAGTGCACACAAGGTCACTGTTAGCGAATGAGAGAAGAAGAGAAGGAATGGCTGAGGGGGAAAGGTGGTGGCGGTGAGGGCTGGTGGTGTGGCGGCATCTGACCACATCCGGTTGCACTGGGACCTTCCGCACACTTGGATTAGCCATCACTCAGCCCTACCCACCATCCCTCTTTACCTCCCCCTCGCCGCTGATTGGCCCTGGCCACCCTATTAGTTCATATGGTCTGGCGGTCATGTGATTAATAGAGGGTCAGCTGGCTCGGGGTGGCGGGGCGGGAGAGGAGCCACTGGGTTTGTGTGACCTTTCCTCAGGATAAAGTGAAGCAGGGAAGGACAGAGCAGGGTTACAGGGGGGTGGTGGCAGGACAGCAAGGCTTACAGGGCCAGCTGAAGGGCTGTGGGATGAAGGTCCCAGACGGGTTTAACCTCCAGGAGCTGAGCTTGGACTTGGGATTGGACGTCACCTGCTGTTCCCCTCCCGGCAGTCTTTACCTATTGATGTCCCAACTTCACCCACTGTCCCCTATCCTAACCTGCATAAACTAGCAATGTAGATGCACGTGCAGGTGTGTAAACATGGTTGATATATCTTGACGAGATTATCCAGCTTTCATTTTGGTCTCACGGCATGTCAGGTAACACAACTTCAGAAGGGAGTCCAGACTCAAGCCCTCTTCCAAGTTTGCCAACTCCTGCCTCCCTGAGGAAAGCATTATACCACCTCCCCTCCCAAAAATAAGTCGATAACCATCAAGTTGATGGGAGTGAAAATGACTGGAGCCCCATTAGAAATTAGCTGTAGATTTCTGCTGCCTGCCTGGCTGGCCTGCTAGCTGTCCCGTCTCTTATGTATGGCTGCAGCTCACCCCGCTGTCCTCAGCACTCCCATTAAAACCCCTCTTCCAATCCAAGGCATCCAAAAGATTTGAGAATGACCTTGCGGTGTTCCTGGCCTACTTTGTGAGTGCTCAGGATAATTTATATATAAAAGGGAGGGGGTTGGGGGGGTGGGGGGTTGAAAAATGGCCATTTCCATCTTTAGGTGGCCGGGGCTCTCCATTATCAAAATGGGCTGAGTCACCGTACCGCGGGAATCGTAATGAGCAGAGCACCCAGGCCCGAGCCCAGAGAGAGCACAGTCTCTCTCTCTCTCTCTCTCGTTCTCATCACTCCCTCTCTTTGCTCTCTAGTTTTATGATGCAACCGATTATGCACCAGGTTAACCCATTGATTTATTGGAGACATGGCCACGTTCATGAATCTTTTGTTTTATACTTTTGTATACTCATGTATTGATTGACATGTTTAGCATGCATCATTATGTATTTATTTCCATATGAATATTTTCATGAAAGTAGAACAGTGACGTGGCCCCTCTTAAATAGATTTGCATTCCGATATGAAAAGAGAGTTTGGACCGGGGTGCGATTTCACATGGCTCCTCTTCAAATTGGACGGGAAGCTGAGGAAACGTGGCAATCTTGTATGGTTTGAATTAGGCTGTTCGAGTGTATGCTTTTTGTATGTGAGGCAGAGAGAGAGAGAGAGAGAGAGAGAGAGAGAGAGAGGCAGGGACATACAGTAGACAAAGGCAGTAGCAACTTGTCGAAAACGAGCTGTGGTTTTCCCCCCTCTCCTTGTTTTGCCTTCCCCTTGTGCAGCTGGTTTGGAGGATGAAGTATCTTCTAACCACACACCTCCCCTCCTGTCACCACAGCCATGGCAGTTCCAAACCTCCTCACTCCCTCCCTTATTCCTTCCTTGCCTGCTGGAAAACTCTCACTAGACCTCCTGCCTCTTTCTCGACCCAGACACAGCCAAGCTGTTCTCCCCCCACCTCCCCAAAAAAACTCCCCGATCCCATTTGCCTTAGCTCTCATTGTGTGCTCTCTTGTCGTCTTTCATACCTGGTGGCAACTCAAAAAAAACATCCCCAGTGAATTCCAGGGGAATCTGTAGGTCGGTAGGTAAGCCACAAAACCCCCTCTGTGGGGGAGCCCGAGGAGCCTAACCGCTGCGTTTGGTTCGCCCCCAGACAGGAAAAAGCAGCTCTCAAATCCTCTCCAACAATAATGAGCCTAACGCTGGCAGATCAGCCGCCTTATCCTTGCTAAGGTTGTTAGCGTGCCGGAACAAGTCGTTCCTCTTGCACTGTAAGTACTTTACAAGGGAGAGCAGCTGTTCCTCCCACCAACCCGCGAATCGTCCAAATTATTTCAGTTCCAGGTATTCAAAATCACGATGGCTTAGGAGAGACATCGGCGATAGCCTCAATATCTAATTACAGCGGTTCGTTGCCACGGGGGTGACTCTGAACTGCATCGGTTAAACAATGTAAAGTACGGGCAAGATTCCTCACCAACACCGTGCATTGACATGGCTGAGAGCCACGTCCTCGGCGGAGGCTTTGAACTTGACTCCTACTCTGTATATGGTGTCATCGAGTTCATCAGTTGTACATAAACATTTGGATGATTTGCTCAGTTGTCTCTGGGTACAGAACTGAATCAAGGCATTATTGTCCAGCAGAACTATCAGCCTACAGTACATGGGTTGGGAGTTCTTGTGTGGACCGAGCAGCTAAATGGGGTACGCTTACGATAATAGTGAGGCACAAGGTCGTCACATCATCGCAGTGAGGGATTGGTGTGACGCCCATTAAACTTAAGCTTAAAGGAAAACAACTGAATCAGCTGAAGACAGGAGCAGGGCCGGACTACCGCATTTGGGTCACCGGGCACTGATCTGTTGTATAATGCTCTTCTACACATTTTGTTATGAGACTGAGAACATTTTGCAGTTTTTAAGCTAATTTCCTACAATTCTACACTTTTTGCCATGGGGCTGAGAATTTTTTTAAATTTTTTATAGCATCTCATGCTTTTGTTCACATTTTGCCATGAGGCTGAGAGAAATGTGCAAACAGGCTAATTTCCTGGGCCCAGATAGCATATGGAGTTGGGGGCCCCGGGGCACGTGCCCTACGTACCCGTTTGGTATTCTGGCCCTGGATTGGAGACCAAACAGAGTCCATAGAAGGAGATGGTCAAGACAAATATGAGACGGCCACGATCCAAAATCATACAAAGAATTGTGTCAACCTGTTTCTATGGTGGATATTTCCCCTTATGATTTACGACGCCTGATTATTAGGTTTTTAGGGCCCACAATGCCTTAATATAAATCTTAATTAAGGTGAAAGTGAGAGGAAAACTCCACAGAGTATATGATTTAATGGGATGGGTGGCTGGGGGAGCAACTAATCCGCAGAATACTGAGTAGACGTCCCTGATTTTTCTCTCTCATTCTCCCCCCCCCCCCCCCCCCCGCCCCCATCATCCCAGGGTTAGGTTGATCAGAATTACCCCCTATTACTTGTTCCCCACAGGCTCGGTAGCTTACTGTAGCTTTCCCCAATCCAGAGTACCATACCTGGAATCTCCCCAGCTGGTGGTGTTAAAAATAACGTACTGTGTCGACGTCTTTGTATCGCTAAGCTGAATGTAAGATCATTGTGAGAGCAGCAAACGTCTTACTTGTTCCAACCAGAGTGGCACCTCTACCCTCTCAGCTGGCTTTGCCATATCGACAGGCACTCCAGCTCGTACCCCTTGGCCTGCCCTGCTCGCACACTCGCTCGTTTTTTTAGCATGCCGCTGACACGAGACTGTGATGTCACACAAAGCTGCTTGGCTGTATCGTGTGACTTGTGTTGTGTGTGTGTGTGTAAGGGACGGACAAGCACTGAAAGGAGGGGGTCTCCGGCACAGCCCTGGCCTGTATGCGCCAGCCCCCCGCCTTACAGATGCCAGTACAGATGGGACCCCCATACCTGCCTGCATAGCTAATGAATCCGGATGGTATTTCCCCCCTTATAAACCATAAATATGTAATTTGTTCAGCTGTCACCATTAAATATGGATGTGAGAGACAGCAATTGTTTTGGGTCATAAACAGCGTGCCACCGCACATCAGGAGCGGAGCGCTCGGGAAACGCAAAAATAACGAGAACAATAGTATTAGTTTGAGAGATGGAGAAGGATGGAGCCGAGGCTGCCTCGACCAGGCTTTGGAGGCTGTCAGTCATGCGGAGGGGGATTCCATATCTACTGCGGAGAGAGACTGAAGAGACTAGACGGTTCTCAGAGTGGCTATCAGTGGCTGCTGCTGCTCGGTCTGTTTGCCCTGGGAGAGATGACACCCTCCTCTGTCTGTGTTTAAGTGCGAGTGGGCGGCTTGCTAACCAGAGCAATCCAGGGAGCCATGCCCCTTTCCACAAAACCATCCGTCTTTGTTTTTCTCCCTTTTCTCCCACTTTCACCACTTCGTCAGAAAGGTTGAAATGTCCGTTTCTTTACTCAACCTGCTTTCTTCCGAAATTGGATGCCATGGGGAGTTTACGATAGAACCACCAGAGTTTGACCATGTTTCTCCATACTAGTCCACTGGGTGCACACCGCACTGCCCACTCTGGCCAGAGAGCGAGAGAGAGATACTCCTTTGTTCCGCCTCCACCCCAAACAGCCAAAAGTGAAAGAGCCAAGAGCCCAGTGGGAGTCAACCAGCGTCCACACTGGTTTCCTAATTGCCTCTTTTAATAGCTCCAGCCCCACCATCCCCAGCTCCCAGCAGTGGTCCTCTCTCCACTGTCCTTAGGCTGCTCGCTGGGTAAGACAATCAGTTTGACCTGGGCCCCTGTGGCCCTAGGGTCAGCTGGGCGGAAGGGATCCACCGTGATCCTTTCCACAGAACATTCCACCGTGATCCTCTTTCATATGATTCACTGATGCTGCCTGGCCGAGCCAGCAGAAGCCAGCGGGCCCTGATACGATTAGGTTCCCCGCGGGCCATCTTGTACCCCCCCCCGGGGCACAGGGAGCTATGTCAGCAAAGCCCCATTTGACTAAATCCTCATTGGAGGTGACAGTGGACCTAGGACACTTAAGCCCAGTGTCTGTGTCTACCACACGTCAACTGGAGATCTGACGTTTCCCAGCTAGTACGACTTCTAATCAGTGGAAAGTCATTGGGTTCCTTCCATACCTCCATTGGTAGCACAGAGCAGCTGGCCGGGGTCAAGTGCACACACTGAAGATCTGATGTTTTGAGCTCAGTGGAGAAGGATCCCCCCTTCTGTCTCTGCTTACTGCAGTAGTAGTAACTCATGTTGCAGAATTCTGCTCACTTTCTCCAAATTCCAGGGGATTTGGGGGAACCTACCGGAATTTTGCTAAAGGTAGCTCTAGGTAGCAACCATCTGGTAAGTAGTGGTGGCAGCACAGTGTACAGTAGGGCTTAAAATCCAACTAAAAGTAATGTTAGGTCAGCCCTAATGTTTACATTGTGGTTTCCCCGCTCCCTCCCATGCCGTCTCATATTATCATGAGGAGTGTTGCCCATACGGGACTTGTCGTCCTTTATCACCCTACAGACGTACAGCCACACTGATTTATGCTCTAAGAACACCATTTGCGGTGGAGTTATTTTAATGGTAGGGCATATATGCTATATTTGAATGTCAATTTTAGAAAACGAACCGTTCAGTGGTTCTGGAGCGTTGTGTCGTTTTATTTCTTCTATGGTGTGTAATTCAGTGGCTCGAATTTCTTGTAAATGTTCATACGGTACTTATCGACAGCAGAACACGTGAAGGCATTATGTCTCGTGTTTTACATTGTCCCTTTCTCTCAGAGCGTCGACATCTTGCCTCGTGCAACTGCCTCCGTTTGGAATAGAGTCACATTGGAGGTCTGTCGCTAACTGGGTGCTTTCTGTTAACCAGACGTTTGTCTGTATATGCAGTGTGTTTATACGGTGAGCGGAGGGTTGGTTTGCTACTCTCTCCCAGTCCCAGTACATTCTACCCAGTGTAGTGACCTGCCTGGCAGTGGCTGTAGTTACTGGGGTGGCAGCTCTGCTCAAACTTTAGCCTCCAGGCAAATATTTGCGTTATTCATGCATGCGGCGTTGAACTGCACTGAGCCAGTGCCGGTTGGGGATTTATTGCGAGTGTGTGTGTGTGTGTGTGTAGGTGTGTCTTGTTGCCCTGGTCTGCTGCCCCTGGGCCAGCCAGGGTTGTGATGTCAGCCCCCCTGAAGGGATCTGAGCCTGTTAACTCCTGTGTGTGTGTGTGTGTGTGTGTGTGTGTGTGTGTGTGTGTGTGTGTGTGTGTGTGTGTGTGTGTGTGTGTGTGTGTGTGTGTGTGTGTGTGTGTGTGTGTGTGTGTGTGTGTGTGTGTGTGTGTGTGTGTGTGTGTGTGTGTGTGTGTGTGTGTTCACATGTCCCAAAAGTCCAGGGGTTCTCTGGGCTCCGGCTCCCGGACACTGCACAGTTAATGTTTTTTCCTGGCCCACTTTCAAACTTCCCCTCAACCTCCCGTACCAGCCAGCCCAGCGCTGAACAAAAAAAAAACAAGCTTGCTTCATCTGTTTCTACTCAAACCTTTCCCCACTCTCACTTTCCCAGTTTTCCGATAAAAAAAAATTGTCAAAAAAGAAGAAGAAAATAAGTCTTTAAAAGAAAAGAGCTGCAGGTTTTCCTGCTTTTTGGCACACTTTCGACGGCAGCCATTTTAAGATTGGAGCAAGAGAGTGGGAGAGAGAGGAGGGAGAGAGGGAGAAAGAGAATGTCGCTCTCAGCCCTCCTTACATGGCGGATAGATTTGCTCCGCTTCCTGACCAATCGTAGGTGGCCATAGGATCATGTGATCATGCCACGATAGCACAGTCTCCTGCAGCAGACAATCCTTCTCTTTTCCCCTCTTTCTCTCCCTCTCTTTCCTCCCCTTTCTGGAAAGACTGCTCAAATGTCCTCAGTCTGAATCTTGTTTCCAATGACAGTTAGAAAGCATATTTTGGGTCCGGTCCGAATGGGGTACAACAAACTCCTCTCGCTTCAGGACAGGCTGGCTTTCCAGCGTAGAAGCTTCGTTCGGGAGGAAAAGTTTTGTGAGCGGTCGTACAGCTCTAGCGCTGCTCACATTCTTCATGTTTCATGGATTTCCCTTCCTGGCCTGAGTCCAAGAGCTAGGGATAGGGCTGGGGTGAAGAGAGTGAGGGAGGGAGGGGGGGGGGGGAGGAGGCAGAGAGACTCTCACTCTAAAAAGAGAACTTAGTGGTCTGACACCCCAATTTCTTTCTTTATTTTTTCTGTTACTTCCTCTCCTTTTCCTCCCCTGGCCTGTAACCAAGCATGAAGAGATTAGTGCCAAATTTCAACAAAATAACAAATGATGATGTAATGAGTCGCCTGCGTAACAAATGCCTCAATGCTCCGGGAGAGCCACCAAGCCAAAACCTAATGAGGTGTTTTCCTGTGTGTGTGTGTGTGTGTGTGTGTCTGTGTCTGTGTGTGTGTGTGTGTGTGTGTGTGTGTGTGTGTGTGTGTGTGTGTGTGTGTGTGTGTGTGTGTGTGTGTGTGTGTGTGTGTGTGTGTGTGTGTGTGTGTGTGTGTGTGTGTGTGTGTGTGTGTGTGTGTGTGCACGTTCACCTGGGGTCCTGTAGATACACACACTGCCCCTTGCCTATCCCTGCACCACCAGTTGCTAGCGGTTTCCTAATCAATGAATATCTCCCTCTTGCCTCATGTCTAATTTCCAGCGATCCCACTAACTCTTCACCCAGACTGTTTCAGACTTGCTCATGCTCAACTTTGCCGTCCTTTGTGTATTTATTAGAAATGTTCGGAACATTTCTTGCCAGGAAGCCAGACAGTGCAATACTTGTTAACTAAACAATGCATCAGGGAGGCAATATTTTATTTTGGTGCATTTCAATATCAGATCCATTTTTATCTCCAGTCCAATTAGCTTTTCCCTCCCTCTAATTCCAGATGAAGTCATGTGTAGTGAAATGTCGTTAGGATAGATTTTTTTAACCCCGGTTCAAAATGGAATTGGAGTTGCATAGTAGGACCCCCCCTCCAAACCCCCAGCTCTCTCCAGAAGTGGTTCGAAGTCTAAGTGGAGCTGTCTGTTTTCTTCCGTTTGGTGTCTAGTGAATGCGGCGGCCCAGGTTTCTAAAGGCCTCTGGGCCGGAACTTTCCATGTCACTCCTCTCCTCCTTGTGCTTGTGTTGTGGCTGTAAACAAACGGCCAAGTGGTCAGCTTCTGTGGTCAACTCTCTAAACGTTCTGTGCATGTTTCTCAATCCATTCCCAGTGGGAGCCCCGGGATTACATGTTTTTGTTCTAGACCAGCACTAACACACCTGATTCACCACATCAAGGCATATTATGGCATGCCTGTTCAGTCATTGATAGGTTCACATGGTATAATAAACAATGCTTTCTTTAGGATATTCAATACTACATTTAATACTAACTACTAAATAGTTAACCAAATAGCTACCTGGACATTCTTAATTGACCTTCTTTGCACAAACTATTTTGACCGCATACGCTGCTGCTAATATTTATTATCTATCCTGTTGCCGAGTCACTTTACCCCTACCTATATGTACATATCTACCTCAATTACCTTGTACCCCTGCACAGCGACTCGGTACTGGTACCCCGTGTGTATAGCCAAGTTATCGTTACTCATTGTGCATCTATTCCTTGTGTTATAATTTCTCTCTATATTTTTCTCTCTGCATTGTTGAGAAGTAAGCATTTCACTGTTAGTCTACACCTGCTGTTTACCAAGCATGTGACAAATAAAATGTGCTTTGATTTAACACAATAAGTTACTCCTCTCACAGCCCTGTCATGGGTGAGGACTCTAAATCTGGAAAATGAGATACTACAGTAGACTTTATCAAGGTGCATCAGTACGCTTTGAGATGAGAGATGAACTGTTCATGTACAGTGAGTATCAGGGAGCTGCTGTGTGGAGCCCTAACAGAAGCCAGCAGACCCCAGGGCGGAGAGCACACACACACAAACTGCTGCTGCGGGGATGGCTTGTGTTGGCGTCGTCCTTGCAGCGCTCGCTCCATCCCTTAACCATGTCTAATAGCAACACGGCGGCGAGCTCAACCACAGCTCTTGGCAAGCCTCTCTCCCTCCTCTACTCTGAGCCAGACGAACAAAAGGAAGCTCTCTCGCTCTCTGCAACTACACAGCGCTCACACACACACACACACACACACGCGCGCGCTCAAAGCAAGACAAAAGGGAACAAACGGCTCCCGCGTCGGGCGGGAAAAACAAGAGTCGAAGAGACAAAATGGCGGTTGCCGATATGGCGTGGGGGCGGCCATTACATGGCGGCTACTGGCCAGTTTCCCGAAAAATGCAATACACCACGGGCCCAGCTAGCTGATGTCTGGGGGTTGTTCAGCTTAGCTTAGCCACCCCTAAAACCTGATTCATAACTTAGCGCTCAGGCTATTAGCACAATGAGTGTTAGCTTAGCCACCCCTAAAACCTGATTGATAACTTAGCGCTCAGGCTATTAGCACAATGAGTGGGAGGGAGTGGCTCCAATTAAGCAGAGAGGAGGATCTGAGTGTCGTGTGATTTATCTGGTCAGGGACAGACAGGGTAATGACTGTAGCAGCTTGGCTAAAGCGAGGTTTTGACCACTGCTGCTAATGGTGTGGAGGGGTTGGCGGTCGGGGGGGGGGGGGGGGGGGGTCTGTGGCTACTCAGCGCACAACGGCACTCACCACAACTTTGTGTATACACACATACAGTCAAAGACTGACACACACACAAGCATGCATTCACATACACTGAGCAGCCTCACTATCTCCGTGACCATCGCCCCTCTCCCACACTTGCACCAATGTTTCAACACAATCCCACACCCCTGGCTAGGCTCCCCACTCCCCAGCCCAGCTCTCTTAGCTGACCCCTGACCTCCTAGTCAGCTCTGAGTGGGGCTCGTGTTAGCAGCGAGGGCGCGGCAGCCGCGAGGAGAGAAGAGGAGAAGGCTCTTGTGGCTGATGAGGCCTGCGAGGCATTTTTCTTCCCCTTGTTTTTACTTCTTTTTATTGTTGCTGTTTTCCCCTTCCCAGCATAGTTTGGTAATGAGAGATCTGTAAACTGCTGTTAGGAATTAAAATCCTTCACAGAAATGAGAAACATATGTAGAGGCTTGTCAGTAATAGCAGCCCCCCGTATCACAATAAGCCACAGCACTGTGAGAGAGAGAGAGAGAGAGAGAGAGAGAGAGAGAGAGAGAGAGAGAGAGAGAGAGAGAGAGAGAGAGAGAGAGAGAGAGAGAGAGAGAGAGAGAGAGAGAGAGAGAGAGAGAGAGAGAGAGAGAGAGAGAGAGAGAGAGAGAGAGAGAGAGAGAGAGAGAGAGAGAGAGAGAGAGAGAGAGAGAGAGAGAGAGAGAGAGAGAGAGAGAGAGAGAGAGAGAGAGAGAGAGAGAGAGAGAGAGAGAGAGAGAGAGAGAGAGAGAGAGAGAGGCAGCGGTTTTCAGATAATCACAGTAATAGCATGTGTTTATATTGGTTTTGGCAAAGGGGGAAAGTGTCTCTCTCTTTTTAGCGCTCTGCCGCAAACGTAAAGAGTGGCGTGCCGCTGATTAATGCAAGGCTGTGGGATTAAATGCTCGCCCCTCTACTCTCTAACCCCTAACCCGTTGTGACACTGTGGTCCATGGGACCTGTGGTCAGAGAAAGAGAACTGGACATGTGAGGAGGTGTGAGGGTGGGTTGGGGTTCCTGCTAGCAACGAGGTTGGAGTCTCATTCCATTTAGGAGAGCGTTGAACCCAATGGGTCGAGGAGCGTGGTTTCGACTGCTCCTACAGTTTTGTTTCAGTACTGCAGTCTAACTGACACCGGCCACAGAAAGACTATTTCCAAACACGGCCACATAGAAAAGTCAGATTTGATCATTCCTAATAAGACACGCTAGCCATCATTTTTGTGCACAAAACATTCACTGAATTATTCAAATAACTGTAGCTGAGCCCCCCCCCAAAATGTCAGTACTCACAGCTGAAGATATTAACATTTTATATTCATCAAATGTCTGCCTTTTTTTTTTATGACGTCTTCGCTGGTCCCTGTGCGCACTGAGTGCTCATGTGATGTTGGTCCCTATAGACCCGATGCAATCCGGATATAGACAGGGTATGAATCAGCGTATGCAAACGTGAGTAGGTTATCTTGAAAACAATTGTCGGACATCTGTATTTAGGCTCAGCCAGCTAGGTGTATGTAGGCCCAGGACCAGTCTCTGGTCGTTGTGATCGGGTTCCGTTGTGGCTAGTCACAGTGGCATGGCGTGGAGGGATGCCATGCCCGTCTCTGGCAGAAAGAGAGAGAGAGAGAATATAATGGTGTTTCCAACCACCACTGCATCCCACAGTCACTTTCCATCCCCACACACAGAGATGCGCGCACACACACACACACACACACACACACACACACACACACACACACACACACACACACACACACACACACACACACACAGATTTGTGCCAGTGGAAAGCACCGTTCTAATCTAGCCCATTCGCCCCTGTACAGTTGCTTGGTATCTTGGCACTAATTACTGACCACGGTAGTATACTATACTTTGATATATACATTATTAAAACATATTATAAACCAGGTTGTTCGAGCCCTGGACGCTGATTGGCTGAAAGCCGTGGTATATGAGACAATATACCACGGGTATGATGCAAAACTACTTGTTTACTGTTCTAATTACATTGGTAACCTGCTTATAAAAGCAATAAGTCACCTCGGGGTGTGGTACTGTATATGACCAATATACCACGGCTTAGGGTAGCGTTGTGCCTAAGAACAGCCCTTAGCTGTGGTTTATTGGCCATATACCACACTCCCTTGGGCCTTATTTCTTAATAATAAAACAGAGGATTCTTTTCCTACTGCTCCATATAACACTACAGCTAATACACCAATAGATTAACAACATCAGACAGGCCAAAATGGCAAATATAGGTCTTATATACATTATACACTCATTTATTTCCCACAGTGCTTGTTAATGCACCTTTCATGCGTGAAAATGAGGAGGTTGGAATGGTGGGTGAAAAGCAACATTTCCATATATGTAAATAGGTTATCAGAAGAAAAAAAGGGAAGGATTTTATTTTTTGTTTTAATGTTCCAAGAGGGACCTCGATCACGCTCGCACGTCTTAATACGTTTGACACAATAAATAAATGAAATCCATAATGTTCCTTCCTCTCTAACTCTACTATTAATAGAAAAGAGGGACGGCAGCTAGCGTTCTCAATTCAGACAGGATTAACATCTTTCTTGTTTGATGTGGTTCCACTTTGCCGACCGAATGCGATTTCCCTCTACCCTGTTTGTTGCCGCAGCCGGGAAACTTCAGAACCAACTGCCGATGTGCCGATGTTCTGCCTTTTTGGGGGGGGGGGGGAGAGAGAGACAATGCCAAATTGAAACCTCAGAAGGGTGGTGGGTTTAAATAATTTTCTTCAAGCTAGCTAGGCCTGGGGGGGATCAGAAGGGGGGGGGGGGTTACAAGAGGATTTCACAGAAGTGAAAATTATCAGAGCGATAGATAGTGTTTTGGAGACAAGATTTGAGTAATTGGGGTGTTTCTGGTGCACCAGGGAGCCAACCGTAGAAAGGAAAACACAAAACAAATGCAATCTGATATCAAAAATGGCATTAGTGGTTTCCTTTTCTAAACAAGCAGACGTTCCTCAGCAAACACCCCGATCGATATATATTTTACGGAAGTATTTTCTCTACATTGATAGTTGGAAATGATTCACAGTATCTCTCGTTAGGATCAACTCAAGAGAGAAAATCCACAGCAGAGGTATTTCATCTAAATATACAGTGTACTTTGTCTCCTGCTTTGGAGAAATTATCTGGCCAATCATTCAATCACCAGGCATTTTTCCTTCTCTAAAGTACAACTCCTCATCTCTCTCCAACACCTCTCCCCCTCCCCCCCCCTCCCCTATTATAACCTCCCACCTCCAACCCAAACCCATCCTCTTGACTCTCAAATCTGAAGGACACTGAATGACACTCAATGAACCACCTGTGTCTAACACCTAACAACCATTTACATTTCTATAGGCTGCTATAGGGAGGAGTTAGCTCTTACAAATGTTTGTCTAGTGTAGACTTTACCCACAGCAAACCAACTAGGGCCACAGAGAAAAGCAAGACATCTGTTCATGGTCATAGGTTACAGAAAGAGAGTGAGAGAGAGTTTGCAAGGGGGCAGTGGTCCCCAGTCTCCCAGTCCCCCTACTCTACTGTAAATTGTGTCTGTGTGTGTAAGTGTGGAGGAGATTATCTCCATTCACAAGACGCCCGCTCTAAGGGATATTATATGGAGGCCGGCTGAAAGAGGGATAAGTGTAATGGACAAAGAAAAATGTCCAAACATTGTGAGAGGGCTGAAAGACCCCGGCCGTCTATTCACACCATGGAGTGGCTCTGGGTCACTCGCAGGGAGGGAGACGGGCAGAGGGGGGCGTGAAGCCCCCCCCCGAGTGTTTGGGATGCAGCTTGACCCCCTCTTTCTTTACCCCTCTCTCCCTCTCATCACTTTCTCTCCTCATTAACACACACACACCAACATTCCACTCCCTCCCTACTTTCACATTTATCGATGAATCCCTCCAATTGCGCCCCCCCCCCGGGCCATAATTGGTTGTGGTGTGATGCATTCTGGGCTGGCATGGCCGCGAGTGGGTAACTAACACGAGGAAACGTTTTGGGCACGCTGATCACCATAAGAAAGGGGCCTCTTTCACAGCGTAGCACGATTCTGCTGTGTAAAAGAACATAATGATTGCGTAATAATGGCACATTGTAGAGTACCTTGGGGGGGGGCTCGCCACTGGACCAACGAACGGGGGGGCTAGGTAGAGCCGAGCGGAACCGGGCCGAGGTGGGCCGACGTTGCGGAGGGGACCTGGGTGGGGGGCCTTGGTTAACTCTTAGGCTGGAGCTGGTTATTCTGGTTATTATTCTAGTTATTATTCTGGTTATTCCGGTTATTATTCTGGTTATTCCGGTTATTATTCTGGTTATTATTCTGGTTATTCTGGTTATTATTCTGGTTATTATTCTGGTTATTCTGTTTGCATAGAAAATATATATATTATAATTTTTTGGTCATTTCTATGACGAAGGTAATTCAGATAAATCTGAATGAAAATATCTTCACAATGGCATGTCCACAAGAAAGATAAAAAAAGACAATGACACACTTACACGTTTCAATTGTATTTTGTCTTCTTCAGAGTGTGATACTGTGTACAGTTTACTGTATGTCGTTTTGCTGCGTAACAGGGCGGATTGAGAGGAAGATCTGAACACTGTTAGCTTAGCCGTCGTTAGCGTAACCAGACGGGCAATTAAGTTGTTCTGTTTTTTCAAGGCGACCGCACAAAAGCACGATTCATTACATGTCTGTCAAAATGTTGCGTGAAGCAGAAAAATAATAGATTTTTGATGCATGTTTGACGGTGTTTCAGTTGAATATGAAGCTCTGCTGATAGATGCCTGTCACGTGGTTTTGCAAGCGTTTTTATAGCGTTCCCATTTTTTTTACAGCTAACGTATACTAATGTGGGTGGGGCCATGTCCTTGTACAGTTTGGAGGGTGATTTTTCTCCATGCATAGCCGTGTGTGTGTGTGTGTGTGTGTGTGTTTATTGGTTTGTTTTTGTGTACAGTTGCATCTTTGTCTGTGTGTCAGTGCACAGTTGTGTGTGTGTCAGTGCACAGGTGTGTGTGTGTGTGTGTGTGTGTGTGTGTGTGTGTGTGTGTGTGTGTGTGTGTGTGTGTGTGTGTGTGTGTGTGTGTGTGTGTGTGTGTGTGTGTGTGTGTGTGTGTGTGTGTGTGTGTGTGTGTGTGTGTGTGTGTGTGTGTGTGTACAGCCAGCCAGCAGTGCATGAGTAGGGAGGTGGGGCGCAGAGCAGACAGCTGTGAAGCGGGGCTTGGCGGATCCTCCTCCATATGTTCGGGGAGCGTTGCACACAGCCACAGAAGCCCACTGCAGGCCCACAGCTACCCAGAGCACAGCGGCAGGGAATTCACAACAATGTCTCCCTGCTCTTTCTCTGCTCCTTCTTCCACTGTAGATTATAATAGTGTTTTGATGATACAAATCAGATCCATTCTTTATTAGAGTACACTAGAATACAGTATCTGTATGTTGTGGGTTAAATGTGTGTGTGGGGGGGGGGGGGGGTGTATAGGTAGGGAGTAGCATAGAGATGGTGTCTCCCTCTCCACAAAGGCAGCCTGGCACAGCTGGCAACCCTCTATGCCCGCCTCCATGCGCATGCCCGTCTCTGGGAGGACCTGGGCTCATCTTGCCCCTGCAGAGCCCGCCACCCCTTAGCCCAGGAGCAGATCTCAATCATTGATTCAATCACAAGGACGTATTTATTTCTTTTTCCTCAGGGGGGCATATGTCAGCGCGTGCACGTGCACATTTTTTGTGAGAGGGAAGAGAGACTAAGGGAGAGAGCGAAACCAGATGAAGAGAGAGGGAGAATAAGACTAGACGAGAGGGAGAGAAAGAAAGCGAGAGAACGGCACCTCAAAAAAAGAAGGGCCCGGGGAGCCATCTGGGTAGGTTGTCGTGCCAGTGTCTTTGCCAGTGTGCCCAGACCACCTGGCCACAGCGCCAGCCAAGTATGCCAGCCCGGGCTCTCTCTCTCTCTCTCTCTCTCTCTCTCTCTCTCTCTCTCTCTCTCTCTCTCTCTCTCTCTCTCTCTCTCTCTCTCTCTCTCTCTCTCTCTCTCTCTCTCTCTCTCTCTCTCTCTCTCTCTCTCTCTCTCTCTCTCTCTCTCTCTCTCTCTCTCTCTCTCTCTCTCTCTCTCTCTCTCTCTCTCTCTCTCTCTCTCTCTCTCTCTGTAGCCTCCAGACAACTACTGCTGCTGCCCCTCTTTCACGCGGGCTTTGAACGTCGAGCGGCCCTGGAAAAACGACGGTGGCAGCGGCCTGCCTTTTCTCTCTCCTGCCAATAGCTTTGTTTGAAGTGAGACAGGCTGTGTGCAGGGCCGGGGAGACGGAGCGGGAAACAGTGTCCCCTTCTACTCCCTCCCAGACACACACTCTTTCTCACAA
Source organism: Salvelinus alpinus (assembly GCF_045679555.1). Lineage (NCBI taxonomy): Eukaryota > Metazoa > Chordata > Actinopteri > Salmoniformes > Salmonidae > Salvelinus > Salvelinus alpinus. Next base: position 10,185,984 of record NC_092101.1, on the reverse strand, counting down.
ACAAGCAGACATACACATTGGCGCACGCACACTCTCGTACTCATTTTTCTTTGTGCCCATTTGGGTGGGGGTGGTGGTCTCTCTCTGTTCTTTCTCATCTCTGTCCCTCACTCATCCCTGGTTCTTTATTTCCAGAGACATTTTGTGCGGTCCTTTTTTCCTATCACCTGACTTTGGAGATTTTTTGTTTTTTAGGGCGAGCTCTGCTAACTCTTCCACCCCCCCACCCCCCTTCTCGTCGCTACCCACCCCGCGCCCACCCTCTGGCCCTGCTCCCTCCTCCCCTTGCCCCCCTCCTCTCCTCCCAGCCGCAGGCCCTGGGCACTGGGCTGCCTGACAACCCTGGGAACAGGCAAACCCCAGTGGCACTCGAGGGGCACAAACATTGGCATTGCTGCCCGGGCTTTGTCTTCGGTGTGTGTGTGTGTGTGTGTGTGTGTGTGTGTGTGTGTGTGTGTGTGTGTGTGTGTGTGTGTGTGTGTGTGTGTGTGTGTGTGTGTGTGTGTGTGTGTGTGTGTGTGTGTGCTTGAATGCAAATTTGTTTCCCATTGTTTCATCAACAAACAAAACAATGACACCGATATGCTTATAAGTAAATTGCATTATAAAAAAAGACATGTATTTTCCCATTGACACTGTAATATCAGTATTTTCATACAATTTGCAGCAGGGTACAATGTATCAGATGGAACTTGACTGTTAGTGAGCAGAGTCCAGTTCTAAGGTGGAATTATCATAGAACGCCACTCTCTTTTAGACATGATTCCGAAGAGGTTGTACAAGCGTCTCTGTTGTGCCTGTCTCTCATCTGAGCTATTCCAGAGAGAGAGAGAGAGGGAAATCAAAAGAGAGAGACAGTGAGAGTGAGAGCGGGTCCTGAGGGGGGAAAAAAGGGAAAATGCGTGAGAGAGGATTTCCAGGAAAAGGCAGGCAGACAGACGGGTAGAGCGGACAGACCGACAGGCGGGTGGTCATCTGTAACAGGTAGTGCCAGGGCCAGAGTACAGGATTCAGGTACGCCCACTTGGAAGACTAATAGATTACTGCGGGAAATGGCGGGTGATAAATGACCTGATGCAATGCCTCTCTCCGGAGAGAAGCGGGCTGGCAGAGGAAGGCCGATTTGAGGATATTTTTGGTAAAGTGGCAGGGAGGAAGGAGGGAGGGGGGGGGGCTTCATGGCAGGTGCGTAATCCATCCTGGAGACAGAGTGCGCCCACCCTGGAACACCCTCGAAGTCCAGTGCCCAAAGCACTGCATTATGGGCCAGTTTCCTGGACACATATACAAACAAAGAAGCTAAATGGAGAATCTCCATTGAATCTCCACGAACCCACTACCCTGTGCAAGCATCATGCTGTACCAACTGAGCTACAAAGGACCAAGTATAAACACGATTAGAGTGAGGTCAGATAAGGGAGAAAACATGAAGGGTTTTCAAAACACGGAACACCGTGTGCGTAACAGTGTGTGTTGTGTGTGTGTGTGTGTGTGTGTGTGTGTCTTCCATTCCAGTGCTGTGAGTGCCTATATGCTCATTCCTGTATTATCTGAGGCAGACATCCTGACTGAATCCTGACTGAGAGAGGAGAGCGCTCCATGCCATGGTCCCATGCTGTGCTACTTGACTGACTGACAGAGAGAGTTGGTGAACATGAGAAAAGGAGAGATGGTGAACGAGAAAAAGAAAAGGGGGAGAGAAATAAACGAGAGGGTAACAACGTAATGAGAGTGAGTGGGAAAGTAAGAAAAGAGCGTGAGGGTGCACGGTTGGCAGCCCTGCAGGGCAGTCCGGTGAAGAGAAAGCAAGGCTAGTGCCTAGAAAACCTAGCCTGCGCTACTGCAGATCCCCTCTCAATTTCCCCCCAGCAGGGATTGATTCGCCGGTCGATACTGCTGCCTGACATTGTCCACAGCTCACAAAGCGTGGCCCCAGCCAATACACACATATGTATATATCTGCTGTTAGTACATCCAAGGACCACTCTCTCCGACATTTACAATTAAATGACTATTTCCACTGTGACATCGATTCTCGTAGTGTCTGTTGTGTGTTTGTTTTGTTTTGTGGTGTGAACTCAAGCATGAGGCTACGTTTTTTCCCCCTCACTGTCGGTCTCAACTTTATCACCACTTGGATGTGTGACCACGACGCCACGTTATTAACTGACTGCTGACTGCACTCGGACAAATTACAGTTAAACATACAAATTGCTACCATAAAAAAAGAAGCTGTATATGCGAAACAAATAAGTATGTCAAGCCCATATGAAAATTAAATTTTTTAAGGAATTTCATGTGGTGATTGCTGCCCAGATAAAGCTCTAGTGGGGCTTTAGTAGGGAATCGCTCTGCGTTGTGTTAAGCCTCGTCATCATTGGGCTGGACGTGTGTGTGTGTGGGTGGTCAGGGCAGCTCTTCAGACGGGTGGCCCTTGGGGGGGAGGCCACGGGGGGTAACCGGAGACAGGGCCCTCCCACCCTCCCCTGGCTGCCCTATCGATCGCACTCCTCTCCTCTCCTCACCAGCACAGGGCTCTCCTCTCCATGGGAGGACATGTCAAAACAGACACGCTCCCACACACCTGGCCTCCCACCTGAGAATACTCCACCTCAACAACAACAGAGGAAAAGTCCACCTTAGTCTTTCCTGCTGAATGGAAATGTAGCTGAGTTAGTTTACGTAGACCCTGCATATCATACGTCTGTATAGATGGACTATAGCCTACGTGATATAGCAGTGGAAGTGTGTCTTATAAGCTGCGGCTTTTCTCTTTGGTGTCTGTGTTATATTCATATACAGTTAAGATATCATTTTGGAATCCCTTGACAGAAACGGTAGTGGGACTGAGTCTGCCACACAGCTGAATTCATTTCCTGATTACAGGTGGTCACACGATGGGACAGAATAGTGGTAGGTTACCTACAATAAGTCTCACTGTTCGGTTATTTTGTTTTGAGTTTGTTTGATTCTCTTTCATGGGCCTACCCCAGACAGAGCACAGACAAAGGTTTTGAACCTTCGAACAGTATCAAGTAGTAGCTTGCCCAGTTAGTTACCACACAAGCACTGTCTGCTCTTCTCTTTTGTTCCCTCTCGTTCTCTCTCTATCCCTCCCTGTCGTCTTCATGCCCTTTCCCCTCCTCTCCTCCTTCTCCTGTCTCCCCTCCCGGGGTAACTGTAGCCTCACAGGAAGCCCATTGTCTGGGCCTGAGGAATCTTGTTCTAGGCCGTTTTCTACTTATCAATGACTGGGGGGCCAGGAGGGAAGTAGGAGGGGGAGTAGCGAGGGCTCCACTTCTCTCCAGCTGAAAGTCGGCACTTTGTGTCTCTGCAGAGGTGATATCTGCTCCCCTCGCTGGCATTCTTTAAGGGATCAGAGCCGGCCCCGCAAAGAGACACTCCAGACAGACTGAAGAGGGTAGGGAAGGCAGGGGGGAACATGGGGGAAGGGAACTATTGTGCCATCGGATGAAAAGCATTATTTAATTTCCCAGACTAAGACCAGACAAGGCATGTGTAGCATTTATCACTAGTTGTTGTTGAGGGGAGAAGACCCCCTCTTCTCGAAATTCAAACGCTTCCACCATCAAACTGGGACGTTCAAATGAGCTTTGAGGGTGTTCCACCTACTTTTGAGGCAGAGAGGGAGCGAGGGAGAGGCTAAGGAAGCAGCAAAAAGAGAGGAGAGAACCCGTCTGACATCAGTAACGCCATCCATTACAGTGCTATAATTATGGTAAGTGAGGCAGAACCGGATCAATACGGCAATTCATCAATCGCATTCCAAACTATTTCAATCTGGTTTATGTCATCATGCCACTGCCCACGGCGTCCTTCACTCCGCCAGCACAATATCTCGCCCACACATCAAGGTTCCATCCCGGCCTAATCCACTTTCCCCTGAACGTCCATTATTCTGGACGCTCCCCTTAATTGATCCACTGCCGCAGTAGTCCGAGTGCCAAGACTGGCCATAGGTGAACCCCCCCCCAGAGCATACCTAGCTAAAGGGAACAGAGATGGGCACAATGAGAGTATCTTCTCTAGATCCTGCCTATTGTGGTCCACACACACACACACACCCTCCCTCCTATCACCTACCCATGGCTGCCTAGTTCACATGGGGTAGCTCCTAATCCCACTTCATTCCCAGGGTTACTAATCAGCCTGTCACTTTTGTGTTTAATGGACCGTTTTCAGACGTTTTATACTATCTACCGCGGACAAGCTGCCGTATGTCTAAAAATAGTGTTTTGATATCATTTGTACTGTATGCAAATTGTATCAGCATTTTATTTGTAAGTTACATTGCATTACAATACAATTATGGCATGCTTAATTAAAACGTTGGATACCGGCAAGTTAAAGGAAATTAGTTTGTGTTGTTTGTGTTAATGCTGTGCTATAGACATATAGGCAATTGAATGAATTGCCAGCAAAGCAGTAAAAATACATTTATACTGGAAATGACTGTGTACCTGGCTAGTCTACACACTAAACCCAATGGTAATGTTTTCCCCACAGCAAGACGGATGACTTTGAGATATCTGTGATGTTGCTGAATGCTGTGTTTAGTGTTATAGCATAAAGTAATTGCTCGTTTGAGTAATTTGAGCGTCACAGGCGTGTTGGGGAACAAGAAATGAAGCATGTACATGACTCGGAGCCATTTAACCTAATATGGGCCTTTCAATCAAGACTAATGCTGACGTGACAACCTGCAGCACTATTTCTGTTTCTGTCCAACTGGTGACACATTTGTGTAAATATTCTAAAATCGAAATTGAAACAAGATTGGCATTTTCCCACCAGAGATGTGTTTCCATCAACTTGACCAGTTCCGGATAAAAGCCTGGGCGTGATGATGTAGTCCACAAAACATTTCACAGTGGGTTATATTGTGGGTTATACTGTGGGTTATATTGTGAATTTTCCCTGTCTGGTCTAGCCAACAGCTCGCAGATACAGCCTACATATATATATGTATGTATGTATGTATGTATGTATGCATATATATATGTTTATGTATGTATGTATATATGCATATCTATATGTGTATGTATGTATGTATATATATATGTGTGTATATATATATGTGTATATTTATGTATATATATATATATGTGTGTATAGCCTACATGATGATAATATTATAGACAAAAGAGTGAGATTATTTGTATTTGCCAAACGGCAGCCAAGCATCGATCATTATGTCACCGAAGTAAGACTACATGTTTATTGGAAAGCAGCATCAAGCTCATCACTGCACTTTCACCACCCTGTGAAGTTCACCATAACTTATTTCATCTGTATCCTAACAAACTGCAGGGTTTCCTGAGTCATAGTGGGAGGGCCATACAATATACCATTACTACGATATGACGGTTTATTATATCAATATTTGCGCGTTAAGGCGTTCCCGACCTCCATTTCTCGCATAGTTAATTTTACAGACACTAACAGATCCCACCGTGCCTAGCGTATTTTGTTTTGTCGCCATTTGGAAAGTTTCCATCAGGCCTGTCGTGACATTTTTTTTTAATCAGACATGTACTTTACTCGCATGAAAAGGTTGGATGGAAACCTGGTTACTGTCAGAAAATAATGTGAATCTTTAACCACTTGATAGCTGGCACACCAATTTGAATGGTACTGTGTGCCAATGAACATAACGGAAGCAATACAAGCTGTAGTTTATTTTATTTGTGAATTTATGAATAGCTTTATCTAAATGGCCTGTTGTTCAAGGGACTTACGTGTGATGCTTAGTTAAAATTCATATCGATTTCGATATTCTATGGTGGCGAGAGCTGAATGTATCTCGTTGCACAGGAAATGGTACATTTATCAGTTGCCTGGTTTGTTCTGGGGAAGGGTCAGAGTTCTGTAACACAAAGGTGTCTTAAGATTCCTTTTTGTTCCAAATGAAAACAAACGCTTGTTTTTCTGTCTCTTTCACCTTTTTGTTTGGGAACATACAGTAAGTAGTCTTTTGTGAACGCACGGTATTTGGTAGCGTAAGTGGTAATTCCGACTGCATCTTTTGTTGTGAAAATGTGGCATGAGGAATGGCAACTGTTCAAAGGAGGCAGCGAGCACTTTCAAAATGGTTGCCAAAGCTTTTAAGATGGCTGCCAGGGCATTAGGTGTAAAGGGGGTTAGGGGTGTATCAATGGTAAACGTTAGAGCTAATACCATGACATGTCGGCCATCATTGTCACTGGAGATTCTGTCCTGGGCTCTGCTGAGTTCTGTGTTTGTGCCTTTTCCTTTTTTTGTAGCTCTTGCTGTCTTTTATCTGAATGTTGTTGAACTTGGCAGCAAACTTCTTGGCAGCGACTGCTTCTGTGTCATCCAACAATGGAGGCAGCTAACGTGATTCTCTCAGTATAGCTTTGCCTGGCAGGATGGTTTAACAGCTACGTTGAGGATAAGCATGAGAGAGAGAGAGAGAGAGACACCGACTGAGAGAGGAAAGGAGGAGAATGAAGACAAATACGAGCGAGAGAGACTGACTCGCTTTAAAATGGCGGCTCGACAAGCGATGGCACTCATTCAAAGCCAATGCTTTTCATCTCCGTCAAGTATTTTATTTGTGAGTGTAGCGTCTGGGCGACAGTTTTTGTATATTGGAGAATCGATGATAGCACTGTATTTGCGCCGTTCTTAGAGGAAAGGGCTGCCATAAAATGGAGGCAGTCAGATGTTCACAAAATGGAGGCGGTTGGGAGGGGCGAAGAGGAGAGTTTGGGCGCGCCGGTAACAGGCTACTCTGCTATGACGTTTAAGGAAGGGGGGGGCACATAAAAAGAAATCCCCACGTTTTGTCTACCTGACACAAAAAAAATGCATTATTGCCACCAGTCGCCGAATTGTTTGTCTTTTATGTAAAAAAACAAAAAAACACCACTGATCCAGGCATTAGACTGGCGTTTACACTTTTGGTTGTACAGACGTAGCATTCAGAACCGAACAAAAGCATGTATCTCTTTTTCCCCCTCTCTCTTTCGCTGTCGATTTGGCTGCGAGTACAGGGGTCTGCCAGGGTTGAAATGCCAACCCAGCGCCTTGGCTGGCATAAGCCCTGATCCTTACGCACTGGCGGGCATATGCCAGACAGACAATTGGACTGGCATACTCTCCACCATTGAGCCTTTTTCTAAGGGCTGTTTTCTTTATCTGACACCCTCAAGTTTTCTCTCAAATTCCTCCGTTGTAGCGAATCCGTTAGCGAGCATTAATTACGTTCCGATAATCATGCTAAATAGTGCATTATGGTCAATAGTGAACAAAAGTAATATTTTGTACTTGTCTGTGTAAAATGCAGTATAGTGTATTGTAGATTTATTGGTATTGCAATATTTGCATTATTTATATATATATAAAAATGCACACACACATTTTCTAAGAAGGGTGTATATATGTGTATTGAAATGCATAGAGTTGGAGAGTCGAGGTACCATATGTAAATATTGGTAATTTATGACTTCTCTGAAATGAACTGCAGAAGAAAATGAATGGTGGCTCGATATTGACTGACAGCCTTTTGAAATCATACCATATATCATATCATTTCATTAAAAGGGAAATAAAAAAAGTGTCTGTAAAATCAATAAGGAATATATTGTTTTACAATGCACATTTCATAATAAAGTTAAGTCATTGATATGTGACATGGTAGGCTATTTAAATTTCAAATATGAAACAAAAAATGTTTTATCACAAATTCTTCTCAAGAGGCAGTCTAACTGAAATTGTTTTATTTTGTAACAATAATATCACAAAACATATCCCCCGATCTGATAATATTTATTGGCATTTTCAGGTAGTATTTGTTGCATAGAGCTGTGTTTAATGAGGTGTGTGAGTGCGCGCGTCTGTGTGTGTGTTAGTCAGGCAGAGCCCAGTAGTTTTGGGTGGGTAAACCTGGCTCTAGTGACTGTAGTTGGGCAGTGTGTAGGCAGGGGGAAGACCCAGCAGGAGTGGCCAGGCTGGGCATGTTGTGTGCAGTGACTGGGGGTTTCCCTTCCCTCCTCGCTGCGGGCCATGTGTGAAAGCCCCACTGTATGCTGGGAAGGAAGCCTAGCGGGCTGAGTAGAGGATAGCGGCTGGGCTGGGTTTGCCGTGGAGCGGTGCAGATCGTCACTCACCCAGTTCTTCAACCCTGGCACCAACCTCCCTCCCCTAGTCTGCTCCAGACAGGAGCTCTAGCCAGGGACTCTCTCTATGAGAGAGAGAGAGCACTAGCGTAACAGAGAGAGAGAAAATGGAGAGGGAGGGGAGGCGGAGGAGGCGGCAGTGCAAAAGTTGGCTGCCAAAGCAGTTCACCCTGTCATTTTTGTATTTTTCTGCTTGTGCTCCACGAGCATGGAGATGTTCTATTCCCACTGTTTCAGAGAGCGAGAAAGAGGAGGGGATGAGAGAAGCCAAGTCGAGGCTTCCCTTCCCACAAGGCGAGCTCTGGTTTTGTGTCGTTGTTCCTGCCAGGGTGGCGGTACAGTCGCTCCTCATTTCCCTCCCGACCACCCCGCGCAAGAGACAAAAGGTGCACCCACCCCGGTTCCTGTTTATTTTCCCAGGTCCCATGTATTGACTCATCTGGCCCAGAGTGACTTGTTTATGTGCAAAGTCACCCGTTTGTTTCAAGGAGTAAATTCGATTAGATCACCGCGGGGGAGGACGGGGCCTGAGGTGGCGTGATCATTTCCCGTCTTGTACCCCCCTCAGACCCCAACACCCCTCCTCAATTTCTCTCCATCTTTTTTTTCTTCTCAGTGCGGAGAATGGACATTTTTGGGTGGGAAATTCAAGAGCGAGAGACGAGAGTGGGTATGGACTCGGAGCGAGAGAGAGAGAGATCCGCTGCTCCCTCTCAACCATGTTTTCCATGACCTCCTCGGTAGGAGAGCAGAGAGGCGGTGACTGACACTTCCTGGTCTCAGACAGCACGTCGTTCCCTGCAGTTGTAAAATGGCGGAGGTGGAATGGGGGGGCTCTAACTTGGCACTACGGTCTCGCTGCTGTTTACACACACACACACACACACACACACACACACACACACACACACACACACACACACACACACACACACACACACACACACACACACACACACACACACACACACACACACACACACACACACACACACACACACACACACACACACACACACACAGTACCTCGACACTGCAGCTGGAGCCTGTCAGCTGGGCCCTGGGACAACAGTGAATTACAGCTCACAGACACACACACTTTCTCTCCCGGCTTTCTTCCCGTGTCACCGAGGGGCAGACCTCCCCAGTACTCACCAAGATTAGATCTCTGGCAAATGACAATCAAACTGACAACACTTTGTTTTGATTCAATACTGTACAACCTCTGACCGACGACAACTCCTGCTGTCCCAGGCTGCTGCCGGGTAGAAAAGATGACATGACGAGAAGTTCAAGATGTCTGAGTTCTCCTCCTCTCCTCTTCCCCGGAACACAAGGGCTTGGCCACAAGTAGTGCACTATTTAGGGGACAGGGTGCCATTTGGGAGACAGACAAGCAAGAGGAGCCTGTGAAATCTCCAGTGTTTTTCAACGTTCTCCTGCTCACGATAGCTACGCCGTTGGAACCTATCAGGGAGAATGTGTACAGTATTTGAGGGAGAATGTGTACAGTATTTTCCGCGTCCCAAATGGCACCCTATTCCCAACGCGGTGCACTACTTTTGTCGAGGGCGCAGAGCCAATTTGTCAGTAGAAAGTAGGGCTGTAAGCAGCCTCTATTGTACCTATCCTGAGCTTTCTCCAGTGGTTAGTTGTTACCATAGCGAGAGCGAGTGTGTGTGTATAGAGTCAGACAAAGACAGGAAGTGTTTTTGAGCGAGGGGGGGGGGGGTTACTGAACGCTTTTTCCATCACTATGATCACTGGGCAACTTGTGGTGGTGGGGGGGGGGGGGGTGCGATTTAAAGAAAAGAGCAGTACACAGTGCATTCTTTTTATTTGTTTTATTTCACCTTTATTTAACCACATGCCATTATCTTGTTTGTTCAAAGCGAACGATATCTCGACCTTTTTTAAGAATGCTTTATTTGTGTCTGCTTCATTATTATCTTATATTCTCACCCACCAGTCCTCCTAGCATGTAAAACGCACACACACACACACACACACACACACACACACACACACACACACACACACACACACACACACACACACACACACACACACACACACACACACACACACACACACACACTTGGCTCTCATGCACAGTTGACCCTTCCTCAATCTTTCTATTTCTCCCCATCAGGGCTAAGGGAGGTCGCAGAGCACATCAGATCCATGACAGCTTTGACTTTTCTCTCACAGTCCTGCTATTTAGAGAGAGAGGGAGAGAGACAGGGAGAGAGAAGATTAGACACAGAGAGAGAGTAAATTGAAAGCGGCCCCAGGGCTGTATGTTTCACCAGACCCCTAGAGAATGCTGGGATTGGACTGCTGTTTTTTATTTTTTTGCCTTGCTGGGAAAAGGCCAAGAACTTGTCTCTCCTCCTCGGCCTCCCCCCTTCTTTTTCCACCCTCTTCCTAGAAACGACGGCAGAATAACAGCAGAGGAGAGGAGGAAGGAGGGAGTGAGTGAGCAAGGTCCTCTCTCTCTTTCTCCCTCTATCTTCCCTCTCTCTCCCCTTCTTCATTCCACATAGCCCAGCCTACGGGGCCACAGAGTTTGACTTTTCCCACAGTTTTCCTCTGGAGCAGCAGGGAGGTCTAGTGAGCCAGCTAGGAGGGAGCGCTCTCTCCCTCTCTCTCTGCCCTCCTCCAGGCTTCCCTCACTCCCCTTCTCTTTACCTCCTTCACTGCATTGTTCCCTTCTTCCCCCAATGAGCCCCTGTACAGGGGCCTTTGTAAGCCAGTGTCCAGGAGGGCAGACCCAGAACACTGAAGCACCTATGAGGAGGTGAGGTAGAGATGGATCGGGTAGATGGAAGTATAGATGAATGTAGAGAGGTAGAGATGGATCGGGTAGATGGAAGTATAGATTAATGTAGGGATGGATCGGGTAGATGGAAGTAGAGATGAATGTGGAGAGGTAGAGATGGATCGGGTAGATGGAAGTAGAGATGAATGTGGAGAGGTAGAGATGGATCGGGTAGATGGAAGTAGAGATGAATGTGGAGAGGTAGAGATGGATCGGGTAGATGGAAGTAGAGATGAATGTGGAGAGGTAGAGATGGATCGGGTAGATGGAAGTAGAGATGAATGTGGAGAGGTAGAGATGGATCGGGTAGATGGAAGTAGAGATGAATGTAGAGAGGTAGAGATGGATCGGGTAGATGGAAGTAGAGATGAATGTGGAGATGGATTGGGTAGATGGAAGTATAGATGAATGTAGAGAGGTAGAGATGGATCGGGTAGATGGCAGTATAGATGAATGTAGGGATGGATCGGGTAGATGGAAGTATAGATGAATGTAGAGAGGTAGAGATGGATCGGGTAGATGGAAGTATAGATGAATGTAGGGATGGATCGGGTAGATGGAAGTATAGATGAATGTAGAGAGGTAGAGATGGATCGGGTAGATGGAAGTATAGATGAATGTAGGGATGGATCGAGTAGATGGAAGTATAGATGAATGTAGAGAGGTTGAGATGGATCGGGTAGATGGAAGTATAGATGAATGTAGGGATGGATCGGGTAGATGGAAGTATAGATGAATGTAGAGAGGTAGAGATGGATCGGGTAGATGGAAGTATAGATGAATGTAGGGATGGATCGGGTAGATGGAAGTAGAGATGAATGTGGAGAGGTAGAGATGGATCGGGTAGATGGAAGTATAGATGAATGTGGAGAGGTAGAGGTGGGTGAAGAGAGAGGTGGAGATAATAGATGATGACGAAGGAGAGTTGTTGAGGTGAAGACAGGCTGGAATGGAGGCAGACTGGAGAAGAGGCAGCAGAGTGCTTACGGTTTCACCAGGGCTGCAGCAGCAACCGGGACCATACAGTGAACGACCTGAACCTACACACACCTTCCTTCACTTTTGGAAATGGCAACAAATAGAATAGACAGAGGACAACTGGAGACGTTCCCTAATGCCTATGTCCAAACCTTGCGCACACACACACACACACACACACACACACACACACACACACACACACACACACACACACACACACAAACACAAACACAAACACAGAATTCACCAGCCCTTCACACACTCAGTAACACACAGTGGAGTGTGTTCTTTAGTGGTTTGGAAGGGGCGTTACGGCACTACTACCATACTACTACGGCATTATTATGTCTTGTACAGTATGTACAGTATTGACAGACCAAACATTGGCTCTTGATGCCTGGGCTATGTTCAATGGGCAAGAGACGTTTCGAAACCTTTAGAAACGGGAAGGTTCTCCTGGAACTTGTCCAATTAGAAAGCTCCTTTTTTTATTTTTTTTTATTTTTGGCCCTACTGAACAACCGTTTTTGTTTTTTTCGGGGCCGGTTTTCAGGCCGACAGGAAAACAGAACCCTTTATGCCCTTGTTCCTCTTCCGCACTCCGTCTCCTCCTCCAAGGTGGTCAGTGTTTTTATTTCCACACACACGCTCGCGCTCAAACGCCCGGCTGTCTAGATTGAAAGGACAGACGGGATCTGTAAACACAGCCACCGTACTCTTTTATACTCTTTTGTCCCCTCTTCCTCAGCCCCAAAGAATAACGCGCACACACCCACCAGCAGAACGCACACATATACACACGTAACACATACAGTACAATCAAACACACGCTAGCAATCGCACACACGCACAGGAGTGGGATTGAGGCCGTGCTGTAGATGAGGAGCAGAAAGGTTCTATGTAAACACTGAGCTTATTAAATATGGAGTGACGTAGGGAGCCTGGATGAAGGTCGAGGTTAGCCAAACACTGGACACAGGGAACGCAGACAGAAACAAACTCACTAGGGCAGGCTCTCCCTATATGCTCTCTCCTGTTTCTACTTTGCCCTGGCGCAGGCTAGATATGAGTAGCGTCTGTGTGCTGACACCGTGCACTGAAAGGACCTCAGCGTGCCTTCAGTTTTAACCCTATAGGGACCGGTTTCAGAGGAACGATCGAAAATGGCCGCTTACGTTTTTACGTACTGTAGCTGGTTGGAACTTCCCACGACTAATCTCCATGTTGATTGGGACCAGTGTTACAGTTGATATAACAAAACCCACATCAAGTGTCCCGGTGGTGGATTGTTCTGGAATGGCTCTCCGGTCATGTACCATTTCATTCAGAGGAAGGGAGGGTGTCAGGGAGATGGAGAGAGGAGGGAGGGATGGAGGACGAGAGGTTTACAGGAATGGCAAATTAAATCCGAAGGTTTTGGCGAATCCGCCACAATCGTTCAACAAAGCCCGGGCTTGACGCTCAACTCGGCGAGAGGGGGTGGAGAAAAAAAGCGAAAAAAAGCTCGGGGAGTGAGACGAGAGGAGACGATACTTGTGAAAACAATAAGCCAATCCCTGTGGCTTCACCTTCCATTGATGGCGGACAGAAAGGGCCGTTTGTATTTCTAAATGAAGTTTCTGCCTCCTCTTTTATTGGCATGCGTGTTCCTGGGCCCAGTGTGTAAAAGGGCCTTTAGAAAGCAGGGTTTTAACACACAATTGGATTACAGCACGAGCACTTGGTGGGAAAGCGGACCGGCGGGAGGGAGAGGGACCCGGGAGAGGTACAGAGGGTTTGGCGCATGCATAATGAAGCGACCGCTGGGGGCGGGCGGAGCGGGCCAGGCGGTGTCCCCCTCTCAGCCAGGGCTCAGAGGGGGAGATGGTAAGAAAGAGAGACTGGAGACTGCGAGCGAACGAGGGGGAGACTGAAGAGAGGGAGAGACTGTGGGATGGAGGGAGGAAAAAGAGAGGGTAGAACAGAGGACGAAGGAGCGAGGGAAAGAGACAAATCTGGAAGAAGACGGGGAGAGCGCGGACCGAAAGAGGCTAGAGTGGAGAGGGAGGGACGAGACATAGGGATGACCTGGGATTGTGTGTGTCTGAGGCAAGGAGTTGCATCAGTAGACCAGTCAGCACACATGCAGCCGCGAGGCCGTCCCCTAACGATCTAATTAGTGTGTCAACTTGTTCACTAATTCAACTACCAGCCATCAAGACATTCCACACACACACATTCCCCCAGCTCTCCTCATCTCTCTTTCTGGCCCGAGACACCACTATATACTCCCACTCTAGTAGTAGTATACCGTACTCTACTGTAATCTACTCTCTCTCATTGGTCCGTTTAATAGACGAGGGCCTGCTCGTAAAAGTTTACCAGCTCGGTGGTTAAGAGTGTTACTGGTCTAGCCAGGTCGTGTTAAAGACCATATAGAGAACCAACGGTATGCACCCACAGTTAGACCCTAGGTCGTATTCATTAGGTAGCAAACGGACTGAAACACGGATGGACAACCTGAAAGTGTCCAATCAGAAATGCTTGTTTTCTGTTACAAAACATTTTGCTACAGTGTGCACTAATGAACACGACCCAGGCTTTCCTCTCTCTCTCTCTCTCTCTCTCTCTCTCTCTCTCTCTCTCTCTCTCTCTCTCTCTCTCTCTCTCTCTCTCTCTCTCTCTCTCTCTCTCTCTCTCTCTCTCTCTCTCTCTCTCTCTCATGACTCCGTTGTAAAAACCGTCGGTTGCTATGGTGAAAATACAGCCTCACACAGCTCGGACCGTTAATTAGTCGTATGAAAGTTATTGGCCCGTCGTAGAAGGAGCTGTGACACTAATCCTGCAATGTATTAATGCCTCCAGTGAGGGGTGATAAATTCCATGACAGTGCATATTCATAACGGTGTAACCATAATGAACGGTCTCTTATCCAACCGTTGATCTATGGTGGCTGTAGTGCATCCTCTGTCTGGACTGGAAGGAGGTGCGTGGGGAGGGGAGGGGGGGTCTTTTGGCTTTCTTTACTTTCTGTACCCCACCGGTCCCCCCCCATCAAGTGCCCACCCCTTCAGGGCCCTTAGACGTAGTAGTGAAGGGTGGGAGGTGGTCAGAGCCCTATACCAGACACCTGGCTCTAGTCCTTTCCTCCTTTCCTTCAGGCGGAGGGAGAGAAAGATAAAGAGCGACTTGTTAAGGGACTTGTATAGAGGCTGCGTGAATAGGTCTTGTTTGTGGCGGGGGGGGGGGGGTCGTTGTTTGTTGTTTAGTGTGTTTTTTTTTGTTGTTTTGTTTTAACCGGCCAGATTTTTCGTCCTCCCTTTCTCCCAGCTCTGAGGGCCCTCAACAGGGGGTAAATGCAGATGTGAGACACAGTCTGGGTCTCACGCCTCATTTGCATATTTAATTAGCGAGGGGGAAAGGCGCGTGAGAGCGTCGGGGTAGACTAGGGTGGGGGGGCTGTGGACTGTGTGAAAGTGCCTCCCCCACCCACACCCAGCAGCACCCAGCCACTAGCCTTATGCCCCCGGCGAACCACCCCCACCCCACCCCGCTTTCAGCCGCCTCTGTTCGGTTGCTGGGGGGACGTTTTGTTCCGCGGGCCTCCAGATTGCCTTTGTTTTAAGCTGTTGATGCAGACCACAAACGCTGAGCAGAATGCAAACAAGTTCCCTCTAAATTGTTTACTTTGTCTTGCGAGTGGAGGGAAACCACCAGCCAAAAACCTTTCTCCTTTTTTGTTTTGTTTTAGTATTTCAAGCAACACTTTTGACTTTCTGTCCTCCCTTCGCCGTTTTTGCCGCCTTTCTTTGCCCGTTACCCCTCTTGACGTTCCAGTCACGTATGTTCGGAACGTTTTTTTGTTGTTTCCCCCGCGACGTTGGCTGCCTCGGGAAATGGACCTTTTGCACTCTCCCCGACAGATCAAAGGGGTCAATCAGCTTGTCTGGTAACACTTGCCTCTGAAAAAATCTTTGTTTTTAGAGATAAACATTTGGTGTAAAACGAACTCAGCCTGATTTCTCTCTCCAGCAACAGAGCAGAAAAACATTTCGGGTGGGGGGGAGAAAATAAAACTCTATGCCAAAAAAACATGGTCCTGGTTCGATTTTTATCTCGGCGTTGTTAAGACAAGTACCTCCTCTTGCATCTATTTCACTACTCTGGCAAACCTCTTGTACCTATTTCAGTAGAACACAAGCAAACTAGTTTCAGTGAATCAGCCTTCCAGCCTGTGTAGCAGCAATACCAGGCACGTCGTCCTATCAGCCTAGCAGGCCTTGAGTCATAGCTCTCTGTCTCTCTGCTTGGCTCTCTTCAGTCCCGACTCCCAGAGTGGAGATGGGTAATATTTCTCCCACTCCCAACAATTTTATCTGCAGCCCGTCGGATCGATACAGCCCAGCAGCAGCTAAATCATCCAGAGGTTATGTTCCTCTGCCATTTTGGCAGCAGTAAAAAAAAAAAACATTAAAAGGGGAGGCGAAACATAAGGAGCGAACTTCTTCGGCACCAAGAGCAGCGCTTTTTACACGTCACTTTCCTCATCGTCGCTGTCACCGCTAATGACGCTGTTAGACGTTCTTGCGCCGGGGCAGATAAATTGCCCGTAAAATGTATGGGTTTTCCCTGTTTTATGAGCCGTGGATGGAGTTGTTGCGGCAGGCATCGGCTTCTTAGTGTTTCTCCAGCCAGACCAATTTCCATAAGTGAGTGTTTGCCAACAGTGTGACATCCTCGCACTGGGTATTCTCTCCAAAAGCCTTATTCCCCCCTTTCCTTTCCCAACCACAAATTCCTCAACTCCTTCCCCACCTCTGACCTACACCACATCTGAAAACATGTCAGTCTAAGCCCCAGAAAAACATTCCGACACCCCACACCACCACACCTTTCCACACAACACCCACAGACAGCGTAGTGCACTGTCAGTACAGTAAAGACGCTGACACGCTGGATAGTACAGTAGAGTACTATGAGACGAAGGCAGAGTCAATGTCACCGCGGAGGAGGGGCATCGACCCACCACACTAGACCAGACTAGCCAGTAGTCTACAGTAGCTTTAGCCCATGGCCTGTGTCTGTCAGTCAGTCTGTCTATAGCTACAGTTGCAGTCTCCTACAGTGTGGCTCAGGCTGTGCCAGTGTGCAGTCGATGCGTAGGCCGGGGGGGGGGGGGGGGGGGACAGACGCCCGCATCGATCGCAGAGCTTGAGACACGGGGCTAGGGTTTCACCTGAGCACACTCATTCACACACACACTCATTCACACACACACTCATTCACACACACACTCACACAGAGCACACCCGGCGGGTTGGGTTAACCCTCTGACTGTAGGCAATCCCCCGACCGCACTCACATGCACAGTTACAGTACTATGGTGACAAATGCATTGAGACCTATGTGTTCATTGAGTATGGTGACCAAAGAATCTTACCCCATCCGCGTCTTTTTATGGACTCTGCGTGTTTCGCAGTCTTGTCTTACCTTGTATATATCCATGGCATCTCCTTGTCGACTAAAAATGTACCATTTTGGCTTTTATGAAAGTTAAGTAGTGAGACCCTTGCTCCAGTCCCTTACAGTATATCTCTCTCTCTCTCCCTCTAGATGGCCAGTCAGACAGTCCCAACCAGCAGAGTGAGTCTGACATCAAGGACCAGCCTGAGAACGGTAAGAGTCTAATGACAACATCGTACTACTATAGAACTACTGTAGTACTACTGTAGTGTACTAGTACTATCCTAGCACATTTGATTTATTAAGTGCTTTTTCTGCAATCGTGCTACTAAAATGACCAGTACACAGGTGTGTGTATAAGTTCACCTGTCTTCATTCCTACTCCTGCCCTTCTGTAAAATTACACCACCAACCAGTGCCCGCCGAGCCAGTACTTTGAAAATACTTCCTTCCTTGAAGTGATCACTGATCTCAACACGACTGGCTTGCGCGAAGCCGTGTGGCGTGTAGAGTCCTTGCTTTGACCTACGGTGTCCAATCACGTCAGAGCAGTGTTCACTTGAAGGGAGGAAGGAAGTCTTCATATTTTTCTGTTGACTGAAAGGTGCAAACAGTCAATGGGACATTTTTCTTATTTTAAGTCTCAAATGGGAAGGATGCCTTTTTGAAAGTCACAGGTCCGTTCCAAACAAGTACACTTCTATTCACGTTCACTTAACCTTCCTGTACGATTTTAAACTACCGTACTTTCTGCCGGTTGGAATTTTTTTATTATCCGTGCCAAAAATTGTCTGGACGCTGTCAGGGAGAAAGAGTCGATTTATTTTTTCACCCCCTTTCCCCCCGCCCGCCGCAACCACACAGACACACACACGGACATATGTTTTGCCTTCGCTAAGCAGTGTGGTTGTGGCCCAGCCAGCCCTATTCTCCCGGGCTGCTCGGAGCTGGCGATTTACAACACACTCACACCCCGTGTGAACATCTAGCACCTTAAAGCCAAGGGGGAGACGAGAGGCCATTACGTAGCCATGAGGAGAGTGTGTGTTTGGGGAGGGAGGGGTGTGTGTGTTTCGGACCTACGGGAGGGTCGACCATCTCTCTCATACGTGTCTACTGTTGCTTTTATAACATGACCATATCTTAAGACTGTCCCTGCAACACCCCGTTGCCTTATAACAAATGTCTTTCCCACTCCCCAGATAGCTGGGAGTGGTACTTAGTATAGGGAGAGGGACCTATTTGCGCGTGACACCGACCCGCCCTGTGTTTGTGTTTGGGACTTTTTATAGCAATTAACACAGACAGACAGATGAGGAGCTTGTTTATTCCCCCCCTCTCCCTCTCTCCTCCGCTCCTCTTCTCCCTCTCTCCTCCACCTCTCCTCCTCCCTCCTCTCCACCCTCCCTCTCTCCTCCTCCTCTCCCCCTCCCTTTCGCCCCCCCTCTCCCCTCTCCCCCCTCCTCTCCACCCTCCCTCTCTCCTCCTCTCCCCCCTCCCTCTCTCCTCCTCTTCTCCCCCCTCCCTCTCTCCTCCTCCTCTCCACCCTCCCTCTCTCCTCCTCTCCCCCCTCCCTCTCTCCTCCTCTTCTCCCCCCTCCCTCTCTCCTCCTCTCGCCTCCCCTCCTCCTCTCACCCCTTGGCCCATATGTAGCTGATGTCATCCCCTCATCTGCTCTCTCTCTTTTTTCCCCCCCTCCCCTGTGGATGAACTGAAGGTCGCTCCATCTTGCATGTGCCTCTCTTGCGGATATCCAACATCACCTCCCATAATGCCCGTGTGATATTTTAGTTTTATTTATTTGATTTAATGTTTTCTTTTTTTGGGAGGGAGCCAAAGTCCATCTGCTGGCTGGCTGTAGCGCCGGGTCGAGATGAGTTGTGCATGTGTGGGTACTCAGCAGAGGGAATAATCCCTCCAACACACACACACACACACACACACACACACACACACACACACACACACACACACACACACACACACACACACACACACACACACACACACACACACACAGACACACACGCACACACACAGACACACACTTCCTAAAAGTCACCTCAACCTAACAGACAGGTCATCTCAACCGATAGCTCAATCATGTACCAGATAACAATTGATGTCTCAACCTAACATACAGCGCACACCATGTCTCAACCTAACCTACCCCGCAGTTTATTTCTCTACCAGAGGCCAACCACCTTGCCCAACCCATCTAGAATAAACACTTTACCTTGTCACACAGTCGTCTGACCTAAACACACCACTGCTGAATCCCAAATTGACCCCCCCCCCCACACACCTAGCCCCTACCACCTACACTGTGTAGATCACCCAACACCAGTGTGACATAGAAAATGCCGCAGGGTGCCTCCTAAAAGTGAACGCTGAATGGCCTGCCATACGTTGCTCTGCATCGCTCCAGTCTCAGTCGGTGTACTCCCCCCCCCCCCACACACCTAGGCCCTGCATAGGCAGAGTAACTATACCGTCAGCTTTGGCCGCTAACTTAGACATATCCTGCACTTGACCCTGGCGGTTAGAATAGAGAGGCTGTGGTTTCAACAATGCTGACTCCACACACACTTTACGTCTCCCCTCCCTCCTCACCCACCTCCTCACCCAGCTCTCTGACACGACGCCCCCCCCCCCCCCCCCCGCCTCTGTCGTCAGCACAGGAAAACACGCTGTGTGACTGTGAGGGGAAAGTGTGTGTGTGTGTGTTCAAATATGTGTTTGCAAATGTTTGTGTGTCTGCACGAGTGTGTGACTGAGAAAGTGTTTGTGTGTGTGTGTGTGTGTGGTTTTTCCTGGTTAACCTTGACCCGTGGGTCCGGGTGCTACGTGCTGTTTGACAAAGCTTGACTGGTGTCTTTCGAGGACAAGAGGCTTGTTGTACAATCCACAGGCCATGAGATAAGACCAGAGGATATCCTCGTCTTTACACCCTCTACTGCTGCACACATATGAAACAATACACACACACACGTTTTAGAAACAATACACACACACACGTTTTAGCAACAACACACACACACACACACGTTTTAGCAGCAACACACACACACGTTTTAGCAACAATACACACACACACACACGTTTTTCAACAACTCACACACACGTTTTAGCAGCAACACACACACACACATGTTTTAGCAACAACACACACACACGTTTTAGCAACAACACACACACACGTTTTAGCAGCAACACACACACACGTTTTAGCAACAAAACACACACACGTTTTAGCAACAACACACACACACACGTTTTAGCAGCAACACACACACACGTTTTTAGCAACAACACACACACACACGTTTTAGCAACAACACACACACACACGTTTTAGCAGCAACACACGCGTTTTAACAACACACACACGTTTTAGCAACAACACACACACACACGTTTTAGCAGCAACACACACACACACATGTTTTAGCAACAACACACACACACGTTTTAGCAACAACACACACACACGTTTTAGCAGCAACACACACACACGTTTTAGCAACAAAACACACACACGTTTTAGCAACAACACACACACACACGTTTTAGCAGCAACACACACACACGTTTTTAGCAACAACACACACACACACGTTTTAGCAACAACACACACACACACGTTTTAGCAGCAACACACGCGTTTTAACAACACACACACGTTTTAGCAACAACACACACACACACGTTTTAGCAACAACACACACACACGTTTTAGCAACAACACACACACACACGTTTTAGCAACAACACACATACACGTTTTAGCAACAATACACACACACGTTTTAGCAACAACACACACACGTTTTAGCAGCAACACACACACACGTTTTAGCAGCAACACACACACACGTTTTAGCAGCAACACACACACACGTTTTTAGCAACAACACACACACACGTTTTAGCAACAACACACACACACGTTTTAGCAACAATACACACACACGTTTTTAGCAACAACACACACACGTTTTAGCAACAACACACACACACGTTTTTAGCAGCAACACACACACACATGTTTTGACAGCAACACACACACACGTTTTAGCAGCAACACACACACACGTTTTAGCAACAACACACACACACGTTTTTCAACAACACACACACATGTTTTTCAACAACACACACACACGTTTTAGCAGCAACTCACACACACGTTTTAGCAACAACACACACACACGTTTTAGCCACAACACACACACTAGTTTTAGCAACAACTCACACACACGTTTTAGCAACAACACACACACACGTTTTAGCAACAACACACACACTAGTTTTAGCAACAACTCACACACACGTTTTAGCAACAACACACACACGTTTTAGCAGCAACACACACACACGTTTTAGCAACAAAACACACACACGTTTTAGCAACAACACACACACACACGTTTTAGCAGCAACACACACACACGTTTTTAGCAACAACACACATACACGTTTTAGCAACAACACACACACACGTTTTAGCAACAACGCACACACACGTTTTAGCAACAACACACACACACGTTTTAGCAACAACGCACACACACATTTTAGCAGCAACACACACACACACGTTTTAGCAGCAACACACACACACGTTTTTCAACAACACACACACATGTTTTTCAACAACACACACACACGTTTTAGCAGCAACTCACACACACGTTTTAGCAACACACACACACACGTTTTAGCAGCAACACACACACACGTTTTAGCAACAACACACACACACGTTTTTCAACAACACACACACATGTTTTTCAACAACACACACACACGTTTTAGCAGCAACTCACACACACGTTTTAGCAACAACTCACACACACGTTTTAGCAACAACACACACACACGTTTTAGCCACAACACACACACACGTTTTAGCAACAACACACACACACGTTTTAGCAACAACACACACACACGTTTTAGCAACAACTCACACACACGTTTTGGCAACAACACACACACACGTTTTAGCAACAACACACACACACGCTTTAGCAACAACACACACACACGTTTTAGCAACAACACACACACACGTTTTTCAACAACACACACACACGTTTTAGCAACAACACACACACACGTTTTTAGCAACAACACACACACACGTTTTAGCAACAACACACACACACGTTTTAGCAACAACACACACACACGTTTTTCAACAACACACACACACGTTTTAGCAATAACACACACACACGTTTTAACAACTCACACACACGTTTTAGCAACAACACACACACACACACACACACGTTTTAGCAACAACACACACACGTTTTAGCAGCAACTCACACACACGTTTTAGCAACAACACACACACGTTTTAGCAGCAACTCACACACACGTTTTAGCAACAACAACACACACACGTTTTAGCAGCAACACACACACACGTTTTAGCAACAATACACACATGTTTTTAGAAACAACTCACACACACGTTTTAGCAACAACACACACACGTTTTAGCAGCAACTCACACACACGTTTTAGCAACAACAACACACACGTTTTAGCAACAATACACACATGTTTTAGAAACAACTCACACACACGTTTTAGCAACAATACACACACACACATTTTAGCAACAGAAAAGCACTTGTTGATATGTCAAAAGTTTTCTCTGACTTGTCGTTGTTTGGTAGGGACATGTTTTCTCTCCCCTAACTCAGTTGAACTTGGGCCTCAACCTTTTTCCCTCCCTCCCTCCCTCCCACGCTGTTGAGCTGAGTTTTTTTGGTCTCTCTCGCCTGTCGGAGGGGAGGTTAGGTCTCCCAGCTCTTATGAAAGCCGAACCTCTGGCTCGTCCTCCCCTCCTCTCTTTCTCTTATTTCTCTCTCTCTTTCCCCCCTTCTCCCTCTTCTGCCCTCTCTCTAACTCTCTTTCTCAGCCCCCCCCCCCCCCCCTCTCCGTCTCAGTGGACACAGCTGGGAGTGATTATCCTTGTTGAGATATAGAAGCCCTGCCCCCTCCTCCTCCCCCCCTGTCTCCCTATACGAGGTGCTCACTCATGGAAATGCCCTTGTTGAACCCGTGCTGCCGAGTGCATATATATACCTTCCTGCTCCCTGTACCGGCAGCTCAAGCTAGTGCGCTGCGGCTATGCTATGCTATGCTATGCCGCTGTGTCCTACAATCCCACAGTGGGGCTGTGTTATGCTCTCTGCACAGACGGACAGGCACATGTGCATGCTCGAACACACACACGCGCTTTGTGTAATTGTTGTTTCACAGTATACAAAGCTGCATGGAAACTTTGACTTCTCTACGACACACACACGTGTATATATACTGTACACACACTATTTAACTTGCCTATAGACACACAAGGGGACACGCACGTATATATTGTACACACACTATTTAACTTAACGCTCACTTTCCCTCCCTCCTGCTCTCTCTCAAATCTCCTACACATACTTTCCGTCTCTCTCTGTCTGTCTCTCTCTCTCTCTGAATTTTCACATTCTCATTTTCCTTCTTTCTCTTGTTTTCACGTTCTCTCTCTTTCCCACTCCTTTCCCACTCTTTCTCTCCTTCGTTCTTCTTTCCTCTTGTCCTGTTTATCCCTCTCTGTTTCTCTTTCCCTCTCTGTTTCTCTTTCCCCCGTTCAGTCTCAGGGGCGTCTGCGCAGGAGTGCTCTGTGGCTCCACAGACGTTCAGCTAATGTCAGCAGTTTGGCTCGCAATGAGCCGTATATATTATCGCTCTCTCACGCAAGAGGCTCTCTTTCCGTCTACCTCTCTCCCTGCCTCTTAATATCTATCTATCTCTCTGCCTCTACTACCCCCCCCCCCCCCCCCCACCCTCTTTATGTATCAATCTAGTGGTCCACATGCTGCAGGTCTCCTCAGCCACCAACCAGAGTGTCACCAGTCTCCCCGCCAACACTCTGCCCTGTATGGTGGTGGGTGTACCTAATTCCCTTGATAGTGTACTACGTTTGAGCAGAGTACTATGGGTCCTGGTCCAACGCAGTGCGCTATAATGCTATTGGGTGCTGTCTGGGACACAGTTCTGAACAATGAAGACGAGTTGTGAGGCTGGAAAGTGTAGGAAAGCATGTCCAAAGTTTTGGGAAAAGTCTTGGAAAGATGGGCGGAGATGTGATTTAGTTCGACACTCAAATTTGTTTAGTACCAACTCAAGACATGCTCCAGTAGTTTGATTAGGGGCCCTCCTGGAGCCCCCTGCTGTAGTGTTGGGAGAGGCAAACACACACCCATGGGGACAGAGGCCCCAGATGTGCCCTGCCCTCTGGGTTACCCTAAACACACCCTCCTCCCCCACACTGCCTCTCTTTCCACCGGGACATGGAAGGGTGGGTGTGTTTGTGCATGTGTGTTGCGTAACAGGAGAGAATGTCGTGGTGTGTGTTTGAAAAGAAACATGCGGAATCCTGTACCTCTTCTCTTGTACCATGCCTCCTCTTTCATGTTCCGATCCCTCTGTTGGCAATAGCATCACCTTGTGCTTTTCTCTCTCTCTCTCTCTCTCTCTCTCTCTCTCTCTCTCTCTCTCTCTCTCTCTCTCTCTCTCTCTCTCTCTCTCTCTCTCTCTCTTTCTCTCTCTCTCTCTCTCTCTCTCTCTCTCTCTCTCTCTCTCTCTCTCTCTCTCTCTCTCTCTCTCTCTCTCTCTCTCTCTCTCTCTCTCTCAGGACATCTTGGCTTCCAGGACAGCTTCGTCACATCGGGGGTCTTCAGTGTTGCCGAACTCGTGCGAGTCTCACAGAGTAAGTTTCTCCTTCTTATTTTAATCTCTATCCCTTTTTCTCTCCCTGACCCTCCCTCCCTCTCTCTCTCTTTCCCTCCCCCTCTCTCTCTCTCTCTCTCTCTCTCTCTCTCTCTCTCTCTCTCTCTCTCTCTCTCTCTCTCTCTCTCTCTCTCTCTCTCTCTCTCTCTCTCTCTCTCTCTCTCTCTCTCTCTCTCTCTCTCTCTCTCTCTCTCTCTCTCTCTCTCTCTCTCTCTCTTTCTCTCCCTCTCTCTCTTTCTTTCCCTCCCTCCCTCCCTCCCTCTTTCTCTCTCTCTCTTCCATTCTCCCTCTCTCTCCCCCCTCCACAAAGAGAGCCCTGCAGGCTGTGATTTGATTGCAGATCTGCCATCGATATGGTCCGGCCCACTAATGCAATTTATCAGGACCAATACGAAGAGTCCCCCCCACCCACTCTCTTAATGAACTAAGAGCAAACCCCAAATCTCTCCCATATCAGACAGTCAGCTAAAAGCAAAGACCCAGATCAACTAAGATCTGCGCCCGGATTCTCAAAGGACTGATAGGACCAGTTGCCTTTCAGATCATAAGGAATAAGACACGGGGGGACCTGATCCTAGATCAGCACTCCTACCCTGAGCCGCTGCAATACACGCCCTGAAGTCCCTTTTATTTCAGGTAAGGCTGGAAGTGAACTAAAACAAGACACGGCACCCGTCTGCTGAATGTGGCATCATAGCTGGTCCCCAAGACCTGACAAGAAGGCCTACGTAATGATGGACTGGTGTGCCGTGTTGGAGGGTGACTGGGGGACTCTGTAGGACCTGCATGTAAAAGCCCTCTAGGAGAAGAAGAATGGGGCACGAGAAAGTGAAGGGGTGAGAAAGAGGTGAGGGACGTGGCGAGCCAGAGTACTGAGCAAAAGAAAGCCGTCGTCGGATAAAGAGGAGGAGACGGGAAAGACAAAAGAAAGAGACGGGAGGAGAGGCAGAGCGAGAGAGGGAGGGGAAAAAACGTGACCTTTAAAAAGTGCCGTCTCCGCGCAACACGGGGCGGTAGAGAGAGGGGGATAGAGAGCGAGGGAGGGAGGGAGGGGGGAGAGTGACAGAGTGCAGAACAATCCATACGGCCCTGTCGATAGCCCCCGCTAACAATAGCCCATTGAAAGTGCCTGTCAGCACTCCGACTGGAGCCCCTCTTGATCAAAGGTGCATTGATGACCACCCCACCACACACACACACACACAGACACACACACACACACACTGTCGTGACCCAATACTGGGCTGGGCCGCACCACACCTAGGACCAGCCATAGTGGGGATGGTCAGGGAGATGCAGGGGGAGGTGAGACGGGGGGGAGTTGGTGGGGAGACAGGGGCGCCAAGGGGATCCAGACAGGGCGGACCTGGGCAGTCGGCCCACTGTGTGGATTCCCCCCCACTAGGATTTTAACCTACACACACACATAGGCACACACACACAAACCCCCCCCTTCTCAGTCTCACAGAGCTGGCACCCAGGTCTCGGCCCTCTCCAGATGCCTCCATTGTGTTGGCAGAGGACAGGGTAGGGCAGACCCATCGTGAGAGTAGAGAGTGTGTGTGTGTGTGTGTGTGTGTGTGTGTGTGTGTGTGTGTGACGTGTCAGGCAAGCAATCAGACAGTCGTTTATTGTGGAGTTGTGTGTGTCCGTTTGGGACGAAACCAGAAGGATCTCTTGATCCTGAGTGTGCAATAGGTTGTGTTCTATTGAGACGTGTGTGTGTGTGTGTGTGTGTGTGTGTGTGTGTGTGTGTGTGTGTGTGTGTGTGTGTGTGTGTGTGTGTGTGTGTGTGTGTGTGTGTGTGTGTGTGTGTGTGTGTGTGTGTGTGTGAGGGGGTGTATGTGTATCACTAGCTTGTGATATTAGTCTGATTAGCGCAGGCACAATGCGGCCCCCGCATCAGAAGTCCTGGCATGTGATGGTTAACAAGATTAAGGAATATGCATAATGGATCTTGTTCTATGAAGAGCTGGGCTTTTATCCCAACATCTGTGACACAGGGTGGGGGGGGGGGGGGAGGGGGGGTAGGTAGAAGAAAGGAAGTTACCGGGTGGCGTATGTTTTCTAGAAGATTTCTTTCTCTTTCTCTCTCTCTCTCACAAACTTTCTCTCTCTTTCGCTGTGTCTCGCTATCCCTCTCTCTCGCTCTCTCTCTCTACCAGCCACAACATAGCCACAAGGGAGCTTTATTCACTTAGCTACTGTACATCTGACTGACTGTGTGTGGCCCTTAAAGCTAACAGTCTAGAAAGGTTTTTTCTTCTAAATGCCAATACATAATAAATCAAGTATGGTATGAAGTGTTGTGTTGAATATATCAAATAAAATGCTTTTGCCAATCAACAGGTCAGGCAAAGAATACTGTAAACCTTTAATACACAGACACAGTGCACATGAGACAGGCCTACTGGGCTGGAACAAAACCCTGCACAACTTGTAGCTACAGGAGCCTCCTGCCTCCTGACAAGGTCCATACGAGTGCACTCCGGGTTCTGAATGCCACACATTGTCCTAAGATCCCCCCCAAAAACATTGACAGCACCCGTGGTTTGTCGAAGGGTGCCTGGTCTTCCCTTAAATAGCCACTGGCCCAAAGTGTCCATATCTACCCAGTCAGCAAAGCTGTATCTGTGTGTATCTGTGTGGGTGGGGGTCGAGTGGTCTCTCTGAGGGGATTGCTCTATATGGCCAGATAGAGTGCTGGACAGAATGCACGGCCATGACTTTGGTGTTTTTCCTCTTTTCTTTTGTGGAACAGTTGGCATCAAAAAGCTGATGCACTTTAGCGTAATCCCAGTGAAAGTGTGGAGGTGCACGTAAGGTCGACATTACGATTCTCCGAGCTAGTGTGTGTGCGTGGATGTTTGTGTCTCCCTCTGTGTGTGTGTGTGTGTGTGTGTGTGTGTGTGTGTGTGTGTGTGTGTGTGTGTGTGTGTGTGTGTGTGTGTGTGTGTGTGTGTGTGTGTGTGTGTGTGTGTGTGTGTGTGTGTGTGTGTGCGTGGAACCAGGCAGGGGGAGGGGGGTTGACTTGTGCACAGTGCAGAAGATGAGAGGTCGTTCATGGTATTGAATGGGGCGACATCCCCCCCCTCCCCACTCCCGTCTATATGGCAGTGTGACCTTGGCTTTGTGCACCCATTACACAATTCAGTGGCAGGGCCCAATCGAATCTGCTTCTGTCGATCAATATCCTATTAAAGCACCACACAAAAAAACGAGGAGGCGGGAGAGGGAGGGAGGGGAGAGAGAGCGAAGTGAAAGTCTTCATAAAGTTAGCTGTTATAGCTACATCGTTTTTTAATTTATTTTGGTGGTCGTGACTTGGGCGGAATTGTAATTGGCCTGTTCAATACCGGGCCCGGGTAATTTGGGAGATTGGGTACCGCCCTTTCCTTTCCATGCCTCCCTTTTTCTCTCTCTCCTCCCTTACCTATCTATGTCTCGTACATTCTGTCCGTCTCTTCTGAGACAGTGCTCCTCTATTCTAGTTCACTGGTCCTTCTAGACATTCCCAATCAAATGTGGTATCACTACTTTGTCATGCCACACAGTCATGGCTTTATCTCTGTAGCCCAGTGCCAGTTTGACCAGGGCACCCTGTCGAGACAGTGCCAGTTTGACCAGGGCACCCTGTCGAGACAGTGCCAGTTTGACCAGGGCACCCTGTCGAGACAGTGCCAGTTTAACCAGGGCACCCTGTCGAGACAGTGCCAGTTGAACCAGGGCACCCTGTCGAGACAGTGCCAGTTTGACCAGGGCACCCTGTCGAGACAGTGCCAGTTTGACCAGGGCACCCTGTCGAGACAGTGCCAGTTTGACCAGGGCACCCTGTCGAGACAGTGCCAGTTTGACCAGGGCACCCTGTCGAGACAGTGCCAGTTTGACCAGGGAACCCTGTCGAGACAGTGCCAGTTTGACCAGGGCACCCTGTCGAGACAGTGCCAGTTTGACCAGGGCACCCTGTCGAGACAGTGCCAGTTTGACCAGGGCACCCTGTCGAGACAGTGCCAGTTTGACCAGGGCACCCTGTCGAGACAGTGCCAGTTTGACCAGGGCACCCTGTCGAGACAGTGCCAGTTTGACCAGGGCACCCTGTCGAGACAGTGCCAGTTTGACCAGGGCACCCTGTCGAGACAGTGCCAGTTTGACCAGGGCACCCTGTCGAGACAGTGCCAGTTTGACCAGGGCACCCTGTCGAGACAGTGCCAGTTTGACCAGGGCACCCTGTCGAGACAGTGCCAGTTTGACCAGGGCACCCTGTCGAGACAGTGCCAGTTTGACCAGGGCACCCTGTCGAGACAGTGCCAGTTTGACCAGGGCACCCTGTCGAGACAGTGCCATGAGGCACCACATAGACACATGGGGCCGGATTCACAAAACCTTAAGAAGAAATTTCTTCTTAATTAACTGACATTTTTTCCATAACTATAGACTTAAGAAGAAAGTTAAGCAAAGTTGCTATTCCTCAAAAAAGTTATTGGAAATGTTCTTAAGGTTTTTCCTAAGTTTCTTCCGAAGAAAAAAGTTAGGAAGAAATGAGATTCTTGAAAATGATGCTTTGGGATTTCTTCTTGGAAATGTACTTAGCTTTAGGACAGCTAAACCCTTGTCTTAAACGAATGGATACTTTTGTAAACATGAATGTTTTCTTGCACCACGGACACAGTTGGCTACCAGATATTTAAATACAGCAAGAAAACAAATTAAACGTGCATTAGCTAGCTAGTAATTAACAATATATTACAATATTCTAGAAGTGTTAAATAGCTAGCGTTATCTCGTCAATTTGCAAAGAAGAACTTGGCTAATCTACTTAACGCGTCGTTAGCTATGTTGTTGGCTATAATGTCGGGACGTGTTGGCTAGCTAAGGTAGCTACCTAACTTAGCGGTTGCAGTGTCCCTCTACCACCATCTCTCCTACCTTCTCCTCCAGCTGGTCCACGTGAATGGTCTCTCAGCTCCCTTCTTCTTAGCAGCCGCCTTGATGTCGGACCACCTCTTTTGCCATTCCCCCGACGGCAGAGACAGACTCGGCCACTCTCGCCCATCCTCTCTTTTTGGTGTCCGCAGTGACCCCGCAGTTATCAAGTCTCCCCAACAGCAACCTTTTCCTGGCTGCTGTTTCCTCCAGCATCACTTCAAGCTCTTGTTTGCTTGAGTTTTTATTGCGCTTTCCTTTCCTTTTTTGTGTGTGTGTATAAAGGGTTCGCGAGCCAACTAAAACATTTTTATTCTCGAGACATGAAGCAAAAAAATACATGTAATAAAATGTAAATACCAACACTTTATTAAAGTGGGCCAAATCCTATCATCCCTGTCACATAGGCTTATTTATTAGTTTCAAGCATGTCACTAATGTCAATGCCACATAAGAAGATTTTTACGAAGTTCGGAAGAAAACTACAAATTCCTAAGGACATTGAATTGACGAACTATCATGAACTTCTTATTTTTGTGTCCTAAGCAGCTTCTTAAGTTTTTTTCGTAAGTCATGTTTTGTGAATCCGGCCCCAGGGCAACACACACCTCGACCAATGGTGTCCACCTCCAGATCATCTGCTCATAGTGGCCGCCATAGACACACACACACACACACACACACACACACACACACACACACACACACACACACACACACACACACGTATTCTCAAGCACATGAATACACACGAGTACACTCACACACACTCTATCTAAAAACTAGTTGGCACCGTGCTAGTATTAGAGTGGCAAACAGCACCCATTTCAAGGGGCATGCCCACCTGGGATCCCTCCAACACACACACACACACACACACACAATGGGGCCTTGGCATGGACCCCCAGAGACCAGATGACTGGGAAGAACAGGGTGAGCAAATTAATTAATAATGGAAGAGAGAAGGGCTGGCAAGGCCTTTCCTCCATCCTGCCATCCTTCTATCCACCCCCCCCCCTTCACTCTCAGCCACCCTGTCTGCCCCCTGGCACTCCCTGGCACCACCTCTGGGGATACTTAATGCACACACACATCACACACACACACACACCCTTCGTCCACCACACGGTGTGCCAGCCTTGCCAACCCCAACAGCATCACCATGCCCCGACCGGCTCCTGTGCCAGTGGGCAGTGCCATCTGGGCGCCACACACAGCCACTGGCGGTACTGGCACTTGCAGAGGGGTGTATGGGGTTAAGCAGTGCAGCTGGTATGGCTCTTGTGGTTGTGCCACAGTAGCAGCACTCAATACGGGTGTTAAATATACAGTGCCTTCAGAAAGTATTCACTGGCCTACAAACAATACCCCATAATGTCAAAGTGGAATGATGTTTTTGGAAATGTTTCCAAATTAATCCAAAAAATGAAAAGGTGAAATGTCTTCTGTCAATAAGTGTTCAACCCCTTTGTCATGGTAAGCCTAGATAAGTTCAGGAGTAAAACTGTGCTTAACAATAAGTTGCATGGACTCTCTGTGTGCAATAATAGTGTTTAACATGATTTTGGAATGACTACCTCATCTCTGTACCCCACATATACAATTTCAAACACAGATTTAACCACATAGACCAGGGAGGTTTTCCGATGCCTCGCAAATAAAGGCAGCCATTGGCAGATGGGTTTTTAAAAAGCAGACATCGATTATCCCTTTGAGCATGGTGAAGTTATTAATTACTCTTTGGATGGTGTATCAATAAACCCAGTCACTACAAAGATGCAGGCGTCCTTCCTAACTCAGTTGCCGAAGAGGAAGAAAACGCCTCAGGGATTTCACTATGAAGCCAATGGTGACTTTAAAATAGTTACAGAGTTTAATGGCTTTGATAGGAGAAAACTGAGAATGGATCAACAACATTGTTGTTACTCCACAATACATGTACTAACCTAAATGACAGAGTGAAAAGAAGGAAGTCTGTACAGAATAAAAAATATTCCAAAACATGTATCCTGTTTGTAATAAGGCACTAAAGTAAAACTGTAAAAAAATTGTAAGAAATTAACTTTGTTATAAATATAAAACGTTACATTTGGGGCAAACACAACACATCACTGATTACAGTACCACTCATATTTTCAAGCATGGTGGTGGCTACATCATGTTATGGGTATGCTTGTCTTTGGCAAGGACTAGGGAGGTTTTTAAAGATAAAATTAAACAGAATAGAGCTAAGCACAGGCAAAATCCTAGAGGAAAACCTGGTTCAGTCTGATTTCCAACAAACACTGGGAGATAAATTCACCTTTCACCAGGACAATAACCTAAAACACAAATCCAAAGATACTCTGGAGTCGCTTACCAAGACGACATTGAATGTTCCTGAGTGGCGGAACATACAGTTTTGACTTAAATCGGTTTGAAAATCTATGGCAAGACTTGAAAATGGCTGTCGAGCAATGATCAACAACCAATTTGACAGAGCTTGAAGAATTTTAAACATGATAATGTGCTAGTATTGTACAATCCAGGTATGTAAAGCTCTTAGAGACTTACCCAGAAAGACTCAGAGCTGTAATCACTACCAAAGGGGATTCTGACATGGGGTGTCAATACTTATGTAAATGACATGTTTCTTTATTTCATTTTGAATAAATAAAAAAAAATCCTAGAAACATGTTTGTCATTATGGGATATTGTGTTTAGATGGATGAGATAAAAAAAATTGAATTCAGGCTGTGACACGACAAATGTGGAGTAAGTAATGGGGGTATGAATAATTTCTGAAGGCAGTTCCCAGTACCAGTAATACAGCGGTAGCTCAGTGTGTGTGTGTGTGTGTGTGTGTGTGTGTGTGTGTGTGTGTGTGTGTGTGTGTGTGTGTGTGTGTGTGTGTGTGAGAAGCCCCACCGTGTGTGTGTGTGTGTGTGTGTGTGTGTGTGTGTGTGTGTGTGTGTGTTTTGTGTGTGTGTGTGTGTGTGTGTGTGTGAGAAGCCCCACCGGGGGTGTGTGTGTGTGGGTGTGTGTGGGTGTGTGTGTATGTTAAGTCCAGGAGCAGGTCTGCAGGGCAGCAACAGAGAGAAAACACAGCGGCGCTGACCAAGCAGAAAAACTCAAGTCCTGTCAGGGCCTCTCGCTCTCTCTCTCTCTCTCTCTCTCCTTTTCCCTCGCATCTCCTCCCTCTGTAGCCGTTCGCTCATCCCATCATGCCATTACACTCTCCGTCAATAAAGCGATGGAAAGGAGAGGAGGAGGGATGGAGGAGAGGCTCGGGGGCTCTCTCGCTCTCTAGTTGCTGGGCGGATGTCCGGGTTTGAAGTTGATTGCTGCCTTTGTTGTCAAATGCTTCAATTTGAAAATCCGCTCGAACAAAGGAGAGTTTTTTTTTCTTCTTCTCCTTTCTCCCTCTTCTCTTTTTTTCTAAAGACAGCCCTCACAGCTTTTGTGGAGGTTTAGATCCCCGGTGTCTGGCTGGACTGGGGGGGGGGGGGGGTTTGGAGGGGGAAGACCGGTGAGGTGAGGGGGGCGTGGGGAGGAAATGGCAGCCTCTTTGGTAGTGGACCACACTGGAGAGCGAGAGGGGAGGGAGAGAGGGAGGGATAAATAGAGGGCCTAGCAAACAGATGGGCCAATTGTACAGCAGCACCACCTTGTCGCGGCACTAGTGTACACTAGTTTGTGTGCTTGCCTTTGTCTCTCTCTCCCACACACACACCTACCGTCTGAGACGCATTCTTTTGTACTAAAGTGGCTAATAAGTAGATTGAGCTGATTGAGTTCGCTAATGCTAAACTTTCTTTCTGCACCGGCAAGGTACAACCAAGGTAGTCTGACAGATAGGTTGGGAGAGAAGGGAGAACGGCTCCATCAGAGAACGAGAGAAAAGAGAGACGAGGGAGAGAGAGGAAGGCTCCGTCAGAGAGAGGGAGAGCGAGCGAGGGAGGTAGGGAGAGAGAGAGAGAGAGAGAGAGAGAGAGAGAGAGAGAGAGAGAGAGAGAGAGAGAGAGAGAGAGAGAGAGAGAGAGAGAGAGAGAGAGAGAGAGAGAGAGAGAGAGAGAGAGATCAATGCAGGCCTGATAGCTACAGGTTTCATTTGGAATCCTCCAGGAGGCAAAAAGCACTTGATAAAGCCCTTAAGAGGTAGAGACTGCGGATTACCTTTATGATTGATTTCCATTCCAGTCAGACAGACTGTAGCGCTGGTCACTGTTCTCCTCTCTCCCTTTATCCTTCCTCCCTCTCTTTCTCATCCCTCTATCCCACTGATTCCAAAGGAAGGGCCCTTGCTGTATACCTTTATTTCGATATCCCTCTTTCTTTCCCACTCTATCACTCTCCTCCTACTTTCCTCTCCTTCTATCCCCCTCTCTTTCCATCCCTCCTTCGCTCTCTTTATCCCTCTCTCTCCCCCTCCCTTCCTCCATCCATACACCCCTGTCCTCTCCCCCTCCCTTCCTCCATCCCTACACCCCACCTCTCCCCCTCCCTTCCTCCCTCCCTCCCTCCCTACACCACCCCCTCCCTTCCTCCATCCCTACACCACCCCTCTCCCCCTCCCTTCCTCCATCCCTACACCCCCCCTCTCCCCCTCCCTTCCTCCATCCCTACACCCCCCCTCTCCCCCTCCCTTCCTCCATCCCTACACCCCCCCCTCTCCCCCTCCATCCCCCCTCTGTCCCTACTCTCCTGCTCTCCTTCCATCCCTCTCTTTCTTCCTCTCCAGACCAGAGCAATAGGCTGAGTTACTGCAGCCCGGTGCCCAGGTTAGCTCTCTCACAAATGACTTCTGAGGCCCCCACTATTAGCCATGCAAATGTACCCGCCGCTTTACTGCCCGCCTCGTAAATAAACCCGCCAAGCCACTTTGGATTAGGAAGGGAGGGAGGATGAAGAGGGGATGGAATTTTGGAAATGACAGTGGCATTTTGGGGGGGGGGGGTTGTGGAATGACTACGCGGGACGTTTTTCGTAGATTTTTATTGTAGTTATTGGTAGAGATGTTTGCTGGATGCTGCGTTGTGATGACACATGCACTATTGCGCTTTCTCCTCCCTCTCTCCCCTATCGCACTCTCTCCCTCTCTCTCCATCCCTCCCTCTCTCTCCCTCCCTCCCTCTCCCTCCCATTCTCCATCTCTCCCTCTCTCTCCATCCCTCCCCCTCTCCATCCCGCCCTCCCTTTCTCTCTCTTGCCCCTGTACCAGTGTCCTCTTCCAATGTTAATTAGGAACACCATTACCGTGTCTGTCACAGCAGCAGCCTCCTCCTCCTTCTCTTCCTCTCCTCCTCTTCCTCTCCTCTGTTTGGTATGCAGCGGCAACCCTCGTCCTCCCTCATCCCCTCCGCCTCACGTTTGCGCTGTCCTCATCAAAAATAGTGGTCCCTGTCACCATGAATATAAAGAGGCACCAACGCCTGCCTTTATGGACTGGCTGACAAAAGGCGCTCGATAGCATGCCAGCTAGTCCCACGGTGACCTACACACACACACACACACACACACACACACACACACACACACACACACACACACACACACACACACACACACACACACACACACACACACACACACACACACACACACACACACACACACACGAGAGTGAGTGAGCAGGCAGCGGGAAGGGAAACCTTTTAAGTGTGACACTTTGATGCAACAAGGCGAACGAGGTACCGACCGCGTCTCAATAGTCAAAAGTGGCTTCCTTTCCTCTTGTCTCCTCTCATCAGCACATTCCCAATACTCCTCCATGTTGCTCAGGGTGTTTGGGCTCAGTGAAGATGAAGGAGATGACAAGAAGTCAGGGAGAGGAAACCACTATGGAGATGTGATGTTAAAAAAAACACGTTTGAAATGTAACACAACTTATGGTCTCCATCCCTCTCCCTCTCTCCTCATCTCTCCTCTCTCTCTCTAGCCCCCATCGCAGCGGGGACGGGTCCTAACTTCTCGCTGGCGGACTTGGACAGCTCCTCCTACTACAGCATGAGCCCCGGGGCCATGAGGCGGCCCTTACCAAGCACCTCCTCCAGCAGGTAACCACACACACACACACACAGAATGAGAGGGACACACAGGCAAACAAGCACACACCCTCACGCACACACAGAATGAGAGGGACACACGCAAACAGGCACACACATTCACGCACACACACGCAAGCGTGCACACACACACACACACACACACACACACACACACACACACACACACACACACAGGGCTTGCTCATTCTCCGAGTAAGACCCTTACCTCACAGTGTGTATTTGCTCATGCGCACATCTGTGCATTCATACCAATGTGTGTGTTTAGGAGCGCATTTATGTGTGTTTCTCTCAAACGCACGCACACACCCATTCTGACTCTGCCCGTTACTCAGGAGACAGCCCACGCACCGTGTTAGGTCTGAAAGAGCAGCTACACACACAGAGGCTGGAGGCTCACTGAACTGGGCTCAACCTCCAACCTACCATCTCCTGTACCGTACTCACATAACGACTGCAAAATAGCAATCCTTTCTAATGTAAAGTGTTGCACTGTAC